>NW_028274808.1:61262558-61879891 GCF_037043125.1 Eumetopias jubatus
ATTTGCATTTTGATCTTAAATGGCCATTCTAAGTTAAAAACACTTCAGGTTCTGGATCTGCACCAGTTATTTGAAGGCAGAACTGATAAGATTTACTGTTAGGTTGGAAATGGGGCATGAGAAAAAGAAAGGAATTAAGAACACTTTCAAATGTTTTGGTCTGAATAGCTAGAAAGTTAGAATTATAATCTATAGTATGGAAAAGTCTGTAAGAAGAGCAAGTGTGAGGAAACAATCAAGAGTTAAGTTTTGGACATGTTATCTTTAAAAGCATTATTTGTTGTGGGGATGTCAGGTAGGCAGTTTACAGTCCAGGTTGAACACATAAATTTAAGAAGCATCAACTAATAGATGGCATTTGAATTCATGAGATTTGATAAGATCCATAGCAGATATGGAACATACAGTTGAATCTATGAGTCTGAATTTTAGGGGAGAGATATGGAACAGAGTTAAAAATTTGAAAGTCATCAGCAAAGATGCTTCTTGTTAGATCTGAATGAGATTAAGTGAATGTAGATAAAAAAACATAAGTAATCCAAGGACTGAGCCTTAATCCATCCACCATGTAAAGGTGGAGGCAATGAGGGGAAACCCACAACGGAGATGACAAAGAGTAGTGAGCGGAGACAGTGGAATAAAAGGGTTTGTGGTGTCCTGGTGACACTCTATACATAACAAGAGGGTATGAAAAAATACATTACTCCCTTGGGGCAGGTCTTGCACACTGATATGAAATGGCTTGTAAGATCAGAGAAAGCAGAATGGATAGGTGTTTGTTTTTGTTTCTTTTTATTATGGCTTAGGAGGTAGGGTCAGGTTTGAAACACTCAGGGGCACCAAAGAAGGGAGCAGGTGAACTTTCTTATCAACTTGGCCCAGATGAGGGCAGAAAGGGGTGATGCTTAAAAGCTGTCATCAATATAAAAACATGGAGTCAAACTCCATGACAGAGTGGGGGCAAAAATCTGACCAGAGTGGCTTCAGGAGAGAAGGCAATGAGATAACTAGGAAATAGTAAGAGAACTAAATTGTCTGTGAATGGAAGGATAAAAAGGGGTGATGCTGGTGCTTGAAACTGGGTCAAGATGGAAGAAGTAACAGATATTGATGGGAATTGTTAGAAAGAGAAGCTTGGTATAAGAGATAGGAGACAGAATTGCTTGTGTGGGCAGAAGGGAATGTCATCTAAGTTCTATGGCAACCAGATAGAAAGCAGAGTGTAAGGATACACAGCAGGGAGATATTTGGATAGTGACAGCCTGCAGAAGGCTGTCTGCTTGCTTCAGTTTTCTCAGTGAAATAGGAAATGAGGTCATCATCTGAAAGCAGGGAATGGGGGTAAGACTCAGAATTTTGAGGACAGAAGAAAAAAAATGAGCAATAGTCATTTCCCCTTGGGCTACACCTACATTGGAATTCACCCAGCCAATACAAAGAATGGTTTGACACAGTGAAAATGTCTTATCCCAAATGTTTCTAAATCCCTCTGTGTACCCTAAGAATAGTCATTCTTTATGGAATATGTTCCAAATATAGATATTATAAGGCAGAAGTGCCTGTATTTGTATTTTTTAAAAACTTACTTTTAAAGAAGCAAAACTACTTTGCCACTTGTAAACATAAAAAGACTCTAGCAGATTTTATATAATATTCTTTAAATTTAACCTAAATTGATCTCCTTGAAAAAAATGCATGAAAATATTTAAAATGCAATGCCTCAAGGTCACCACCAAGCATTTTTGTTTTATGTAGAGGTGCTATGTGCTTTCATACAGCATTTTTAATTTGCATGTTTGTTAACCTCTTGATACAAATGATTCTCTGGCAGGAATATCTTCAATTTCATGCAGTTTTAGAGAGCCATTTTTTTCATGCATTATCACAATCCTCTGATTAATTGTAGTGTACATTCTAAAAGTAACATAAATGTGTATATAATATATATGTACATACACATATATTTAAATATCCACCATAACCCCAGAAGAAAGAGAGATGTAGGATGTACCCATTTGAGAATGCTAGAAGCATCCTGTGTAGTGGATATCAAGAGTCATAAATTTATAATATGAAGCCATTGTGGCTTGAGGGATAAATATTCAGTACCTGGTATTACCTGATAAGGTCATACATATGTATAGCCCCATTTTATGTGATAATTACTGAATCTAGCTTAGCATCTGCTTTTACCAGATAAACTGAATTTATTATTTTGAATAAGGCAGTCACAATAATTCATAGCATTGCAAAGACTTGGCAAATAAAGGGGTCATAAGAAAGAGGAATGGTGAGTATGAAATTTTGTTAGAAATTTCAGTCAATATATAAAATGACTATTTTATTTTTATATAAATTTTTAGAAATTATCAATTGTATATTTAAACTCTATGTTTTCTAGGAAAAAAAAATTAAAATAAAGCTCAGTCCAAAGGCATGTGAAGGATTTCTGAACTATCCATTTTAGTCCTTGAATTTTAAAGTGACTTTTATTGTATTTCAAAATAGCTGTGCATCATCTCTCTACACTTACCAACAAATAATTGAATATGTTTCTTTATTTCTTGTTCACCTGCTTACCATCTAACAGTGAATGATAAGCTGAGGAATGTATTTTAGTAATGAAAGAGATAAGCTAAAAAATAATGTAGCTAGTTGTTCAGACATAGGTGTAATAAATCCACTTTCACATCTATAGAATTCCTCTGCTTAAAATGATCAACTTAAAGTTGAATTGTTAAGCTGTCAAAATACTGCATTGTTTTTCCTTGATAAAGTTCAAGAGCTCAGATTTACCTCACACTATCATTGTCTTACTATATTTTAAATGAAAACAATGTCTTCTTACCGGCTGACCCATACCAACATTCAGATTCCTAGTTTTAATAGAATTGTCATTGCTTTCAGTGTCGTAGAGATAGAAAATTTGAATAAATGTATAAACAGGAACATTAAAATAATTACAAGAAATAAAGATGAATATTTAATCCTGAACTAGGGATGCACACTCTACCCTTAGGGGAGTATAAAATCATGAAGAAATAATAAATTATATATATATAAAGTAAAAAACCTACACAATAAAAACAAAGTTTAACAGAAATCTAGAAAGGAACTTAAAACATGTATGATAACCAAAATATATAACCAACATTATATAAAGAATTCTTAAATACTGCTAAATAATAAACATGCAACAGTTAAAAAATTTTAAAAAAAAGCATTAAAAGAAGTAGGAATCTCTACTGAATATCAAAACATGTTCAACCCTCAATTCATCAAAAAAGTAAATTTTGGTAAGAATGGAGTAGTATATTTTTATCTACTCATTTACAAACAATCTTTAAAGGTGAATCAAAATATGCAGTGTTCATTTGGGGTCCAGTTACATATTACTAATGGAAAGTGCATAGTGTTAAAATTTCTAGAAAAGTGATTTATCAGTAAGTTTCAGAATCTTGCTATCTTTTGGTCTAGCAATTATACTTGTTAAATTTCATTTCACAGAAAAAAAAATCAAATATATAGACAGTAATTGTATCTCCTGGTAGTTTTTAAAAATCCGTATAGAGAGACATCTCTCTCTGTCTCTTGTCAGTTTCATTCCCTTTCTTCCTCTATGTCTATTTCTCTATTTCTGTCTCTGCCTTTGTGCCCAGACACACACACAATTAACTGTACGCATGAACATTTGTATATAATATGCCAGATTAACATTTTTATCTATTTGAAATATATAATGTATACACATACCCATAAAGTAGATAAATATGTTTTATGTTACTTAAAATAAGAAGCCTAACCGCTTTGCTTACTTTATTAATGGATCTTTCCACCATCCTCAAAATTCTGTATTTCCTTTATCAGCATCAGATAGGGCATCCAACATTTGAATACTCTGTTTATTGCTTATTCATCACATATATATTTTTTAATCACCTATCACATGCCAGACACTCTGCTGGACTTTGGTAATAGAGTATTAAGTTAGGTAAACAGAATTCTTGCCCTCCTGGATCACACAGTTCAGTGTGGAACATTGGTATTTAATAAATAATTACAAGCTCAAGGACTTATATGAAGAAGTTCAGAGTGCTACAGTATCATTAAATAAGCAGAACTGATGTAGTGTTAAGGGATAAAATTTTGCATAAAAATTTAGAATTAAATCAATGGGATATAGATAAAAAAGAACTGAGAACTAAAACTTCACAGGGTGAAGGGTATTATGAGAAAAAGGAAATTCTAAGCAGAGGAACCAACCCTCAGTTTCAGGAGTATACATAAGGAGAAATAAAAGGAGACTGGTATATTGACTATTACAAAGGAGAAGAATGCAAGACATGGGTCATAATACGGGATTTGTAATGGAATTCATAAAAGGATTACACATAAAATATTAAATATATAAAAATTTGTATTATAATATTTTTTCCAGAATTTAAGAGTCCAGTATGAAGTTGTCACAATAGTCCAAGGGAAAATTTATTTTGATTTTTGCTAGTGTGAAGGAAATATGAATGAAGAAATGTGGACAGATATAAACCATATTCTAGAAAAACAAACAATGATACTTGCTCTTAAATGGTGAAGATGGCTAAAGGAGATTGGTATATCAAGGAGGAACCTCATAATTTTCTCTTGAGCAACTGACTATCTGTAAATGTGCTTTATTGAAATGTAGAAGATTTGGGTGGAGGAGTAAATATGAATAGTTCAATTTTGGACGTATTAAGTCTGAGATGTTTATGAAACATCTAGAGTAATGTCAAGGTAGTAGGGTATCTAGAATGCAAAAAAAATTGAATTGGAAATATGTATCTGTGGATTTATCATATTCAATATCATGTATATGGATAAGACAATCTAAAGAAGAAACAAAAAGCCCAATCTATAATAATTAAATCTTGTGTTCCTTCAATTTAGGAACTTACAAAAATATAGATGCCTAACCTCAGTCCACTGAAAATCTTCAGTCAATCAAGGTTTTGTGGAACAAGAGTATGAATTAAATAAAAAAATCTCCACACTTTAAAATATGATCCCAAATATATAACAAAAATCCTAAGATTTTAAAAAGAATTTGGCCAATTCTCCATAACTGAGTTTTAACACTTCTCACTCTCCAACTGATAAATAAAAAAAGATAAGAATTAGCTAGCATTTCAAACATAAACATGAGATAATTAACAAACTTTTAGTATGTGTGTACATAAAATCTGAACTCCCCCAAGTAGAATAAGAAATTGTTTTTTGTACTACTAAACATTATTTTTGAATTGAACCAAAAAAACCCCAGAAAGACTCAAATTCCAAATACTAAATATCATAAGAACCTGTTCTATGACTATAGTGCAATAAAATTAAAAAATCAAATCCAAAAGATATCAAAATTTAAAAATTAATCACTTCTGACTAACTCTTGCATTAAAGAAACAAATACAATAGAAATGATGAAATATTTAGAAAATAAAAAAATATTTACTAAAAATATATAGGATAAAATTCCAAACAATATTTACAGGAAAATTCATAACCTGGGAAATATCAGAGAAATCCAATCATATTGAAAATAAACATTTAAAAGAGGAAGATAGGAAATTTTGAAAAAAAGAACTAGTAATTTGAAAGAAAATAGAAGAAAGCAAAACTTGAGATACAAGTAAACATTAATAAAATAGAAAATAATGAAAAAGGACTGATGAATAAAATTAAAAGTTAGCTCTTTTAAAATACAAATGAAATAGATGTGATCTAGATAAACTGTTTAAAAAAAAAAGTCCTAAGTAAACAATTTTTGAAGTTTGAAAAGTGACAAGATTTACATTTAATAGAGATTTTTAAGGATCATAACATGGAAATACAAAAGATTAGAAGATAATACTATGAAAAATTATATACCAACAAATTGGACAACCTAGGAGAAATGGATAAACTCCTAAAACATACAACCTTCCAGAACTGAATAAGAACTAGAAAATCTAAACAAACAAATAGTTAGTAAATTAATAATAATAATAATAATAATAATAATAATAATAATAATAAACCAGTAATCAAAAACTACCAAAAAATGAAGGTCCAGACCCAGATGGATTCATAGGTGAATTCTACCAAACATTTAAAGAATAATTAATACCTATTGTTCTGAAACCATTCCAAAAAATAGAAGATTGGAAAACCTCCAAGTACATTCTGTGAGGCCAGATTTACCTTATTATTAAAACCAGATAAGACACCACAAAAAGTAAAACTATAGGCCAATATCCCTGATGAACATAGATGCAAAAAATCCTCAACAAAATATTAATAAATTACATTCAACAATGCACTAAAAGAATCATTTACCAAGATCAAGTGGGAATTATTCCAGGGATGCAAGGATAGTTCAATATTTGTGACTCAAACAACATGATATACCACATTAACAAAATGAAGGATAAAAATCATATCATCTCAATAGATGCAGAAAAAACCTTTGACAAAATTCGACATCCATTCATGATAAAATTCCTCAAAAAAGTGGGTTTAGAGAGAACGTATCCCAACATAATAAAGGCCATTTATGAAAAACCCACAGTTAGCAACATACTCAATGACAAAAAACTGAAAGCTTTTCCTCTAACATCAGGAATAAGACAAGAATGTCCACTCTTGCCACTTTTATTCAACATAGTACTGGAGCTCCTCACCACAGCAATTAGATAAGAAAAAGAAATAAAAGGCATCCAAATTGGAAAGGAAGAACTAAAAATTTCACTATATGCATACAACATGATACTATATATAGAAAACTCAAAAGACTCCACCAAAAAATCATTAGAACTAATGCATGAGTTTTGTACAGTTGCAGGATACAAAATTTAATATCCACGGGTGCCTGGGTGGCTCAGTAGGTTAAGCATCTGCCTTCGGCCCAAGTCATGATCCCCGGATTCTGGGATTGAGGCCCACATCCAGCTCCTTGCTCACTGGGGAAGCTGCTTCTCCCTTTCCTTCCCTGTTCCTGTTCTCTATCTCACTCTCTCCATCTCAAATAAATAAAGTCTTTAAAAAATAATATACAGGAATCAGTTTTGTTTCTATACACTAAGAATAAAATAGCAGAAAGGGAAATTAAGAAAATAATTCCATTTACAATTGCACCAAAAAGAATAAAATACATAGGAATAAACTGAAGAAGTAGAAAGACCTTTACTCTGAAAACTATAAAATATTGATGAAAGAAATTAATGATATAAAAACTAAAAGATATTCCATGCTCATGGATTAGAAGAATTCATATTGTTAAAATGTCCATAATACCCAAAGCAATCTACGGTTTCAGTATAATCCCTATCAAGATATCAACATTTTTCATAAAACTAAAACAAATGATACTAAAATTTGTATAGAACCGCAGAAGATTATGGATGGCCACAGCAATCCTGAGAAAGAACAAAGCTGGATGTATCATAATTCCAGATTTCAAGATATACTACAGAGCTGTAGTAATCAAAACAGTGTGGTACTAGCACACAAATAGACCCATAGGTTGATGGAACATAAGAGAGAGCCCAGAAATAAACCCATACTTATGTGGTTAATTAACCTTTGACAAAGGAGGCAAGAATATGCAATGGAGAAAAGACAATCTCTTTAATAAACGATGCTGGGAAAACTGACAGCTACACACAAAAGAATGAAACTGAACTCCTTTTTATACCACACATAAAAATAAACTTGAAATGTACTAAAGAGCTAAATATGAGACCTGAAACCATAAATCTAGAAGAGAACACAGTAATTGTAACATTTTTCTAGACAAGTACCCTAACGCAAGGGAAACAAAAAATAAGTAAACAACTGAGACTGACTAGACCAAAATAAAATGCTTTTGCACAGAAAAGGAAACCATCAACAAACCAAAAGGCACCCTACTGAACAAGCAAAAATATTTGCAAATGACATATTCAGTAAGGGGTTAAAATCCAAAATATATAAAGAACTTACGCAACTTAACACTCCCCCAAAATAATCCAATTAAAAATGGGCACACCTGAATAGACATTTTCTCAAAGAAGATATGCAGATGGTCAACAGAAATGAAAACACACTCAACATCATTAATCATCAGGGAAATACAAATCAAAACCACAATGAGATATCACCTTACACCTGTCAGAATGGCTAGACTCAAAAAGAAAAGAAACAAGTATATGTGAGGACATTGAGAAAAATGAACTTTCATACACTGTTGGTAGGAAATTGGTAGACACTGTGGTAAATAGTATGGAGGTTTCTTGAAAAATTAAAAATAGAAATACCATATGATCCATCAATTCCACTACTGGGTATTTACTCAAAAAATAAAAATAAAAAAACTAATTTGAAAAGATATATGCACCCCTAGGTTTACTGCAGCATTATTTCTAATGGTCAAGATATGGGAGCAACCTAAGAATCAATAAAGATGTGGAAATACATACACACAAACACACATATGTGTATAATGGAATATTACTCAGCCATAAAAAAGAATGACATCTTGCCAGTTGTGACATGAATGGACCTAGTAGTATTATGCTAATTGAAATAAGTGAAAAACAAATACCATATAATTTCACTTACATGTGGATTCTAAAAAAAAAAAAAAAGAAGAAGAAAAACGAATAAACAAACAAAAAGCAGAATCAGACCTATAATACAGAGAACAAACTGAGGGTTGCTGGAGGTGAGGGAATGGGCAAAATGGTTAAAAGGGAGTGGGAAATATAGGCTTCCAGTTATAGAATGAATGAGTCATGAGAATGAAAGGAATAGCACAGGGAATGCAATCAATGATGTTGTAATAGCATGGTAGGTGACAAAATGTCAGTTACACTTGTAGTGAGGATAGCATAATGTATAATCTTGTTGAATCACTATATTATATACCTGAAATTAATGTAACATTGTGTGACAACTATGCTCAAATAAAAAAATCATAACATTTTCATATATGTTAATTTTTAAAATATAGAGGGATAGATGGTATATTAGAAATAAACTATCAAGATGTGAATATATTAATAATGAACATATAATTTATAATAGTAATTTAAAATAATGTCATGAGCCCTAGATGGCATTTTCATAGAGTTTGAGCAAAAATACCAATACCACTAGTTCCGTCTACAGATTTTCCATATGTTGGGAAAATTGAGATAGCTATCCAAATCATTTTAATAACTTTTTAGAACATTAAAATTCACAATTGATAAAAACAGTAAAAGAAAATCAGAAAGTAACACTGTTGTCAAAATACTTGAAAAACCCTAAATGAAGTATCAGCACATCACTAAAGTGATATAAGAATGAATGACCTAAGAGCATAAAGAACCCTTCAGAACAGAAGCAGAAACAGGTGTGTGTATGTTTTTCCCCCTGCACTTTGCTTTAAAAGACTCTTAAGGAAACAGGTTATAAGACCCTGTTTTATGACTACAGTGCAATGCATTTAAAATCTATTAGGATTTTGGGGCGCCTGGGTGGCTCAGTCGGTTAAGGGTCTTCCTTCAGCTCAGGTCATGATCCCAGGGTCCTGGGATCCAGCCCCGCATCAGGCTCCTTGCTCAGTGGGGAGCCTGCTTCTCCCTCTCCCTCTGCCTGCTGCTCTGCCTACTTGTGTTCTCTATCTCTCTGTCAAATAAATAAATAAAATCTCAAAAAATAATAAAATAAAATCTATTAGGATCTATCACATTTGGATTTCAGAATTTAGGAGAGAAACATTAGCCATTAGGCTGTGGGTTTTATAAACTGCATGATTATGGGTAATAAGCCTATTCTTTGGGCTGACCAAGCTTTGTACTGGCTGGACGCTTTACACTCACAGCTGTAGGATATGGAGGAAGCTTGACTTCCATCCTTGTTCTCCCACTTCATCAGTCATGGTTGGGATAGTATCAACCCCTCTCCTGGGGTGTCTGGGGGCCACAGCCTAAGTCCTGCAGCTGCAGGTGCATCGGCAAATAGCTTCCAGTCCTGATCTGCCACATCAGCGTTCTATCAGGATTGGTTAACTTCAGCACTTAGCTTTTCCTGATTTCTATAGAGAAAGTTTGTATTTCCAAATTATTCTCCTCTATAAGAGCCAAACCCTTTTCACAGATGCCAGTTTGCAAGTGAGTCTTTTTAGATAAATTAACCACTACCTGTCAGTCTATCATCCTTCTTTGAACTGGTGGACTCTGCCCGTCATCCCCTATCATCTCAACCCTTTAGAGCTACAAGACTATTTGCTGGCACCCTGCAGAAGACACAGGAGAATGCAATGATTGGCACACAGGAAAGGGAATACTATGATTAACACCTGAAGCTGTCCCAATAATATGAAATAAGACCATATCTGATACTATACTGTACTATGATCACTATTTTATAGGAAGTTTGTTTTTTCATATGAGGGCCAGAGGATAAGTATGACAAGTTGGAAGGGGGACCCTAAATAATTTGGAATGGCTGAGTGATCGATATTTCAGAATTCTCCCAAACTTCGAAATCTAGAAAATTCTTGTCATCCAGTATAGTGGGGGATCTGTCCAACATGGAATGCTTAGTTTAGAAATCTGAAGACTATATCTGGCATTAGTTTGATTCACAAGAAAGGGTAATACTGCCTAATGGAGTATTCCAGAAAGCTAGTAAGATCTATAAGCAGAGTTGAGTCTTTAAAAGATATTGGAATGGCTACACCTTTCCCCTGCCTCGTTTGGTATCTAAGGAAAATACAACATCATAAAATAGTAGAAAAAGCCAGCCTCTATGAGGATAGACCAATAAATCCAGGGTAACCTGTGTGGTAATCTTCCTGGAATAATCCAAATGTAAGACAGTTAAAATATGCACAACTGTCTTTCCCTGGCTCTTATGGTTTTTAGCAAACATCTATTTCTTGAAGTATCATAGCTACTGGCTCACTCCTTGGGTAATCAGCCTGGCAAGTATCCAGAAATTGGAGGCACATTCTTCACTCACATGATTTTTGATAGCTGGTTTTGATTTATTTTGTACCACACCAGAGTGATAACAACCAGCATAGTGCTTATGAGTCACTCTGAGTCACCCACCCAAATGTTTGAATTTGGAAATGAGTATCACAAGAGACAAGGTAAAGTGTAGGCTCAGGCTGGAGCCATGATAGATAGCCAGGAGAAAGCAACGCCTTCAAGTTGATGTTATCTACCCTTTCACACATGATAAAATCCAATATTCCCAAATGCCTGAGAAAATGAGATCAGAGGAAAAAAAGGAAAGGTAGAACCCTTCACATATTTCTATCACTCCAGACTTTTACTATATCCCCTAATTCTCTACTCTTGGCTCCCAAAAATATGGGAGAAAGCAAAAGATTACATGCAAAGCATGACTTTATGCAGAGTATGTATATTATTAGCCCAGCGGAGCAGCCAGTTGCCAATGGAAGGCAAATTTGCATTTACAAAGCAGAAATGCTTTTTGAGATAACTACCTCCTAGTTCTATTGCCCTTGTGCTTTGTAAGTGATGAGAACAGACTAGTCCCCTGACCTCACCTGTTTGGGTGATAGCTACATATCTCAAGAGTAAGCAGAGTTCTCTCTCTAAGGCTTCAGTTTTGTGTGTGTGTGTGTGTGCATGTGTACATGTATATGCACACATACACTTATTTCCACAGTTGAGTCTTCATCTCAACGTGAGTTATCAGATGACTCTGGACTTCTGGAGTCTTGGCACAATTGACTTGAACCATGCTGGGGACTAAAATATGGACATATATATTTGAACTAAGCTAACCTCATTTAGACTAGATACAATTTAAGGAGATGAAGTGATTTTTCAGATGCAGTTAAGGTCCCAAACCAGGTGACTTTGAGTTAGGGATATTGTCCAAATGGGCTAATCACACGTACCTTTTAAATCTGGGTCTAGGGATCAAAGCTAAGAAGTCAGAAACTCTGAAGTGTGAGACGTATTTGATATGCCATTACGTTCTTAAGGTTAGGGGGTGCTATGTGGCAAGGAACAGAGGTAGGTTCTAAGGTCCAAGAATGGCCCCAGCTCACAGCCAGCAAGAAATTGGGGCCTCCATGTTACAACCTCAAGGAATTTACTTCTTCCTGTAACAAGAATGAACTAGGGAAGCAGATTTCCTCCAAGCCTCCAGACAAAAACTCATCCTGGACATCTTGATTTTAATCTTGAGATCTCCTGAGGAGGGAACCCAGATATGCCATGCTGATTTCTGACCTACAGAACTGTTAGCAAATAAATGGGTGTCATTTTAAGCTACTAAGTTAATGGTAATTTGTTATGCAGCAATAAATAACTAATGCAATATTGTAAAAACAATATTCCCATTCAAATTTCATAATTAAGGGGTGCCTGGGAGGCTCAGTCGTTAAGCATCTGCCTTCGGCTCAGGTCATGATCCCAGGGTCCTGGGATCAAGCCCCACATCGGGCTCTCTGCTCGGCGGGAAGCCTGCTTCTCCCTCTCCCACTCCCCCTGCTTGTGTGCCCTCTCTCGCTGTGTCTCTCTCTGTCAAATAAATAAAAAAAATCTTAAAAAAAAACAAATTTCATAATTAAGTAGCAATTCCAATCAAAATCCAAGTATATAATTTAAAGGTACTTGAAAAATTAATTTTAAAAAATAGAGAAAAAAATCTAGGACCAGACAAGATAATTGGAGGGAAAAAAAATCTTCCAGTTATTGAGATTTACTGTAAAACTGTATTAATATTATTACATTGGAACAGACAACTATATTAACGTAGTATGGCAAAGAGCTCCCAAACAGACAAACATGTATATGAAACCTTGGTACATGCAGAATCAGCATGAAAATAAATGGGAAAAACATCAATTATAAAATAAATAGTATTGAGACAACTGGATTTCCAAATTGAAAGGAACAAAATTTGATTCCAACCTTATCCCACACAGAATAAGAATTTCTAGATATTTTAAATATTTGTATTTCAGAAGTAAAATTTTGTAACTGTTAGTAAAAATTTAGATAAACTTTGACCTTTTTACAGAGGAAAAGCAGGAATTTTTGAAATATGTATGCAAACATGTTTAACAACTAGCAATTAGAGAAATATAAAAGAAAATAACAATGACAGACTACTGTTCACACATCAGATTGCAAAAAAAGAAGTCTTCAAATGCCATAAGGGTAAAGTCTTAGGGCTCTGCTAAAAGAAGAAACATTGGCATAACGTTTCTGTGATGCAATGACACACTTTCTAGTAAAATTAAAAATGGCTAGACCTTCAAACCCAGTAATTTCTCTCCTAAATTTATAATTTGAAGAAACTTTCACATCTACTCAAAATCTTATTTTTTTAAGATTTTATTTATTTATTTGAAAGAGAGAGAGAGAAAGCACGAGAGAGGTGTTGGGGACAGAGGGAGAGTGAGAAGCAGAGTGCTGAGCAGGGAGCCAGACAGAGGTTCAATCCCAACACCCTGGGATCATGACCTGAGCTGAAGGCAGATGCTTAACCGACTGAGCCACCCAGGCACCCCCCCAAAATCTTATTTTCAAGAACAGTGATTGCACTATTGTTTCTCAATAACCTAAACATTACAAAACAAAGGAACACATAGAATATTATATATGTATAAAATAGAATACTACACAATAATAAAAATAGATTGAATCTGCATGATTCAATATGGGCTTTGTCTTAAAAATAAATTGGTGAATGAAAAAACAGAATTAGGACTACTTGGAGAAATGGCTGATTTTAGGACTGGCACAGATAAATATAAAATAATCCTAGGACAACTTGCAATGCCAGAAAGATTGAAGGTGTTAGGAAAAAAAAAGCCACAATAATGAGGTCATATCAAAGGAACATAAAGAGCCAACTGAATAGCTCCCACTGAAAAGCCAAAGCTTGAATAATGTGAACAACCAAATACATAAAGTGGTTTTGGATTATAACCCAAAATATAAAATAAATATCCATGAATGCATACTGATATAAAATGTTTGAATAACTAAAAATAAAAATGGAAGAGAAGAGACAAATCTTTTGCAGAAGATTTTGAAATAATTTATATAGTCTGCTCTAATGAAGGGAGGGCATAACTCCCAATGTAAGCTGCATACAATGACTTTCTTCTGAAGAGTATAGTCTGAACAAAGGGTGGGGAGTAACTTTACAGTGGAGAAACCTGAAAAATACCCTTTACCATGTGGTCAAGACTAACATCATTAGTGGTAAGTCTATTAGATTTATCTATTAGATTGTTGGTACCCTTGAGGTCATGTGACAAGAAAGGTACTTTATGATCTTTCTCCCCAAAACCCATCATCCCATTCTAATCATGAAAAAAATAATCAGACAAATATCAAGAGCAGGACATTTTACAGAATTGTCAAGGTCATCAAACTCAAGGAAGTCTGAGGAACTGTCATGGCCTACAGGAGCCTAAGGACACGTGACTACTAAATGTAATGTGGTACTGTGGATCAAGTCCTAAAAGAAGGAAAGGATGTTAGGTACAAATTAAGGAAATCTGAATAAAAATATAGACTTTACTTAATAATAACGTAGCAACATTGGTTTATCATTTGTAATAAATGTACCATACTAATATAAAACGTTAATAGGGGAAACCTGGTGTGGGGTATATGGTAGTATATGGTATATGGTAGTATAAAGGTGGTTTATTTTTAGAAAAAAAGCAGACCTAATTGTTTAGGATGATTCCATTTTTCAAAAAAATGAAAGATAAAATTTTAAAGGTTATTAAATCTGGGGATACATTATTATATATAATATCACACTGTAGATTCTTACAACAGAATATTTTTGGTGTGTTTTGTTTAATTTTTTTAACCCTTAAAAAATCAACTTCACATTTTAAGAAGAAAGAAACTCTGCCAAATATCCTTTGATTAGATCAGGTTGAATAATCACTGATATGAACCATCATAGAACTGCTGACTTGAGTGTATATGATGCATTTTTCCCTCCTTTCACATCTATGTGTTTTAATTGAAGTAAGGAAGTCAAAGAGTGCTATTGACTATTTTATAAGTAATAGTTGTAATACCTTGACAAATGGAGACCTGCTGCAACCCTCATTGCTTTGCAGAATCTTTTACAAGTAAACACTTTAGTTTATAATAAAGCCCCTGAAACCAGGCAACAGAGACAGCAGGTTTTCAGATCCCGAGTGCTAACAGGTAATTTTTACTTATAAAAATACTTCAAACAGCTGAAAGCCTACTACTATATGATGATTTGGAAATAATATTAGCATGTATTTATGCTATATTATAGATAACCTGACTAATTTCCTCCACTTTGTCTCTACAGGGGTCAAGGCTGCAGAGTGTGGAAGAAGCAAAAGTGCTCTTTGTTCTCTTCCTATACTCAATGTTCAAACTCACTGTACATGTGGACAGCCGAGAACAGCTTGGTGGATAATAGACAAGCTTGTCGTTTTCTAAAAGTTTCTGAAAGCCTTTTCTAAAAAGGGTAGTGGTAGCAAAGTGCCTAGCATTATGAAAAAAATAAAGAAAAGAAAGAAAAAGAAAAGATAGATATAAAGAAAAAGAACAAGCAGTCTAGAGAATCAAGAGAAAGAAAAGCAACAGACTGAGAGTACAAAAATGTGGTTATCCAGACACTGAAAGACAACTCTGCAAAACTGATAATGTGTTAATTATTTAAGACTGCCTTAAGTGGACCTGACAGGTAATTACTAAGGACATTCTTATGGTTATGGCCCCATTGGGAATATGGATAAGCTGAGGCAAGTCATTTGTCTAAAAACATCTGGTTAAAGACTATCGTTCTCTCCGACCAAGTTGGAAACTAGTATTAATTAAAACCAAAGGGATGAATGCTTCTTTACATTACCAAAGCAATACAATAGATGGCCTCTTTAAATGTGGAATTTGCTTCACTGGTTCAACCTCATCTTCCATTCCTTGGTTTTAGTGAGAAATTAGCTTCAAGAACACATGGGGGGAGACACTTTTCTAAAGCAAAGGCTTGTCTATTTATAAAACCTGGTTGGGGGGACATGTCTTTTTTTTTTTTTTTTACAGCAGTCATTCTTAATTTTTTTTTTTTTTTGTGAAAGGTGACAGACCCATTAGGGAATGTAATAAAAAATATATGAACTTTCTCTGCTGACCACAAAATGTGTACACATACTGACCTTTAGAATTTTACAAACAACATGGTGGAGGTCATCACACTCTGAAGTCCAACAAGGAATCATGGGTTTAGAACTTATTATTTTTTTCTAATCATTTAAACTCTGGCAACTGTTACCAATAATATAATGGTATAAGTGTTACTACAATCTTAAATAAGAAGAATTGTGAAAATAAGCACAATGCTGCATATTGTAAAAATTTGCATGAAACATTACACACAAAATAGATTTAGCACTTAAGAGGTAGGACATATGTTGGTTTTGTGATGGGGAACATCATGGCAACTAACTGGTTAAAGACTATCGTTTTTAATATGGAGGGAGACTTTTCACCTTAGGTAATTTTTAAGGTGAATAATTTTTCATCTTAAAATGTATGTGATTGGGAGCAAAGGGTTTACTAATTTAGAAATATAATCAAGAAAATATATCTAGGGATATTTTAAATAGTCTCTAGAAACATGTATATCAGATTTTGAATATATTTATATGACAAAAAATAAGACAAATCTCTTAATTTCATTTAAAGGGTTATTACAAGAACATAAAAAGCAAATTCACAAGTAAAAGAAGTAGATTACTGTACCAAAGCAGAAACTAGATGTTGACACCAGTCTTTGTAAGTAGATATGCTTATGCCTACAAATATACATATATCAATCAATTATGTCAATCTAAAAAGTGTTGCTTTGTTGCTTAGTTCAGAAAACATCAAAAATTTCTTTATTTCTCACTTGACAGATACGTATGGAGCTCTGGCCATCTTCCAGGGATTATGGTAGGTGATGGGAATACGGTAGCAAAGGAAAAGGCATTGTTCTTTTCTTCATGGAACTTGCAAATCCGAAGGGGGCAGAGTAGGGGCTTCATGTGACCAGATATTAGCCTGCTTTTCTGACCTTCTCTTATATCATTTCCCCTTTTTTTTGTCAATTCTACACATAAACTTTCTTTTAGGTCCTCTCTTTCCCGGCTTCCAGTATTGATTATATTTGGTGCTCTTCGGAAAACTTTATACACTGATCACCAGCCAGCACCTACCAGTTCTCTTCCAGCTAACTCCCAACTTTTTTTCAGGGCCCATTTTGTTTTTTCCTCAAGGTTACTTGAGCTTTTGTAATTCCCTAAATTTTTCTTTAATACTCAGTATGCCACAAATTATTTACCCCAAATCACAAATTATTTACCCCTAAATTCTGTTGAGATAGGGAAACTGAAGGGACTCCATTTTAGAAAGACTCCATTTCTGCTATTTCTCTGCTAGACCCCATTTACTCACGTTCTATATTTCACCTTGCATCTGAGTAAACCAAGGAAGCTATGTTCCCACTCCAAGAGGGAAGCAAGAAAGTTAATCATTCTGAGTTTTGTCCTAGGCCCCCAAACACTTGAAAACATCAAAAAAGAACTGGATCCCAAACATGTTCCAAGAACATTAGCTTTAAACAAACTTTAGTGGACACTGGCATCAATACCCCCTTACCCTTAATGATTTATGGAGTAACACCTATTGTTCAACGGACACTCACCTTTGATTAGAGCCTCCCCTGGATTCCTGAAGGAACATGTACCCTAGACTACTTTTCAATATAAACTCTACCCCAAGTGATAACGAGACTCAATTTTCCTTTTCTGAAGCTCCCAGACACTCCAACTGTTATGCTCTGTCACTTACACTATTCAATAAATTCTGCTTTCACTTCCTCTTGGCTTGTGTTTGATTTCTATCATGTGGGAAGCCAAGGACCCTCCTGGCTGGTCTTGTGGAACCCCCGCTGGGTCCTCAGATCCAGCCTTCCTATGTCACTTTAATCCATAAAGACATGGATTCCAAGGCCCAGCAAAATTTCCAGAACAGAGTAGGTGGTTGATAAAAATTTAGAGGATAAATACATGATGATAGGGATAAATTAAAAAATTAGCTAATGTATTATTGAAAGAATACAATTTGTAGGAGCTTCAAGCGCTCTGTGACTAGAGTGAGACCTATAAAAGGAACATGTAGGTCTGTGGCTGACAGTAGATGCCATTATCACTATAGGCCAAAACCAAGTGTAGTGTTGCATATAGGAAGTCACAGGAAAAAGTGTTTGCTTCAGACCCTTAGCTCATGCATTTCTCCACCCATCGATAATAATATATTGAATGCCCAAGAAACAATAAGACTTTGCTCTACATCTGTCTTTTTCATAAGATTTCCTGCTATGCAGTATAATGTTTGGCATATGATAGGAGCGCAACAAATATTTGCTTGTTAAATGGTGAATGAATGCCCTGAGCTAGAGCCACAAAACTGAATAAAATGAAATAAGTTCTAAGATCAGGGTGAAAGAGATTCCAAACCCATATTTCCTCAAATATAAGTGTTTTAGCCAAAATAATCCATGTTGAATATTTATACTGCATAAGCATGTTGGCATTTTTAGAAATTAGACTTTCTTTTCCCTTCATTAGATGTCTTCATTAACTGATTTATTTCTAAGTTTAAATCTATTGAAAATACGCACAAATTAGGAGCAATATAGAAGTGCACATTTGCAAACATTTAAAATCAAAACAGAAAAACAGTCATCATCTGTTCCTTTCTCATCATACCTTAATTTGATATGCAAATTAGCATGGCTTCTGCCCATATCTAAATTTTACTTGGCAATTTGCTAATTCACTTTACAAAATACAGCACACAGACACAGACATTTATACATAAAATTATACTAAGATCTTTTTATAATTTCTAATATTTTATTAACAGATGTTGAGTGTGATGTTTTTAATACTCCAAGGTAACCAACAATTTTACTGTAAAATGTTCTCTAATCTTTTTCCTGATTACACGTTTAGTTTTATTCCAACAAAATGACCTCATTTTCCTTTTATCTATTTTATATACAAGGGATAAAAAGCCCAATTTAATAACAATGGACTTTTTTAAGGAAGAGGAAATAAAACCCCAAAATAACTTTCTGAATATGAAATCTCCCTGTACTTATCCTTCATGAATAAGGTAATTAGCATCTTCAAACAACATATTAACCATAAAGAATTAGTAGCTATTTACTGCTTTCATACATGGTTTTGTAAAGCAGAATTATGGACAAATATTATCCAAACTTCCCGAAGAGAAAGTTTAATTATATCAGTTATTTTATCAACTGCTTTATATAAATTTTGTTCTTTACCTTTGAATTACTCATGTACAGTAATACTGGTTTTTTAATCTGTTAAATTGGTTACCTATAAGAAACATATGAAGATAACTGAAATACATAATTCAAACATCATTTAGCATCAGATGGTCTTAAATTTATCTAAGCAATAAGAAGGATCAATTATCAAGAATATTTTTTTTAAAGAGCTAGGAAAAGTCATGCCTAGCAAGTAATGATGTATCTTCACAATTGGCCACATTTATAAAAAAAAGAATTTGGTTTAAATTGCTTTTATACTCATTTAAAAATTAAAATTAAGTTAAAAATATTCTCTACTCCCAGAACATCAGATTGACTCAGAGTCACAATTCTCTGTACTTAACTCCTTAGCCTTTAGGCGTGTAAATCCTATACCTCAAAGTTGATCAAGGAATCTGTAAGAGCTCAATGTAATGTCTAAAATAGATTGTCAGAGGAGAGAGAAATACTTTAGCAATAAGAAATCAATCTGCCATTTGATTCCACTTTGACCTTGAACAACTTTTTTAAGCACTCTTTATTTCTACTTTCCCTTCTGTAAAATGGACATATTCATAATAAATTCCTCATATTGTAGTTCTGAGAATTAATTTAGATGACACATTTAATGTAAGTAGTCAATGCAGTGATTGGTCTATCTATGATAATCACTAGATGAAATTTAACTTGACTTAGCAATAGTGTTGTTGAATTAGTTTAAACAAGGAGTCCGTAAGACTGAGCTGGTTCTAATGCCCTAGAAGCCTGTGTCAGCCAACCAACCTTAAGCCTATAAATGCCTGAAAATTAAGAAATCAAAACCTAAAGAAGTGCCTGGATGGCTCAGTCAGTTGAGTGTCTGACTCTTGATTTTGGCTCAGGTTATGATCTCAGGGTCGTGAGACTGAGCTCACATCAGGGTCCACACTCCAAGATGGAGTCACTTATGCTAAACTCAACGTCCATAAACCAAAACTTAAGTAAGTTTTGATGCTCTGCTCTTCCAGAAAAGGAAGACTTAAGATTACCAATCAATGCTTGCCTGCTCAGCACAAATTACCTGAGCCAGCTTCAAGACTTCCATTTGCTCCGTGTAAGGAAAGTAACCCTACTTTAACCAATCAGGAAATTCCCAGTATAACTTCCTTGTTCCTTTTCCCTTTGGTCTAGAAAACCCCCTCATTTTGCACAACTCTTGTTGTGAGTTCCTTTCTGCTTTCTAGACTGGATATTTTGAGGTTCATGAATCATTAAATAAAAATCAACTAGATCTGAAAATTAACTGTCTGTGAAATTTTCCTTTACAAATTCAAGGATTAAATATGTTTTATAAATAACCAAAACAATTGTCACCTTTAATTTCAATATTTGAATTTCAAAAAAAGGAAACTCCAATATTCTCTTCCACTCCAGTATCACTGCTATTATTCTGAGGTTTTCTAATGTGCTCTTGTTCCTATGGTCTGCTTCTGTTGGATATATAGCATCACACTGCCAGAGTAAGCACCTAGTTAGTCTTTAACAAGATGCCTGGAGGCCAGGAGAGGGGGAATCATGGCCCACTATCCAGAAAGTTAGAGGAGCATTCCAAAAACAAAACTACAAGAAGCCAGATCAAACCAGACAGACCCAAGACAAAGAAAGCCAGAAACCCTGACCAAGTATGGGAGGAAAGGCATGAAACTCTGCTCCTAAAAATATTCCTTCCCCAAGTAATAAATATTCCACCCCCTAGTTAATAACTGTTAATAAAGAATTGAGACCCAAACCCTGAGGTCAGCTCTCCCTGGAGCTTGCCCACACTCACATCTTGAGAGTGTACTCTCTCTTTTATAAGCCCTTCACTTGGACCACTCAACCACCGTCTGGTCCATCCTTGAATTCTTTCTTGTGAGGGGACTAAAAGCCTCTGGTGACATCCCGGGGTGCGCTCGGGGGGAGACCTCAGGGCCTTGGGTCTCTTCAGTTCACTCGGAAACAACACTAGCCTCATCCACAGAGACTGGCTTACCTTTTCACTCTACAAGGACTGAAATAAGAAACAAAGATCTTTCCCTCTGATTTTCCATAGTAATTCCTCACAAAAGATAGTTATGTGCTACAGACATTTTCTGTTAATGTAAGGGCAACACAGAGGACTCTAGCACAGGGGAAGCATACAAATTAATAATTTCTTTGTAGAGGGCTCACCCTTCCATCTCCAGAGTCCTTTGCCTTCTGCCCCATTCTTTTGAAATGCAAAATTTCTCACACTTTCCTGTGTAGAACAATTTTCCTTCTACAGACTCAGCTTGGGGGGCTACTTTCACATATGCAAAAATTCATTAAAGGTTCTGTAAAGCAGAGATTTACTGTAGAACTCCAACTTTAGCAACACAAAGCTCTGGCAAAAAGCTTCGAAAGTAAAATCCCCCTTTAATCTAGTCCACAAAACTTTCTAAGCATCATTCCATTCTCTGCTGGGTTATCTAAGTGAAAGGGAACAGAATTAAATTTATCCCTCTCTTGATTTTAATTATGGCACTTATATGGCAGAGCATCTTAATTCACTTCTGTTATTGTTACTCTACTCTAACTCACATTACAAAATCATAGCTATTTATATGATGTTTAGAGAGTATAAACCATGTAAAAATACAGAAGAGAGAACAATCAAACCAAAGACCCCTTGGCTTTTTTTTTTCTGTTTTTTTTTTAATTTTCATTTTCAGAAAGAACACATTAATCCATAAATATGCAAATCACTCAAATTATCTGTAATGCACCTCTCTAATCCCATTCCCTTTCTTTTTTTTTTTTTTAAGATTTTATTTATTTATTTGAGAGAGAGAGAGAGAGAATGAGAGACAGAGAGCATGAGAGGGAAGAGGGTCAGAGGGAGAAGCAGACTCCCTGCCGAGCAGGGAGTCCGATGTGGGACTCGATCCCGGGACTCCAGGATCATGACCTGAGCCGAAGGCAGTCGCTTAACCAACTGAGCCACCCAGGCGCCCTCCCATTCCCTTTCTTGGGAATAGCTTTATTCAAGACTGCTGCAGTGGGGTTTTACAGTAGGAAAGAGAAATTGGGTTCAACTCAAATATAATGAGGAAAAGTGGGAATTTGTAGCCAAGGAGCAGAATGGAGAGAGTTTGGTGGATGGAAAATTATTTTTTAAAAGGAAACATCAGGGTAAGAAATGGATTCTGACTAAATAGAATTCTTTAAAAAAAAGATTTTATTGGGGCATCTGGGTGGCTTACATGGTTAAGCATCTGTCTTTGGCTCAGGTCATGATCTCCAGGTCCTGGAATGGAGCCCCATGTCAAGCCCCATGTCTGGGTTCCAGCTCAGCGGGGAATCTGTTTCTCCCTCTCCCTCTGCCTACCCGCCAACTTGTGCTCTCTCTGTCTCTCTCTTTCAAATAAATAAATATTTTTTTAATTTAATTTATTATTACTATTTTTTAAAAGATTTTATTTTACCTTATTATCTCTAATTATTGAAACTAAAGTAGTAAAAAGAAATGTTGCCAATGATCAGTTCCACTTTCTGTTTTCCAAGCTGATTTTCTATTTTTAAGTGAGTTATACCCCCTTTCAGGTCACTTGGAATGGGGTGCTTCATGAGTCAGGAGGGGAGTTACTGAAGGCAGTTAATCAGAAAGACCACTGGAACATAGAGGCCATCAAGCACTGGCTAAGGGGAACTCTCCATTGCTTGCACTATAGGTCCTACTGTTCATTCATGTGAGTGTCGGGTTTATGTCACTCTTTTACAACAATAAAGTCTGCTAATAGACACCTAACCTTGAATTTGATAGATGTGTTCTCCTCTGTATTTGACCCAGAATGTCTTCATCTACCCTCTCCTTATGCCATTTTTTTCTTCCTGTAGAACTTCCTTTTATCCATTTTCTCTAGTTTCAACTTTCCTTCCATAGCTAATGTACTTCTGACTACTTAAAAAAATCCAAAAAGCCTGGCTTAAATTAGTGTTTTTTTCTCTTAAGCCTTTCTAAATAGCCTTCACTGTCCCTTTAGTTCTGCCTCCTTTCTTTGTAACTGTAATATACTCATGTTGCATAAATATGAGATTCTTAGATATAAATGGAACTTCCCTAAATTATCACTTTCTCCTGTGCAGAGAAGCATGGCTAAAATACAATACAATATAAATTGGGTAGGGTGGTATTTCTTGACACAGGCTACATAATGTATAAAATAATTATTATTTAAATCTTTACATATTTACTTAAACTTAACCTTCTAATTAAAGAGTTTCAAACATGTATGTCAGGTATTAATTATGCATAATAGGCCAGATTTTATGTGTTGATGTGAATCACATGAATTATCACCTAACTGCAAAATTACTTTCTTTTACCTTATAATAGCATCCCTCCACCCCCTCTCATGCAATGAAACTAGATAAAATTATAACATTAAGATTAATTTTATAGCAAATTCTATTTGCCTCAGAAATTTCTGAGCATTACTCTTATGCCTATTCTCTAACAAAACATTTTTTTATTCTTTTAAGATAACCAAGTCTATGAATTTATTCTGCAATCTCTATTTTCTTAGACTGGACATTTGCCAACATTATTATTTTATAAAAAAATTAAAAAATAAATGGCCATGACATTATAATAAAGTTGTGTTTGCATTATTCTCATGTGTCATAATCTTTATTCCTTGTTTGTTTTTCTATGAATGCTTATAATTCTGTAGATGAAAATGATAGGAAACATTAGGTAAGATGTATTTCCAAAGATAAATCTTTATTCTCAAACCACTTGCTTCTCCTCAACACCTGCCGTTGAACTGATCCCTGCATTACTCATCATCTCTGAAGAAAGAAGCCTCACAAGAAACTGAATTGCTCAAAATATGAATGATGCTAATATATGGGAGAAGAGGAGGTCATGTTAAATCCATTAAGTTTTCAAAAACATCAGATGCTGCCAGGAAAAATGCTCCAGAGACACATAGTGCTTAGTTCATAATGAGGTTCCTCTGAATCAATTTTGTATAGTCTCCATATAAACTGTAGAGAGATTGCATATTAAGAGGTGGGATTGGGCGCCTGGGTGGCTCAGTTGGTTAAGCGACTGCCTTCGGCTCAGGTCATGATCCTGGAGTCCCTGGATCGAGTCCCGCATCGGGCTCCCTGCTCAGCAGAGAGTCTGCTTCTCCCTCTGACCCTCCCCCCTCTCATGTACTCTCTCTCTCTCTCTCATTCTCTCTGTCTCAAATAAATAAATAAATAAAATCTTTAAAAAAAAAAAAAGAGGTGGGATTGAGGGGCACCTGGGTGGCTCAGTCGTTAAGCGTCTGCCTTCGGCTTGGGTCGTGATCCCACGGTCCTGGGATCGAGCCCCACATCAGGCTCCCTGCTCGGCAGGAAGCCTGCTTCTCCCTCTCACACTTCCCCTGCTTGTGTTCCCTCTCTCGCTGTGTCTGTCTCTGTCAAATAAATAAATAAATAATCTTAAAAAATAAAAGAGGTGGGATTGACACCCAGCAGAACAGCGACAAGAATGTCTCATCCCTCCAATCTTAATTTACTGATGTTGACAGTGCTGGTTCCTCTACTAGGTGTCTCAGTATTAGGAAATTTTAACCCCTAAATGTGTCCAGCTATTATGACTTGCATCACATGCTCTACCTTAGTAATACTTTGCCTCTCTTGTGATCTCATTTTTTCCACTTACTCACAGAAGTAGGACCAGAAAGAGGTAAAGAATGAGTATGTGACATTAATCTGCAGTAGTTTACCAGTTCAACACCTTAAACCAAGCCCTAGTTTAAATGAGAGAATCTGAAAGAAGTAAACAAGTTGAATGCTAAAATAGCCACAATTCAACATGATTATTTTTATACCAACATATTTATTAGAAGACAACCAGCTTTGTTAGATCTGACTTACCCGCAGGGACTTCAGTAGAATGTTTGATATGGTCTGGTTATAACCTTATTGATAAGTCAAATATTATCTCTATTTACACAGGGAAAAGCAAACTGGAATTACCTGTTCAACAAATATTTATTGAGTGCAGCCTATTGTCCAGGATTATACTAAACACTGGAGACTCTGCAATAAACAGAATAGTCTAAAATCTCTGTCCCTGTGGTGCTTATTTTCCAGTGTGTGTATTTGTATGTGTGTGTGCATATGTGTCTGGTAAATAGGGTGGGGGTTGGGGCAAAAGACAGACATTAACTGAGATAAATACACATACATATATAGGTATATGTATACCTATATATGTATATTAGATGGAGATAAGGGCTATTTAAAAAAGAAAATCAAGCAGAGAGCTAGAAAGTATGAAAAGGAAAAGTTTGGAGGAGGTGGCAATTTTAAAATAGACCTTGATGTAGATCTCACTGAGGTGACATTTAAATGAACATGATGAGAAAACGAGCCATAGAGGTAGCTGGAGAAAGATCTTTCTGACTATAATAATTGAGATCATTGAGATTGTGAAGTAAAACTGAAGAGTTCAGCTAGGGAGGAAGGCAAGATCATTAGAGGAGAATGGCTAAGATGTTGATGAGTTTTGGGCTACCTTTCATGTTTAATAGTACCCTCCTTTCATGTTTAACAGTACACTATTTTCCTTTAAGAAACAACATGCCTACCTTATCATTAGACACAAAAATCATGTGGAATTGACTTCTTTCACACATATAGGGATGGTCCCTGATTGTGATCATATTTGAGGATACAGTGTTTTAATCTCCAATAAGAAATAATGTAATGAAAGTAAATATTTACATTTACATATTGGGGACAAAGAGAAGCTTCATCCTTTTCCACAATAACTATTAGAAGATATATTTCCTTGACCTGAACGTTATGTGTAAGAGTACTTGAAGGAACTGCATGGCACTCCTATGAAGAGCCAGCATGAAGTCGCAACTACACTAGTTACATCCTAGGAAAGAGGGGACTTGTTATTGAGTCCCTAGATCAAGTCTTGCTTGAAGATCTACCTCGGAATATTTCAGTCCTGGAAGATGTGTATATTCTTTCCATTATTAATCCAATGGGAATCTTCAATAATGCATTGAATCTTATTCTGCAGAATCTGGCTATAGCCTCTGAAAGTAGCAAATGACTTGAACTAAAGATTAAGATTGAAGATGGTATCAGAGACAGACTTAAAGAACAGTATTACAATGTGTGATTTGGTAGGAAATTGAAACTTATCATTGGGCATATTTGGAGATAAAAAATTTAGAGGCAGTTTGAGTTAATGATAATAAAAGAAATAAAAGCTTTATGTAGTTATTGCTGATAAGAGTTCAGGACATGGTACCCCAAAATATGGCACCTTTAGTATATTTTAAAGTGAAGGAGTTTAGCCCCAGAAGTTTCTGCTTTGACCTTCCCTCTGGAACTCCTTCCCTGGAACAGGTCATAAAACCAGCATGTGACAGGTGTCTGACTTATACCTGAAGAAAAAAAGCATCTTTATCTCCAAAGGCAAAAGGGAACTGAGAATAATCCAAATAAACAGGTAAGTTAGTAAGTTTCTCCTAGTTTCTCCTTGACCTATCATTTTTCTCCGTAACTGTCCACACTTCATTAAACCTAGCATAAATATACTTGGGTTTAACTGTCTTTCTGTCATTTCTTTATATAGTCTTTGGTGTCATGTAAAACTTATATCAAATTACTGCATCCTTTTCTCCTATTAATATGTCTTTGTCAGCTTAATTCAGACCTAGCTGAGAACACTAAAATGGTCAAGGAATATTTCCTCTCCTATGTTGATATATTGAAAAAATTAATATTTTCTTCCCATTTGTCCATTGAATTATATTTGTCCAATCAATTAATTGGAAGTTTGGACAGCAGAATCTGCTAATGTAATTATTTCCCTACACATGGATTTTCTTCCTTTCAGAAACAACATGGAGCATAGTGTTGTAATATGCAAAGTAAAAGTGAGTACGAACAAGACAAAATTCATGTTTAGACATCATGAATAAATCCCATAATAGTTATATGATATGCTTATCAGAGAAAATATTAGCAAGTGACCTCAACTGTAATCCACAATTTTGTGGACACCTCTGCAATTATTCCCATGTTTTATTGTAAAATTGGCCTTGTTGCAAAGTATTCCTTTAAGACTAACATTCTAACTCAAATCATTTCTTATGTGTTGCTACTTTCACTGCCTGCAATTAATGGTATGCTTTGTTCGATATGTGTAGTTGATAGAATAATCCATTATTTCATTGTAAACAATTCATAAATCCTTAAAATCTATTAGAAAGTATGAAAATAATTATTTTACCCAAAAGATTAAAAAGAATTTCACATTTGAATGCAAGAAATAGCAAAATATGAAACATTGTCCTCCACAGACCATTTTCTACTTTTGGAATTAAACTTTCACATTAACGGGTTACACTGACACAAGGCATTACAATCAGGAATTAGTTATATTGTCAGTAAAAAGATGATGTTAAACTTATTTAAACAATGGAAGTACCTTAATGACAAATACATATATTTATTTGGGAAAATATTTTAATAGCTGCTGAGTGTTTTTGGTTTTTAAAAATGTGAATGATTGATTACTCTTTAAGAGTACACTCTTAGAGCTTTCAAAGAGATTTATAGGTCTGTTTTTCACAAATGATGTTTGACAATAGACATTTCACCAGATTTGTTTATAAGTAAGTTCTAGAGATAATATTTGCTTAGCCACTGTTTCACTCTCCCCTTTCAGCTAGTTCATTTTCTCATCAAGCCTTTCATCAAGGACAGAACTAGCAGCTCAGGCTCAACCACTCTACACTGAGGTCTGCTTCTGGGATCCTTCTGCCAGCTCCCAACCCAAGGTAGTGGTTATAGAAAGGAAAGGTATATTAAGATCTTCAGAGGGGATTTAAGGTGATATAAACAAACAAAATAAAGTGATACAAACAAATCCTCTGGCTGGCTTTGGCCTTGGGGGAGCACATGAAAGTCTAGAGTGGTGAAGGCGTGAAGGGTGGAAATTAAACTAAAGTATACAGCTGGAAAAATTTTTCCAGGTAAGTCTGGTGTTTCAGTGCTTTCTCAACTCTTCTGTCCATACGCCAACCACAGTATTCATGGAGCAGGCCTGTTTCAGTAAATACTATACTCTGCCAGCTAATCTTTTCCTTACATATATATTCACTCTAGGCACTGTTATGTATAGTTCTCACATGCAGTGTATATGCCTTCTTCTCACAGCTGATTTTCTACATAAAATATTTCTACTCTGTCAAAAAAAATTGAGAATAAGAAGGAGAGATTTTATTCAGAAGAATGATTGCAATAAGGAGAGAGGGACCGACCTGAGCGAAAGGTAGACGCTTAACTGACTGAGCCACCTAGGTACCCTGACAAATTCTCTCTTATAAGGGAGAGATAAACAAAGCTAGAGAGAACAAGACATGTGCGAGTGAGATGATGAGCAGGTGGCTTGATTTGTTGATCAGTGGTACAAACAGAGCTGCTAATCATTTATGAGGCAGCAAATAGGACTTTGGAGGGTCTGCACCTGCCTTTGTCTTCAGTAAAAATGGAGACATCTTCCAGTCTTAATCAGAGTCCTATCTATGGAAAAGAGTGGTGTTTTACAGTTAAGCTATTTCCATGAACTCAAAAGGGTTGTGTATGTAAGGCGGTGAGGAGAGGAAAGAGGTAATCTAAATTGTCACTGTGTTCCAGAAACACAGGGCTCAGATGAAATTCAACATTATCAGACTGGGGATGGTGGGGGAAGCCAGACAATAGAAAAGTAAGATAATCATTTGAAGGACACAGTCGTTGGCAAAAATGTCTCAGAAGAATCTTTGCTACTTATTTACCAATTATATAACCTGCAGTGAATGCTAGCAATAACAAGAAAGAAAATCAGCTGCATAAACATAAAAGGCTTTCCATAGAGTAGAGTGTCGTGGATGATGTGGAGGAGGAAGAACAAGATTAAAAGTTCTTCCTGCCCCCTCAGTCCTAGGACTGATGTGTTTAATTCGGGAATCACACAAACTCTGTGGAGTGAATCTCATTCACTGGACGGTTGGAGAAGGCAAAAAAATCTATTGAGTACTTGTTCATAGACTTCTAGAAAAACTGGCATTGTTTTCCTAGAGAGGGGTACCTTCTTTCTATGCAAAGTCACAGTAGTTTGATTCATTGGAATTTGGAATGATAATTCAAGCCTATGCAAACTCTGCTAAACCCATTTCCTATAACTGACTAGTTATGCTGTAAGTCTCAAGATCAAATCTTTTCTCTTTTCTCTTTTAAATCCCCCAGAAGTATTTTCTAGATCTTAAAACAATGAAAAGAAATCTTCTACATCCATTTTTCTATTAGATTATATTCATCCCCACCCCTGGCTGACTGTCAACTTCCCTCATTACATCCACTTTAAAACTGCGGTCCTAACAGCTTATGGCTTGGTGAGCATGTCAAAACAGGGTTATGTTTTCAAACATTAAATTTGAAACCTCACTGAGTTCTAAAATATCCTTTGGCAAAGGCATGGCTATAGGATATTTTCCCCCCTGAAATTTCAGAAAAGGTATTTATTTTTATCATTAACATTGTTCATCTGTCTATTCTTATTCATTTATCAAATACTATGCCATGTGCTAGGTGCTAAGAATATAGAATGGAAATATATGCCCTCCTGTTCTTAAACACCTGAAAGTTTACTAAAGTCACAGACACACACAGAATTACACCACTGCGTGCTAAAATCTTAATGTTTATAAGCTCAAGTATATGGGGGGAAATGTGCTTAATTCAATTGCTTTACATTTTAACATGCCATTTAAAATCCATGACAAAGTACAAATTAATCATTTTTATTCCTTTATAAGGTTCTTAAAGTGATTTATCCTTAACAGAAACTATAGATCAGAAATACAGGAAGTTTGGCACAACACGACTCCTATGAGGATTAGCTTACGTAGAGAAAGTGCCATTTAGAATTTAGTGAGTCAGGGCATCAGGAGGCTTACACCACCTGTCATTCTCTCCTAACAGCTTTGATCTTGGTCAACTAAGAATATTATTGCACCATCTTTCATTCTCTGCCTGCAGTAGCTTAACACAGTCACTGACACTTTTTTTTTTGGCAATCTAAGTTGGTATGGACAAGCATTTTTGAAGGCAGCCCTAAGGCCAAGAAGACTATTTATATCTACTGCCATGGAGAGAATAACTGAGTCAATAAAGCACTTGATAGATGTTACACTTTTCCCATTATGTTTCTGGGCTTCCTGTGGGTATTCTATGAAAGACTGTGGGTGTTCTTAATCAAGAAAAACAATATATTTCTTCCATCATTCTGTATTTGCTATGTTTTCATTTATACAGATTTCATGTCAAGTGATATAGAAGTTTCAAAAATATTTTCTTTATCCACTGGAACATGTACAATGGCTCTAATGTATTGGTATTCATTGACCACATTCAATTAATTTTGATAGACTGGAAATGCATTGAGGTTTTTCACATAAAAGAGTTCTTTCTTAATATAAGACTACATGAAATTCAGGCATTGCCAATGCAGCTAAAAAAGCAAGTACCCAGCAAACCTCCAGTGTGAATATAAAAATCCCAATTTCCTTATAGTTGAAAACTATGTGGAATGCTGAAGTGTCTAAGATACTAATTGAATTTCTTTATTTCAGTATGGAGAACTCTATCTCCAAGGCTTCCTGGCAGCCCCAACTCTTGGTGCTTCCAAAACCTCTCTAAGATAGATTTGTTAGATGATAGATAGGTAAAGGAAACAAGGGGAAACTAGATATTGAATCTGCCAATATCTACAGAGTACAATCTACCCACAGAGTTTGATTTAAGCAACTGAAAATATCTTTTGGTTAAAGAATTAAGTAAGGAATCCATTACATTCTCACCCATTATGTTTTCTCACACCAGAAATGGAAAATAATACAGGGTTATTGGAGGAGGGAACAATAAATAAAAATGGGCTAACTTCATCAAGTGTATCATGAAGATGAACATACTAAAGAATTCACATCTTTCTACTCTGAAAACATATTTTAAAGATTTATTTATTGGGTGCCTGGGTGGCTCAGTTGGTTAAGCGACTGCCTTTGGCTCAGGTCATGGTCCTCAAGTCCCAGGATCGAGTCCCGCATCGGGCTCCCTGCTCAGCAGGGAGTCTGCTTCTCCCTCTGACCTTCTTCCCTCTCATGCTCTCTCTCTCTACCATTCTCACTCTCAATAAATAAATAAAAATCTTTATTAAAAAAAGATTTATTTATTTATTAGAGAGAGAGAGTGAGCAGGGGGAGGGGCAGAGGGAGAAAGAGAGAGAATCTCAAGCAGACTCCCCACTGAGTGCAGAGCCTTACTCAGGGCTCGATCTCACAACACTGAGATCATGACCTGAGCCAAAATCAAGTCTGACCCTTAACCGACTGAACCACCCAGGCACTCCTCCACTGTGAAAACATTTTAATTCATAAATCTGTGATGATATATCTAGGATCAGAGCAAACTGTTTTATGCAATACTCATTTCTTCCCATACTTTCATCTGATCTTAATGTGAAGATTCTAAAACATAGAATTTGAGGATTCTTAATAAGATTTAGCCTTTCTTTTGATTACTAGATGCCAACTCTCCCTTTTATACGTCTAGATCTCATCAGAATCTGTAAACTGCTGTTTTTACCTAACTTACTCTTTATTTGCAAAGATTATGGAGAACAAAGAAAAGAAATTACCCTGTTTGAGTGGTAAAGTTATGTTTTTTATTGTTCTTGAGAAATAGAAGATGCAAGAAAAATCCCTTTCTTTATGTCATAGACTTCATTTGGATAATGACTAATTAGATTATTAAGTAAATTGTCTAATATGCTAACCACCTATTCTGAAATTCTTAGCAAGCATAACTTAAATTATATGAATTTACAGAAACAACATGCCTTCAGTTACAAGTCACTGCAGCAGTGATAAATCCCTCATACAGGAATTACTTGACTGATGCTCGTCATGGATAGTTGGCAGGAAGATAAGAAGAGGGATAATGTTTTCTATATTGGTTTTAGTAAACTGATAAACACACAGGGAAGGTGACAAGTGATCTGCACAATCAAATCTATCAGACTGTGGGAAATTGAAACTACTCTTAAAACAGAAGTAAAGCTGGAAAATCCCTTTGAGTTTGCTGAATTCAAATATTCCTTTTCATTGTCTCAGATTTGTAAAAATTAAAATATTATATATTAGTCTAGAAACTCTGCTACAGCTTAATTTATTATAAGACTTTCATCTCAAGAACTTGGTTATTTTTTTAAATGCAAAGATTAAATAATGCAAGGCATGCCACTAAATGGCCTTCTCATATAATGAAAAAACTCTAGCTCATCAGAACAAATAGATTACATAGCTTGCTCTTTTATCATTGTTTTACTATATCTAAAACATTATGTTTAATGATCCAATGTGATTCCTTGGACTTAGCAACATAAAGAACCCAGCATCACCTATGAGTCCTAATTTCATAAGGGCTAAAAATTTCAAGGTCATGGAAAGTTCTGGAACCCTTTATGAATGCTATGTATTCATTTACACTGTGTAAATTTTTTTTTTTTTGGTCAAATCCTGAACAAAGAATTGTAAAAGATCCTATAGTCAATGCCTTAAAATCACCATGGAAAATTTGAATTCTTTTAAAAGAATCATTAGAATTTGAGAAAAAAAAAGAAAAATATGGGTAATAATGAAAGATGATGGAATGGAGATAATTTTGTCCAGAGAATTTATGAACCTGAATTCAGCCAACTTCTGTAGGCCAGATGCCACAAACCTACAAAGCAGTAAAAAGAGTGAAGGAAGCCTTCTCATATAGGATCGCATATTAATTCATCTCTGAACCTTTACGGAGGACACTATAGGCATCAAATTTCATTAGACATCAACGACTCTGGATGCTTTCTTTTTGTCTAAAGAAAAGAACATGCTTACTCTTTTCTACCTTTCTTGATTTTTTCCCTTAGCTTCTCTGACTGAAAATATCTGCCCAATCCCTCTTCTCTAGTTTTCCCTATGGACTAGCTATGTTTTCATACATTTAGCAAATGCTAACTGAGCACCCACCATACTTTATGGTCAGTGGCAATGCAATACTGAACAAGAAAATGTCCCTGCACTCATGGAGCTTACATTCAAGTGGCAAAGTTGAAAAAAAAAATGAACAAGTAAACTTACAATGTTAGGTATTGATAGGTGCTATGGAGAAAACGTGGCAGGATATAGGAAATGAAGAGAGAGTGGTAAAGACACTAGGGCACTCTTTTTAAGGAAGCCCTACTAAGAAGCAGGGGAGCTAGTCCATTTTACTATTTAGAGAAAATATTCTGTAAAGATATCAGCAAATACCAGAGACCTGAGGCGAGAACCAGACTACTGTGGTGGAAACAGAACAGAAAAGAACAGAGTGGTGGCAATGGGATAGTTCAGATCCTACTGGATCAAAATACTAAATTCAAGTCGGTAACAACTTTACAATCCTACAATAGACTTCAAATAAAGTGATTTGCCATTTTTCTCTAAAAACATAGAACATTCTTTCAAATTAAAACCTAAAGTTCAAACATAAAAACAAAATAATATTTTGTAACAAATATTAATCACAAGAATAGATTACTAACAATAGCTGTATAATCTTTTCAAAAGATCATATTTATAAATAATATTTATTCATTCCCTAAACATTCTTAGGCTTCTGCAATATGTATATATTAATATTGGCACTTAAAATATAGTGATAGAGGCATAGTTTCTGCTTTCAAATTAATTACTTTAAGAACTTTGCTAGATAAACAGATATTTAAAGAAAAACCAGATGCTCCCTGTACTTTCCCTTCACATGAGTATAATATTGCATTGGTATTGTTTAGTTATTTCTTTCTTTCTTTCTTTTTTTTTTTTTTACAGTCTTGAGGTCTTTTATTTTCTTTACATTTATCATGCCATGAATTGATAGGGAATGGGTTCCAGCAGTTCAGGCTCCTTTCCATTAGTTCTCACAAAGTGTGCTTCTCTGGGTGGGGCAGGCTGGTGCTTCAGTTGAACCCGAGTACCTTTCTCTTTGGCTTCCTTCTTTTTCTGATCATTTTCCTTCAACAACAATGCCAACAGCATATTGAGTAACATTGTAGACTCTTCCAGTTTTGCCATGGTAACATTTGTGGGGCATTCCTTTTTGAACAGTGCCCATTCCCTTGATGTCCACAATATCACCTTTCTTACAGATCCGCATGTATGTGGCCAAAGGAACAACTCCGTGTTTTCTAAAAGGTCTAGAGAACATATAGCGGGTACCTCTCCTCTTTCCCTTTGTGATGGTCATTTTGGCAAATTACTGGAACATGGCGGTTCCGGCCGAAAGGAAGCGGTATTGTTTAGTTATTTCTAACCGCTTCCCTCTCTTATTGCAAGTTTAAAAGCAAAAATTTTGTCTGGTTTATTTATTGTTGTATCTTTGCCTCAGAACAGAGTTTCAAATACAGTTAGCTTTCAATAATTACTTGTTGCTGGAAAAAACAGACTAATAAAACCAATAATCACACAATGTGCAATAAAGGAAATGTGACACATTTTGGGTGACTTTAAAAAGGGTTTCCAGACAAGATTATGGCGGAGTTGAATTTTTAGGCACCTGAAAGAGTTACTAAGAGAAGTGAAGGGAAGCATTTTAAAGAGACAGAACAGTTTCTATGGAGGCATACAGTTGAGAGAACATTTCATTCATTCTCTGTTACTCGAGCAAAGGATATCTATGAAAAAAATGGTTTGCGATAAAAGAGTCTTATATGTCATGCTAAGTAGTTTGTATTTCATACTGAATGTGATAATTGACTGAAGGAATAGCTCCATTATGCTGCAGTTTAGCAAGATCAATCTAGTGGGAAGAGGAGGATACTCTGTAGAAGGCAAGAACAGGGCACAAAACCCAGACAGGAAGTGTTTGCAGTACTCCAGTTAGAAACAATTATAGTAGTGATGGGGGGAGTGAGGCAGAAGGGGGATGGAAGAACATACACCAAGACATGATAATTGCACATCCAGAGTAAGAGGATGAGAGTTGTCTAGGTCAGTTCAACAACTGTTCACTTTGGGGCAGCTCTGAATTTGTCCAGGATTTATCTCTACTAAAGGGAGAAAACAGACAAACTTTCTTTTCTTTATGCCTAATATTATCTTTCTCCTTCACCTTCTCTTTCTTTCTTTGTTCTCTTTCAACATAATGAAGTAGCTTATAAGTGCCATATTAATTCCTCCTCCCTACTAATGAATGATCTATTAGAGAAACCAACAAAGCTTTAGAATATTTCATGTATCTAGACCATAGGAAGTATACATATATTTAAATAGTTACACAGTGTGTCACAGAACACAAATTTTGATATTAATAACAATGGTAACAGTAAGAAGTTGATTTTTTAAAAGGTTTAATGAGTTTCAGATTTAATGAGCTTTGTATTATTTTATTTAATTCTTATTATAATCTTGAATATAGGTGATATTATCCAATTTTACCTGGACACTGAGTCCTAAGGAAGAATATGTATCATACTTAGTGTATGAAGTTGGAGATCAAATTCATACAAGTATGTCTCCAAATACTTTGCTCTTAGCATTCACTCTCTCCACAGAAATATAACCGCTGAGTCAAAAACACAATTTTGCCAGGCTCCTACCTACCTCTTTCTAAGTTTGTTCATTTTATAAGCATATATTGGGCATGGTACTGTGTCTGATCTTAGAAAAAAGCCACAACAACATATATAGGTAATGCAAATAAGTATTAAACAGATATATGTAAATAAATTATAATTATTTATAAATAAATATAAAACATTCTACATATGCAATTATTTTGAAATTAAAGAATTTGCTAAACAAAGCATAAAGACATACAAATATACAACATGTTCAGGAAAAATCAAATACTCCAAGGTATCAAGAAAACAGTGTTCTTGACCTTGGGGAATGCAAACCCCTAAAGACTATCCAAGGGTAGCAGGGCCTAGAGGGTTTAAAGTTAGTGGAGGGCTTAATGACACATATGTAACAGGGCTTTATGCTCAGAGTTTCTGACACAGTAGGTCTAAGTTGGGGCAAGAAGTAACATTCAACCATGAATACATTAAACAGTATATATAGAAAGAAAAAAATACATCAATTTTATTATTAGATGTATTTCAAAAAAATTTATTTATATCAGTAACACTAATATATCAATTCCTGTAATATGTTTAGGTTTGATATATATATACATGTTTAGATTTTATATGTATATAAATGAATGAGCTCATGTCATTTGTGACAATATGAATCAACTTAATGTATTATGCTAAGTGAAATTAGTCAGACAGAGAAAGATAAATACCATATGATTTCATTTATATGTGAAATCTAAAAAAAAAAAAACACAAACTAACAAAAAAAGAAGAATACAGAGACTAAACTGGTGGTTGTCAGAGAGGAGAGGGGTGGGGGCTGAGCAAAATGGGTAAAGGGGAGTAAGAGGTACAGGCTTCTAGTGATGGAATAAATAAGTCACAGGAACAAAAAGAACAGCATAGGGAATATAGTTGATGGTATTTTAATAGTGCATGGTGACAAATGCTAGCTATACTTACGGTGAGCATAGCAAAGCATAGTTGTTGACTTACTTGAAACTAATGTAACATTGTGTGTCTATACTTCAATAGAAAAATAAATAAAATGCCAAACCATACCAAAAATAAGTTTCATATGACAACTTGAGTTTGACACATTGATATCTAAAATATACTGCAAATCATATTATTTGTAACTCGTTACAATTGTGATAAAAAGGACTTAACTGTTATCTTAAAATGTGCAAGGGATATTATATTTATTAAAAAATTCTTAAAAATATTCTCAAACAAAAATATATAATGTACTCTGGCATAGATTATATAAGAAAGGTGTAAACTACTGAAAAGATATAGAATGAGCACTTGGTACAAAACATGGTGTACTTTAAATACTTTGCTAAATCTTAAATTTTCTGCAAACAAGGATTTTTAAATTAGGGAGTGACCCTGTTGGATTTGAGTAAGAAAAAGATAACTCTGGTTGTATTGTAATAAATGGGATGGAATAAGTGAAAAACCAGAGGCAGCTGGGATGCATTTAGGTGATTATTACAGTAGATAATTGCAATAAATAGTCCCAGCTAAAAATAATGATGGTTTCCTTGTGAAACAGTGATAGTACGGATAAAAAAAAGCCTGGGTGCAGGGGTGGAGGAACTTATGGAGGAAAAATGTCCACAAAATGGGGGAGTGGATGCAAGAAACAGTAGTTCCCCTTCATCTGCAGTTTCATTCTCTGTGGTTTCAGTTACCAGTGGTCAATTATGGTCCTGAAGCGGATGATCCTCCTGACATTTCATGGGAAGGGCAACAGTAGCCTAATGCTATGTCACAATGCCTATATCATTCATCTCACTTCCTCTCATCATGAAGGCATTTTATCATCTCACATCATCATAAAAAGAAGGGAGAGGGAGACCACATTCATACAACATATATTACAGTGTATTGTTATTATTGTTCTATTTTATTATTAGTTACTGTTGTTAATCTCTTACTATGCCTAGTTTATAAATTAAACTTTATCATGGGTAGGTGTGCATAGGAAAAAACATAGTGTAAATAGGGCTTGGTACTATCCATGGTTTCAGGGGGTCTTGGAACGTAGCCCCCACAGATAAGGGTGAACTATGGTAAAAGAATAAGTGATGACTCTCAGTAGGCAACACTCAAATTTTTTTCTTGGTATCTGTCTATCTACCCACCTACCTACCTATCATCTCTCTATATCTATCTGTCTTATCTATCTATCTATCTATCTATCTATTCATCCTGTCTCCCTGAACCATTTGAATGAGCTATGTATCTGTTCATCTACTGTCCTGGAAGCCTATTTGGATATTTCAGTAGCGAATGTCCCAAATAGAATTAATTATCTACCCATCACTATACAAATCTCTTCTTCTCCACACTCTCATATATTCTTGAAAACAATATTCATTCTTTTGTTGTTGGGTAAAGAGTTCTTCATATGTAAATTAGATCTTATTGACTGATGGTGTTTGACCAGCTCTTCTATAATCATTCTGATTTACTGCCTGTTCCATCAATTACTCAAAAGAGGGTGTTGATAATAAATGTCATATATGAAAAACCCACAGCTGAGATCATACACAATGATTAAAAAAACTGAGAGCTTTCTCCACAAAATCAGGAACAAGACAAGGATGTACACTCTCACCACTTTTATTCAACACAGTCCTGAAAGTTCTAGCTACAGCAATCAGACAAGAAAAAGAAGTAAGGGGTATACATATTGGTAAAGAAGTAAAACTTCCACTATTTGCTGATGAGATGATACTATATATAGAAAACCCTAACGACTCCACCAAAAAAACTGCTAGAACTGATAAATGAATTCAGTAAGGTTGCAGGATACAAAACCAATGTGCAGAAATCTGTTGCATTGCTATACACTAATAATGAAGCAGCAGAAAGAGAAATTAAAAAAAGAATCCCAGTTACAATTGCACCAAAAATAATAAAATACCTATGAATAAACTTAACCAAGGAGATGAAAGAACTGTACTCTGAAACCTAGAAAACCTTGACGAAAGAAATTAAAGATGACACAAATGGAAATATATTCCTTGCTTATGAATTGGAAAATGTTGTTAAAATGTCTATACTACCCCAAACAATCTACATATTTAATGCAATCCCTATCAAAATACCAACAGCATTTTTCACAGAACTAGGACAATCCTAAAATTTGTATGGAACTACAAAAGACCCCAAATAGCCAAAGCAATCTTGAAAAAGAACAAACCTGGAGGTATCACAATCCCAGATTTCAAGATATACCACAAAGCTGTAGTAATCAAAACAATATAGTACTGGCACAAAAAATAGATCAATGAAACAGAATAGAAAGCCCAGAAGTAAACCCATAATTATATGGTCAATTAACTTTCAACAAAGGAGGCCAGAAAATGCAACTGGAAAAAGACAACCTCTTCAACAAGTGGCATTGAAAAATTGGCCAGCTATCTACAAAAGAATGAAACTGGACCACTTTCTTACACCATACAAAGAAACAAAAACAACAAGAACAAAAAAGCCTCAAAATGAATTAAAGACCTAAATGTGAGACATGAAATCATAAAAATCCTAGAAGAGAGCACAGGCAGTAACTTATCTGACATTGACTATAGCAACATTTTTCTAGATAAGTCACCTGAGGCAAGGGAAACAAAAGCAAAAATAAATTCTTGGGACTACATCAAAATAAAAAGCTGCACAGTGAAGGTAACACCAAAACTAAAAGGAAACCTATGGGTTGGTAGAAGATACTTGCCAATGATATATCTGATAAAGGGTTAGTATTCAAAATATATAAAGAACTTATACAACTTAACACACACACACACACACACACACACACACACACACACGCATAATCCAGTTAAAATGGGCAGAAGATATACACAGATATTTCTCCAAAGAATATATCCAGATAACCAATAGACACATGAAAAGATAATCAACATCACTCATCAGGAAAATGCAAATCAAAATCACAATGACATATTACCTCATACCTGTCGGAATGGATAAAATAAAAAATGCAAGAAACAGCAAGTGTTGGTGAGAATGTGCAGAAAAGGAACCCTCATGCACTGTTGGTGGGAATGCATATTGGTGCAGCCACTATAGAAAACAGTAGAGGGAGGTTCCTCAAGATGTTAAAAATAGAACTATCTTAAGATCCAACAATTGACCTACTGGGTATTTAGCCAAAGAAAATGAAAACACTAATTCAAAAAGATATGTGTGCCCCTATGTTTACTGCAGCATTATTTACAGTAGCCAAATTATGGAAGTAACCCAAGTGTCCATTGATAGATAAATGGATAAAGAAGTTATGGAATATCATTCAGCCATAAAAAAGAGTGAAATCTTGCCATTGGCAACAACATGAATGGATCTAGAATATAATGCTAAGCCAAATAAATTAGAAAAAGACAAATACCACGAGTTCAGTCCTATGTGTAATTGAAGAAACAAAGCAAAGAAAAAAAGAGACAAACCAAAAAAAAAAAAAAGACTCTTAATTTTAGAGAAGTGATAGTTACCAGAGGGAAGGTGGATGGGGGATAAGTGATATAGGTGAAGGGGATCAAGTGTGCACTTATCATGATGAGTATTGAGTAATATACAGAATTGTTGAATCACTGTATTTTACACCTGAAACTAACAGAACACTGTATGTTAACTATACTAGAATTAAATTTTAAAAAAGAGTGTTGAAGTGACAAAGTACAATTGTGAATTTGTTACATCTCTTTTAGTTCTATCAAGTTTTGCTTCACATATTTTGAAGTCCTATAGCTTTATGCATACTTATTTATATCTCATGTCTTGGTAAATTGACCATTTTATTAACATGTAATGTCCCACTTTGTCATTGGCAATATATTTGCTCTTAAATCTATTTTGTCTGATATTAATATGGTCACTCCAGTTTTCTTTTGTTGAGTATTCACATGGTGCATAATTTTCTCTTTTTATTTGTAACCTACCTAACATTATATTTTAAATACATTTCTTGTGGACTGAATATAATTGGGTCATGATTTTTTTATATTTTTCCAAAGTTCTTACTTTATTTAGTGTGTTTAGACCACTCACATTTAATGTAACAACTGATATTATATGATTTGATCTGCTGTGATTTGTTTCCTTTGATTTTTAACTCTTGTTTCTTCTTTCTTGCTTTCATTTAGGTTACTTTTTTTTTTAGTTTTCTATTTTGATTTATCTGTAGTATTTTGAGTATATCTCTGTATATTTAATGGTTTCTTTAGCAATTACAATGCACATAAGTAACATATCATAGTCTATTAATGCCAACATTTTTTCATTCAAATGAAATCTATAAAACTTACCAACAGATCCTTGACCTTTCTTATTTATGACATTACCTTAAATATGAGCCCTATATACACTGAAATCAGACAATTCTGTAACTATTGCTTTCTACTATCAAGTATAATTTTAAAAACTCAGAAGAGTCTATTTTTTCTTTCTTTTGCTCTTTCTTTATTCTTGATGTTCCAGGTTTCCTACTCTTATCATCTCCTTGATGCTTTAACAACTTCCTTTAGTGAATCTTATAGAGCAAGTTTGCAGGTGCCGCATTATCATAGCTCTCCTTTAACAGAGGTTTATTTCACATTCATTCCTAAAGGATAAATTCCTGAATGAAAGGTTTTTGTTTTGTTTTATTTTTCCAAATTTCCCCCTCTTTCTTTTGGCCTCTTTTGATGAGAAATCTATTGTCATTTCATTATTCTTCTATAGGTGAGGTATCTGTTATCCTTGGCTCCTTTCAAAACTTTCATTGTCTTTAGTTTTCAGAAATGTAATTATGTTATATATTAACCTAGATCTCTCCACATTTGTTCTGTTTGGAGTGGCTCAGCTCCTTGAATTTTTAGATTTGGATATTTTGCCAGATTTTGGGGGAGGTGGGGGTTATGCCATTATTTCATTTCTTCAAAACTTTTTTTTAGCACCACACTATCTTTCCTTTCTGAGACACTAATGACCAGAATACTAGAATATACATATTGTCCCACAGGTGCCTGATCTCAGTCCACGTTGTTCAATCTATTCTTTTTTGTTAACACTGAATAATTTCTATTGCTCTATCTTTAAGTTCACTGTTATTTTTCTCTGTCCTATTTATTTCACTAATGAGCTCTCTAGTTATTTTTTTCTTTTTCAGTTATTGTTTGCCTAAGTTCTAAAATTTTTTATTTGGTCCTTTATTATTTATTCTTTTTCTTTGCTTGGATTTTCCATTTGTTTTAAGAGTGTTCATAATTGTTGGAACATTTTTATGATAACTCTTTTAAATGCTTATCAGGTAGTTCCAACATTGTGTTATCTCAGTGTTAGTATTTACTGATTTTCCTTCCTTATTCACGTTCAGGTGAATAACTTTGGATTATATCCAAAATGTTATGAGATTCTGGTTCCTATTTAAATCCTGTACTTTAGTAGGTAGTCCACCTTTTAGGGTCAGGATGTACATCTTGGTTCCCTTGTGTTGGTTGTGGTTCAAATGTCAATTTAGTTTTCAAAGTCTTTGCATGCTATCCTACACTATGTCACCTAGAGGCCAATCTGAAACCCGGGTGTTATTTCATAAAGTAGTTCAGTCTGTAAACATTTGTTCTGTTATGTCTGAATGGTTTCACAGATAAGCCATACAAATTCCTACCAGGACTTCATACACAGAGTTAAAGAATCCTTTTTTCTAGCTCCTTCCTCTCCATATTCCTCCCTTAATTCTCTAGCTGGGAGCAGTGAGGAGGTGTATTTTTGTTGCCTTTCATTTAGGAAAGCCAATAGGGCTCCATCCCATAGTTTCTGCAGTGACTCATAGGTATGAGAAGGAAAACCAACCATTAATGTTGAATGGGGATGTTTGGCAAGGCTCTACTTATAGTCTCCATGGTTACAGCACTCAGTGGGGAAACAGAGGGACAAAGTATTTTGCATAATGTTATTCTTGAATGAAGCAGATGTAGTCAAAAAGGTTTTGTCATGTAGAGCTATGCGTCTTTTTCTTCTCTTTTCAGAGGCTTCTCATAAATGTTTTATATTTTCTGGGGTTTTTAGTTGTGTTTAGTGGGGAAAAAAAAAAAAACAAAAAACAGGATGGACTGTGCTTGTTCCATCTTGTCCAGAAGTAGAAATCTCATCTGCTCTACTTGTGTTCCCAAAGAAAATAGAGAACACCAACATCATTCATTAGGTTGACCAAACCAGGAACTGGTTTTTGAGACCAGGTCCTACAAACCCCTAGAAGTTATGTTCTCTTCATCACCAATGCCATTTACCTAGTTCAAGTACTGTTCATTGTTAATTATTTTTTTGTACTGATAACTGAAAATTTTTCATGGACGTTCTCTACTTCTAATATTTTTCTACTTTCAGTCTATTCTCTATTCTCTAATCAGAATAAACATTCCAAACTGAAAATCTTATCATATTACTTTACTTAAAAATTTTCAACAGTTTCTGATTTAATTTAGGAAAACTCTAACTCTTTACATGGTCATTTGTCATCTGGACTCTCCTACTTCACTCCTGCTTTTATACATTCTGTTCCAACTACAAGGAGCTTCATTCACTTCCTAACAGGCCATGCTTTTGCTTTTCCTAACAATAGCCCACCCTTTCACTTGGATAGATATAACTCATCATCACCACCTGCAGAAAACAAAACAAACGAACAAACAAAACACCTGTTCCTAAGTGTTCCCTGTTACTGTTCCTTAAAGAACTCAAAAAGTAGCACTTATCACTCAGTATTAGCCAAGGTTCTGTCCTCTCCAATAGACTATAAGCTTAATGAGAAAGTTGCAATTTCAATCTGTTCATCATCTCTTTCCAGAACCTGATACATTGTACACTTAAAAAAAGAAATGGTTTGAAGGAATGAATGTTAATCAAAGGGCTTGAGCCTGGGTGACTGAGGAGATAATGGTATCATTACCTAAGTTAGGGAACCCAGTAGGAGATCTGATTTCCTGGCAGATGAATTGGAGTAAATCCTTCTTTGAACTTAATGGCTTTGGTGTGGCAATAGCACTTCCATTCCCATATATATCTATGTAAGAATGAGGGTATGTGGGTGTGCCTGCATGGTAGTTTCCTACATAAACAAATTGCAGATAGTAATATGTGCAACTAAGCAGAAGATGAGGCGAGGGAACTATTTTAAGTTCATGAGGAAGAAATACTTCTGGTAATATAAAGTCTGAACATGTTCAGTTGAAAAATATGTGCTATTATAAAAGAATTGAATATAGACTTGTAGCTGTAAATCCAGGAGAACAGAGGGAATTTGCAGAGGTCAATAACACATGAGGAAAGTATAGCCTCTATAAATGAGTGGGATTATTGAGCGAGAAGTATTGTTTGTCCTTGGGCTGGAGGTTTCTATAATTCAGTGTTTCTATGCCCAAAGCCTAATGTTAACAAGTCTTTACTAGTTCTTAATATATAACAAACAAGCAATGTGATATAAAAGAAATCTGAGAAATTAATTATTTTTAATGAAAATGTATAGACATTAAAATACAGCTGTTAGTTCCAGTATTTCCTCTTTTTTGAAGTTGATAATATCAAACAATTTATATGGAAAGTGCAGTAATGATAAAAAAAAAAAGGACAAATGAGACTTCTGGTGTCCCTGGCATATAAGGGACTTAGAAGTCTTCACTCATCTTAACAAGTAAAAAGATGAATTGAAACAAGTTTTAGTTTCCTATATTTCCCATGGCAATGCTTGACCTTCAGCTTTATAATAAACGTAAAACATTAACTACATGTGTAGGTCAAAATAATCATAAGCAATCATAATAATAGAAATCAAAGAAATCATAAGAAAAAAATCTTAAGTTCATTTAAGGGGCTATGACAGAAGGAGGCAAAATTTCTTTTGTAAAAAGTATTTAGAGTGAGGCAGGACACATTTTAGGCTTATTTCATGGAATATTAAATCACTGAAAATGGTTCAGTCCTATTCAGAAGGCCTATGTGCCTCTAACAAGCTTTGTATCAAATGTACAGACTCATTTTTTTCTCCTTTCCTTTTTTTATTCACTTTCTTATTTACAAAGAAGTAATTTATCCAAACATGAAAATATACAAAATGACAACAAATTCTTTCATATTTTGAAGTTCATTTTCTAATAAACTCACCTCATAGTCATCTAATTCTCTCAAGGGATAAAATATTTGTTTAATGCTTTGCAGCCCCACAATGTTAGAAATTAAAACACTGAAAAATGATAAGCTATAAATTGTGGCCTATAGAAATGATAATCCTGTAGCTTCTGGTTTTGTTAGTCTGCAGAAAATTAACCAGTCTTTTAGCTAACAAGGCATTCTTACTTTTGCATTCTTTCTTTAATGAGTTATTTAGATACCTATAAACATGACCTACCGTCTTTCTGCTGGTGCATAATCAGTAAATAGAGAAAAGTTTTGATCTGAGAAAAATGAAATAAACAAGAAAAACCACGGAACTAAACAAACCCTTTGAATATTTTTCATTTACCCATCCATCTTGTCTCCTACCTTCCCTTTAAGTTCTCCTTCTTTCCCTCCTCTTTACCTTTCTACTTTCCTTTTTCCCCTTATTCCCCGTCTCAACTTCCTTTGCATTCTGTTAAGTACTTCCTTCTTTCCCGTTCTTTTCCTTTTTTTTTTCTAACTTTACCTATTTTTGACCAAGCTATAGAGTACTACCAATTTTTTATGCACTAACAATATTTGTTATCTCATTGTTGCCTTGTTATCATGCAGCATGAAGTTCTTATACTTCATGTGATTATCTTACCTCTGGAAGTAATAGAAAAATATAATAAACTATTCTGCTGTATAAATTATGAATATTGATTATATTTACTTATCTTGAAAAAGTAAATTAATGAGACATTCAGGTAACCTGGGAAACAGACTCTCAGATTCTCTGCATGCAGAAACAAATAGCACTTGTGAAAACTGAAGAAAAATAATTAAAAAGAGAAAGAATCTGAATTGCAGTTTACTATTTTAGACATTACATATAAATGAAATTATTCCAAAAAAAAAGAAAAGAACTGATACTTCAGAAATTGGAAAATAAATAATGAATATCAGTAGGCAGTGAACTTATTGTTAAGATCATGGGTCCTTGTATAACTGGTTGTGAATGTGAATATTACATTGCAGAATAGGATGCTGCATTAATAGAACACCAATTTAATGTAATCCTCAATAAAAAATCTGGTTTCTGACAAATTTTACTTTTTATATTCGTATTCTCAGCAATGGCTTTGCCTTAAACGGCATTATGAGGGACAAAAGTGAAAAAAGAAAAATGTGTGGCTAATGTAAAATTCAGTTTCCACAGTCCAACAGCTAAAATAATAACACATTCTAAAAATAGAAAAATAACAAAACATAAACTAAAACCAAATGTTTCTTTGCTAGTAATGGCATTCATAAGACACCCACAAACGTGACACTTTTGTAAACTTAGCTTGGATTTTTAGGGTCTAACTACTGGGTCATGCCCATGTTTCCTTATTTTTCTATGACCATTAGCATGATCCACAAAGCCTAAAATATTTATTCTCTAGTCCTTAACAGATACTGTTTGCTGACCACGAGTCAAGACTGAAGGTTTGAGAGAGCCTCTGCTTTCTCATGAGCCTAGATTAAAATCTTGGGAATTTCTACCCTTCTGGTTAGCTACATGTTTCAGGAGATAAAAGTACATTTAGGCATTATTGCAGTCAAGATCCCAACAGAAAACATGGGTCACTTAAAATTACTTCAAGAGACTTTAGCAATAAAACATGGGGCGCCTGGGTGGCTCAGTTGGTTAAGCAACTGCCTTCAGCTCAGGTCATGATCCTGGAGTCCTGGGATCGAGCCCTGCATCAGGCTCCCTGCTCAGCGGGGAGCCTGCTTCTCCCTCTGACCCTCCCCCCCTCATGTTCTCTCTCTCTCTCATTCTCCCTCTCTCAAATAAATAATAAATAAATAAATCTTAAAAAAAACCAAACATGTATTTGCAACAGTGTGAATGGATGTAAAGGAACTATACGGAATACATAATAACCTTGGCCTAGTAATGGGAGAGGACTGTTACCACCCTGAGACCCAGAAGTAATGAAGGGGAGAAGCAGTTACCAGAACACAAAGGTGAGAGACTTGTAGAGAAGTTTGCTTTTAGAGAAGCAATAACCTTTGGTCCAGGAACTCAGTAAATTCTGAGGTACTTCCCAAGGAAAGAACCAGAGAGGTAACTCCCTGATCTCACTTTTTCCCTTCCTTGAATCCCCCTTACTGTGGTATCCCACTGGGGACTGAAATGGAAGCCAGAGGGCACTGAACCAGGTCTCCAGCTGTAAACCAGCTCAGTGTCTTAGGGCATAAGGCCAAATGAAGAAGGGTGAAAAGCGGATCAAGGAGAAGAAATGAGAAGACAGAAAATATGGTTAAAATAATATGAGTGACTTTATAAAATAAGTTGGGCCACCTGACCAGGTATTAATAAAAATATACCAATCAGTGACCTTTAATCTTACTAGCATAGTGTGTGTGTAAGAACAAGACAAGAGGCAAGAATGGCTGAGGAGTTCACCCCAATGTCTGTAATAGGCACACAGGCCTACACATACTGGTATAAAGGGAAATAATATAAAAGGAATTTAGCTATTTCCTCTAAATACACAAATTCCTAACATGATTTCTTCCAGGTTCTCTAGTTGATTTAGAAGTTTACTGAATACTTTCAAAAAACACTGAAGATATTAATCCCTCAGTATGTTGTTGTCAATTCACTATTTAATGGAAAAATTTTCAGTAGAAACTGTAACCAAATTCAAACAAGGACATCAAATTTTGGGGAATAATTTCTGTCCAAAATTATTTACAGAGTTTGCAGCAATTACAAATTATATCAGCAATCTCTAAAATTCACCCTTTAATTCATATATTTGTTCCATGAAAATATATTTAACAATTAAGTCATTTGCTTGGAAACATAATTTTTATCTAATCATCCCTTTTGTTAATCATAGCATCATGAGTTTTTGTTTTTTCTGTTTGTCTTTTGTTTTTGTTTTGTTTTGTTTTGTTTTTCCCAAGTATTTCCTCTGCAATTTCATAGAGTCGGGGAAATTCGTGAACAACTTTGAAATGGGCACAAAAGATCACCGGGTAGCCATTTTTGTCTTTTATTTACTCTGAGACATTTTGCACATCTGTAAATTGTTAAAAACCTGATAATATTTCAAACAATTTTGCCCACAGATATGAAAATAAATTCTGTCCAGTGGAAAGTAATTGATTATTCCGTGTGGATACTGACCAGTTTTTCTTCTATTTATGAATTCAGCTCTGCATTACTGAGTTACTTATATAGGTGTGGTTATTTGAATTTTCCTTGAAATCAGCTGTAACATCTTAATGTTTTCCTCATTAATTACTGATTAAGCAAAATCTTTAACTTGTGTCTATTAACTATTTGTATGAGAGTCACAATTTCACCATTCATTTTTTTTTTTCCTTTACTGATAGTGTGGCTAGAGCCAAGGGTCAAGATTTAAACTGAAGAAATCACATTGGTTTCTCAAGAAGCCTTAAAAGATGTTGCTGATTCCCTAGAGGGTGGAAGAAGGATTGCTCAGCAGCAGTTCAAGTAAACATCAATTTAAGCACCATAGGCTTTATGTGTCAAGTTGATAAAAGAAACAACTTAAAAAGACAAACGCATACAATGCTTCTTAACTTGATCTGTGATTTTTATGATCAACTACGGTATTTAAAAAGCCTGCTGTGTAGTATGTTGAAAATACCTTAGAGAATGACAGGGTATGATTTCTGTTCTTTTTTATGGCAGAGGAAAAAAGTAATTTTATTTTTGTTTGAGTATTTTTATACACATCCTTCACGCTTGGGCTCCCTTATCATGAAAATTATGGGTTTCCTACTGTTGCATACTGTTATCGGGTTAAGGACAAAAGGTTTACATCTCATGCAAGATTAATTAGGTTTTTGCCAATTTTAAAGGTATCATCTATATCCTGTAGGCTCAGAGAGAATTTGGCAGCATCGTCAATCACTTCCCACTTTGCCTGTATACTAGTATATACAAATAATCTGAAGGCAAGCATGCTTTGTGTATAATCACAGAAAGAAATGTGTTTTTTTCTAAATTTTTCAATTTCATGTAAAAATGAACTCACAAGTACATTTGATAACAGCCCAAAGCTTCAACTTATATGAAGTGCCCATACTAAAATAAATATACATACATATATATATTGTGTGTGTGTGTGTGTGTGTGTGTGTGTGTGTGTGTTCTTTGGCATGGAAATTAGGGTTAATGCTATAAACTGTAGTTATATGAGATGAGCAATTAGAAATAAAAACTAATGTATCTAAAGACTGCTTAGTAAGTGGCACTGTGGTTTAAACAAACAAAAGAGTATGTGGTTAGAATTTAGATCTACTAACCCCTTTTGACATATGAGGAAATGTTAAGGGAAAAGGTGATTGTTAAATGTTAATGTTAAATCTAGTTAAAAAAATTCTACAACATTCAGCTACAGAGTATAATGTTAAGTGGAATAAGTCAGTCAGAGAAAGACAAATATATGATTTCAATCGTATGTGGAATTTAAGAAACAAAACAGATGAGCAAAGGGGAAAAAAGAGTGAGAGAAAGGAAAAACCAAGGAAATAGACTCTTAACTATAGAGAACCAACTGATAGTTACCAGAGGGGAGGTGGGTAGGGGGATGGATGAAACAGGTGAAGGGGTTTAAAGAGTGCACTTACCATGATGAGCACTGAATAATGTATAGATTGTTGAGTCACTACACTGTACACTTGAAACTAATATAACACTGTTTATTAATTTTAAAAAATTCCACAATAGAATTAGACATTTTTCATTCCTTAGCTCCTAAAATATGGGATAAAATCCTTTATTCATCCTCATTCCCTATAGACCCTGAAGCTTTGAATTTATTCTTATGGGCTGATGAAAATAAACATAATCCCAGGGCAGCTGGGTGCTCAGTGGGTTAAGTCTGCCCTCAGCTTAGATCATGATCCCAGAGTCCTGGGATCCAGCCCCGCATTAAGCCTACATGGGGCTCCTTGCTCAGCAGGGAGTCTGTTTCTCCCTCTGTCCCTCACTCCCTGATGCTGTCTCTCTCCAACAAATAAATAAAATCTTAAAAAAAAAGAAAAAAAAAACATAATCCCAATGCTTCTCTCTCTCTCTTTTTTTAAAGTTTTATTAATTTTAGAGAGAGGTTCTAGAGGGGAGGGGGTTGGGGGGATGTGTTAGCCTGGTGATGGGTATTAAGGAGGACACGTATTGAATGGACCACTGGGTGTTATGCACAAACAATAAATCATGGAACACTACATCAAAAACTAATGATGTAATGTATGGTGATTAACATAACAATAAAGAATTAAAAAACACTAATGATGTAATGTATGGTGATTAACAGAACATAATAAAATAAAAAAATAATTAAAATATTAAAAAGTAAAGTAAAATTGATAAACTATAAAAAAATAAACAGATCTATTGACCTTGATGCTAATTACTAACAGTTTCTTTACTTGGGTCAGCTTAATAGTTTCAAAGTGGAAGACTGTCATTTAAAATGATTACGAGCCAGAGGGTAGTCCAAACTTACAATGCATATGCTTACTAGTAAACAAGGAGATACTTTATCAGCTACCGATTAGATTTCAGGCAGCAGAGTAGGCCTGGAATGGGTTGCTTCTATTTGCGAAATGAATTAAAAAAATTAGCAAGAAGTTAATTTGATAAAAAAATAGAATGATTTATAAAATGTGCCATTGATCCCTGTTATATGTTGACATATTTTCCCATTATCTTTTTGGATGGATGATCAAGGACAATTTATGGGTTTCTATCCGCAGGGTAAAGTGAATTTGCCTTTATCGGCATTTATAGTGTTAAGATGATGTGATATGTGATATTTGATTGAATATAAGGCTAAGCATAAAATGCAGACATATTTTAAATACTATTCCTTACTTATCACAGATTACACAAACATACATATAAAAAAAGTATAGAAAAAAATATTGCATAGCTTCTAAACCTCCAAAAATAATTTTAGGTTTGAAATCTGTTGGGGCAATAAAAAGTTGCATTAGTCTTTTTTGTATTGACCAAACTTATAGTACAGGACTTTTATACACTTGTTTCACTACTGTATTGAGAACTTATACATTCTAATTATGTCAGCTATACATCATTTTGACTTCTCCTTTTCAGTATCATTGTGGTCTTAAGGTTACTTAAAAGATTTATCTTGCTTCCGGTGGATAAAATCTTTGCTTTTCATTCTTAATGTGTTTCTACTTTGCCACTCATAAGAATGGGAATTAACTGGGCACTGTCCATTTTAATATAGCAGAAATTTCTGAGAGCATCATTGCTTCCCATTAGCCGTGAAATGCCCCAGGGTCTCCTTGTTTTTCCAAGTACAAGGTCCAGTTCTCCTGTCAAGGAAACCCTGATTCCTGCAGTAAACTATAGTGTAATGAGAAGAAAGGGCATGGGGAAAGCAGATGTGAATCTTACCTGCTGGGGCAGCCAGGTGACATCAGAGAAGCAGTGACTTAATAAAAGTTTGAACTTGTAATATTACCAATTATCAGCTTTTCTCATTTTACTCTAGAACATCCTGTAGCCAACTTAACTACATCATGTTTAATAATGGATCGACTAATATTGCCCAACACTTTATATTCACATCACACATGGTCAAATCCCAAGCTATATCATCCCTTTGTGTGTAAGGGTGGGGAGGTTCGTGGGGGGTGGGATGGGGCTTCTGGTTTAAGGCCCTGAATTTACTTTGAGTGATCCTATTTCACTTTATTCAATTTACTAATAATATTTCCATATATGGCATGTACAGAATGATAGCAGTGACAATTTTATAAGATTGGATTACTTATCTACAAGTTTTGAAACATATAGAAGGAGTGTAAACTAACTATAAAACCAAAATTTTTATGTATTTAAACTAGCATCCAGATCTATCTACTATGCACTAATTGAAAACAGAAAGCAAATCATGGAATCGATATCATCAGATATTCAGAGCAGTCCATGTATGCTCTATGTTGTAAAGGAAGCAGTCAAAGAGGAAGCAGGGATTTTTCTGTGATATTTTATTGTCTGTCCCATTCGTTTCTTCTAATCCTTCTCTTGGGATCATTTACTCCGCGTCTCTCAGATGAGAGTAAGGAGTTTGGCAGCTCTTCAGAGTGACACCACTTTTTATTTAATGACAAACTCCACTCTGCCCTTTCCACGTTGTGAGATAATGCATCTTCTATCACAGACATGGTAATTGAAAACTGTTTAATGGCCAGATACTTAACCTCAGCCAATGATTTTTTTCTCCTACAACCGATTCCCCATCAGCAACATACAGAATTGCTTTATTTTAGAAGCTTAATAGTTGCAATCAAATTTTCCCTAAAGTAGGAACCCAGCTACTCCAATTTATACAGATTATCTACTGACATCTCTTCTATTCCTCCTCTGAGTAGATGGGCCAAACTGAAGGGAGGGTCTGCTTGATGGAAGGTCTGATCACCAGGTCAAACTCCACCTTTCCCCCGACAAAAAAAAAATCTTTAAAAAGTCTGTAACTGGATTATAGTAAGGTGGTAGATTTCATGGCTAATGGGAAGGACGGAGGCTACTCAAGAGCATCTAATTTAAAGAAACAAAAACAAAAACATACCATCTGTGCTTATAGCAGGCTTAATTTTTAAACCTTACACGATGCACCAAAGCTGAAAACCTGCTTGCTAGTGCGTTTCTTTCTTTGTTTATAATAATTACACTTCTGATGTGATCCATTATCTACATACTTGTAAACAGATCTATATAGGGATGTCCCTGTGAGCAAGCAGAATGTTCCTACAACAGACTACAGGCTTTGTCATATATCTTTATCCATACAGTCTCTACCATAAAGCCATTTCATATGCTGTTCTCTGTTCTCAAACCCAAAATGCTTCTTTCATGATCCTTATACTCAAATGATTAACTCTTTGCTTATTCATTAACAAAATTAAAACTGGAGAAACTTTTCATAACTTCCTACAATCACATCTACTTACCAGCTTACCTCTGAGTCCATATACTATGCCCTTCATCCTATTACTTTAGGTCTGCCTAAAATAATACATATCAGTTACTAGCTAAGGCCAAAATTTCCATTGTGCCCTGGTTTTCACTCCTTTTGCTTACTCGGGAACATTGCATCAACAAGACTCTTGCATATGTTATGCATCATTAATGTATTTCTCTTCACTAAATTATTCAAAGCAGCACATAGTCATGGCTTAATTTCTCACATATTTAAAAAAATAAAAAAATTTCTGTGGACCCCACATATGCTTCAAATGACCACACCATCCTCTTATTACCTTGTCTCCAATATAAATCTTCTTTCATCTCTAAAATAGCTGAACTCCTCTAAATATGTTTCCCCTGTTATTCTAGTGAAATGGTTTTCTTCCGAGTTCCAGTCACATGTATATCCCTAAATCAAAGACAATTTAACCAATCTCATCACACTTGTCTTATTAGCAGCATTTGGCTCAACGTATTTGTCCTTTAATATTCTTTCTTCACTTGACTTCTAGGATACCATGCTTCTTGAAAAACAAGAATACAGGGCCAAGTATGAGACTATGGGAATGTTAGGGAAAAGATTTTTTCAAGATCTTACATTTTAAATTAAGAAGCTTGAATTTGTCTGTAAACCTCGTGGAGCCAAAGCTAACAAACAAACAAAAAACATGGCGGAGGTACTTTTGACGCTGCTTTCCCTCTCCCACAATACCTCACGCTCTTCCTTTCCTACCAGGGCCCGGCGGAATGGCTCCAGAGAAGAAGGGTGGCGAGAAGAAGGGCGGTTTTGCCATCAACGAGGTAGTGACCAGGGAATACACCATCAACATTCCCAAGCCCATCCATGGAGCAGATTTCAAGAAGCGTGCCCTTCGGGCACTCAAAGAGATCCGGAAATTTGCCATGAAGGAGATGGGAACTCCAGATGTGCGCATTGACACTAGGCTTGACAAAGTTGTCTGGGCCAAAGGAATAAGGAACGTTCCATACCGTATCCGTGTGCGGTTGTACAGAAAACATAAGGAGGATGAAGATTCACCAAACAAGCTCTACATACTGGTTACTTATGTACCTGTCACCACTTTCAAAAATCTACAGAGCGTTAATGTGGATGAGAACTAATCGCTGATTGTCAAAGGTATAAAACTGCAAAAAAAAAAAAAATAAAGGAAGGGGAATTTTACTATTGTTCCCTAAAATTCAGTCCCTCCCCTGTAAAAGAATTATACATCTATACTCTTTGCCATAAGAAACAAAGTAGCTCTCTCTAGATAGATAATACTTCTATATCCGTCTTTATGCTTGGTCATGTAACATACCTCGACCAGTGAAACATAATTAGACTTGAATTATGTCATGTTCAAGCAGAAGCTTTAAATGTAATTGTGTGGTTTTCCCTTGTCCTATTGTTTTTCTGTTTTGTTTTGTTTTGTTTGGCCTTCTAAAATGAGAACAGCATGTCCCCGGGATAAATATTTCTTTAGCCTGGGTCCTAGAAAGGAAAAACACATGGGAGAGGAGCAAGGAGAGCCCAGCAGTCATAGCCAACTCATAGATCTACAAGCTAAAAATGATTTATTATTAAGTCACTGCAGTTTGGAGTCAAAGACAGGCCTAGGTGTTTCCCAGAGTAAATTTGAAAGAACTCGGTAATTAATCATTTGAAATATAAACAAAGGGGAGTGAAAGAATGCTGTCAGGGGAAGATAAGCTTTATTTCAGAAATGTGTAAACATAGTTAAAGATACAGTCATCTTTCTCCAGAAATTATATTGAAAGCAGAAAATCAACGGAAGCCAGAAAAACAATGACCATGGAAATGAACTCTGTCATTCTCAACAGTGCAAAACTGTAGTTGAGAGGAAAATAAAAATCTTGGAAACATATATTTAAATAAACACACTGGTACTTGTAATAGAAAAAATATTATTTCAAAAATTATTTCTAAAACAATTTTTAGATTTAGGATGAAGAATGGCAATAGTTTACTGCTAACATTATTGAAGAAATCAACATTTTTGCTCAAAATTTGGTTAGAATAATATATAATTTAGGGCTGAAAAATCTGAACTTGTCTTTGGGATTATAGATTGTTCTTCTATAAATCTAATAGCCAAGTATCTAACCAAAGTTATCTGGAGAATCTGTTTAACTATTTCTAAATAATGTGAATGACTGGCTCAATATCAGAAAACAGAATGCAGCTCCTTGAAGAACAATTAAATTATTTCCTTTTTGCCTATTTTTAAAAAGTCAAAATGCATAAAGCATATGAACTAATCTTGTTTAAACCTGACAATAACCTCACTTTACTTGCTATGCCTCATTTAATCCTCATAATAACCAAAAATAGGTACTATTTTTATTTTCCCCATTTTAAAGGTGAGCCTAGGTAATTTTCCCAAGCTCACACAATAAGATGGGAAGCTGGCATCAAACCTAGGGCTGTTTGCTCACTACACAAATGTTCAGCTTCTATGGGAACTATGTAGGCATTTAATCATGAAAATATTGTAATTTGCAATCCATGGATTTTAAATACTACATATCAAAAGAAAAGTAACAAATGCTAAAATTATAATAGATACAGATTTTATCTCAGGATAAGCTGAAAATCCATTATTTGAATATTAAAGCACAAAGTCAAGCTGGAGTTAGTTATTATAGTGATATCTATGGAATTGCTTAGAAAATAATTTCACCTGACATCCGCCCCCCAATGTATGCATGCAAATGTGCACCTGTGCACACACATACACACCTTTATCTCATGGCGAATTATTTTCCCATAATTGTGTGGTTACCAAACATCTCTCTGTTATTATAATATTACTCTGCCCACTTGCTATAGATAATTGTTGGCTCCAGGATATGCAAGGCCACAACAGAGTATAGCCCTTAGATTTTATATTTTGAAACTTGACCTGAGAAAGTTATTCAATCTCACTTTAGAGCTAAAGTTATAAGTTGGACAACTTAAGGAGTACTGGTGGCCATGAGTCATTCAATGACAGATTCAGTTAAGGAACAAACAAACAAACAAATAAAAAACAAATAAGGAGCTTGGGAAAATGGCAGAGTAGGAGAACCCTGAGCACCCAGTCCTATGTTTTCCACTAGTTATCATCCATATCCAAGTCAATAAAGTGGAAAGTAATCCAAAAACTGGCAGAAAAAAATTCCACAACTAAATTTAGAGAAGAAGCTGCATGGAAAGGTTAGAAGGGTCAGAAAGGTGAGGGAGGCTGCCCAGGAAGGAGGGAACTGCTTGCATGGAGAAGGCAGAGAAATGGGCCCTTGTACCAGGGAGCTCAAAGGAGGAAGACTAACCCCTGTAACTTTTGGCTTTAAAAACCAGAGGAGCTGAATTCCATTAGTTTGTAAAACTAGTGGGACTTGGAAGGGTTTTTTTTTTTAAGATTTTTATTTATTTATTGAGAGAGATAATGATAGAGAGAAAGCATGAAAAGGGGGAGAGTCAGAGGGAGAAGCAGACTCCCTGCTGAACAGAGATCCCAATGTGGGACTCGATCCCAGGACTCCAGGATCATGACCTGAGCCAAAGGCAGTCACTTAACCAACTGAGCCACCTAGGCACCCGGAACTTGCAGTTTTAAATGTCACCTGACTCAGCACTAGGTGAGCGAAGTGTCAGTGATATCTGGGTCACTGCCCTTAAAGAGACAGCAGCCTATGCAGATAGGTAACATAAAAAGGGCAGTTTGCACAACACAGGGGCTAACTGGAGACAGATCTGCTCATGATGATTTTGGATTGTGTTGGGCGGCTGTTAGCTAACCTGCTAATAGTGTACCACACCCATGAGTCCTGAGGACTCACCCATTCCAAGCCTGCTAACTTCTGCCCTGGGTTCAGGGCAAATTTTGTTAAAGCCAAGCATGTGCCTTGCTCAGGTTCCAGATGCTCAGCTGCTACCATTCATCATGCCTAGTTAGGATGCTGGGCTCAACTACCACATGGTGCCCAGCCTTGTGCCCCTGGCCATCCTGGCACACAGCCACCAGCCACCGCAGTGTTTCAGGGGCTCTGGCTTAGGACTAGTCACCCAATACAAATTTTGCTAACACTATTGCTCTGCTCCCAAGTTCCTTTGTGAGCATGCCCCCTCAAGAGCTAGCCTGCCTGGATCCCACTAATACCATAGAGAGCTAACACAGCCCACAACAAGCAGAGAGTCAATGCAGACAACTGCACTTAAAGGAAACATAACTCAGACACAAAATAAGGATATAAGCGACACACATAGGATATTCTCCAGAAGTATCAGGTTCTGAACAGGAGGCACTGTACTACAAGGCACTCCAGGACCTCTTTTTCATAAAATCACTACTTTCAAGAGAAGACACAGCTGACTTTCTTAACACAGAGAAACAGAGAGAGGCAGACAAAAATGAGGAGACAGAGAAATTTATCCCAAATGAAAGAAGAGGATAAGGCCACAGCCAGAGATCTACATGAAACAGATGTAAGTAATATGCCTGATGGAGAACTTAAAGCAATGATCATAAGGATACTCTCTGAACTTGAGAAGAGAGGAGAGGACCTCAATGAGTCCATTAATACAGAGATAAGGAAAAACATAACAGAGATAAAGGACACAGTAAATGAAATGAGAAACATACCTGATGGAATGAACAGCAGGATGGAAGAAGCAGAAAATGAATTAATGACTTAGAAGACAGTAGTGGAAAATAATCAAGTTGAATGAAAAGAGAGAAAAGAATCATGCAAAACTAGAACAGACCTAGGGAACTCAGTGACTCCATCAAATGTACTAACATTTGTATTATAGGAGTCTCAGAAGAGGAACAAAAAGAAAAGGAGGCAAAAAATTTATCTGAAATAATAACAGCTGAAAACTTCCCTAAATTGGGGGAGAAAACAGATATCCAGATCTGGAAGACACTGAGAACCCCCAACAAAATCAATAAAAGCAGACCCACACCAAGATATATTATAGTTAAATTGGCAAAATATAGTGATAAGGAAAAAAATTTTAAAAGCAGCAAGATAAAATAAGTCATTAACTTACAAGGGAAAACCTATAAGGTTAGCAAGAGATTTTTCAATGGAATCTATGCAAGCCAGAAGGGAATGGCATGATATATTCAAAGTGCTGAATGGGAAAAGCCAAGAATACTCTATCCAGCAAGGCTATCATTCAGAATAGGAGAGAAAAAGAGTTTCCCAGACAAAAATTAAGGAGTTCATGACCACTAAACCAGCTCTGCAAGAAACATCAAAAGGGACTCTAAGTGGAAAGGAGAGACCAAAAGTGACAGTATAGAGATGGGAAACAGAAAAACAGTAAAAATGAATATTTCTGTAAAAAAAGGTCAAGGAACTCACAAAAAAAGATATAAAATATAATAACATGTACCTAAACATGGGCAGAAGAGGAGAAAACAATGGGTTCAAACTTACACAACCATCAACTTAATATAGAGATATTAACATAATATACAATATATGCAGAAGAGGTTATATACAAACCTAATGGTAACCATATATCAAAAACCACTAATAAATATGCAAATACTAAAAAGAAAGCAATCCAAATATGTAATTAAGGAAAATCAGCAAAACATTAAAAAGAGGACAAGAAAGGATCAGAGAAAATCTTCAGAAACAACCACAAAACAAGTAATAAAAAAAGTAATAATACATAATTATCAATCATTACTTTGGGTATAAATGGACGAAGTACTCCAATCAAAAGACATAGTGTGATAGAATAGATTAAGAAAAAAAAAAACCCACAAACAAACAAGACCCATCTATATGCTTCCTACAAGACACTCATTTTAGACCTAAAGACACCTGCAAATTGAAAGCAAGGGGATGGAGAAATATCTGTTATGCCAATGGATGTCAAAAGAAAACCAGAGTAGCAGTAGATATATCAGACAAAATGGACTTTAAAACAAAGGCTGTGACAAGAAACAAAGAAGGACACTACATAATAATAAAGGGGACAATCCAACAAGAAGATGTAACAATTGTAAATATTTATTCACCTAATATAGAAGCACCCAAATACATAAAACAGTTAATAACAAATAAAAATGAATTAATTGGTAATAGTACAATAATAGTAGGGGAATTTAACACTCCACTTACATCAATGGACAGGTCATCTAAACAGAAAATCAATAAGGAAAGAATGACTTTAAATGACACACTAGACCAGATGGATTTAACAGATATATACAGAATATTCCATCCTTAAACAGCAGCATACACATTATTTTCAAGTGCACATGGAGCATGCACCAGAATACATCACATATGAGTCCACAAAGTAAGTCTCAACAAATTCAAAAGATCAAAATCATGCCATGCATCTTTTCTGAACACAATGCTATGAAACTAGAAGTCAAACACAGGAAAAAAAATCTGGAAATAACACAAATACATGGAGGTTAAATAACATGCTACTAAACAATGGATGGTCAACCAGGAACTAGAAAAATTAAAAAGTACATGAAATAAAATGAAAATGAAAACACAATGGTTCAAAACCTCTGGGATGCAACAAAAGCAGTTCTAAAAGGGAAGTTTGTAGCAATATAGGCCCACCTCAAAAGAAAAATTTCAAACAGTTTAATCTTGCATCTAAAGGAGATAGAAAAAGAACAAACAAAATCTAAAACTAGAAGAAAGAAGTAAAAACTAAAGATTAGAACAGAAATAAATAATAGAAATTAAAAATGAAAACAAACTCCCTCCCAAAAAGCCAAAAACAATAGAACAGATCAATGAAACCAGGAGCTGATTCTTTGAGGAAAAAAATCAATAAAATTGATAAACCTTCAGCCAGACTTATTTAAAAAAAGAGAGAAGGGACTCAAATAAATAAAATTACAAGTGAGAGAGGAGAACAACTAACACCACAGAAATACAAACAATTATAAGAGAATATTATTAAAAACTCTATGCCAAATAATTGGACAACCTAGAAGAAATGGATAAATTCCTAGAAACATACAAACTACCAAAACTGAAACAGGAAGAAACAGAAAACTTGAACAGACCCATAGCCAGCAAAGAAATTGAGTCAGTAATCAATAAACTCCCAACAAGCAAAAGTCCAGACTGGCTTTACAGGCAAATTCTACCTAATATTTAAAGAAGAGTTAATACCTAGTCTTCTCAACTTTTCAAAAGAAGAGAAAAGGAAGGAAAACTTCCAAATTCATTCTATGAGGCCAGCATCATGCTGATACCAAAACCAGATAAAGGGACCACTAAATAGGAGAATCACAAGCCAAATTCCTTGATAAGCATGGATACAAAAATTCTCAATAAAATACTAGCAAGCCATAATCAACAACACATTAAAAAAATCTTTCCCCACGATCAAGAGGGATTTATTCCTGGGTTGCAAGAATGGTTCAATAGTCACAAATCAATCAATGTGATACATCACATCAATAAAAGGAAGGATAAGAAACATATGAACATCTCAATAGATGCAGAAAGGGCATATGACAAAGTACAACATCCATTCAAAATAAAAACCCTCAACAAAGTAGGTTAGAGGGAACATACCTCAACATAATAAAGGCCACCTATGAAAAAAACATCCTCAATGGAGAAAAACTGAGAACTTTTCTTCTACGGTCTGTAATGAGACAAGGATGTCCACTTTCGCCTCTGTTATTTAACATAGTACTGGAAGTCTTAGCTTCAGCAATCAGAAAAGAAAAAGAAATAAAAGGCATCCAAATCAGTAAGGAAGAAGTAAGATTTTCACTATCTGCAGATGACACGATACTATATATAGAAAACCCAAAAGACTCCACCAAAAAGCTCCTAGAACTGATAAATGAATTCAATAAAGTCTCAGGATACAAAATCAATGTACAGAAATCTGTTGCATTTCTACATACTAATAATGAAGGAGCAGAAAGAGAAATTAATAAAACAATCCCAGTTATAATTGCACCAAAAATAATAAAATACCTAGGAATAAACTTAACCAAGGAGGTGAAAGATTACTCTAAAAACTATAAAACCCTGATGAAAGAAATTCAAGACAACACAAAGAAATGGAAAGACATCCCATGTTCATGGGTTGGAAGAATAAACATTGTTAAAATGTCTATACTACCCAAGGGGATCTACACATTTAATGCAATCCCTATCAAAATACCAACTAGAACAAAACAATCCTAAAATTTTTATGGAACCACAAAAGACCCCAGATTTCAATCCTGAAAAAGAAAAGCAAAGCTGGAGGCATCACAACTCCAGACGTAAGTATATTACCAAACTTTAATGATCAGAACAGTATGGTACTGGCACAAAAACAGACACATGGATCAATAGAGCAGAACAGAAAATCCAGAAATACATCACAATTACATGGCCAATTAATCTCTGACAAAGCAGGAAAGAATATCCAATGGGAAAAGTGTATCTTCAACAAATGGTGTTGGGAAAACTGGACAGCAACATGCAAAAAAATGAAACTGGACTATTTTCTTATACCATACACAAAAATAAACTCAAAATGGATTAAAAACCTAAATGTGAGACCTGAAATCATAAAAATCCTAGAAGAGAACATAGGCAGTAACTTCTTTTACATCAGCCATAGCAACATTTTTCTAGATATGTCTCCCGAGGTGAGGGGAAACTCAAGCAAAAATGAACTATTAGGACTTCATCAAAATAAAAATGTTTTGCACAGTGAAGGAAATGATCAACAATACCAAAAAGCAACCTATGGAATGGAAGAAGATATTTACAAACAACATATCTGATAAGGGGTTAGTATCCAAAATATATAAAGAAATTATAAAACTCAACACCCAAAAAGCAATCTTGTTGAAAAATGGGTAGAAAACATGAACAGACATTTCTCCAAGGAAGACACCCAGATGGCCAACAGACACATGAAAAGATGCTCATTGTCACTTATCATTAGGGAAATGCAAATCAAAACTACATGGTCAGAATGCCTAAAGTCAACAACACAAGAAACAACAGGTGTTGGAGAGCATGTGGAGACTAAGGAACACTTGTGCACTGTTGGTGGGAATGCAAACTAGAGCATCCACTGTGGAAAACAGTATAGAGGTTCCTCAAATGTTAAAAATAGAACTACCTTATGATCCAGCAATTGAACTACTGGGTATTTACCCAAATAATACAAGAACACTAATGTAAAATGTTACATGCACCCCTATATTTATAACAGTATTATTTACAATAACCAAGATATGGAAGAAAGTGTCCATCAACAGATGAAGGGATAAAGAAGAGGTGGTATATAAGTGCAATGGAATACCATCCAGCCATATAAAAGAATGAAATCTTTCCATTTGCAATGACACAGATGGAGTTAGAGGGCATAATGCTAAGTGAAGTAAGTCAGAGAAAGACAAATACCATATGATTTAACTTATATGTGGAATTTAAGAAACAAATAAGCAAAGGGAAAAAAGAGGGAGAGAAACCAATAAACAGACAATTATAGAGAACAAACTGGGGAGGGGAGGTTGGTGGCAAGATGGATTAAATAGGTGATGAGGATTAAGGAGTGCACTTGTTTTTATGAGCACTGGGTGATGTATGTAATTGTTGAATCACTCTACTGCACAAAACTAATATAACACTGTAAAACTAATATAAACTAAATACTAATACTAAACTAAAACTAATATAACACTGTATCTTTAACTGGAATGAAAATAAAAACTGAAAATAAAATAAAAATTAAAACAAAATTTTAAACTAAGCAAATTAAAATTTCTCAACTTGATGAAAGTCATATATGACATATTTAATGATAAAATATTGAATGTTTTCCCTCTAGGATAGTGAACAAGCTAAGAATGTCTAACCAACCAACTTACTGATGTTCGTGACATTTTGAAATGTGTAAATATTTAAGATGGAATATTTGATGAATAAAGTGATGGACAGTTAGAAATGTGATAAAGCAAACCCAGCAACTGTGAGTTATAGACTCTAGGTGGTAGGTATGTGCATGTTAACTCTGTAATTCAACTTTTCTCTGTGATTGAAAACACTCATAATAAAATGTAGGGGAAAAGATCTGCAAAGTCCTACATTAAAAAACAACAAAAAACAAAAAACAACTAACTTTGTTTAAAAAAAAGAGAGAGAGAAGAAAAAAGAGCTATTCTGCCTCAGAAAGAGAATGAAACTGACAGCCGGTGTAAAGCAGAGAAAAGAGAAGCCCCGGTGGGGTTCGTGTCTCTGGTTCCAGTTCCTGAATTTCCTGTGGTTTGTTCCACGGTTGCTTAGATTCCCTGAGGAAATGAATTCCACCTTTTACTTAAGCTGGTTTGAGTTCAGATTCTATCTATCACTTTTAACCAATATGTTCCTAACTATGGTAATATTTTAGACAGCCTTTATCTTAATTTAATGAAGTTATCTCTAAAACATTTATTACATACACATTTCAGGATGGGCTCAGAAACTAGAGGACAGAGATAAAGCGTTGTGCCTTTCACAATGGAGAGAAGAGAGAGATGTTCATAAGGAGAAGCAAATGATTTTTCCATAAATGTACAGAAATTGCTACAAAGAATAATGAACTTTGCATAATTTATCTAGCTAGTGGTTAGATTTAACAAAATCCTTGGCATCTTCCAGGGTAAATATGCATCATAATCAAGGATGAATTAGCTTTTTTAAAAAGTCCATTAATGTGAAAAGATCATAAAGATGTCAAAATAAAATTCTCCATCACTTACACACAGAAAAGGGTAAAATGCCAAAAAGGAGTACTCCCAAGTGCTCAGTCAGTAATTAGAAACAAAGGAAATAAAAATACAACCATAGCATTTATGTTGAGCTTGAGATGATTGGAAATTTTTAAAGTTTTATCTCCCTTCCATAAACTAAAATTTGAACAAGCATATATGTATGCATATATATGCGTGCATATCTATATGTATATGTTTTATATGCATATGCTCAACTCTAACCACCCTGATTTGTTACAATTTGTTTTTTTTAATTTTTCAGTGAAATTTAATAAATAATTCTCCCCCATACATTTTTTTTTCCTTTTTGTTCATTGCTCTATCCCTCACAACCAAAAATTATTCCTGATGGTGCAGGTATCAATAAAGAATTGCCAAACTGATAGATTCTATTAATAGAAATGATATTAAATAATGTTGAAATGAGATTTCTCAAGAAGCAATGAAAGAAATAGGTGTGAACTGCCACAGCAGTTCATCGAACATTTCTCAGCATCTAATTTCTAAAACGCCCAGTGTCCACCTGAGTAGATTATAAGGTTTTATCCAACAGGTCAAAATTTTGAGCTTCATTCCTATCTATACATTCACATATTCTGACCAATCTATGATCCCAGTAAGAAGGAAAAGGCAAAACTGAAATAAAGAGGCATATAACAAAAATGAATACATCAGTATATGGGACAATGGTGGCAGATGGGATTTTACAGAAGGTGATCGATTTCTGCTGGTTTGTAAGCACTCTTGCAAACACATGAAATGTGCACCTTTGACAAATATTTAACATATTTTCTTTTGTTTCTATTTCTTTCTTCTGAATCATATTTTCAGAGATTAGTTTACAATGGAAAGGAGAAATAAAATTCCCAAAGAAGTTCTTTGGAGCCTAGATGTGTGGGCCACATTATGTCAGAACAGGAGAGAAAACACATATTTGGATGAGGATGATTGGTAGTGTTAGAACGGCCTGTATAATATGAAGGAATTTGTCACTGAAACAAAGTTTTAGCTTTAGTCAAATATATATGTATGTTATATTTACTACTGTATTATATGTTATATTACATATATAAATAACCTCCTTATTAAGTTTTATAAAGTAAGGAATCAAACAGTTTAGAACTCAGCAAGCAAATAGCTTTGTCTAAAAAGCGATTTATGTGAACCATTCACATGGTTCACAAAATTGTTCACATAAAAATGTATCTCTGATTCAGACTTAATCTCTCACTCAGAAACATATACTCACTGAGTGACAAAACATGCTATTTATCTAACAAAATAAAGTTATATTTAATAAGTCCATACATAGTTACTTTAAAAAATCTATTTGATAATCAGATACTAGTATGAGAAAATGTATGAAGTGACTCCTTTATGCCTCCCATCTCCCCTCTCTTGAACAGGATTGTCTACAAGTATCCTAAACCTGTTCCAACATTACACTGGTTTGTGTGGGGTGGTATTTTATAACAAAATAAAGTTATATTTAATAAGTCTATACATAGTTACTTTGAAAAATCTATTTGGTAATCAGATACTAGTATGAGAAAATGTATTTGAAAATTTGATTAAATTTTGAAAGTGAGATATTCTTATCTTTTTAAATCATTTTTCTTATAATGCTTATTCTAGCATAACAATGTGAAGAGGCTTTCTTCGAGAGAAAACACATTACTGAACTATTTATGGTTATGTTTTTTCCCGAAGAGTGCGAAGTGCTCTGATATTTGTCCACTGAGGACTCAGTAGGCCTCCTGACAGTACTGAAGAGAGGAAAAAAAGAGTATATCAGTTACTGATGAGATTTATTGGATTCGATCCAGGGTCTATCATAGAAATAAACCAAGAAATAGCAATGAAATAAAAGGAGAAATGTGGAATCAAATTAAAATTTACCTCCAAAGTGTATTGAGCACCACATATAATAAATAATGGTCAGGATAATTACTCTTACATAGGCTAAATATTTCTTTTAAAGTGTCACAGTAAATGTCAAACCTAAACTTTAACCTAGATGTTTTAGGCCTCTATTGGTTATTTATTTCTGTGTACTCTGTCCTCTGAGTCCAATCATTTGTATTCCTCCCAGAGCCAAATATCCTTACCTTCTCTCAAGATCCCCCCAAATCTCATCCCTTTACAGTATTAGTTTAAAGTTTAGAATCTCATTATCTATCTCAAGCCTTGGTGGGGATGAAGTGTCTGGGGTGTAGTTCCTTATGGGGCACCTGGGTGGCTCAGTCATTAAGCATCTGCCTTCGGCTCAGGTCATGATCCCAGGGTCCTGGGATGGAGCCCCGCGTCAGGATCCCTGCTCATTGGGAAGCCTGCTTCTCCCTCTCCCACTCCCCTTGCTTGTGTTCCCTCTCTCACTGTGTCCCTCTCTATCAAATAAATAAATAAAATCTTTAAATATATATATATTTATATATATATACATATATATGTATATATATATATACAGTTTCTAGAGTGCAGTTCTCACTCTTTAGATCTAGGAAACTAAATAGACATGTTCTTTGCCCCCTCACCTCCACACCAATGTAATGTTGGAACAGGTATAGGATACTTATAGACAATCCTGTTCAAGAGAGGGGAGATGGGAGGCGTAAAGGAATCACTTCATGGGGCACTTGGGTGGCTCAGTTGGTTAAGGGTCTGACTCTTTCAGCTCAGGTCATGATCTCAGGGTTGTGAGGTTGATCCCCGAGTTGGGCTCCATGCTGGATGTGGAGCCTGCTTGGGATTCTCTCTCTTCCTCTCCCTCTGTCCCTCCGCCACCCCCTTCATTTTCTCCCTCTCTCAAAAAAGAAAAAAAAAATCACTTCGTAGTAATTCTGAAGTCTAGCTGGGTGGCACATGCTGGAAATTGTTGATTAGGTTTCAAGAATGGAAATAGCTCTCCCTGGCCCCAGGCTATGCTACCAGACTCTGGTTTTTGCTCTGAATCATCCCTTTATTACCCACTCCTCCATGAAAACTAACATGGGTTTTCAAATAAGTAGTTTTATAAGCCTACTTCCTTTTAGTAGAATTTTATTGATCTGAAGACCTCTTTTCATTTTGTACTGTTTCTGTTCATTTCAGTTAAAGATATTATTATTTAAAGATAATATAAAGATATTATTCTTAAATTGTGAATATAATTCTCTCAATATCATTGTGGCCCTTCTATAACTTTTTGAAGATTATTCATTTAGTTGCCAAAAGATACAACCACGAGTCTCTTCGTGATAGGCTCTTCTCTACTTTGGGCTCCTGTCGAGACTGCTGTGGTATATAACATTGCTTCTTAGATGTTTTTTGTTTTGTTTTGTTTTTTAAATTCAGAGGATCTGTTATACACACCCTTGATCTCCTGAAAGAACCTTTGATTTGGCACCACCTTTGGCTCTTCTGACATCTTAACAAAAGCTTTACAATTACATCCTAAGCTTAATCTCTAGACCATATTTTCCTGGAAATGTTCTGTATTGAACATTTGCTCCAAAGCCAATTCTTAATTTTGGCATCATTTTTCATTTGGAAAAGTTTTTTATTTTCATATTTTGCTATAAAAAGCACAAAGAAATCAGGTGTCATATTTAACACTTTCCTTAGAAATCACCTTTGCTAGATTGCCCAGGTAATTGGGCACATTTTTACTTCATATTTTAGTGCACACAGTAGTGTTGCTAATCATTTTGATTTTATCAGATAGATTTCTCTTCCTACAGTTTCCAATAACATATTCCTTACCTCCTTTTGTGGCCTCAAGGACACTATCCGCAATGACTAGAATTCTATGAATAGTCTGTTGAAGGCAGCTTAGACTTCTTCCAACATAGTCCTCAAAATTCTTCCAAACTCCTTCCATGCTCAATTCCAAAACCACTACCACATTTTAGGTATTTGTTATGGTACCACTCAACCTGCCAGTACTTGATTTTAGTTACTTATTGCTTCATAAAAAAAAAAAAAAAAAAACACCCCACACCCTAGCCAATTAAAATAAGCAAACAACAACAACAAAAAAATGATTATTTTCTCATAGTTTTTATGGGTTGGGAACCCAGATGTGACTTAGCTGGTAGCTCTGTGTCAGGGCACAGTAGTCTTCCCTTATCTGCAGTTTTATTTTCCAAGGTTTCAGTTACCGAGGGTCTAGAAGCAGATGATCCTCAATAGTAGCCTAACACTACACCACAATGCCTACATGATTTACCTCATTTCATTTCATTACCTAGGCATTTTATCATTTCACATCATTGTAAGAAAGATAAATATTGTATAAGACATTTTGAGAGAGAGAGAGACCCCACATTCACATAACTTTCATTATAGTATATTGTTGCAATTTCTCTATTTTATTATTAGTTACTGTTGTTAAACTCTTACTGTACCTAATTTATATATTAAACTTTATCACAGGTATGCATGTATGTATAGTAAGAACATAGTGTATACAGGGTTTGGTACTATCTGCTGTTTCAGGCATTCACTGAGGGTCATGGGATGTATTTCCCACAGATAAGGAGAGACGACTGTACCTTGAAGTGTGCAATGAAAATATCAATTAGGGCTGTGGTCTCATCAGATGACTTTATTGAGGGAATATGTGTTTCCAACCTCATTCACCTGGTGGTTCACAGGATTTAGTTTAGATATTTTGAAAATATCTCAGTCTAAACTGAGGAGCACCTGTTTATCCTGGAGCATAGCCCGAGAATCATTGCAGTATTCCACGCACCCAAACAATAAACAATTGTGTATTTAGTCATGAAATTAGTGACCTTATGCCAAGGGAAAGTGAGCTTGGCAAAAATTTGTTATTGTCTAGTAGAATCCTGATGATATCTTAAGATGATTATGCAGTTATTCTGTTAGGAAATTCTTAAGTAGAAAAGTGTCTATTCACTCAGTCATGTATCCTTTAACTTAACTGACTTTATTTAGCATTTTATTAGTAGGATTTAACAATGAAAACAGAAGCCACTCTACGTATTCTGGGTGGGAAGGTATTTAATACTGGAAATTATATAGGCTTTCAAACCACTGGTAACATGGGAGAACAAAGTTTGAGGCAGTTTTCAGGAAATTCCAAATTATAGTGATGACAAGGTAACCACCACTAATAATATTAGTTACTTACAGCTCTGAAGTGGAGAATCCTCAGGAGGATGCTTCAAGCCAGAGATGAAAATTCATATTTGTTATCTCTCAAAGCCCATATATTCTATTCTAACAGCAGCATAGTAGCATTGCCTTTCTTTTATGTCCACCAAATTTTGCCCAGTTGCCTCCACAAATAGAATGTAATTCAAGCTCAATATCAAAGTGTCCTGATACTATAGTTTCTAGACTTCACCTCCTTGAAATACAAGGGATAACTTAGAAGAGTGGAAATGGTATTGAGTATCAATCAGTGATATCCAAGAGTCCACCCTTGATTACCTCGCACCTTTATACATCCTTCTTTTTTTTTGTTTGTCCACACTATTCTTTTTTTTAATAATTTTTTATTGTTATGTTACTCACCATACATTACATCATTAGTTTTTGATGTGTTCCATGATTTATTGTTTGTGCATAACACCCAGTGCTCCACACAGAACGTGCCCTCTTTAACACCCATCACCAGGCTAACCCATCCCCCCGCCCCCCTCCCCTCTAAAACCCTCAGTTTGTTTTTCAGAGTCCATCGTCTCTAATGGTTTGTCTCCCCCTCTGACTTACTCCACTTCATTCTTCCCCTCCTGCTATCTTCTTCTTCTTTTTTTTTTCTTAACATATGTTGCATTATTTGTTTCAGAGGTACAGATCCGTGATTCATCAGTCTTGTACAATTCACAGTGCTCACCATAGCACATACCCTCCCCAATGTCTATCACCCAGCCACTGCATACCTCCCACCCCCACCACTCCAGCAACACTCAGTTTGTTTCCTGAGATTAAGAATTCCTCATATCAGTGAGGTCATATATTACATGTCTTTCTCTGATTGACTTATTTCACTCAGCATAACACCCTCCAGTTCCATCCACAGCGTTGCAAATGGCAAGATCTCATTCCTTTTGATGGCTGCATAATATTCCATTGTGTATATATACCACTTCTTCTTTATCCATTCATCTGTCAATGGACATCTTGGCTCTTTCCACAGTTTGGCTATTGTGGACATTGCTGCTATAAACATTGGGGTGTACGTACCCCTTCGGATCACTACATTTGTATCTTTGTGGTAAATACCCAGTAGTGCAATTGCTGGATGGTATGGTAACTCTATTTTCAACTGTTTGAGGAACCTCCATACTGTTTTCCAGAGTGGTTGCACCAGCTTGCATTCCCACCAACAGTGTAGGAGGGTTCCCCTTTCTCCACATCCCCGCCAACATCTGTCGTTTCCTGACTTGTTCATTTTAGACATTCTGATGGGTGTGAGGTGGTATCTCATTGAGGTTTTCATTTGGATTTCCCTGATGCCGAGCGATGTTGAGCACTTTTTCATCTATCTATTGGCCATTTGGATGTCTTCTTTGGAAAAATGTCTGTTCATGTCTTCTGCCCATTTCTTGATTGGATTATTTGTTCTTTGGGTGTTGAGTTTGATAAGTTCTTTATAGGTTTTGGATACTAGCCCTTATCTGATATGTCATTTGCAAATATTTTCTCACATTCTGTCAGTTGTCTTTTGGTTTTGTGGACTGTTTCTTTTGCTGTGCAAAAGCTTTTTATCTTGATGAAATCCCAATAGTTTATTTTTGCCATTGCTTCCCTTGCTTTTGGCGATGTTTCTAGGAAGAAGTTGTTGTGGCTGAGGTCGAAGAGGTTGCTGCCTGTGTTCTACTTCAGGATTTTGATGGACTCCTGTCTCACGTTTAGGTCTTTCAACCATTTGGAGTCTATTTTTGTGTGTGGTGTAAGGAAATAGTCCAGTTTCATTCTTCTGCATGTGGCTGTCCAATTTTCCCAACACCATTTGTTGAAGAGACTTTTTTCCATTGGACATTCTTGCCTGCTGTGTCAGAGATGGGCTGACCATAGAGTTGAGGGTCCATTTCTGGGCTCTCTATTCTGTTCCATTGATCTATGTGTCTGTTTTTGTGCCAGTACCATACTGTCTTAATGATGACACCTTTGTAATAGAGCTGGAAGTCCGGAATTGTGATACCGCCAGCTTTGCTTTTCTTTTTCAATATTCCTCTGGCTATTCGGGGTCTCTTCTGGTTCCATACAAATTTTAGGATTATTTGTTCCATTTCTTTGAAAAAAGTGGATGGTATTTTGATGGGGATTGAATTGAATGTGTAGATTGCTCTAGGTAGCATTGACATCTTCACAATGTTTGTTCTTCCAATCCATGAGCATGGAACGTTTTTCCATTTCTTTGTGTCTTCCTCAATTTCTTTCATGAGTATTTTATAGTTTTCTGAGTACAGATCCTTTGCCTCTTTGGTTAAATTTATTCCTAGGTATCTTATGGTTTTGGGTGCAATTGTAAATGGGATCGACTCCTTGATTTGTATCTCTTCTCTCTTGTTGTTGGTGTATAGGAATGCCACTGATTTCTGTGCATTGATTTTATATCCTGCTACTTTACTGAATTCCTGTATGAGTTCTAGCAGTTTTGGGGTGGAGTCTTTTGGGTTTTCCACATACAGTGTCATATTATCTGCAGAGAATGAGAGTTTGACTTCCTCTTTGCCAATAGATGCCTTTGATTTCTTTTTGTTGTCTGATTGCTGTGGCTAGGACTTCTAATACTATGTTGAATAGCAGTGGTGATAGTGGACATCCCTGCCACATTCCTGACCTTAGGGGAAACGCTCAGCTTTTCCCCATTGAGAATGATACTCGCTGTAGGTTTTTCATAGATGGCTTTTATGATATTGAGGTATGTACCCTCTATCCCTATACTCTGAAGAGTTTTGATCAAGAAAGGATGCTGTACTTTGTCAAATGCTTTTTCTGCATCTATTGAGAGGATCATATGATTCTTTTTCTTTCTTTTGTTAATATATTGTATCACGTTGATTGATTTGTGGATGTTGAACCAACCTTGCAGCCCAGGGATAAATCCCACTTGGTCATGGTGAATAATCTTTTTAATATACTGTTGGATCCTATTGGCTAGTATTTTGGTGAGAATTTTTGCATCCATGTTCATCAAGGATATTAGTCTGTAATTCTCCTTTTTGATGGGGTCTTTGTCTCGTTTGGGATCAAGGTAATGGTGGCCTCATAAAATGAGTTTGGAAGTTTTCCTTCCATATTATTTTTTGGAACAGTTTCAGGAGAATAGGTATTAATTCTACTTTACATGTCTGATAGAATTCCCCTGGGAAGCCATCTGGCCCTGGACTCTTGTTTGTTGGGAAATTTTTGATGACTGCTTCAATTTCCTTAGTCATTATAGGTCTGTTTAGGTGTTCTATTTCTTCCTGGTTCAATTTTGGTAGTTGATACATCTCCAGGAGTGCGCCCATTTATTCCAGGTTATCTAATTTGCTAGCATAGAGTTGCTCATAATATGTTCTTATAATTGTTTGTATTTCTTTGGTGTTGGTTGTGATCTCTCTTCTTTCATTCATGATTTTGTTGATTTGGGTCATTTCTCTTTTCTTTTTGATAAGTCTGGCCAGGAGTTTATCAATCTTGTTAATTCTTTCAAAGAACCAGCTCCTAGTTTCGTTGATCTGTTCTACTGTTCTTTTGGTTTCTATTTCATTGATTTCTGCTCTGATCTTTATGATTTCTCTTCTCCTGCTGGGTTTAGGCTTTATTTGCTGTTTTTTCTCTAGCTCCTTTAGGTGTAGGGTTAGGTTGTGTATTTGAGACCTTTCTTGTTTCTTGAGAAAGGCTTGTATTGCTATATACTTTCCTCTCAGGACTGCCTTTGCTGTATCCCAAAGATTTTAAACAGTTGTGTTTTCATTTTCATTGGTTTCCATGAATTTTTTTAATTCTCCTTTAATTTCCTGGTTGACCCATTCATTCTTTAGTAGGATGCTCTTTAGCCTCCATGTATTTGAGTTCTTTCTCACTTTCCTCTTGTGATTGAGTTCTAGTTTCAAAGCATTGTGGTCTGAAAATATGCAGGGAATGATCCCAATCTTTTGGTAACGGTTGAGACCTGATTTGTGACCTAGGATGTGATCAATTCTGGAGAATGTTCCATGGGCACTAGAGAAGAATGTGTATTCCATTATTTTGGGATGGAATGTTCTGAATATGTCTGTGAAGTCCATTTGGTCCAGTGTTTCATTTAAAGTCTTTATTTCCTTGTTGATCTTTTGCTTAGATGGTCTGTCCATTTCAGTCAGGGGGGTGGTAAAGTCCCCCACTATTATTGTATTGTTGTCAATGTGTTTCTTTGCTTTTGTTATTAATTGCCTTATATAATGGCTGCTCCCATGTTCGGGGCATAGATATTTACAATTGTTAGATCTTCTTGTTGGATAGACCCTTTAAGTAGGATATAGTGTCCTTCTTCATCTCTTATCACAGTCTTTGTTTTAAAATCTAATTTGTCTGATATAAGGATTGCCAGCCCAGCTTTCTTTTGGTGTCCATTAGCATGGTAAATGGTTTTCCACCCCCTCACTTTCAATCTGGGGCTGTCTTTGAGTCTAAAATGAGTCTCTTGCATACAGCATATTGATGGGTCTTGTTTTTTAATCCAATCTGATAGCCTATGTCTTTGGGGCATTTAGCCCATTTACATTCAGGGTAACTATTGTAAGGTATGAATTTAATGCCATTTTATTGCCTGTAAGGTGACTGTTACTGTATATTGTCTGTGTTCCTTTCTGGTCTATGCTGCTTTTAGGCTCTCTTTTTGCTTAGAGGACCTCTTTCAATATTTCTTGTAGGGCTGGTTTTGTGTTTGCAAATTCCTTTAGTTTTTGTTTGTCCTGGAAGCTTTTTATCTCTCCTTCTATTTTCAATGATAGCCTTGCTGGATATAGTATTTTTGGCTGCATATTTTTCTCGTTTAGTGCTCTGGAGATATCATGCCAATCCTTTCTGGCCTGCCAGGTCTCTGTGGATAGGTCTGTTGCCAATCTAATGTTTCTACCATTGTAGGTTACAGATCTCTTCTCCCAAGCTGCTTTCAGGATTTTCTCTTTGTCTCTGAGACTCCTAAGTTTTACTATTGTATGTCGGGGTGTTGACCTATTTTTATTGATTTTGAGAGGGGTTGTCTGTGCCTCCTGGATTTTGATACCTGTTTCCTTCCCCACATTAGGGAAGTTCTCTGCTATAATTTGCTCCAATATGCCTTCTGCCCCTCTCTCTCTTTCTTCTTCTGGGATCCCAGTTACTCTAATGTTGTTTCGTCTTATCATATCGCTTATCTCTCGAATTCTGCCCTCATGATCCTGTAGTTGTTTCTCTCTCTTTTTCTCAGCCTCTTTATTTTCCATCATTTGGTCTTCTATATCACTGATTCTCTCTTCTGCCTCATTTACCCTAGCAGTTAGTGCCCCCATTTTTTATTGCACCTCATTAATAGCCTTTTTGATTTCGACTTGGTTAGATTTTAGTTCTTTTATTTCTCCAGAAAGGGTTTCTCTAATAACTTCCATTCTTTTTTTAAGTCCAGCTAGTATCTTTAAAGTCATGGTTCTGAACTCTAGGTTTGACATCGTACTAATGTCAGTATTGAGTAGGTCCCTGGCAGATGGTACTACCTCTTGTTCTTTTTGCTGAGGTGATTTTTTTCATCTTGTCATTTTGTCCAGAGGAGAATAGATGAATGAGACAACAGAATGCTAACAGGTTAACAACGTCTCCAGCAAGTATACTTTCTACAAATCGGAAAAGACCTGAAACCAGGGGACAAGAATGGGAAAGAAAGAAGAGAAAAAAAAAAAAAGGAAAAGAAAAAGATACAAACAAACAAAAACAGAATGAAACAAAAAAAAACAGAATATGATCAAATATGATCAGGCCAGTGCATAGATCAGTGCCACACACTAGCTTTTGGGCTTATTTTTGTCTGTTAGAAGAAAGTGCCTGCTAAAATTTTAAAGGAAGAAAGACATATATGTACAAAATAAGGGTTGATACAATGAAGGGATGGACGATGACTGTAAAGATGAAAATTATAAAAGATTCTATAAAAGGAATTGATAAGTTGTTTTTTTAAAAAGAAAGAAGATTGAAAAAGAAAAAGAAAAAAGAAAAAAGAAAGAAAAAAAAGGGGAGAGAATGTGATCAGGCAGGAGAATAGAACAAAGCCATACACTAGTGATTTAAGGTATATTTTGATCTGTTAGAAGAAATTGTATCTCAAAATTTTAAAGAGAGAACAACTTATATATATATATATGCCAAAATAAGGGTAACTACTATGAAGGGATAAAAATATGACTCTAAAAATATAAAATAAAAAGTTTTTTTTAAAAAGGGATTGATAAGGTGTTGTTTGAAAAAGGGAAAAAGAAAAATTCAAAAAAAAACAGTTAAAAAATTAACTTTGAAAAACTAATGAATTATGGTAAAAAAGCCATGAATTCTATGTGCAGTATTCCCCTAGCGCTGGATTTCTCCCGTTCTCCTTGATCGGTAAACTTGGTCTTGGCTTGCTGGCTGTTCATGCTGATCTTCTGGGAGAGGGGCCTATTGCCGTGGTTCCCAAAGTTCTTTGCTAGAGGCAGAATTGCCCCGCCCTTGTGAGTCCTGGCTAAGCAAGCTGCTCGGGTTTGCTCTCAGGAGCTTTTGTTCCCTGCAAGCTCTCGGTACAGCTTTGGAGGACCAGGGTGAAAATGGTGGCCTTCCAATCTCCACCCAGAGGAGCTGAGAACTCGGGGCCCCGCTCCTCAGTGTGCCCCCAGAGAAAAGCAGTCACTCCCGTCTCCCCAGTCTCCGGCCGCACTCCGTGCTCACCCGGCCTGTGACCGAGTGTTTCTGTCTGGCACCCGACCCCGTGTGGAGTCTCCAAACCCAGCAGATTCCTGCGGTGTGCTCCTACACCGCTCCTCCCAGGGGAGGAAGGGGAGTCTCCCCGGATCTGCCACTTGTTGGGTCCCTGCTGGGGGAGCAGGATCCCGACTGGGCTGCGGATCACAGTTTATGGCCACCCCGAGCTGAGAGCCCATGCCTCGGCTCCGTCTCTGCAGCCAGCTTCCCCGCTCTGATCCCTGGGAGCTCTGCCACACTCAGGCACCCCCGGTCTTTCTGTGACCCCGAGGGTTCTGAGACCACACTGTCCCGCGAGGGTTCCACCCCCGGCTTAGCCACTGGAGTGACGTCCCTCAGCGGAGCCAGCTTCTAAAAGTTCCGATTTTGTGCTCCGTGGCTCTATCACTTGCCAGAGGCGGCCGACAAAGGCCCCCTCCCCCGCCATCTATCCTCCCGAATATCGCCTCGGATTCACTTCTCTGCACGTCCTACCTTCCAGAAAGTGGTCGCTTTTCTGTTCAGAGTGTTGTTACTATTCTTATCTTCGATCTCCTGTTGAGTTCGTAGGTGTTCAGAATGGTTTGATCCCTATTCAGCTGAATACCTGAGACCAGACGAAATCCAGGTCTCCTACTCCTCCGCCATCTTGCTCCGCCCCCTTTATACATCCTTCTATAGAAAGCCAAAAACCGGGGCTCCTGGGTGGCTCAGTCAGTTTAACATCTGCCTTCAGCTCAGGTCATGATCTCAGGGTCCTTGGATTGATCCCCACATTGGGCTCCCTGCTCAGTGGGGAGCCTCTTCTCCCTCTCTCTCTGGCCCTCCCTGCTGCTTGTGTTTTCTCTCTCTCTCTCTCTCTCTCTCTCAAATAAATAAATAAATAAATAAATAAATAAAATCTTAAAAAAAAAACCAAAAACCCACACCCAAACAAACAGAAAATGCTAGAGTACAGATTTGAAGTTTAGAAAAGACATAAAATAAGTAGATGATATAAGGATTCTATGTCATCTAAGAAGTTTTATACAATGACATTCAAATTCTGATTAAATGAAATGGAATTTTTTTTTTAAGATTTTTTTTTTTTATTTATTTATTTGAAAGAGAGAGAATGAGAGATAGAGAGCACGAGAGGGGAGAGGGTCAGAGGGAGAAGCAGACTCCCTGCTGAGCAGGGAGCCCGATGCGGGACTCGATCCCGGGACTCCAGGATCATGACCTGAGCCGAAGGCAGTCGCTTAACCAACTGAGCCACCCAGGCGCCCCAAATGAAATGGAATTTTATACTCCATTTCCTTCTTATTAAGATAAATTTAAAAGTTAAAGGTTAACATCCCATTGGCCTGGCTCTTTGATTCCAGATCTATGGGGTCTACATTTCCAGAAAATATACTGGGACAACACCCTGAATTCACAAAGTATTGTCTCCTAGATGATGCCAACCTGTATTTAAATAAGCCACTACTCGGGGCGCCTGGGTGGCTCAGTCATTAAGCGTCTGCCTTCGGCTCAGGTCATGATCCCAGGGTCTTGGTATTGAGCCCCGCATCAGGCTCCCTGCTCTGCGGGAAGCCTGCTTCTCCCTCTCCCTCTCCCCCTGCTTGTATTCCCTCTCTTGCTGTGTCTCTCTCTGTCAAATAAATAAATAAAACCTTTTAAAAAATAAATAAAAATTAAAAAATAAAAATAAATAAGCCACTACTTTATTCTACAAGGTCACATATTTCTGTATGTTAAGGTTCATATTAAGGCTGGAGAATATTATACTTATTATTCCCATTGCCTAACATTTATCACTGTGATGTGATTTCCTTATTCAGAACATTGCTACATGTAATACTATAATAATGTACAGTAAGTCGAACATATACATCTGGAAGAGACCTGATTGGCATAGGAATAAGATATAAGTTCAAAATGTGTTAACTTAATTGAGGACAAATTACTACCTTTTGCTTTCTGGCAGGAATCTAGTATAATTTACTTATCATTAGGTACCTGGCTAGTTCCACTAAGGTATGGCCATACTGGAAGCTGAGACAAACTGGGCATTTGGCAGTGCCCAAGTCAACCTTGGTGAAGCAAACTCCTTATTATGGAGTCCATGTATGTTTTTTGTCCTTATCTGTAGTCACTTAGTTTGAGAGACCAAATGATCATGCAATGAGGAGCCAAGGAAAAGTAGGTTGACTGAAATATACAGAAAAATTATGGATAATAAACAGCCTTCTCTGTAGTAATGCCCCTTTGGTAAGCATTCCTATGGGACACACATATTAACTGGACCCAGTTCACTGTGTTTTTCTATTTTTTTTATTATCAATCTCCTTACCTGTCCTTTCAAGTCCTTGGTTATCTTAATAACTGTTGGCTCCTTGCATCCAACCATCTCTATTTCTATGAAGAGTAGAAAACAAGATCTTCCAATATCTTTTCACTTTGAAGATTTACTTTGTTACTTATATAACTGATGGCCTAAAATTTTTGCAGACATATATACATGTCGAGACAGGCACTTCATTGGGTCCATAGTTGAACCACAAGGCCTATCAAGAAATTTCTATCCTGAAATTTACTTGTGTCTGAAGTAACTATTCAAGCTAGACATCAGATATGTCAATTCTAGTTAATCGAGTAGTCCCTGATATTTAGGTCTTTGTGGCTAGATGTATCTGAAGCCACTTGATTCATTTTGGGCAGCTCTGGCCACATGATCAAATGTCACCTAAGAGTCATAATTCACCCTCTATCATATCCTGGTAGAAATCCAAAAGGCTGATTTGTCAAAGATGTTACTTTATTTTTATTTTATTATTTATTATTTTAAATAGCTGAAGATTTCAAGTGTGATTGTACCAACACAAAGCAGAGGTCCAGCTAATTGCCTTAAAAACCTAGACTCAGACTTAATGTATTTTCCCTTCTACTGCATTTTGCAGGTAAGAATAAGTCATGACTTTCACCACAGATGGAAGAGAAGATGACATAGACTCCTGTCTCAATGGGAGGAAAATCAAGATTTTTTTTATATGTTTAAAACTGCCAAGTTTCCTTGCTAATGGGTTTCTTCTTAGCTCCCTTGTGTTAGTTTCCTATAACTGTTGTAACAGATTACCACAAACACAGTGACTTACAAAAACACAGATTTATTACATTACTGTTCTGGAGGTCAGAAGTCTGAAATGGGGTCTGATGTGGCCTTAATCAAAGTATGCTTTCCTTCCAGAAGCTCTAAGAGGAGAATTTGTTTCTGGCTTTCTCTAGCCTCTAGAAGCTGCCCACATTCCTTGGTTCCTGGACATATCACTCTGACCTCTGTATCCATGTATCACATGTATCACATGTTTTTTCGACTCTAATCCTCCTATCTCCTTTTTATAAGGACCCTTGTGATTACATTAGGCACAGAAGATAACCCAGGATAATCTCTCCATCTCAATATCTTTTACTTAATCACATCTCTACGGCCCCATTACCATGTAAAGTAACAGAAATTAGAAAGTGGATATCACTGTGGCCCATCATTTGGCCTATCACACCCCTTGATGAAAACTAGAATGCTCACAATGTCTTGATACAACAGTTTGCATGTAAACAGAACAGACAGATATATGAATATTGATCAGTTGGTCACCTCAGTCTACTAGGATCTATAGTTTAAAAATGTATTAATATTGATTTTTTAAGATATTTATTTGAGAGAGAGAAAGAGAGGAAAAAAAGAGAGAGCACACACATGTGTGAACAGGGGGAGGGGCAGAGGGAGAAGGAGAAGCAGACTCCCTGCTGAGTAGGGAGCCTGATTTGGGGCTCAATCCCAGGATCCTGGGATCGTGACCTGAGCCAAAGGCAGATGCTTAACCGACTGAGTCACCCAGGTGCCCCTCAAAATGTATTAATATTCATAAGAGCATGTCAAGATAATTTTGCTCAAGTCTATCATTTTATAAGTTATAAAGCTAAGTTTTCATGAGATTAAATAATGTATTCCAGCCAACAATGGAAAAGGCATAACTAGAACCTGATCTGCCTTGCTCCTAGCCTATTGTTTATTTAATTACACCACTTGCCCTGCAAGTTAGCAGAAAGTCATAGTCTTGGTGACACTGAGTTCCAAGAAAAGCAGTGAAAAAAGCATTCAGAAAGAATGAATCAGGGCTTAATAGAAAATCTAAACAGACCAATAAGAGTAAAGAGATTTAATAAGTAATCAGAACCCACCTCACACAGAAACCCTAGAACCAGATGGCTTTACTGGTGAATTCTACCAAACATGTAAAGAATTAGCAACAACCCTTCTCAAACTCTTCTAAAAAAATTGAAAAGGAGCGAACACTTCCAAACTTATTCTATGAGAATAACATTGTCTTGCTATCCAAGCCAGATAAGGATACTATCAGAAAAGGAAACTTTGGACCAATGTCCTTGATGAACATAGGTGTAAAAATTTTCAACAAAATATTAGCAAACTGAATTTTAAGAACTCATTTAAAGAATTATACACCATGACCAAATGGGATTTATCCCTGTGATACAAGGGTGGTTCAACATATGCAAAGTAATAAATGCATACAACACATTAAAAGAATGAAAGATAAAAATCGCATGATTTTTGCAACAGATGTAGGAAATCACTTGATAAAATGCATCTTTTCATGGCAAAAACCTTCAACAGATTTGGTATAAAAGGAACATACCTCAACATAATAAAAGCCACATGTGACACACTCAGAGGTAATGTTATACTCAACAGTAAAAATTGAAAAGAATATTCCTTTAAGATCAGAAAAAAACAAGGGTGCCTACTCTCACCACTCTTATTCAATATAGCACTCAAAGTCCTAGCCAGAGCAATTAGGCAAGACAAAGAAATAAAAAGGCATCCAAATCTGAAAGGAAGAAGCAAAATTGCTGTTATTTGTAGATGATATGATCTTATCCAGAAAATCCCAAAGAGTCCCCAAAATGCCATTGGAACTAATGAATTCAGTAAAGTTGAATGATATAAAATCAATATATGGAAATAGTTGCATTTCTATACTCTAATAACAAAACATCTCAAAAAGAAATAAAAACTATCCCATTCATAATAGCATCAAAAACAATAAAATAAATAGGAATATATTTAACTAAGGAAGTAAAAGATCTGTATAATAAAATCTGTAAAACTTTGATGAAAGAAATGGAAGCCATGAACAAATGGAAAGACATCCTCTCTTCATGAATCAGAAGAATATTATTAAAATGTTTATACTTCCTAAAGCCATTTACAGATTTAATGTAATCCATATCAAAATCCCAATGGCACTCTCCACAGAAACAGAATAAAAAACAATCCTAAAAGTTGTATGGAACCACAAGAGACTCCAAATAGTCAAAACAATCCTGAGAAAGAAAAACAAAGCTGGAGGGGCGCCTGGGTGGCTCAGTAATTAAGCGTCTGCCTTCAGCTCGGGTCATGATCCCAGGGTCCTGGGATCAAGCCCCACATCGGACTCCCTGCTTGGCGGAGAGCCTGCTTCTCCCTCTCCCACTCCCCCTGCTTGTGTTCCCTCTCTCACTGTCTCTCTCTCTGTCAAATACATAAAATCTTTAAAAAAAAAAAAGCTAGAGACAGCACACTTCCTGATTTTAAACTATACTACAAAGCTATAGTAACTAAAACGGTATGGTACTGGCATTAAAATAGACACAGACCAACAGAACAAAACAGAGAGCCCAGAATCAAATTCCTGCATTTATGGTCACCTAGTATGCAACAAGAGAACCAAAACACCCAATGGGAAAAAAACATTCTCTTCAATAAACGGTGTTGGGAAAACTGGATAAACATATAGCAAAATGAAATTGGACATTTGTCTTACATCACTCACAAAAATTAACCAGAAGTTGATCAAAAACTTAAACATAAGACCCGAAAACATAAAACTCCTAGAAGAAAATACAGAGAAGAAAGTCTTTGGTATTGATCTTGGCATTGGATATGAGACCAAAAGCTCAAACAACAAAAACAAAAATCAGTAAGTGAGACTAGATCATTTTTAAAAGCTTCTGCATGACAAAAGAAACAATAAGATGAAAAAAAAAACCTTTCAGAATGAGAGAACATTTTTGCAAACCATACTGGATGAGGGATTAATATCCAAAATACATAACTCATACAACTCAATATCAGCAACAAAAACAATCAAATTTTAAAAATGGGCAGAGAAACTAAGTAAATATTTCTCCAAAAAACACATCTAAATGACCAACAGGTACACACAAAAAAATGCTTAACATCACCAATCATCAGAGAAGTGCAAATCAAAAAATATTTTTAGACATAATCATGTATAGTTCTGAAAGTAATTGAACAATTCATTAAGTGCAAATTTTGGAAGTGTTTGGTATTTTACCCTAATCCATCACACTAAAATTAAGGAATTATGCATATCTTATTAAAAATGAAGAATTCACAGGGTTACTAAAAATAATTATTTGACATAAGTTTCAATTTCAAAATTAATAAAAAATTCATTTGAAAAAACAGGTTAAGTTTAAGTGGACTGGTAATTTTAAATTCTTTTTTTTTTTAAGATTTATTTACTTTAGAGACAGAGAAAGCACCAGTGGGAGGGGTAGAGGGAGAACGAGAGAGAATCTCAAGCAGACTTGCACTGAGTGTGGAGTCTGATGTGGGGCTCAATCTCCTGACCCTGAGATCACAACCTGAGCTGAAACCAAAAGGCAGACCCTTAACTGATCGCATGACCCAAGAACCCCATTTAAAATTTTTTTTTATATAATAGTATGTAACATTTCTCTGTTCATATTAAAATATATTTTAAGACTCTAAATAAGCTTTATCATTGAATTTTAGAGCCAGAAGTAACTGCCATTTTCACTTACTTTACTACCTGATTTTGTGTAAACATGATGTTAGAAATAAAACTCAAGTTAATACAATGTACTAGTAGCAGATGTAGAACTAAAATCAAGATCTCTTTTTAGTCTTTAAAGGTTGGTGGTTTTTTAACGTTCCATAACATCTGGAAGTCCTGGAGATATTTTTCAGGACTGGAGGCAAATTATGTTCAAGAAAACCAAAACTAAAAGAGTATTTTAATTTCACTATAGCACAGCCCAGTCTCCTTTTGTTTGGGATTAGTGAAATAGTTTACTAACTGGTTCCTTTGCTTCTATTCATGCTCCCATGCCACACTTTACCAGAAAAGTGATTTCTCTCAAAAATATAAATCAATTCACATATGTTACTTGCTTGAATTTCTTTAGTGTTACCATCACATTTGGAATAGCACTCAAACTTTTTACGTGACCTACAAGGTGAGAGGTAATCCTGTCCTAACTACTCTTGGACCTCATCAACTACAAGTGCCGCAGAGGAAGACCTTCCTTCAGCTCCTAGTCTCTTCTGAGGACTTTTGATATATTAGTCAATACTCAGTACTTACAGTGATTCTAGGAGACAGGTGCGCTCTTAGTCCCATCTGACAGATTAAATACCCAAGTTTATAGGGACTAAATAAATTGCCTAGTGTTATGAAGTAGTGGAGCAAGATTTAATTGAGGCCTTCTGACTGTAGGCTTTGTGCTCAATGTCATGTTTGGTTTAGCTGTTTTCCTTCTACTTCTGCAGCCAAGACTTGCTGTTCTTTGGTTTCTTCAGTATTCCAGATTACTCTCTTATCCGAGCCTTCTGAATGCCTTTCCCTCTGTCTAGAATGCTATTGTCCGGAGTCATTGCGTGGCTTGGTTTCATACATTTTTCAAGTGTTAAGTTCAAACATTATTATTATTATTACCATAGGCTTTATTTATCATCTAAATAGTCTATTTCTCTACCCACCTCCATTTATAACTACCAATCTAGATCTTGAGCATTCATTAATTCTGGACGTATTGTTTTCTTAGCCCTTAACATTTCCTGAAATTATATTATGTTTCCTCATTTACACATGTAATGTCTATAGCTTTTACTAGAATGTATCCTAAGGATAGCAAGGTTTGCTTGTTTTTTTTCTATTTACTGTTCTAATTCCTCTGTCTAAACTGTTAGAATAGATACCAAATAAATATTTCTTAATTTTCTTATATTCAGAATAACTTCTGGAAAAATATTTTATATGCTTTAGAAACTGGCAAAAATAATGTTGGATTATTATTTTGGGATCCTATACATGTTTTATTATAATTATATCTTCCCTTCACTCAGATTCAGCTAATTTATTGAATTATCATAAAATTTAATTTACTATCTTGATTTTAACAGTCAATTCTATGTTCCTTCAGACTATGTTGTGTTCCTGTTTCATTCATAGATACTCTACAAAAATAACAGCATGGAGATAAAAGGTGTTCCTGTTATTAATACAAGGATTTTTGTCTAAGTTTGATATTCTTTTAAAAGGGATAGCATATATATTCATAAAAAATTTGCATAGATATAAAAACTCTTAAAATGTTATAATTACAACATTTGACTATAGGTATGGAGGTGGCTACATAAAGAACGAAAAACATAAAACAAGCAGTGTTTTTGTTTTACTACTCTGTCTTAAATCTAGAAACCCAATAAATCTAATGAAACTTTCTATCAACCTCATAACACAGTATTCTAGAGCCATGGGACTACAGAAGAAAAAATGTATAAGGAGGTATCTCTGTTGGAAAATGTCATCTGTGAGTTGAAATTGGATTTCGGTACCATGGCTTAAAGATGTTATTATTTTAGTATATTTATGAATTCAGCATCTGTAATCCAACACAGTGAGGATGAGTAATAAGTAAGCCTAAATTGAGACTCTAAAACAGAACAGTAAATATAATTTTATTGTTATCACTGTAACTTTGTGAAATGGAAATCAAGATTGGAAAATGGCAATGTGCTATGGGTATTCCATTTTCAAAAGAAATGTACTTCTTAAGAGGAGAGGCAGAAGAAAAAATTTAGTACTTGAAAGCATATACCTTCATGGAAATATATAAATATGAAGGTAGAAACTTGCTGATAACCAAGGGAGAATAAGACTGAAGTTATATGAATAAGGGAATGTGCTATGTGCTTTTATACAGATGGAAAAAAGATAGTTTTTGAGAGAAGACAAAATTTTCATGGAAGTACTTCAAATAGCCAGCTCTACTGAAAATGTGTTTGCTTAAAATATAGTGTCTGAGAATTTCTTGAATTATTTTGCCCATAAATTCTTCTCTCAGAAATCAGAATAACAAGTTAGGGCAACTTCTCCATTTTTATTCTGACTTAGCAAAAAAGAAATATCTATCTATCTATCTATATTCAGTACAATGGTAGAGATGGTTCCATAGAAGAATGAAATATTTTTGTCTTTTAATTCTTGACAATCATAAAAGAAAATCCATAGACATAGTAAGATATAAATCCTGAATAACGCTAAGCAAAAGTTCAAATTAAAAAAGTGATGAATTCAAAAATTTCAGAGAAAAGTATAGACTGATGCTAAACATTGCCCAAAGTGGGTCCTATGTACACTACTCATACATAATGCTTATAGAAGAAGATCTGAGAAAATAATTTCAGGAGGCAATGTGTACTTTATTCCTCTTAAGAATTTCATTGTATCATTAGCTAATGGAAGGACATTCTAGTATTTATTGCTAAAAAAACACTCTAAAAGTCAATGCTTAAATCTATGATGAATTAATTTTGTTTGTCTGCAACTTAAGAAAGGGACAGCTCACTGGGCACCAACTGGGTCTGGGCAAAAGTTGGGAGCTGGAACCACCTTTACTTTTACTTGGTGTTATCTCTCATAGTTTATGTGGTTGTTAGCTGGATCCTCACTTGGAGCTGTTGCTGGGACACCAACATATGGATTTCCCATGTGGCTGTTTGGCTTTTGCATAGTATGGTGGCCATAATTCAAAGATGACCATCCAAAGAGTAGAGAGTGTCTGTGAAATCTACATGTCCTAGCAGCTTTTATGACCTAGCAGATATCATGCATTATCATTTCCACCTCATACTATTGGTTTAAATTGAGTTGTTTAGGCCAGCTCATATTTAAGGGAGGATGGTTAGATTTCTTCTTTCCATGAAAAGCTGATCAAAGAATATGCAGATGTGTTTTAAATCCAACACAGATGCTTTGAATTTTTTAAGACCATGAAATCTGTTTAACCTAGTATTGTCTGATTTTCTTGCTCTTCGTGCTCATGGTTTTCTCTGAGATGACACTAATTAACACCTTGAAGATACTTTTCTAAAAAAAAAAAAAAATCCTTTTGAGGGAGCTCTTTCTTCAAGTACATAGTATGACTGAGTTTATTTGAGCAGCAGGAGCTTAATGAATGGGATTAGAGTGAACTGCAATGTATTTCTAAAAAAAACTTAGTCATACAAAAGTCTAAAACTTTGCTCACATTTTGCCCATTCTGTAAAGAAATAATGTTGCCTTTTTCTTTTACCCTTCTTCTTAAATTTGGTGCTCATCCATCTTTTTGCCATTAGTAAACATTTAATATGTTTGAGCAGAGTGGACACAGACACACACACCACTAGCAAGGTGGTCTTTAAATAGAAAATAAGATCTATTGAGTAAAACTTACAGCAGAGAACCTTTAAATCATTCACATGTCTTCCAATCTCTCATTATTTTATAAATAGATATGTTTAGGCCGGATATACTGACTTGGCCACACTAACACAGAGGACTACAGAAGAGAGACCATACCTTGGGTAATATTTTACATCTTTATATGAAAAGGAAGAAAAGGCACCTAGAACCTAGACTTGACTGTGTCACAAGTTACTATTTTAAAATATGATAGTTAGCCTGGAACATTTTCCCACTAAGCATTTTTTTTTTAAGATTTTATTTATTTATTTGACAGAGACACGGTGAGAGAGGGAACATAAGCAGGGCAAGTGGTAGAGGGAGAAGCAGGCTTCCTGCTGAGCAGGGAGCCCGATGCGGGGCTCTATCCCAGGACACTGGGATCATGACCTGAGCTGAAGGCAGATGCTTAATGACTGAGCCACCCAGACGGCCCTCATGAAGCATTTTTTAACTCTCCAAGGAAGAGGTGCCTTCCTCCTCTGTGTTCCCATAATATTTTGAATAGTTTCCTATCTCTTCAAAGCCCTTTTCCTCATCTACTCTTATTCCTATCTTTACCTTCACATCTATACTGGCTCTTTTTTTTTTTCCCCCACCATAAATCTATCTCTGTCATATTTAAATGAAAATGAAATATCTAGAATATACATTTTCTGCTTACCATTAAACTCTTCTGCCTACAAAGCAATGTATATTTTGCAGATTGTTATGTTGAATTCACTACAATAATAAATTTTCTTTACCATTCCATTGAAACTCCTCCTCCCAGGTCACTGAAAGTGTCCTACTTAGGAAATGTAGAGGCTACTTTCAAACTCTTTATCTAATCTGTCTTTTCTCTTGCATTTGACATGGTTGACCACACGTTTCTTCTCTTCTGCTTTCTATTAATGTTTAGCTATCTCCAATCTCCCAAAGTGAATATGTGGTATTTCCAAAATCTGTGCTGTTTTAGAAATTTCATATCTCAGGAAATTATATTTTCATGCTTTTGGTTTTTCCAAGAATAGCTCCTAAAGACTTGGAGTCTTTCTTGATACCTCCTTTCTCTCACCTACCATTTCCTACCAGTCGCCAAGAATAATCAACCCTTTATCTATACTCTGTCTTAAGTTCTTTTTTTTCTTAATACTTTCCCTTTATTAAGTCAGGGCATCACATTTTTTTTCCCTCTGGATTATTAATAAAGACTGCTTCTAATATCTCACTTCCTTCTGTCAAGCACTTTTTAAACTATTAACCCAACTGTTTTAGAGGGAAAATGTTTACTTGCTGAAAATCACTCACTGTCTACAGCCATATTGACCAAACTGCCATTTCCAGAACTCCATAATCGCTTTATCGTCTCTGTTTTACTTGATGCCCCTTCTACTGCAATTGCTTTTCTTCCCCTCCTTTACCTGATAAACTCCCTGCCCTTGATGACTGGGTTTAAAAATCACGTGCTCTGAGAATTCTCCCTTATATCACTCTCTTCTATTTTATTAAGATGCACTGATAATATGGTTCTATATTATCTTCTTGAGCTCTTTCAAGTATTTATTTCATGGATTCCTTGTAAATGGATTCCATGTTTCTTATTTTCCTAACCATAGAACCCAAAATGTTTTTGCTTAGTGAAGGAATATGGTAAAACAGTGAACTGTCATATTCTAATGTAACCATTTTTCATAAGTCCCCATCACTTAATCAAATTTAATGTACAAGAACCATATTTTGTTTATTTATAATCCCAGTACACAGAGCATAATGTGGTTTTTAAAATATATTGAATAAATGACAAGTGGAGAGGTGGCATCTTGGAGAATAAACAACTCTGAAATGAAGGCCATTAATAATATTTTCTTTTATATTTAAATTTGGATATAGATGAGATCAAGAGGATGCTAGCATAGCATTCATCCTGGAAAAATGCAAAAAAGTCTTTATTTCTTTTTTTCAAATTTTAATTTCAGTGCAGTTAGCATACAGTGTTATGTTAGTTTTAGGTGTATATATAGTGATTCAACAATTCCATACATCACCCAGTGCTCAACATGACAAGGGCATTCCTTAATCCCCATCACCTATTTCACTCATACTATATGGTATTTGTCTTTGACTGACTTATTTCACTTAGCATAATACTCTTTAGTTCCATCCATGTTATTGAAAATGGCAAAATTTCATTCTTTTTTATGGCTGAATGATATTCCATTGCATTTATATACCACATCTTCCTTATTAACCTGTTCACAGACACATGGGCTGCTTTCATAATTTAACTATTGTAAATAATTCCACTATAAACATAGGGGTGCATGTATTCCTTTGAATTAGTGTTTTTGTATTTTGGGGGTAAATACCCAATAGTGTGATTACTGGATCATAAGGTAGTTTCATTTTTAACTTTTTGGGGAACCTCCATACTGTTTTCTAGTGGCTGCAGCAATTTGCTTTCCCATCAAAAGTGCAGGAGTGTTCCTTTTCCTCTACATCCTCACCAACACTTGTTGTTTCTTGTGTTTTGATTTTAGCCATTCTGACAGGTGTGAGGTGATATCTCATGTGGTTTTGATTTGCATTTCCCTGATGATGAGTGATGTTGAGCATGTTTTCATGTGCCTGTTGGCCATATGGATATCTTCTTTAGAGAAATGTCTGTTCATGTCTTCTGCCATTTTTAATTGGATTATTTGTTTTTGGATGCTGAGTTTTATAAGCTCTTTATATATTTTGGATACTAACCCTTTATTGGACATGTTATTTGCAAGAATCTTCTCCCATTCTGTAGGCTGCCTTTTAATTTTGTTAATTGTTTCTTTTGCTGTGCAAAGCTTTTTATTTTGATGTAGTCCCAATAGTTTATTTTTGCTTCTTTACCCCCTTGTCTCATGAGACCTATTTAGAAAAATGCTGCTATGGTCAATGTCAGAGACCTTACTGCCTGTGCTCTTTTCTAGGATTTTTATGATTTCTGGTCTCACATTTAGGTCTTTAATCAATTTTGAGATTTTTGTGTGTGTGTATGGTATAAGAAAGTAGTTCAGTTTCATTCTTTTGCATGTTGCTGTCCAGTTTTCCCAACACCATTTGTTGAAGAGAATTTCTTTGTCCCATTGGGTATTATTTCCTGCTGTATCCAAGATTAATTGACCATATAATGGTGGGTCTTTTTCTGGATTTTCTATTGTGTTCTATTGATCTGTCTGTTTTTGTGCCAGAACCATACTGTTTTAATTACTACAGCCTTGTAATTTAACTTGAAATTTGGAATTGTGATACCTCCAGCTTTACTATTCTTTGTTCTTTTAATATTTTGAGGAAATATTATTAATTTCATTCCTATGCATAACTATTTAATTGGTTCACTTTTTCTATATTACGTTTGCAATTTCACAGTCGATTTTCCAAGAAATCACAGGAAATCTGTCTTTGGGTTTAGCTCACTTAACGAAGTTCTTCATTATGATACCTCAAAAAGATTGAAAGAATAAACAAATCAGTGTAAGTCTGAATAAAATGGTAATACAGTAACTTTTTCTAATCAGAAACACTTGCCTCTGAAAAAACATACTAAATTCTTAATGTGAAATTTGCTAGGCTATTTTAGGTACTATAATGCAAGACTCACTAAAACTCAAAATGGGGGGGCGCCTGGGTGGCTCAGTCATTAAACATCTGCCTTTGGCTCAGGTCATGATCCCAGGGTCCTGGGATCCAGCCCTGCGTCAGGCTCCCTGCTCAGTGGGAAGCCTGCTTCTTCTCCCACTCCCCCTGCTTGTGTTCCCTCTCTTGCTGTGTCTCTCTCTGTCAAATAAATAAATAAAATCTTAAAAGAAAAATAAAAAATAAAACTCAAAGTGGGTCTATCCCTAAAAGTATTTTATTTTGTTAAAAATGATATTAAAATGCTGTTTCATTAAAAATGCTGTTAATGACATGCCATTTTATTAAAAATGTTATTTATTATTGCTACTGATATAAAAAAATAGAAAACACAGAAATAGAACTCTTATGTCCATGGAAGCTGACTTTTTTCCTTTTCTTTCTCCCTCCCTCCCTCCCACCCTTCCTCCCTTTTTTTCCTTTCTTCCTCTTTTTTTTCTGTTTTTAAGTAGGTTCCATGCTGAGAGTGGAGCCCAATGTGGGGCTTGAACTCATGTCCCAAGATCAAGACCTGAGCTGAGATCAAGAGTCGGAACTAACTGAGCCACACAGGTACCCCCATGGTAGCTTTCTTAATTCCTTATCTCTATGCCCAAAGTTGGTTCTTGGTAAATTTTCAGAATATTTACTACTTTACAGAAGAAATTATCATTCCACTTAAAATCTGATATAGATCTAAAAGTACAAAACAGGGAATTCATTCTGAGAGGGCAGAGCTTTTCCTGAGTTTTGTTTCTTAATATGCCCAAAGAATCTGGGACAGTGCAGGACACTTAATAGCCACATAATACATATTTGTTGAATCAAAAAATCTGGTTTGAACAGATAGTAATATTTCCATTGATATCATGTTCACACTCTCTCACAAGAGACTGTTAAATGACCAGCCTATAAATTTAATACATTTTCAATCTATCACAAAAAAATCTATTAAGATTTAACAGAAATTTAAAAAAAAAAATAATAACCAAAAACACTTTTGTCACCACCCTAAACACTTTTTTTTTACACTAAACACTTTTAATAACCACAAATACTTTCATGATATCTAAGGACATGATAGCTTTTTTTCATTCACAAAACATGTGATATAATGAATGTTTTGGAGGAAGGAGGCTTAATTAGGTTAACTATGAACACATGGTCTCACATCACTAAAGGTTTGCCCTGCCTCCAAGGTATGTAAAGTTCATTTTGCAAAGATTAAGGGGACCCATGAATAATCCTTCATTGTGTAGAAAAAATGCTACTATTGTGCCTGTATTTTTTCTTTCATACCCTTAGAGGGTAATCTGCATTCCTAAAACAAGAAAATCAGACTCAATTACTTTTCTAGCTACACTAAACTCCTGTGCAACCACTGTTCATGAACCTACTACAGGCCCTTTGCTCTAGCTCTTCCCTTTAGATTGTCATTTTCCTTCACTATTTGTTCAGCTCACTCAGCTCATTTAGATCTATGGTCAAGTGTCAGATCCTTGAACAGGTCTTCCCTAGTCAACGCATCTTCCTCACTCCTGCTTTATTTTTTTCATAGCACTTACTGCTACCTGCTATTGCTACAGAAATGTATATGCATTCATTTGTTTATTTTACTTTCTAACATTAGAATGTAAGCTCCATGGGGGCAGAAGCTTTTTCAGTTATTTTTAGTGCTATATCCTGAATAGTTATTAGCATGCAGTATGCACTCTATCCATAGTTTTCAAGTAAAATAAGAAATAAATAGTAAACAAGAGGGTGGATTTAGTTATGGGAAAATTGGTAGGACATATTTTATTTAAGGCAGAGTGGGTAAGTCTTCACCAAATTAGGAGGGATTTTAAGAAATAGTCTTATAAGTTTCCATCCCAGCAAAAAGTAGCCAAATGCTGATTCCCTGTATATTTTTTTGTTTGTTTGTTTGTTTTTCTGTAGACGCTTAAGTATTCAGTTTATTTGGATAGTATACTTGAACATATTAAAAGTTACAAAGCCTAAAATAAGCAAGCAACAAGTCAATAAAATCACAACTCAGAATTCTAACATTTTCACATGGTATCACTGACTATGAAATGCAAAAAGACTATAAATGTTTTAAGTGGAATGATCTCTAACCTAATAAATTACACTAGTATGACCAAAACAAATGATCACATACTGTAGAATAGAATAGAACATGAGCTGTTCTCCAGGACTGCTTTTTCAAAGCTTGAAAAATTAACTGACCCATCATTTTAGGGGGGAAAAAGAGAAGTATGGATTACGAGGCTCTACATGTAGATTTTAAAAATTCTAATTAAAATATCTTAGACTATTTTAGATGTTTACTTGACATTGGAAATGTCAACTATCAAAGTATTTCTCTTCATCACAAAAATTCCATATATTAAGGATTTACACAATCCAGGAAAAAAAAAAAACAAAACCCTAGAAACATTTTTGTTGCCTGAGCAAGTAATTTTCTAAAAAGTCTCTCCAAAATCTTGACTAGAGGTGTCATACTCTGAAATGAAATGCTTGAGTTCTTCAACACACCGCTCATCTATTTCATGTCAATTCTGTCTCAATGCGAACTGTACAGACTTTTCTGATGAAGGATCTTTTTCAATCAGCATTTTCACAACCATCCCAAAAGTTTCACAGTCTTGTCAGTAAACCTGTTCAATCTCTTTTGTTTTTGGTGCTATTGCTTTAGAGCAACTGCTTAGTTGACTGTCTTCAAATAATTCTATGCCATCTGTTGCATTTGACTCAGGTTCCTGTCACGGCTCAATAAACAACGGTGCTGTGGATACTGCCTCATACTCAATTTCAGGTAAGTTACACTCATCTGCCTTCTCTAGCTTTTCAGCAGCCCACTTGCTTGCAGCCTCAGCAGGTTCCTTTTTAGTTAGACTGCTGGGTTTGTCTAACACCTTTCATGGAGGAACTGCTGAAGAACTTGAGGGTGAAGTGTCTCTTGATGTTTTCAAAGACTGAACAGGTCCCTCTTTACCTCTTTCTGGATTTCCTTCATTCTACCGTTTGTGGAAGGCATCAGCACGGATGGACTTTCTATGTTGAGACTGATGGAAAGAGTACGTTTTGCTTCTTTCTGGAGAGTAGCTTTTACTACTGACACTGGAGCCAGACTTGCTGTGTGGAGAATCCTTTCGACCTACAGGTGATTATCTGAAAAAAGGAGTATCTCTTTTATAAGGAGACTGGTCTCTCGTGTAATGGTAAGAATAGAAACTTTTTCTTCTAAAGCCATCTCTCATGTCTCTGTACTCAGTCTGTCGACTTGCAGAATGATCATCTCTTGTCCACCTTATAGCCAGATTCATCTCCTCTATGAGGTGGACCACTTCTTCGATCATGAGAAAAACTGCGGCTCTCGTCATATTCTTGGTAATCAACATGACTGTAATATCTATTGTAGCTTCCTTCACCAGGTCTGTCTAGCAGTGATGATTTCTTTGGCACAATATTAACTACTCTATGGTAGCCATCATTGGGGTGATTTCGAGGAGGTACTCGTTCTCTTGGAAGTCTTTCATAGTCATATCTTCCTTCAGACCACATTTCATCTCGTCTGTAAGCCATTGAGTCCTTTCAGGAATCAAATTTAAAGTTTTTAACAATCTCCAACTCTGGGCCGCCGGGAGACCCCGTAAATGATTCCCTGTATATCTTTATGGAGACCAAGTGGAGTACCATTTCTTAAAAGAGCCCTTTCTAAATAAGGAAAGGAGAAGAATTTATCCTAAAGCTCCCTGCTAAAACCCGTCTTCCATTGGTCAGTGTCCCCATGGGCATAATGCCCCTACATATTATATATCAAAACTTCTCCAGCCTGTCACTAGGCAAGCCAAGTCCTCTGTGTGCCCATTCCGGCTGGTGCCCTGCTGCAATGGACTTGCCTTGTCAATCAGTGCTGCCAATATGGGGTTCTTCAACTGGTAGCAGCTGCAGCAGCAGCAGTGACCTGGCTTCTTGGTCATTTTGAGCTTGTTTAGGATCATAACATAAAATATTTAGGTTCTTATTAGGTCCAGGCTGAAATACTATAACTTTTTCTCATTCAGCTTCTCCTCATGCTCAATTTCAAACCAAAGTTTGACTAAGATATTCCAAAGATCTGAGTGGTGTGACCTCATCCAAATGATAAACAGATATTTAAGTTTCATAACTATGATATGCAGTCCAAGAGTTCTTGACAGGCAAAACATTCACTAGTCGAAATCTCTAAGACAATTTGGCTTCTACAAGTGTTTAAGTTGTATTAGTTGATCAATTTCATAGCCTTAGTCACTAAATGTTCATTTTGTGGATTCATCTTAAGGAATTATTTGCCTACTGAGGGAATATCCTTTCTAACCCAAGATTGGCTTTTCATAGAAGAAGCAATACAAAGTAAATTGTTAAATATTCTGGCAAGTGTATTTACAATTGTTTTAGGCAAGTGTAATTACAATTGTTTGAAACACAGGGTTTGCTAATTATCTTTAATTACTGACATGAGTTAAGTGGTAAGTATTGAGGAGGCAGCCACCATGTACCCAAACCAACATATTTATCATAACTTGTTTAGCTGTTGAATCCAATGAAGTATAACTTCCATTAACAGAGAATGGTTCTATTTTATTCACCCATTATATAGTAGGTCCCTAAAACATATTTATTGTGGCTAGAATCACTAGCTGCTTAGAGGTGGTCTAAAGAAACACCTTTTCCTGTTCATTTTACTAATTTAAGTCATGTTGCCTATCGTCAGTTTTGTGTTCTGCTTCCTTGTGCAAATGCACTTTTTTTTTTTAAAGATTTTATTCTTATTTACTTTAGAGAGGGAGAGTATGCACGAATGTGGGGAGGAGCAGGGGGAGAGGGAGAGGCAGAGAATCCCAAGCAGACTCCTTGCTAACCATGGAGCCCCACATGGGGCTTGATCTCACAACCCATGAGATCATGACGTGAGCCAAAATCAAGAGTCAGTCACTCAACTGAATGAGCTACCCAGGCACCCCTGAATCTTTTTTATATATATGTGTGTCTTCTTTCTCTCTCCCTCTACTCTCCTTCTATGTAAATGTGCATATATACACGTAATGTCTATATCTATTCCATAATATACATTGATACATGTCATATATATGCAAATATAAAGTTCCACCAATTAGAATATATACAAATTATCATTTAATACCTGCATTGTGGAGTCTTTAATATTGAGATTTGTCTTATCACCCAAAGAGTCTTCTTAAATTTATCCATTTCAATCTTGGATAATATTTTTTTTCAGTGCAAACACATTACATTGTTTAAAGATAAACCAATGCCTGGGTGAAAATTTGTTACTAGCATGACAGGAGTTACATTAAAACTAAAAATTGACTCTCATAACCCAGATCTATAAGTGAATGTAAGCAGATTAAGCAGGGTCTTTAACTTCTCTCTTTATTGCCAATCATAAATAAATACTAACTAGAAAAATGTCCTTGGAAAAGCTTGGTCTCTGGACTCTGAGAGATTTGAATTTGAAACATGATCCACCATTTTCTTGAAATGAAACTTTAACAAATCAATCCTTAGTTTCCTCATCCGATAAATGGAGGTATTTATTGGACCACATTTTCAAGGGTAGTGTGGAGTTAGATAGAACAAATTATGTGGTATATATTAGGCATGCTACATTTAGATATTTGGTACAAGAGACATAGAACCATCAAAGTATTTATATATAATCTATTTTGGAATTTAATTCTTTTGACATTTTCCCTTTGTAAAATCCTAGGCCATTCTCTTCTTTTGACTTGACTTTTTCTCTTCTGTAAAGAACAATATAAGGATTATGTTGAAACTCATGGCTGGGAAAAGATAGTTTGTATATGCAAATACATTAAATGAGAATTTTTCTGTTAAAAGTTTGGGCAGATATCCCAGTGGATTCCTGTGGAAAGGTAAAATGAGAGCTACATCCCCTAAATCATACTGGATAAAATATTTTGAAACTGGTTTGTGACACTTAGTTTATTGTCCAACTCAGAACACAAATGAGATTTTTTGAAAGTTGTAGAGACTGCAGAGCATGGATTTATTTCAGAGGAATTGTCTGCCTATTGTGCTTTTGAAGATAAACCTATATAACTTTAAGTTATGTGAAGGAAAGTTCAAGATAACTATTTGTGGACTTTGGCATGTGTGCATTGGAGATGGAATAGTTCAGGGAATGATATCTGACTCACTTTTGAAATGTCTAGCTTGGCATCTGTTTTGAGACTAAAGATCAAGAAAGGATGCTTAAGGATTTAGGGGGCCAGACATAGACCCTGCAAAATAGGATCAACTATGAGCTATTTTGAAAAGAACCCCACACAAGAGATCCTTGTTCCCAGGGGCAGGTTGATATCAGCAGAACAATGTTGACATGTATATTTAGATAAGAAACCAAGGTATAGGTTGTAAATGTCAATTAGAAGTGGCATTTCCTACAACAAATGGCAGCTCAGCCATCCCAGATTACTACAGGAGATATAGAGAAGAAAGGGATCATGTGCCTTGATACCTACAGGCTTCCCAGGGGGAAGGAAGACCAAGTTATGGAAGAAGGATATTTGAAACTGAGAGTGTAGGGTTTTTTGTTTTTGTTTCTATTTTTTTGTTTTTTACTTTACACAGGACTGGATGTTTTAATGCCCCAAAATCATGTATTTCCTGAGAGTAAATGAAAATGTAAAAGTTGATGAGGATGTGGTCCATGGACATGGGTAAAGATATTTATTTTTTTGTACTGTAATACATACTGTATGTATGTATATATATATATATATATATATATATATCAGATAAATTATGAAATTTATTTATATTTCACCATTTAAAAGCCAGAACATAACAAATTTCACTTTCTGGAAAGTCATTTTATTAGAAATACATGAAGTGCCCTTAATACAAAGAAATCAGTTTCTTGGTACCACCAGTGAAATGGACACATTCTCATCCATTCCCTCAGATGAAGACTTTGTCAAATTTCCCTCCAAACAGACCTCTCAATTCAGGGAGGTCAGAGTGAAGTTTCTCCAGAAATTACACTGAAGACATGGACCTTAACATTTAGGCCCTCCCAAGCAACATCACATTAGAAAAAATTATTTTGCCCACAAAGGGCCCTGTCTTGGCTGGTTACTAGGCATTCTTTTAACAAATAGTTCCATGAACTTAACATGGACCTTAACTCCTTGTAACAGTGGAGTTGAACAAACGTATTCAGTTAAGCTTGGTGGGATTTTTTTGTTTTTGGAAATTGATTTGAACACTCATCAGGTGAGCTAGGAATCCATGAGGATGATGTTGGGAGGGTATCATAGAACAGACATTATCATCTGTGTTAGGCACAGAGATGTACCACCCAGAGCTCTCTTCAAGGAAGGACTTGTTGCCTGGTAGTAAGAAGTACATTCAGTAGATACCTCCTTTGGAGATTTCCTCAATAAAGAACCACTTTGTCCAAAGTTACACCCTTCTCAGAAAAGTCCATATCTTCTGTCTGAGCTAGGCACAGCCCCTTCTACCTATTATGGAGCAATCTGTGTGACAATAATTGTTCTAGATCTCTCTACCAGGTTGACCGAAGTTTTTTCGGGTCTATATCATACTTTTAGCTTCCTTTTATTTCCCCTTCTTTCCACAGGTACTGATCCTTATCATCATGCACTGAAATCTGTCTCAGCACTTGCTTCTAGACAACCCACCAGCAATAACATGGTTAAGATGGGGTTTTAGAACTGGATTATTCATTGCTTGGCTGCAATGAAGACTCTATCAATGATACAGGTGAAGCATAGATAGACCCCAATACAAAGTGACAGTTGTAAAAACGTTCACCAGCATGACTTTTGATTACTATGAGCTCAAGCAAATACTAGCCCCAATTGCACCTGTGATACCAGTTGCAGTATTTTCTTCCTGTAGCAGTCTTGTATAACACAGGTAGGTGATATGAGCCAATGATTTGGTGGATAAATTATTTTTTATCCCAATTAGCAAAGAGGATAAGAAATACTTCAAATTCACATGGAAAGGAAAAAAATAAATAGATAAACATCTACAGTTATTGTTCCAGGCTATATTAACTCTCCCACCTTCTAATATAATAGAGTCTAAGAAAATATGGGCTATCTAGACATCCTGCAAAGTATTACACTAATCCATTACATTAATGACATTATACTGACAGTCCAGATGAACAAGAGGTAGCCAGCAACTTGAAGCATTAGTAAGACACATGTGCTCCAGAGGTGAAATATAAACTCTATAGTTCGAGACATAAGCATAAATTTTAGGAGTCTAGGAGTCTAGTGCCCAGGGCAATATTAGATATGCCCTCTAAAGTTAAAGGTAATTATTATACTTTGAATCTCCTAGCATGAAAAGGATGAACATTACATGTAGAATCTCTTTGGGTTCTTTTTTTTTAATTTAATTTAATTTTATTATGTTATATTAGTCACCATTTATTACATCATTAGTTTTTGATGTGTGTTCCATGATTCATTGTTTGTGTATAACACCCAGTGCTGCATTCAATACGTGCCCTCTTTAATATCCATCACCAGCCTAACCCATCCCCTGACCCCCCTGCCCTCCAAAACCCTCAGTTTGTTTCTCAGAGTCCATAGTCTCTCATGGTTCGTCTACCTTTCCGATTCCCCCCTCCTTCATTTTTCCCTTCCTACTATCTTCTTTTTTTTTTTAACATATAATGTATTATTTGTTTCAGAGGTACAGGTCTGTGATTCATCAGTCTTACACAATTCACAGCACTCACCATAGCACATACCCTCCCCAATGTCTATCACCCAGCCACCCCATCCCTCCCACCCCCCACCACTCCAGCAACACTCAGTTTGTTTCCTGAGATTAAGAATTCCTCATATCAGTGAGGTCATATGATACATGTCTTTCTCTGACTGACTTATTTCGCTTAGCATTATACCCTCTAGTTCCATCCACGTCATTGCAAATGGCAAGATTTCGTTTTTTTGATGGCTGCATAATATTCCATTATATATATATACCACTATTCTTTATCCATTCATCTGTTGATGGACATCTAGGCTCTTTCCATAGTTTGGCTATTGTTCTAAATTCAGCACATTCCACATGTAGGAACATTCTCTGGTCCTCTGTGACTTAGTGGTATGAAAGGCTACCTGCTTTGAGTGGAGCACAGAGCAGGACAGGACTGTGCAGGAGGCACAGCTGGTGTCATAAGAAACACTGCTAAATGGGCTACATGAATGAACAGACTCTCACCATGTAGGAAGTGGTAAAAGAGATTGATTCTGGAAAGAGAAAAAAACTGAGTCTCTACTCACTATCTAAAACCTTAACTGTTCAAAGGAAATATTGGATAGCTTTCTTTTGATAGTCAAGATCTTCATATCAGGCTTTACAAGATTCATGGAAAGTGCGGAGAATCTTAAATGCTATGGTTCCTAGATTGACTGGGATCATATATAGTATCAGTTAGTCCACAGAACTACTCACCGGAGATAGTGAGATTGGACAGATGGTAATTCAAAACAGAGCAACCCAAGATATGACATTAGCCTCTTGAAGTAGTACATGTGCCATTTTAAAAGACTATTATTGTTATATTCCTACAGATTCTTCTAATTTTTAATTTTGGCAGATTTGGGAAAAAATGAAGAAACTGTGATATTAGGTAATTTGGCTAATGCCATATGTCTTGTTTTGAGAGTTCTTCATACTGGGGATAAAATCTCTTCTCCAGGTTGAGACCTGACACTCTTGGCCCTTTACTTAGAATCAAGTCACAAACTGTAGCCAGTATCCTTCTGTTAATATTTTAATCTGCAGTGTTCAAATATGTCATCTCCAGAGGTGTTGAATCCATGAGATGATGTGACAAATAATATCTCCCAAAAAGAAGAGAAAACCTTGACATATATGCAATTTTTACATGTAAAAAAAAAAGGTACACACAATAACATGGCTAAATTTCATAGACATAATGTTGAACAAAAAAAGTCAGACAAAATAGTATTCTTTATAAGTTCATATTTATAAAAATATTCAAAAACAGGCAAAACTAACAAAATGAGTGATAGAAGTCAAAATTGTAGTCACCTCAGAATGAGGAAAAGTTGAGGGTTCAAGGTGAAGGGGAATGAAGGAAACTTCTGGATATAGTCTACATCTTGATCTTGATGATAAATACATGGGTGTATTCACATGTAAAAATGTATAGATGTGTACACTTAAAATTTGTGCATTTTATGTATGTCTCAAAAGTATTAAAGACAAAAAAGTACAAACAACAACAACAACCTTAGAAGGAAACCAGGGGATGGCAGACACAATAAAATATTGAAAGATACTGGGAATTTGTACTTTATCAGGTCATACTTAAGACTGATTCTGCATTCTAGTCCCAGCCCTAATTCCTAATGCCTTCCATTCCCAGGCAAACCATTTATAAGGTTTTTTGAATTATTTTTTTTTTGAGCTAGTGCTATACTTATGATAAAACTATCATTCTGGCCCCAAAGTTATCATACATAAACACTCTTCAATATAAATATTTTAATATAAAATAAGTCAGTTATAATTTCATCTTTTGGAAAACACCGAATTTTCCTTATGAAATACTTATTTATCTGCTTAATGATTGACTATTAATTATAAATATTAGATTTCCATGTTAAAAATAATAATTTTATACTCAAAGCAGGGATCTACCTCACATAGTGACTTTTATTATGTGAAGATTAGACTTAGGATGTTCATGCAATAGCTGAATTATAACTGGGAATGAAAAGTCACTAATGAAATTTCTGGAAATTTTTCACATCATTAGGAACCAAAACAAATTTGGTAGTTATGTAACAATATGTTACTCTTGGTGCTTCTGCCTCACATATTGATTTTTCTCGATCTATGTGATAAAATTTTATGACTCTCTTAAAACTCCAAATTAAGATTTAAACTAATGTAGAAGTAAATTTTGGGATCTTAATTCTGGAATTTAAAAAAATGCTAATATAATCACCTGAATTGGAGACAAGGAATGGAAAAATGAATAATTTTAAATAATAAATGTTAATTGTGCAATTTTGTGTTTTTGTGGGGGTTTTTTTGGTATATTTACAATCTGAGAATGAGTGCTTAATCATTCCGTTTTTCAAATACATTGACTATCACAGACAATACAATTTGGAGTTTTATTGGGTTAAAAGAAATTTTAACTAGGTATTGTACCATGATATATCCAAACACAGCCATTAGGTATTTAAATCTTATTAAAATGTACATTGCCATATGGGTATTTGTGAATAATTGAACAACTCTTTACCCATAGTGGAATACCAAGAAACTTTTTAATCACCTTGCTATTTTGGCACCTATGTATCAATGTTCTTCTAACCTGCATTTTTAATTTTAATTTTCTTGATTTGCATCTATTAAACTTTCTAATTTAAATTTTAGTTTTTCATTAAAAAGGCTTAGGCAGTGATGCAGGAAAGGTACTCTTGGGGAATTTTTTTAACCAATTTTTGTCACCTATGAATTTCATCCCCTACTAAGTCTTGAGTAGAAATACCTTCTTAGCAATATATTTTTATAATTGCAAAATACATTCCATGTAAAAAGAACACCAGATATTTTAAAATTTATTTCTCAGGCACCTGGGTGGCTCAGTTGGTTAAGCGACTGCCTTCAGCTCAAGTCATGATCCTGGAGTCCCAGTATCGAGTCCCGCATCGGGCTCCCTACTCGGCGAGGAGCCTGCTTCTCCCTCTGACCCTCCCCCCTCTCATGTACTCTCTCTCTCTCATTCTCGCTCTCGGAAGTAAATAAATCTTTAAAAAAATTTTTATTTCTCTCCTAAATTAGCACTGTGATCACTTTTAGAATAACACTAGAAATTAATACGTAAATATTGTCAAGAGGGATCAGTTGTAGGCTTAAAGACTTTTTTTTATATGTCCTACATCTGCATTGAACACCAAAAATTGTATGTACTTCACATCTACTGATTTTTCATCTATGTCTTTATCTGTATGCTCTTTTAAGCTACTTATTTTTTATTTTATACATATATTCCTACATGCTGATTTTTTTGACATATATATACACATACATATATATACACATTTTTTTAAATTAACAGAGTACAATATTAGTTTCAGGTGTACAATATAGTGATTCAACACTTATGCTGACTTTATATAGTTATCCACAAATATATGTAGATTTTTTCACAGATATAAAAGTTTTTTTTCTTTAAATTTTTTATTGTTATGTTAATCACCATACATTACATCATTAGTTTTTGATGTAGTGTTCCATGATTCATTGTTTGCATATAACACCCAGTGCTCCATGCAGAGCGTGCCCTCTTTAACACCCATCACCAGGCTAACCCATCCTCCCACCTCCCCCTCCCTTCTAGAACCCTCCGTTTGTTTTTCAGAGTCCATCGTCTTTCATGGTTCATCTCCCCCTCCGATTTACTCACCTTCATTCTTCCCCTCCTGCTATCTTCTTCTTCTTTTTTTTTTCTTAACATATGTTGCATTATTTGTTTCAGAGGTACAGATCTGTGATTCAACACTCTTGCACAATTCACAGCTCTTACCATAGCACATACCCTCCCCAATGTCTATCACCCAGCTACCCCATCCCTCCCACCCCCCACCACTCCAGCAACCCTCGGTTTGTTTCCTGAGATTAAGAATTCCTCATATCAGTGAGGTCATATATTACATGTCTTTCTCTGATTGACTTATTTCACTCAGCATAACACCCTCCAGTTCCATCCACGTTGTTGCAAATGGCAAGATCTCATTCCTTTTGATGGCTGCATAATATTCCATTGTGTATATATACCACATCTTCTTTATTCATTCATCTGTCGATGGACATCTTGGCTCTTTCCACAGTTTGGCTATTGTGGACATTGCTGCTATAAACATTGGGGTGCACGTACCCCTTCGGATCCCTACATTTGTGTCTTTGTGGTAAATACCCAGTAGTGCAATTGCTGGATCGTATGGTAGCTCTATTTTCAACTGTTTGAGGAAACTCCATACTGTTTTCCAGAGTGGTTGCACCAGCTTGCATTCCCACCAACAGTGTAGGAGGGTTCCCCTTTCTCTGCAACCCCGAAAACATCTGTCGTTTCCTGACTTGTTAATTTTAGCCTTTCTGACTGGTGTGAGGTGGTATCTCATTGAGGTTTAGATTTGGATTTCCCTGATACTGAGCAATGTTGAGCACTTTTTCATGTGTCTGTTGGCCATTTGGATGTCTTCTTTGGAAAAATGTCTGTTCATGTCTTCTGCCCATTTCTTGATTGGATTATTTGTTCTTTAAAAGTTTGTTTTTAATTTATATGTCGGTAAAGATAATGACATTGACCTTGACAAGGAGATAATAAAAGTAAAGTTAAAATTGTTTAAATCATAATATCTATTACTTATCTAAATTTAGAATACTAAATTTGCTATTGAGTGCCTTCTATATGCAAATCATTGTGCTTATGTGTGATTAAAAAAATGGCAACTTTGTCTACAAAGAAGTATAATCACAAGGAACTTATACAGTTGAAGAGGAAATTTGTATTTCCTTTTTGTGTACATTTTGAATTCATTATAACCCACTGCTCTGCTTTTGTAGCTTCAAGTTTGGAAAGCTGGTAATAATTTTTATATGATGTATTCCAATCCTTTAGCAGGATTTGATAAATACTGAATCTAGGTGCTCTAGCAAGATTCCTAGTGATAATTTGAAATTGGAATTATGAGATTTTATATTTGTTTTTTCTAGTACCTTAACAGAACAAATATAAATTTAGGACCCATGATATAGCCATGCTTTCTATACAGTGAATATTAAGAAGCAGAGAAATATGATTTGAGAAATCAGAGAAATTTTCACTGAGCTTTCACACTAAAAGAAAGAAAGAAATTTTATCATATAATCACAAAATTATTCATTATTAAAACGTGAAAGTTCTTATTAAAAAGAGGAAAAGAGAGAAGTATGTTGGATATGTTAATGTGCCAGTTAGAGTGTACTATAGGTTCTCAGTTTGTTCATCTGTGAAATGGATGGGTTGGGTCACCTGACCTCTATACCTTTCTGCTAAAATTTTCTTCATAGCCTTTTATAGCCCAGTCCTTAGGTTGTGTGATAAAATGTAGCTTTATTACATATAAATGATAATATGCACAAAAAATAAGCTGGATACTATTATGCTTTTTGGCCTGCTTTTATTTCAATACAAATTGATCTATTTTGATTTAAGTAATATATACTATTTGGAAATCTAGGTTTAAGTAGAGGATAAGAAGTTGATAAAGATGTCATGATTTACTGAACTGAAAATTACTTTTTGTTGAGGTTTTGTGAAATAAAAAATAGTTCCTCAGCAATATTTGGAATATCTAATAAACAAAAAAAGGAAAGAACTTTAAAAATTTCAACCCATTCTTTACTTATTTCCTGGATTAGAATCCTACACTGCACCTAAATTGAAGTGCACTCCCAAGCCTGAAATCAGGTTTTGCTCCTGCTTTCTCAATAGAATCACAGTCCTTTGGGAGCATTTTCCTCTCACTGAGCTACATCTCAATCAGCAGACAATTTGCCACTGAGACTCAGTTTGAATTCTTGCTTCATCTAGTTACACTCAATTGAACATAGAGGCTTGTGATCATTAAAGTCTACTGCTTTCTCCTGACAGCTTCATGGAAGCGATCCAGAGCTACTCAGTATCCGAATTTCATATTCCCTTGAAATTGGAGCTGCACACCGTGCAGGGCTGTGACCTTTTCCTTTAGGTTCTTCTTCTTCTTCTTTTTTTTACCCCCTCTGTGGTTTGAAAGGTATAGGCACATCAGAAAAATCTCACTAAGGACAATCACATAATAAAAAAGTGATAGGAAAGGTCATAACATACAGTAGAGATTAATTTAGTCCAGATAGGCAGCTCTACTCTATATATTATTAAATGTTTGGGATTGAGTGATTGTGGGTACTGCTTTTGTTTGTAGTTATTTAAATGGAAATATTTGAATCTTAGAACTGTTTGTTTTTATTCAGGAAAATGTAAGATCCAGTTTTCAGTTGATTTGTTGGGTTTTTAATTGACAGTCCAGAGAATCAGTGTATAGTCTATAAGTATTTAACTGTTCTTAATTGATTTTAAGCTGTGACTCAACCTATTTCAAATTACGTATTTCTTATCCATTCTTTTATGAATAATGTCTTGACTATATTTTAAACAAGTTAGATTTTTTCTATTCCTAAGTTATGACCTAGTTACCCAATTAGCTATTAGTGGTACACCTTTAATTAATTCTTGTGTAAGCAAAGGCAACAACTTACTAAATACACAAAAGTCCCTTCTTACACTTATTTGTGTCCTAAATACCACATAGCCCATGTATTTGTAGTAGTCGTTTTGGGTACCACTGAAGAATAAAGCTGCGGAAAAGATGGAGATGGTGTGTGTGACCCTGGAAGGATATTTAAGAAAAATTAGACCCTTAAAGACCTAATCTTCCCTAACTCAGTTAAGAATATCCCATTTATATCATCATTTCCCTTTCTAGATGGGAGAATGTGGATACATGTATTTGCAAATGAGTTTCCTGGTCTCATGGAAAAGAAAAGTAAAGAAAGAAAAGGAAGAAAAAGAGGCACGGGTCTATTAGCTCCAACACCTGCATCCCCAAACAGGGATACTCACTGTAGGCAAAATCGTTAAGAGAAGTGGTGGGTTAGGATTTTGTGTGAGCTTTTCCTGAAAATCACTTTTGAGCCAGGTTTCTCCATTGTAAGATGAGCCTGGCAATAATGACTGCCCCTGAGAAGGACTGCAAAATCTAATATTGGAAACGTTACAATGGGCTTATTCCTCCCTGAGTTGGTGTTATGTAAAACGTATAAGTTCTGTGCAAAACACTAAAGGATTAAATAAAAGATATATTCCTGGACCTTTTCTCCCAAATCATTGATGAGGTCATTTGTATATATCTTCTAACACTGAATGAAAGCCAATTCCACATGAACACAACAGAATATAGAAAACACTGAGCACATTGTCCATGGTGTAGCTGAGGAAACTCTAGCAAAACATAAAATATATGTTGAAAAAAATTATTTCTTGAAAAGAAAATACTTTCTCAAAATTCAACTTTCATTCACTATAACACAAAGGAAACTTTTAGTAAATAAGAGCTTTACACACGACGGATCTGAGATAATAACGGTTTTGAAGAGATAAAATTTGGAGGGGGGAAGCAGTTGTAATGATGCTATTCATGTCAGTTCCCTTAGGGAGACAAAGTACTTCAGCAAATTTCATAAAGTAGTATAGGAATTGCATGAAGAGAACTAGGTCTCATAACTGACCTAAATCCATAAATTGAGTTGTAAATAAAATTTAGGTCTATTTTTATGACTCTACTAAGACCAGACTCTACGGTGACTATAATGGGACTCTGTTTCCCGGCTCATCTATTGGCTGCATTGGAGTCATCTGGGGGAGATCAATAATAAGGATTCCTGGTCCCTATCCTGAACCCACTCCACCAGAATCTCCAGAAGGGGAATGCAACAATCTGTATATTTAACAATTTCAGCAGTTTTCTCGGGATAAAACCAGCATAAGGACACTGTGAGAGGACAGGACAAAGAGAGCAGAGCAGAGCTAAATGAAGGTAATGACATGCAAAAATTGCTTCTACCCTGCAGGCAAAAAGCAGGCCTAGAGTCTCTGATGTACCATTGCTCTATGATGCCCTTCGAAATACTGTTCTTAACATGGATAACTTCAGTTCTTGAGGCACACTCTTTCTTCTGTGTGACTTAATCCTTTTTCTGGTGTTTAAAAAACATGCACTAACAGTATCCCTGAAGGTGCTCTTTAGACTGAGAAATAAATGTGGTGCTTTATTGATTTATAGGAAAAATAGCTGCACTGGAAGAAAGGCAAGGAATGGGGGGAAAGAAATAATATCTGGTCCTTGTGTAACATTTTTTCAACTTATAAACCAGTTTTTCCAGTATAATGTGCAGTCATTCTGACAACAACCTTAGGAGGTTGAAGAGCCACCTTATAGTTCACTCTGTGGGTTGTTGAACTGGAACTTAAATTCTGTGGCTTGATACTGCAGAAATATGATTGGTGTCCCTAAACCATCTGTCATGAACATAGAAAATTATTTTGAGTTCTTAGAAACATAAATGAATAAAGGAGTCTTTTAAGAAAGAAAAAAATAGGGGCGCCTGGGTAGCTCAGATGGTTAAACAACTGCCTTCGGCTCAGGTCACGATCCCAGGGTTCTGGGATTGAGCCCCGCATTGGGCTCCCTGTTCGGCGGAAAGTCTGCTTCTCCCTCTCCCTCTGTCTGCCGCTCTGCCTACTTACGCTCTCTCTCTCTACCTCTGTTAAATAAATAAATAAAATCTTTAAAAAAAAAAAGAAAGAAAAAATTGTGTACCTCCATGTTTACTCAGTAAACTAACTTTAAAAAAGATGTATGGTATTATGAATTCTGCAGCTTCAGCAAATACTTCAGTCCTTTAGGAATTAGTGCGGGTTAAAGTGAAAAGATACATCCAGTTCTAGGACTGAGGCACTTACTTAGGCTTAGTCCAAATGGAAAATAAAATCATGTATATATGCTGTTAAGGACTGAAAATAAATAACAAGTCCACAGGGGATAGAAACAAATAAAATGATAAAGTAGTTAGCTTGGTTTAACGGTGGACAGTAGGTATAGGTGATTAGTTTTAATTTTGGTACTGTGGAAAAAAAAATGCAACCAAATAAATTTGAAGATCTAATTGGCTTTATTAAATGGTTCATGAATTGGGACAGAATCCTATCTTGTAAACTCCAAGGAGTTGCACAAAATGGAAGGTTTTTATAGAGAGAAGGGTGGGACAAGAAGTTATTAGCAAAAGGAAAGACAGAATTGTTTCAGGAAGGTTAGCTTCCCTTAGGGAGAAGGGCAGGAAGTTTTATGCAGATTACTTTATCTTGCTTAGGGGGATGGAGAGGGCCGGTGTGACAGATTACCTCATTGGTGCTTATCAGAAAATTCCTGACTGACCAGTTAAGACTAGGTTTCTGGCAGAGCTGTGAAGTGCAAGTAGGTTATGTATTAAGCCCCAAATCAATAACTTGGCCTAAGTGACCCCAATTTAGGCCAGTGATTTTCTTTTTAGCTGCACCATCATCGTGAACATCCTTTTTATGGCAGTCTCTCATCCTGATGAAGTTAGCATAAAAAAAAGCCTCGAGTCTAAATGATTTTTCTCTATTTTTTTAAATTTAAAAATAAATAAATAGTTGAAATATATTTGACATACAACATTGTATAAATTTAAGGTTTAACAACATTGTGTTTGATACATTTATATATTGTAATATTGCCATTGCAGTGATAATTAGCACCTCTATGGTGTCACATAATTATCATTTCTCTTTGGAGGTTAAAGTAATTAAGATGTGCGCTCTAAGCATGTTTGTTAGCAGATAGTCCTGTTCCCTGGCCCGGGTTCTTGAGTTCCACTGAGAAAGAATTAGGAGCCAAACTCTGAAGCAAGCAGGAATTTAATAGCGGACAAAGCGAAAGTATACTCTCAGAGTAGAGCGGGCAGCGGTGGCAACTGCACCGGGGGTCAGGGTTGTATGGTTGTTTATAATTGCAAGCATTATGGGTCTCCGACCGAGGCTGCCTCCAATCTTCTGAGGAACTCTTCCTACCGATTGGGAGGGGGAGATGTTAGCCCTATGTGGACGGTGTTGGAAAGCTGTCATGGCAGCCATCCTCCCAAAGGGGGCCAAAACCGCAAAGTAAATGTATTATAATGAAGTTAGAGGTTACTTTAGGACAGTGGTTATAGGGAAGAGTACTAGCGTATTCCTTGGGGGTGGGGACTTCTCCAGCTGCTTGCATTCTGGAGGTGGTTGGTGGTTTCTGTCTTTTTCAACAATGGAACAGTCCCATTCCAGGCTCATATCTAGCTAACTGCCTACTCTATCATGTTTGAGGATGCTAATACAGTATTGTAATCTATATTAATGATACTGCACCTTAGTTCTCTGGAGCTTATTTACTATTCATTTTAAGTTTGTATCCTTAAAAAAAAAAAAAAAAAACTGTCCTAACCTCTCACCCCCATCCTTTGGTAACTACCATTTTACTTTTTGTTTTTACTAACTTGTTTTTTTTTTTTAAGATTTCACATATAAGTGATATCATTATAGTATTTGTGTCTCTCTGTCTGACTTGTCTCACTTAGCATTATATCCTCAAGGTCTATCCATGTTATCACAAATGGCAGGATGCCCTTCTTTATTGTGGGTGAATAATACTCCAATATTCCATTGTATATGTGTGTGCAGATGTGTATTTATATTACATATATAATATATATATGCATATGTATATTACATATTTTTATGCATTTTTTGGAAGACACTTTGATTGTTTCTGTATCTTGGCTATTGTGAATAATGGTACAGATGTATTTTTGATATCCTGTTTCCATTTCCTTTGGCTACATCCAAGTGGAACTGCTGGATCATATGGTAGATCTATTTTTACTTTTTGGAGGAACCTCCTTATTGTTTTCTGTAGTGGCTGAACCTATTTACATTCCTACCAACAGTGTACAAGGGTTCCCTTTTCTCCATATCTTTGCCAGCACTTGTCATATCTTCTTGATGATAGGCATTCTAACAGGTATGAGGTAGTATCTCATTTTGGTTTATAAAGTCATCTCAAGAGTGCACATGAATAATGATTTCTTCCTGTAGACCACAGTCCCTCACTAGCATTTAGCCTTTCTCTGCTTCTGTGTCAGCTTTCTCTTTCTCTGTTTATTTCCCCATCCCTTACATATTCTTGTTTATAGCCAACAACCCACCTTCTATATCAATTCTGTCTTGTTTTTTCTTAAGGCATCTCATTTGGTCATTAAGCATTAAGGCATTTTATGGAAATACATAAGCACTGCAAACTTAGTAACAAAAATAATTTTAAAACTTGTATGACTTAGAGTTGGAGTTCCTTCTGAGGCTTTAAATTTTCTGGTTTTTCTGATTAAACTTCAACAGCAAGGATTTTTCACAAAAATATAACTATTTTTCATTTGTTGCATGTTTTTTGTTTTGTTTTTGCTAAATAATAACATTAAAAATTTGTGGCTATAAAGTTCTTAATATCAGGCACTTGTTATTTAAAATATTATATTGCCAAGGAATATTTAAACCAGCAAACCTAGTATTAGGCTAAGTTAATCTGTATAATAGTCACTGAATAATAATTTGCCCATAGTTCTATATAAAATACAGAATCCATTTTCTTCCAGTAATATCACATATCTTGATGGGTGTTAGAAAGTACTCAATGGTTAGGTTTATTTGAATTTGATGTAAATTTTCTTTCTTCTTTTATCATTTTTATTGCTTTGTAACTGATAATGTTAATTATATAGGTAGTCCTTAATTATTATCAAGTACATTTTTAGGTAAACATCCATAAACTTTTAATAATGTGTTTAACCAAAAATATTCTTGAAGAACATAATAGATACTTTTAATATTAAAAAATGACTGTGAAATACAATTTATGAAAAAGGAAAGCAAAAGCACAGTTTCAAAAACATATCCCCAAAATTCTCTAAATATCATTAGAATAAATGTTTTTCATAATAATAGAAAGCTAGAGAAAAAACAATAATCCATTTTTGAAATGCTTCTGAACTAAAATAATACCATTACTATTATACTCCATAGAATATTTGAATTTACTTGCTCTCTGAAATTACAATATATTCAAGAAAAAATTAAATGGTGTTTATTATGTTGTCTTGAATATGATGAGGCAATTTTGGTCCTTACCAAGAAAAGAATATTTCTGTGTATATTAACGTTAGTCTTATAATAAGACAATGGTTACCCGCCCATTTCATATATCTTCTTTTTCTTTGTTAAAATAGACTATAATAGTCAGGCAAGAGAAGAGAAGACTCAGAGGCAATTTTGTTAAGTGCTAAAAACAATGGCATCCAATTCTTCCTGGTTTAGGTGATGTGAAGACATGGGGAAGTAATAGAGGGATGCTGGTAGTGCTTAAGATAAACTCTTGAAAAATGAAAGTGAAAGCAAAATACAGACACAGGTTTAATCTAGAAGGGCGGTAAAATATTCTCTCCCCAATATTTTGGAAAATTGGCTCTAGAGGTCCATCTAGTTTTAAAAGTAAAGGCAAAACAGTTAAGATTATATGTTAGGCCTTTTTTTTCCTGGCAAATTTCTCTATAAAACAAAATATCCTTCATACTTTAGTTATCAAATTACATTATAACTGTTTAATAGGGTAGTATTCTCTAAGGAAATTACTTATATTCATGATATTTGATGAAACTTTGCTTTCGACTTAGTAACATTTAAGCTGATTAATGATTACAGATCCATCTATCAAAAAAAATTAACACTTATACTACTTATTCTCCATAGTTGGCAAATTAGAGGTATTCAGAAGTTTGGTAGATAACCTTTTAAATCAAACAATTACCTTTGAAAGCAAAGAAATCATATGAAACCTAAATATAAAAAAACCCAGTATAGTTCTTTAAGTTGGTACATAATTTTATAATGAAATCCTCTGAGCAGAGTATAAAGGATGAAGTTTGAACACGTTAGTGTGGAGATAAAGGCCTATGGATTCATTTAGGGAAAAGAAACTTGAAAAACATTTACTTTTAAATCGGTGTTTCATAAGTTGGCTCATTTGCTTGGAGAAAAATTACTAAAGTATTTAGAGCATAAAAAATACACCAAGGTGCAAGTTTCAGACTATGTTGTGATGTGAAATAGGAAAAAAGATGACAACTGTAATACTCTTCAATATCTGTAGCTATGCATTAGTGCAGAATCGTCTATATGCAAATATCTGACGTGCTAAACCTTATAGACTATAAGATTTAGAAAAACACATGTATAAAAATTCTTGTTCAACTCATAGCACTGTCAAACCAGTCACCAGACAAAGTTAAACAGGCAAGGGAGACTTCCGTCAAGGCGACTGCAATAAGCACGAACAGCCAGACTATCTGAGCTTAACTTTGCCAAAACAAAGGGCAGGAGAGTTTTTAAAAGGGAGTAGGAAGAATCTTTAAGTCCTCTGTGTTCTCTAAATGTCCTTTCCAAAGAAAAAATAAACTGACTCTTATCTTCATGACAGGAGGCAGTTTTCCAACTTGAAGCAAGGAGCCCGCAAAAGTTAGGCTCTTACCAACCACAGATCCTGGGAGCACTATCTGCCTTGATGGTTTCATTTCAAAGGGATGGCTCTTAGGTCATTGAAAAAGACAATCGTGGATTGTAAAACCGGCTAGAGACTTCAGAAAATTTACATCTCAAAGGGACAGAGAAAGAACTTAAAATTTTTTTAGGTTAAATGCTCTAAGATAAAGGAGATCAGGGCCTAAAGTAAAGGAGCCTATATAAAGTTTAGTCAAGGACAATGTTAAGAGCATCTTGGTCAGCACACACACACACACGCACACACACACACATTCTTACACACACGTGCACACACACACATTCTTACATACTGGCATAAAAGTAATAGTGATAATAGAGCAGGAGAATGCGGTATGTTTATTATCTTATTTAGTAATCTGATTTGATCCTCACATCAACCCTATGCTCTCTTCCCTACCATTATTCCAATTTTAAGATAAGGAACCAGAGCTGCCAGGTTGGTGAACAGGTGGAGATGCAGGAAGAGCAGTGGTCTGGAGAGGGCAGGGAAGCTGCATGCCTTTTCTCCATACCTTACCCTATGTAACTCTTCCACCTAACTGTTTCTGCCTGAGTTACATCCTTTTATAATCAACTAGTGTGATTGATCTGTAAGCTTTATGCCCAAGGTGGGGCTTGACTTGAAGATCAAGAGTCACAGGCTCTACCAACTGATCCAGCAAGGTGTCCCAGGGTGTTTTCACCAGTTGATGGCTCCAGGGCTTCTGCTGTTACAGGTTGCATAAGAAGGAGAGTACAGTAAGAAGAAAATGATGGTGGTGATGATAGTGGCAAAGTTGGTGACTGCTGGACTGGAAGTGAGGGGGCAGCAAGTCAGTGGAGATGATTTCAAACACAGCAAGCTTGCCTGCATTTACCATTCTTTCATGCTAGGAATTAAATGCTGAATTATCTCTCACCAGCCACCGTACTCAATTGTCATCCTACTCTAATGGGTGAGTAATTGTTTGGTTGGAGAAAAGTATTCAGAGGATTTCTTGTTGGAGCAGAATGCTCTCAAAGATGACATTTTTGTGGCTTTTTGAAAACTTTCAATTAGAAATAAAGCTAAAGAGTTGGGGGGAAAAAGATAAGAAACCTGAAGCTTGGGTACTTTAAGTAACTTGCAGAAAAGTACTAGAACATAAATTCAAATTCACATAGCTTGACTTAGGGACCCAAGCTCTTAAAAGTAGGTACTGTCAAAATGCCCTTGACTCAAGGTTGTGTTAGTTCTTTCTGTCTCTGGGTGTTACTGGGCCCCTTTCCTCAGTGATGAAAGTCATAGAATAATACTGGCTGCTTCTACTCAGCCTAACACTTTTGACAGCTTTATTCCGTGAGAAAGAGATGATACTAAGGCATTTCTCCCTTCTTGTGGAAGCTGGAGTATATTCGTTCATACTCACAGGGAGACTTTCCCACCACTTTGTACCTTCTTATTCCTGCATGTGGGCTTAAGATATGTCTATAAAGGGAAAAGAATACTCTTCTTCCCTTTCCTCTAGAGAACATGAGGCTGGAGGGTGAACATAAGAGCACAGACCTGAAGTGGAAGGGGCCTTATAAGATTAACCTTGTTCAGTTCATAGGATTAACCAGGGGACAAGTGGAAGAGCCACAGATAGTTTTAAAAATCAGGGCATGCATTAAACACACCCATACACCTCTTTTAAAGCCTTCTGTGCCAAGGTAAAATTTTCCTCCCTCCTCTCTGCAATCCAAGAGCCTCATCTTAGTTTAGCCAAATATATTTCCATTTGAAAGCAAGAGGAGTGCAGTTCTTTGTGTTGTACACCTTAGGTCAAATGATGAAAGGAGTTAGGGGTTAGAGCAGGTGTACAGAAACAATAGGGAGTTTGCCATCTAATAGACTTTCATTTGCTCTATTCTACATCAGACATGACATCTTCCACCATGACTCTCAGGGCTTTATTTCAACTGATTCTAGCTAGATTCAGCCAACTGAAGACATTGCTGAAAGATTAGATAATTGTGAATTTTTCATAATTCTGGAGGTTAGATACACATGATCAGGGTCAGAATCTGAGCTCTCTTTCTGGTTCATACTTGGAATTTTTTCACTGTGTCCTCACATAGTAGAAGGGACCAGGGATCTTTCTTTCTCTCTCTTTTTTTGGGGGGCGGTGGTTTGGGGGAGAGAGGTCTCTGGCAGGGAGAGAGAGAATTTAAACAGGCTCCCTGCCCAGCACAGAGCCTGGCAAAGGCTCGATCCCATGGCCCTGAGATCATGACCTGAGCTGAAACCAAGAGTCAGATGCTTAATCAACTGAGCCACCCAGGCGCCCCAGCCAGTGTTACCATTTTTAAAATTAGTTCATGTCATTCTGCCGTTCAAAACCCTCTATCACTCAAAGTAAAAACCTAAGACTAGGGAAAAGTCTTCAAATGAAAACTGATGAGTTAACAAGTTGTTTCACCTTATAAAAGGATGTTGTCAGATAAGTGACATTATTTCAAATAAATTGGCTTAAGAAATTTCCTAAGTTGCTGTTTTAATATCTTTATTTTCCTAGCTGAGAATTACCTAGACTAAATAGCAAAGTGCTTTTGATAAGAATGGTCTTAGTTCTCAGGCAACTTAAAGTCCTTTTTCAGCACAAGTGGGAGCTTAGATCATTCCCCTCTGGGGACCTAATCTATAAGCCAGCCCAGATCCATACTAATATTTGTGATGTTGTCATATATCAAGTTGTTTGTCAGTTGAGTCAACCTCTATTCATATCTTATTTTTATCCTCTTAGTCTAATGACAAATTTTGGATCATTTACTGGGACTAGCAGCTGCATAAGGACATTTGGACTATGGAGATCACATATTTAAATACTACAAAATAGACTATGAAGATGAAAATTATGAGTTTATAGTTCATTTATAAGTCAGGAGCTCAGAATTCCCAAATTAAACCCAGAGTACAGATACTATCTCTAATTCAAAGAGTCTATAGTACCTAATAATGGGCACGTTAGGAAATTCACCTGAAATTTCCTCATTTTTACATTTGTTTCCTGGATTATTTTGGTACATTAAAGTCCCAAGTACTGTATTGCTGTAAGCACAATTGTTTTTTCCTCTAAATAGTACATATCACCTTTATCTCTAGCAGCTTGGCTTTGAGCCACTAACATTCATGAGTCACATGAAACTGTTACATGAAGAATTCTATGGCATTTATGACATTATTAGCATCCCTGGTAATCGTTGAACCAGAGAGTATGGGAATGTCATGACTTTTGGAGCTTCTTATAAAATGTGAAATGGAGTGGCATGAAGATAGAGGAGAGTCAAGGGAAATTCATAATTTCCCTTGGGTAGTTAATTTTTCAGACCTTAAGTCAAGGTCTGGTTTTTATTCTTTCAAAAAAATTATTTAATGTTTTCTTTTTCCATGAAGGAAAATTGATAGGCCAAAATAAAGTCTGAAATAACAAATTTTTCTCCATGTTTCAGGTGGGACCCAGTAGGCTTTTTTTTTTTTTTTACAGCCATATTAAGGTTGTGGTGGAAAAACTCTTAAGGTGACCACCAATAATTCTTTCCTGTTGGTATTCACACCTTTGTACATCCTGTCCCCTTGAGTGAGGGCAGGACCTGTCATTTGTTCCTAACCAATAGACAATTGCAAAAGTGACAGTATGTCTGTCCTTCCTGTGATTATATCATGTTATGTGAGACTCCATTTTAGCAGACAGGAGCTAGAGACACTCTTTGCATGTTTGATGAAGCAAGCAGCCACGCTGAAGTCAACGTGGTAAAGAAATTTGGGCAGCAAGTATCCTCCTCTAGGACTGGAGTATGGCAACCTGCAAAAAGCAGGGACCCTCAGTCATATTGTAGGGATGTGAGTTCTACCAACTTAAATGAACTTGGAAGTTGATTCTGATCTGGTCAAGCCTCAAGATGAGGATACAGGTTGCCGCTATACCTGAAATCCTGATCCACGAAAACCAAGATAATAAATGTGTGTTATTTTAAGCTGTTAAGTTTGTGGTAATGTGTTATGTGGGATAAATACCTCATACAGAGGTATAACTGAAATACAATAAAATGAAGATAAAGTGTACACTTTTATATGTTATAACATATGCATATACCTAGGAAACCATCACCACAATACATCACACCAAAAGTTTCCTTGAGCCTTTGTAATTTCTCCCTGATTTCCCTTTCTGCATCATCCTCAACTCTTCATTGACTTACTGTTAATATAAAATAGTTTTGATTTTCCAGAATATTATATAAATGGAATCACATCCATACCTTTTTTTTTTTTTTTTTTTGGTGTAGTCTCTTTCATCTAGCCTAATTATTCTAAGGGCTATCCACCTTGATGCATGCATCAACAGTTCATTCCACCTCATTGCTGAATAATATTCCATTGTATGATCACATCAAAATTTATTTACTGATGCATCTTTTGATGGATATTAGTTGACAGACTAGGTTGTCACCACTTTTAGCTATTATAATTAAAGCCTCTATGAATATTTGTATGAAAATATGCTTACATTTCTTTTGGGTATGTCTAGTAGATTGGATCATATGGTAAGTGGAAGGTTTAATTCTTTTTTTTTGGTAAGGAACTTCCAAATTACTTTTCAAGGTGATTATGCTATTTTGTTTTATATTTTTCTAGCTTTATTCAGGTATAATTGGTACACAAAAAACTGCATAGAATGTATACCATTTTGTGAGTTTCAATATATGCATACATACGTTACCATTGTTTATTACCACAATCCAGGTAATAACTATATCTCTCTCTCCAAAAGTTTCCTTGTCTCCCTTTTTTGGGGGGAGGGGTGTTTGTGGTAAGAACACAACATGAACTTTACCCTCTTAACAGAATTTTAAGTACACAATATATTATTATCAACTATAGACACTATGTTGTACAGCAGATCTCTGGCACTTACCCATCTTGTGAAACTAACTTCATACCCATTAAAGAACTTCCCAACCTCCCTTCTTTTATTCCTTGGTAATCACCATTTTTTGTCTACTTCTATACCTTTGACTATTTTAGATGCCTCATATAACAATAATCATGCAAATTTGTCCTGCTGTGACTGATTTATTTAGTACAATGTCTTCTATGTCCATCCTGGAAAATATTGTTGCAAATGGTAGTATTTCCTTCTTTTTTAAGGCTGAGTGATATTCTATTATGTGTATATGAAACGTTTTCTTTTTTCATTCATCCATCAGTGGACATCTGAGTTGTTTCCATATGTTGGCTATTGTGAATAATGCTGCAATGAGCATGGGAGTGCAGTTATCTCGTCAAGATGTTGATTTCAGTTATTTTGGATATATACCTCTGTTAGATCATATGGTAGTTCTAGGTTTTAATTTTTTGAATAAACTTCATACTCTTTTCTATAGCAGCTGCGCCATTTCACATTCCAACAGGGTTCTGAATTCTCTACATACTCACCAACACTGTTTTTTTAATAGCCATCCTGACTGGTGCAAGGTGATATCTCATTTGGTTTTGACTTGCATTTCCCTGATGATTAATGATGTTTAACATCTTTTCATGTACCTCTTGGCCATTTAGGTGTCTTTTTTTTAAAGGGCTGTACCATTTTATATTTCCACCAGTAATGAATAAAATGTCCAGTTCTTCCACATCCTTGCTAATACATGGTATGGTCAGTATTTTTAGTTACAGTTTTCTACTTTTCTACTACCTGTATAGTGGTATCTCATTGTAGTTTAAATTTACATCTAACTAGTGATTAGGGTGATAGTGAACATCTTTTCACTTGATTTTTTGGCTATTTGTATTGTTCTTCGATGTCTGTTAATATCTTGGCCCACTTTAACTGGGTTGTTGAATTATTGTAATCGAGTATTAAGAGTTCTTTATATATTCTGAATATAAGTTCTTTATCCCTTAAGTGATTTGTAATTTTTTTCCAGTTTATGTCTCATATTCTTTTTCAAAGAGTAGAAATTCTTAATTTTGATGTATCCTAGTTTATCAACTTTCTTTTATGGATTGTGCTTTGGTACTATGTATAAGAATTATTTGCCTAACCCAAAGATTTTCTCCCAATTTTATTGTAGACATTTTTTTTAATTTTGTGTTTTATATATTTAGGCCTGATATACATTTTGAATTACTTTTTGGATATAGTGTAAGGAATGGGTAAAAGTTTTTTTTTTCTTTTGAAAATTTGTATCCAATTCTTCTAGCAACTTTTTTGAAATGATTATTCTTTTCTACATAATTGCTTTTGAATGTTACAAAAAAAATCCATTGATTAAATATATGTGTGGCTATTTCTGAACTCTCCATTCTGTTCTATTGAGCTTTTTGTGTATCTTTACACCAATACCACACTGTATTGATTACTATAGCTTTGTAATAGATCCCATTATCAAATGGTGATTGTCAATTTCTACAAAGAAAAAAAATGACTACTTATATTTTGATTAGATTGCCTTCAATCTAGGCAATAGGCAACATTGGCTATATTGACAATATTGAGTCCACCAATCCATGAACACAGGATTAGTCTCCACTATGTAGGCCTTCTTTCATTTCTCTCAACAGTGTTTTATAGTTTTCTATGAAAAAGTTTTATACATATTTTGCCCTATTTCTAAATATCGTTATTGTGGGCGATACTGTTTTGTTTTTTAGATTATACTAAACTCAATACCAGTGAATAGGGACCACCCACTGATTTATTTCTTGCCAAAGTATTTTTGCTGGGTTGCTTGGGCGACTGGCTTCGGCTCAGGTCATGATCCTGGAATCCCAGGATCAAGTCCCACATCGGGCTCCCTGCTCAACAGGGAGTCTGCTTCTCCTTCTGACCCTCTTCCCTCTCGTGCTATCTATCTTTCATTCTCTCTCTCTCAAATAAATAAATAAAATCTTAAAAAAAAAAAGATTTAAGCTCTATTCAACAAGAGTGGAAGCCTGCCAGATAATAAGATATCTTGTATCAAAATAGTAAGGTAGACATAGCAAAGATATGTATCATAACATTCACCTAAATATTAAGACTTCTTAGAGACTATTTCATGGTTGTTTATGGGTACTTTGAAAATATGTGTATTCTGTTGTTCGGTTTTCTCGTTTATATAATTAATTACATCAAATTGTTCCATAGTGATACTCAAGTCTTCTGTTCTTTTTACTGGCTTTCTATTTACTGATTCAATCAATAAATGAAAAAGATTGTTAAAATCTTCAAAAATAATTGTGGATTCATCAATTTCTTATTTTAGTTCTATCAATTTTTGCTTCATTTGTTTTGAAGCTTTGTTATCATGTATTCGTTTATAATTCTTATGCCTTTTTGCAGACTAACTTCTTTATCTCTAGAAAATGCCTCACTTTATTTTTGTTAATATTTGATAATTTTAATGCTATTTGACTGGTATTAATATAACCTTTCTAGCTTTCTTAGAATTGGTATATATATATGGTTTGACTTTTCTGTCCTTTTATTTTCAACCTACAAGTTTATTGATATTTAAATGTGTTTCTTCGATACAGCATCTAGTTGGGTCATCCTTTGATATCCTGTCTGATAATCTTTTCAAATAATCAAAAATACTTAACGTATCAGTGATATGTTTGGGCCCAAATCTACTATCTTGCTACAGCAGTTTTATATGTCTACTTTACTTAGTGAAGATGATCATATTCTCCAAACCTTTAAGGAACAATGTCTCTTAGAGTCTGTGCCATGATGCTAAACCCTTTGTCATAGAAAAGTGTTTGAGTAAAAAAGTTCCTTATACATACAATCATCTTAATAAGTTCAGAAAAAGCATTTGACAAAATACAGCATATTTCCATAATAAAAACCCTCAAGGAATTGGATACACAAAGAATATACCTCAACATATTAAAGGCTTTATATGAAAACACACAGCTAACATCATTCTCAACAGTGAATGATTGAAAACTTTTCCTCTAAGATAAGGAAGAATGCAAGGGTGCCCACTTTCACTACTCTTATTCAACATAATGCTAGAAGTCCTACCTAAAGCAATAGAAATAAGAGGCATTCAAATTGGAAAGGAAGAAATTGTCATTAGTTCAGTAAAGCGGCAGGAAAAAAAATCAACATACAGAATTAGTGGCATTTCTATACACTAACAACAAAATATCTGAAAAAGAAAACTTCCCATTCACAAGAGCATCAGAAACAAAATACTTAGAAATTAATTTAATCCAGAAGCTGAAAGATTTGTACAAGGAAAACTAACAGACTTTGATAAAATAAATCAAAGAGGACAACAAATGGAAAGATATGCTGTGTTCATGGACTGGAAAAATTAAAATATAAAAATTAAAATCATTAAAATGTCCACATTACCCAAAACCATCTATAGATTCAATGTAATTCCCAACAAATTCCAATGTTATTTTTTATATAAATAGAAAAGACAATAATAAAATTTATATAAGACCATAAAGATCCCAAAAAGCCAAAGTAATCCTGAGAAAGAACAAATCCAGAGGCATCACATTCCCTGATTTCAAACTATATTACAAAGCTATAATAATTAAAACAGTACAGTACTGGCATAAAAATAGACACATAGAACAATTAAACAGAATACATAGTCAGATATAAACCCTGCATATCAATTAATATTTGACAAGGGAGCCAAGAGCAGAATTGGGAAAAGATAGTTTCTTTAACAAATGCTGTTGGCTATCCTTGGTAACCAAGGAAAAATAAAATTGGACCTCTGTCGTACACCATTCATTAAAGTTAACTCAAAATAGATTAAAGACAAACATAAGACCTGAAAACATAAAACTGCTAAAAGAAAACCTAGGGGAGAATCTCCTTGACACGGGTCTTGACAATGCAAATAATTTTTTGGATAGGACACCAAGAGCACAAGCAACAAAGTGAAAATCCACAAATAGGACCAAATTAAACTAAAAATCTTCTACACAGCAAAGAAACAGTCAACAAAATGAAAAGGCAACCTTCAGAATGGGAGAAAACATTTGCAAACCATATATCAAATAAGGGGTTAATATCCAAAATGTATAAAGAACTTATACAACTCAACAACAAGAAAAAATCTGGTTAAAAAATGGGCAAAAAAGCTAAATATACATTTTTCCAAAGAAGATATATAAATGGCCAACAGTTACATTAAAACATGTTTAACATCACTAATCATCCAGAAATACAAATCAAAACCACAATGAGATATCATCTCACATCCATTAGAATGTTTATCCAAGGAGATAAGAAATATGTCTTGGCAAGGATGTGGGAAGAAGGGAACACTTATACACCATTGGTGGGATGTAAATTGGTACAGCCATTATGGAATACAGTGTGGACGTTCTTCAAAAAATTCAAAGTACAACTACCATATGATCCATCAATCCCAACTTTGGGTATATATCCAAAGGAAATGAAAGTAGGATATCAAAGAGATAACTGCATTTCTATGTTCACTGCAACATTATTTACAATAGCCAAGATATGGAAACAACCTAAATATCCATTAATGGATGAATGGAAAAATAAGATATGATTTATATATATTATATAATTATATATATTATCATATGTATAATAAAATTATTCAGCATGAGAAAGAAATCCTGCCATTTGCAATAACATGGATGGATACTAAAGGCATAGGCTAAGTGAAATATTTCAGACGAAGGATGACAAATACTATATTCTATCACTTATACATGGAATCTGAAAGCAAACTTGAATGAAGTCAAATGGTGGTTACTAGGGACTGGGGATGGAGAAATTGGGAGATGATCTTTAATGGTATAAACAGGCAACTAGTAGATAAGTCCTGAAGATCTAAAGCACAGGTAGTAAGTATAATCAACAATACCGTTTTAGACACTTCAGCGCTGCTAAGACAGATTTTAATGGTGCTCACCACAAAAAGGAAATGATAATAATGGGTATGATAGAGGTGTTAGCTAATAATATCACAATATATAAATGTATCAAATCAACACATTTTATACCTCAAACTTCCACAACGTTTTATGTCAATTACATCTGAAGTAAAAAAGAAGAGGAAGAAGAAGAAAGGAGGAGGAGGAGGAGGAGGAAAGAAAAGATCTGCTTTGTAGCAGCCACTGTGCAGACCAGACTTCACTCTCTTGGGTACATGCATTGCTCCACTCTCTCTGCAACCAGGTCTAAACCCAATATGGCTGACATGGAGAAATTTGATAAGTTGAAATCAAAGAAGAGAGAAATACAACAGAAAAATCCACTGCCTTCAAAAGAAACAACTGAAGAGGAGAAGGAATCAGATGAATCATAATAAGGTGTGCACTTCCCATAAGCACTGTACATTATACAAGTATTCCCTTCTTATCTTACTTCTTTTAGCTTTCTAACTTTGTAAGATGCAAAAAGGTTGGATCAGGTTTAAATGACTGTGCTGTTCCTTTTCACATCAAAGAATCAAGAACTACTGACAGCAAAGGCCACACTTCCCTCTTCCACCTGCCCCCTTGGCTGGCAGGGAAGGAAAATAACTTGCATGTTGGTGAAGGAAGAAGCTGGGTGAAATCTAGAGTAAAAACCAAGCTTGTCCAAGGTGTCCTGCAGGCTGTAAAATGCAGTTTAAATCAGAGTGCCATTTTTTTGTTCAAATAATTTTAGTTGTTGGAATGCACAATTTTTTAATATGCAAATAAAAAGTTTTAAAACCTGAAAAAAAATTTACTTATCCAACTTATATCTTACCCCTATGATCTAGTGTCTCCTTGATCCAATACACTGAGGATTTAAAAATCATTTCTGGAGATTTCCTACTCTTACAATTAAGTCTTGGGACCTCATTCCCAGCTTTTCTACCCTCCAGTTTTAGAAGATATAAGTCTTTTTAAGTATTAGCAAAAAGGTCACCTCTTTCATATCTGCTTTAAATTAGTGGTTAATCAACTCTGGCTTTCATTGTATTTTATTTCTCAAATACATCTAGTGATTCTCAGCAAAAGCCATCCAATTACATGTCTTCATAATTCCTACTTCTCAATAACTTCTTAAGTACTTGAGATATGGCACATAGCAGTGTATTTCCTTCCAGCAGTACTCCATCCTAGTTTACCAATAATGAAAATTTTAAAGATTGCAGAAGCTATCCAAATTCTGTCTGCCGCCAATGATGGGGTCCTTATTACCAGATGGCCCCAGTCACCAGTCCCAAAATTCTATTATAGAGTCGGCTCCTATTGACCATTCCTTGCTGGTACCAACCCTCTCAAGTTGGCTTCCCTGGGAAACAGACTCTGAGGCAGACATCTGTTTTCCTGAAGTGTGTTGGGGAGTGTGCATAGGAGCAGCACCTGTAAGGGACTGTAAGAAGGATTACAAAAGGGAGAGATGAAGCAACGATGATTCATTTGCAACAGGGGCTTCCTCTGGTTCTATGTGGAGCCCTGGAGCTACAATGACCATTCAGAGTTGTCCTAAATTGAGGTTAAGGGCTGAGTCTTTGCATCTTCACGTTGACAGTCACTGAAATTGGATTACCTTTAAGAAGGGACATAACCTTCCTTGGGTAAGAGTTTCCTCCCCTCAGGGAAATGGGTGGGGAAATAGGTGGGGAGAGATTCATCTGAACATGATCAGCAGGCAATAAACAGTCCCAGCAGTGGAGGGGATAATTGTCTCAGTCCTGAAGGTGAGGATATGGGGTTGCATCACAGCTTTCACCTCACTTCCGTAATGGACCAAAGGATAAAGGGGGAAGGAAGAGGTATAGAATCATCACCCAGGAAAGCAGTAAAAAAGTCTCACTCTGAACAGTAATAAGATTAAAAGGCTGTGTTCAATGCTCATTTGAGATTGAGGATCAGATTGCTAAAGTGAGACCAGTGGCACAGACAAGGTTTTAGGGAAGGCATTATAGTTTTACCAATGTTAGAGTTTTGCTAAGATAGAATGAATGAAAGAGAAACAGGCAAGGGAGTCAAGGATAATTGTAGAGGAATGATAACGATGGCTCAAGAAATCTCACAGGATAAGGAGTATATACAGTAGGGAAATGGAGGAAATACTTCAGGAAAAATGGTAGGACCAGCAAGTATTTGCCAGGGTATAACAATCATGAACATCTTCTGTCTTTTAATTTTGAATTCACTGTTTCTCCCAAATCTCCATGTGTTTTCTTTCTCCATTCATTTCTATTTTGTGTCACCAGTAAATTAAGATTGAATGAAGTCACAATTTTTCAGTTTATACCAATTTCTCTGGACAAATATTAACATAAGTAAACAAATTATATTTTAATTTTCCCTGCCCCAAGTTCAGTGGGAGGTTTCCAATCACAAATGAAATTTGTAGGAAGAACTTATATTGGAATATTCAAAGTTTAGAGAGAATAAATGAAAACTGAGGCTTTTTTATGTTTCTTTGTTAAGTCTATTGATAAAAATATTTCCTCACATGAAAATTTATATCTTTTGCTATAAATAATACTTCATTTTTAATTAGATAATTTGGTGTTAATTTTACTGAGTACACATTATCCATTTTTTATGTTATGACATGGTAGCTGCTATAGTTAATGCTGCATTTGCAGTATTTTATGCAGTATTTAGTATTGCAGTACATTATCCATAGGTTGATTTCTACATTATCCAGCATTTAAATGGAAATGTTATGGAATTCAATGAACCATTGCTTGATATGCAGAACGAATTATCTCAGGTTTATAATTGATGTCATAGGACTCCTACAGCAATTTGAATAGTTAAGAATTGATTATATAACTTTCTGAGATTTTTTTTTTAACCAAACACTGTCACTGCTGACCTCTTTATTTGTAGTTAGAGAAATATTTTTTTTAGCCTATGACTTGAAATATCAGCTATAAGCAAAACAAAGTTTGTTGTTTTCATGAAACCATCACCATTCAGTGCCTCTAGAACTATCATACAAGAATAGCATAAATTTTTCATGAGAAACTAAAGCAACTCTGCTTGTTCATTCAAGATTTGGGGTTTTCAGGAAAACTTGATCCATGACATTTTTTTTTTCTAATTTGGGAAGCAATGAGAAGAATATATAAACGTGCATATTTTTATTTAATTGTGTGTATGTAACATTTCTATGCAGGTTCTGGTTCTTACAAGTTAAGGCAGAGGGCTAGTAATCAATTTTAGTGGAAGAATAATATTTAGTATCTGGTCTTTGACTCTTCTTATTCTTTCTGAATCTTTGCACCTTCTGAACTGATTACAGTCGACCTTTGAACAATGCAAGGGTTAGGGGCTCCAACCTCCCCATACAATTAAAAATTGATGTATAACTTTTGATTCCCAAAAAACTTTACTAATAACTTACTGTTGGCCAAAGCCTTACTGATAACATAAATTGTCAATTAACACACATTTTATATATTATATACTGCATTCTTACAATAAAGTAAGCTAGAGAAAAGAAAATGTTATTAAGAAAATCATAAAGGAGAGAAAATACCTTAACAACACTGTAAAAAAATATATACATATAAGTGAACCCATGCAGTTCATACCTAAGTTGTTCAAGGGTCAACTGTATAGGGCATGAAGCATGAGTCCACAGATCAGGAATTAGTATATGAGCCTTAGAAGCAGTTTGCTCTCCCATATCACACCCAGTCTGTAAGATTTCCATAATGGAAATACTTTGTCACTAAGGATAGGGCAATTTTTAATATATCAGAACCCCTAAGTGTATTAATTAGCCAGGCAAACGAGGCAATACCTGAACTCAGCTTTGTTCATTCTATGCCTGCAGTAAATTTGTAGTAAGGCATTAATCAAAGTGTAAAATTCATCCATTAGTTCCTGTGTTTCTCTATGTGTTTCCATATGTCTTGCAAAGTTGCTTCCTTTTATTTTTCTTACTAGCTTCATTTCCCTGAATAAAAGCTATAGTGAAAAAAATAATAATAATAAGCCTTTGATCCAAATGTACAGCTGTTGAAGAAACTGAAGTTGATTACTCCTAAGGGCAAAGAGTTCCATTTTTCCAGCCATCAATGGGCAAAAAACATACACAGTCTCTGATCTAGTGCTTTGAATTTTTAATGATGACAGCTAAATAATAAAAGTTCCCAAAGGTAGCAAACACACAGTAACATACTGGAGGGTCTCTTTAGTCAGATGTGGAGACAAAACACCTGTGAAAGATGTTTTTCTTTAATACTATGGAAGATGTGACCTTTAACATGTCTACAAAACCACATATTTAACTACATGCTGAGAAATAGAGGGTAGTGTTTACATTGAAATGCTTCTATTCACGCAAGTAGGAAAAAGTGGGGAAATCCAGGGTTACCATGATAGATTACATAAAGTTAAGAATAGTGATTACTTTTAACCATCTCAACTTGTTCTTAAATCTATTTATTGCATTGCTCTGTTTGGAGAATGATCAACCCGTGGGAGAAAGTAAAGCAAAGGATGATTAAGAACCAAAGACTAATGGAAATGACTTAAAATGATAAATTCAAGAAATATTAGAAAACTGGAAAAATGTGTTTAAATAAAGTGTTTGAATGGTACCATTTAGGAATAAATATGACTAGAAGACATTTTAACACATTAAACCCAAAAGAAATACATTTTGAAAGCAAAACCTCTTACTGTTATTTAAAATTACAGTTGATACCTTAAGGGAAATGTTCCTGACTTTCAAACACTTGACTTTCATATAACCTATACTTTCATATATTAAACTTTGATGCCTAAAATTTTCACATTTATACAAAGTGTTGTTTTTCATACATCATTTAACCAAATATTTTCAACCATGCCTGCCAACCTCTGATGTTGGAAGAAAGGTTCAAGTCTCATCCAAATTGAAAAATGGTGTTTGTCAACTTCCAATGTGCCCAACAAGGGCTGTGCCTAGTGTAAGTACCTCTGTACCCTTTACTTGCTGCTGTGTGAACCATAAGTTTATATCATGGTTTTAATTAGTTTTGACTCTTCCATATATAATTAACCTCAGAAAATACATCTATAGGTGATTCTTCAGATAGTCAGCTTTTTGTTTTCATAAATGCAAATCAGAAATCACCCTACCTAAAAAAATAAACCCAAGCTAACTTGATTGATCATATGATTTATCTTAGTAAAGGCATTTCAGGAAATTTATTTATAAACTTCATTAAAAGATTTTCAATATAAGACCAATCACAATTATTTCTTATACCATGACCTGCTTTTCCTGATTCCAACAGCCTATCATTCATCTGAGCAGTTATATAATAATATCCATAGAATGTCCAGAATACCTGTATTGATACTAATAAATGGTATGTGATATTTTCAAAAATCACAACCTTCTTCTGGAAGCCCTAATAAAAACAACGTTTGGCAACTGGCTTCAAATAACAACATCTTTGGGTGCCCGGGTGGCTCAGTTGGTTAAGCAACTGCCTTCAGCTCAGGTCAATATCCCAGGGTCCTGGGATTGAATCCCACATCGAGCTCCCCCTGCTCTGTGGGGAGCCTGCTTCTCCCTCTCCTTTCACTTGCCAGTGCTCTCTCTCTCTCTCTCTATCAAATAAATAAATAAAATCTTTAAAAAAACCAGCATCCTTCCTTTGGATCACATTAATTTTAAAGAATTCCTAATGTTAACACTCCCCCCCACACTGTTTTAGAAAGGAAATGGATTTATATAAAAGAGTTCTTTATTATTATGTTATCTTACTTAGAATGGCTCTGACCCCTAAGAACTTTCATTCTTTTCTTCCAGTGTTGAATTCATTTTTCCCCCCTCTGTCTCTTCTGCCCATAGTTTCACTTTAAATACAGAATTGGTATTCTCCAAATCCTTTCTAAAATACCGATGTGTTACTGAACAGCACAAATTCTCAGTAACTTGGTAAATTTAATCTGATGCTGGGTGCCAGAGGAACCAACAACGGGAAGTAAGAGTTAATCAAATGTGCCTTGAACGTTTTGGGGAAAGCTCTACACGCTATTTGTATTGGTGAGAGGTGAGGAAAAGCACAACGAGTTGATGAGAGAGAGAGAGAGAAAGAGAAATGGGGAGAGAGGTTTCTACATTATGGCTTCCTTCTAAATAAATAACAATAATGATCTGGTGTTGGGCCACTTGGTTTGAATCCTGGCTTTGCCAATTCCTAGCTATGTGGTTTGGGACAATTTACCTAAACATTCTATGCCTCAGCTATCACATCTATGAAATGGAGATGAAATTAGTAACACTGACCTCACGGGGTTGTTCTAATAATTAAATAAGTTAATGCTATAACCACTTAGGATAGTGTCTGACACATAATTGCACAATAAATGCTAGGGATTATTATCTTTTTGTGTGTAAAGTCCTACTGGCTTGCCACCTATAGAATGTCCAAGTCAGAAAAGAAGGGTCCATAAGGTCATCTATCGTAACTATTCAATCATGGCTGAATCTTTCCCACAATAATCCTGTCAAGCAATTATTTATTCTCTGCCTCCACCATTTGTTCTATCCATTTTTCATATACTTCTGAGTGTCATCATTATCCCATCTTTCTTGACCTTAGTCCACCTGTGAACACCCCATTAGAATGTGTGCCTAGAGCAAAACAAAAATGTTTCACTATGAAATATCAAATAACTAACTACTGAGTTAAATGTTCTGGATGCTGCTTCCTTTTCTTATTTGTGCAGCTTAAGATAAATTAGATCCTTGGGAGCTATAGCACACCATTGGTTCTTTTTCCTATTCAATAAACTGTTACTTTGACAACTTTTCAACAACTAACTTTGTGATGGACAATATGCTAAGAAGTAGGATTGGAAGTCAATGTTCTTCTTGAGGAACCAAGTCTGGTAAATGAGCTACCTGGAAACTCTGCTGAGGAAATCACTAGAAGTCTAAAATCCCATCTTTTTCATGAATGTTACTAAGACATCATCTCACCAAATTGGTTTATTTATCACTTTTAGGAAAAAAAAAATACAAGACCTACCTACAATTTGAGTTAATAATTTTGCATATCGTTGAGTTTGATCCAGTTATTGATCCAGGCTTGCAGGAACTTATCTGTTCATTTGGTATATTATTTCTAATATCTATTAGTTTTAATGTTATCTATGCCTTCACTCAAGCAATTAATAAAAATATTATTGCAAGGTAGAATCTAGTCTTGCTCCCTTACACACAATTTTTCATCCTGAAGCCAGGGTGATATTTTTGACAATAGTATTTATCTTTTTATATAATAGACATTGATGAGAATTTTACTTATTTTCTGGGAATTGTGTCTAAAGTCAGGTACCTGAACTTCAGAGATATTGACTGCTACCATTTGGAGCTAGTCAATGTCCTGTAGATGCCAGAACTCACCAATCTGCCAATATTCCACCCTTCTCCAGGCAGTAAAGAGGATTGAGAAGTGGGTTTGTTGTCAGCCTTGTGGGTAAAATGTGCAACATTGTGAGAATTCTCTCCTTTCTTCAGGGGGAGAAAATAAAGGTACTTTCCCCTTCAAATCAACCGAGTAAGGGATTCCAAGAAAATCCTTCCTTTAGAGGAATAAAGTGGTATCTCATTTCCTGATGGATGGTACTGATATGCAGAACTTATAGATCTACCCTAATGCCACCATAAGAATGAAGTGTAGTGAGTTCATAGGAAAACATTTTGAGAGCTTCAGAGAATAGTGGGTTGTGTTGGTAAAGAAGAGTGGTGGCATGCTTAACAAAAGATCTCTGAAACTGGGGGCACAAAAACAGCCTTCTAGAGATCTCTGAAGGCAGGTGATATGCAAAGAGGGCTCGCCATTTTTGTGTTTCTCTCCTAGCCCAGTGAATGGTGGTGGGCAGAAGCAATGTGTCTACACAGACAACTACAAAGCCAGGCAATTATTATGCCCACCTTAGAGGAAAGATGAGGTATATACATAACAGAGGAGGACAAACGGGCACATGAGATAACTCTTTGTGAAGAGGAGTTCTTGGGCTAGAAAGAGCAATGACAAAATTCAACATTTATCCAAGGAACACAAGCACACCAACTCAGAGACTACAGTATAATCAGAGCCACCAACATTACACAGATACTGAGTGAACCTGAGGAAGACCCTGGACTTCTTTTTACCATGTGTTTTTAACTCCACATAAGGAGGCATCTCTCATCTGGTATCTCTACCCTCAAACTCAAAGATAATCATGCCTAGAAAACAGATGAGAAGCCAGGACCTTGGAGTCTGACCACACCCACTTTCCTCTATTCCAAACAGCCATAAACACTTCAGTAACTATCTCTTGTAAAGAGGAGATTGGTTTTTAACTGAATGTAAGACCAAATTTTGAAATACAAGCCTGAGAATTAAATACTGAAATTATACTCTCCTAATAAACCAAAGTGACAAAGTAATTACAGAACCAGAAGAACAAAGTGTTATGAAAGATCCAGGCATCCAGTCAGAGAAAGGAACAGTTACTAGAAGAAATAAAAATATAAAATAGCTAAGACTGGCTACACATGTAATAGACACTTAACAAATGGATTTTATCTAAGCTCTCAGAAATGCTGGTCTGCACAAAGGGATTATGGTCACAGGGCCCTGGCCTTGGGGTGAGTATAGATTAGGATTTTTTGAAGGAAAACTAACAAGTAGTCAAGTCACAGTGTGTACAAAATTCCAGAGCATTCATTATCGCATAGATTAGACTAAGCCTTGCTGGAGAGTTTACACTGTAATCAACATTCCAGTAGCAAATCCCCATGGCCCGCATATTTATAGGGAAGTTGGAAGACCACTTATGCCTCTATGTAACAATAGCAGCACTCTAGTGGCCCAAGGAGGTGACTTTATTAGCAAGGGGAGCCTCTGGAGCTCAGGGCTGTCATCAAACAAGTCTATCCAGGAGTTAACTCAAAGCTCCTGAGCCAAATCCCTGCTAAACTCTCAAAAGGAACTGTGAGTCCCCCAGGCCATCAGATCTGTCACAATCTTTGCCCTCATGTGTTTGCATTTTACTGCTACGCTGTATCTGTTTTCTCTGATCTGCTGTTCTAGTAAGCCTGCCCCAAAAAAGAAATGAGGTTAGTTGACACGAATTGCACTTTTGTTGCCCATACTAGGTCTTAATGAGTAGGCCTTCCTCTCCTAGTTGCTTACAAATCATCTGCTTAATAACTGGATTTAGAAACATTTGGGGAATTGATGTCAAGGTCACAGACATGCAGTTTACATAATGCACCTGCTTTCCCCTTCAGAAGATCAGAGCAGCCAACTACCAGACCCTCTCCTGTTTGCCACAGCTCATGCAGAGCCCCTGCCTGTGATCTCTCAGGTGAAGTGTCTCAGTGCCCTGAACAGTCCTTGCCTGATTCTAGAGAACGGAACTAATTTAAAGTTGCTAGGGGGGGTTTCTTATAAACTCCTCACCCATCTGAGGTTCAAATTCATTTCCCCAATGTTCATTCAAAATTTTTGTCAGAAATTCATTCTATAAAAAGAAAATGGAAGTAAAATCAATGCATTGATATTCCTTTGTTGAATGAGAGCAATTTTACATCTTACATAGTCTTTTGATGCATTGAGGCTTGATGCTACTCAGTTATGACAACTTATGCTCTGCTTCCGCATGAAACGTTGCTAATAAATGTCCCCTTATTACTTAGCTTTGAGAGATCTAACTCATCCATTAGGGCCCTGCTGAGGCATATGCAATGTCTAACATTTTTTAAGACAAAAAAGCAAAAAAATAAAATATATGTATAAATGTCAAGCCAAATTTCTAAAATCCAGTTTCAAGAGCTGGAAACAAGTCTTAGAAATATTTGTGGTAAGACAAATAATGTATCAGAGTCAACCTTTTTTTTGGTTTAAATTTGTTTCATTTTATTTCTCACTTCTTTGAGTACCTTACATTTTAACATCCAAGATCCTGCCTATATATAGGTAGTTATTTTAACTCTATTGAGTGAACTAGTATATTTGATCAACAAGCAAAGCAAGGCCCTATCATGTGGGAAAGCTTAAATAAAACTCTTATCAAAAAAGTCTTTAATTAAAATTGTAAAAAGCTCCTTTATTATTTGTAACTCAGTCCTAGATTTTCTTTACTGTACACCATATTTTTTTTTTTTTTTTACTTATTCTTATGTTTCATGCATATGGTTCTTTTTCTTCTTGGTACAATTTCCTATAATATTTCAAAATGCACCATACCGTTTGGTAAGTAGTTTGTTTTTTGGTTTGTTTGGTTTTTGCTTTATCACATCCAGTGTGAAGTGATAGCAGGAGACTGACTTCCACTCATGAAAGCTCCAGGTATTAATATATTTCCCAATATCAACTTAAGAGAGTACCAACAACGATAATGACAATGACCACTCCTTCCTGCCCATACTCCTTTCCATTCTCACTCCCAGGAGTAAGTAAGTAGTAGTTGTAGGGCAAATTTTTTTTTAAGTTATATACTTAGACTAATAGTTTTTAAAATGTTATTGATTCTAAAATAATTGCAGTTTAAATTTTTTTCTAAAGTTTTTATGATTAATAAACCTGTTGTTGATGATTATTATTAGTAGTATATAAGAATAGTCTTTCATATTTTTTTATGGCTTGGAAAATATAACCTAAATTTAAAAACTCAACAAAATAAATAACACTATACATAATAGATCTTAAGCTTTTCAATTAGTTTGAACTAATAATGCTTCAGCAAATACTTCAATAAATACTTTAAAAGTTAAGCAAATAAGACAGATTAAACTCATGTACTAATTATAACTTACATGCTTATAATCACCTACAAAGTCAAGCTGCTATCATGTGAAAATACATATGGGAATATGAAAACAACATAAACATAGGACATCTGAAAATATGTAAGATAATGGAATTGAAAGGTTTTTTCCTAATTAATAATTAGCATTAACATCTGTCCATTTGTATTTTCTAGATCTTTAAACCTCACATGCAAAATTCTGGTCATGATTTATCCAGTAACAGTTCTAAAAGACCAACCAAATGAAAGACACCTTGTCATTGAACTATATAGCTAGATATTTACAAGATCCCAGAGAAGGAATTATTTATCGATAAGGAGTATATACTACACCACTTAAATTTGCCAGGTGAAATTTGTCTGGGTCAAAGTAGGAAGAATGGAAACCTCAAAATTTTACTGAGGGGAAATAACTTCACTATTTAATTATTTATAACATGCTTTATTCCAAAACTCCTTGAGGAAAAGCATGGTGCCATCTTTATAACATAAGGACAAATTACTTATGCCTTAGTTTGTTCCATCTGGAAAGAAAAAAAAAGGTTCTCCTAAATAGATTGTAAAATAAAAAAATAAAATTGTACTCATTCATTTGGAAGTGCATGAACTTAATATAGTTTCTAGAATTCAAAAACAGTTTACTGATGTAAATGGTGCAATGGTATAAATAGAGTATGGTGATTGCAATTCTCAGGAGCATAATTTTTACAGATGTAAACTCCCTCATACACAGTCAACTAACATTTAATAAGGAAGCCAGGAATATCTAGTGAGAAAAGATAGTATCTTCAACAAATGTTGCTGGGAAAAATGGATAACCACATTAAAAAAAGCCAAACAAACAAATGAAATTGGACTCTTTTTTTTTTTTACACCACTCACAAAAATTAACTCAAAATGGTCAGACTTAAACATAAAACCTAAAAACATAAAACTCCTAGAAGAATACATAGAGAGGAAGCTTCTTGACTGTGGTCTTAGAAATGCTTTATTTATTAATTTTTATAAAATTAATTTTATTAATATGACACCAAAGAACAAACAACAACAAAAATAAACTCAACAAGTGGCACTATACCAAACATCAAAGCTTCTGCATATCAAAGGAAATCCTCAACAAAATGTAAAGACAACTTACATAATGAAAGAGAATATTTGCAAACCATATATGTGATCAGAAGTTAATACTCAAAATCTATAAAAAACTCCCACAATTCAACAACAATGAAATCTAATTAATAATGGTCAGAGGAACTAAAATGCATTTTTCCAAAGAAGACATCCAAATGGCCAACGGGCACATGAAAAATTGCTCAGCATCACTCATCATCAGGGAATGCAAATCAAAACCATGATGAGATATCACCTCATGCCTGTAAGAACAGCTATCATCAAGAAGACAAGAGATAGGGACGCCTGGGTGGCTCAGTTGGGTAAACATCTGCCTACGGCTCAGGTCATGATCCCAGGGTCCTGGGATGAAGCCCCACATCGGGCTCCTTGGTCAGCGGGGGTCTGCTTCTCCCTCTGCCTGTTGCTTCCCTTGCTTGTGCTCACTCTCTGATGAGTAAATAAATAAATAAATAAATAATCTTAAAAAAATGAAAGACAAGAAATAACAAGTGTTGGTGAGAATATGGAGAAAAGGGAAACCTTGTGCACTGTTGCTGGGAATGTAAACTTGTTTAGCCACTATGGTGAATAGTATGGATGGTTCTCAAAAATTAAAAATAGAACCATCATTCGATTCATATACCCATATGGGTATATATGCAAAGGAAATGAAAACATGTTACCGAAGAGACATATGCACTCCCATGTTCATTGCAGCGTTATTCATAATAGCAAAGACATGGAAGACATAAGTTGTTTCCTAAGTGTCCGTGAATAGATGAATGCATAAAGAAATTGTGGTATGTTTATACAATAGGATACTAATCAGCCAGGAGAAAGAAAATTCTGTCATTTGCAGCAATCTGGAAGAACCTTGAGGATATTATGCTAGGTAAGAAAGTTACACAGAGAAAGACAAAGACTGTATCATCTCTCTTATATGTGATATCTAGTAAAATGGTGGTTTCCAGGGATTAGAGGTTAGAACAGGAGAGATGTTAAGGGTACATACTTTCAACTGGTAGATAAAGTCCTGGGGACCTAATACAGAGCACAGTAATTATACACAATAAAAGTGTATTATAAACATTAAATTTGCTAAGTAGGTAGATCTGAATTGTTCCCAAAACTAGAAGAAATGATAATTATGCAACATAACAGCAGTATTAGCTAATGCTGCAATGACAATCATACTACAGTCAATCAATACATCTTACAACCTTAAACTTAACACATGATGTTGTATACCAGGTATATCTCAATAAAAAAATAATGACTTGTCAGCACAAAGGGAATTTCTATAATATGGCAACAATTTATTCTGACATAATTGCAGAAAAATTCATTGTTTTTTTTAAGATTTTATTTATTTATTTGACAGAGATAGATAGCGAGAGCGGCAACACAAGCAGGGGGAGTGGGAGAGGGAGAAGCAGGCCTCCTGCTGAGCAGGGAGCCCGATGCGGGGCTCCATCCCAGGACCCTGGGATCATGACCTGAGCCGAAGGCAGATGCTTAACGACTGAGCCACCCAGGCACTCCAGAATTCATTGTTTCTTTACAAAATATCAATGCTTTGTTGAGAGAAAAGCAATCACAAATGTATACTGACCAAAAGAATGAAAACTACAAGAGTAAAGTAAAAATAGTATATTTGAAACTTTAATCAGAAATCACCTTCTGAATCAGTTTATTATTCTCAAAAGTAAAGCAATATAATTATTTATGAATTACCTTAGTAATTTCTTATGTTAAATACGCAAGGCATTTTGATTGCTTAAATGACTTCTGTCTAATAAGTGTTATTTATTATTCTTAAATGGAAGAAATTGCCACAACTGAAAAGATCTAAAAGTACAATCTAAAATTTATAAGAAGGCACACAAAGAAAGTCCTGAAGCATCTGTAAATATAAGTATCATGGGAATATACAGAACAGGGTCACATACATCATTTTTATCAACACAGTTTTCCTACTTCACCATTATAGTTTGTAGCATTTATAATTTCTCAACATTATAAAATATGTCAAAATAGGAGAACATGAGTCCTATGCTGTCTTTTTGTGTTACTGTAGTCTGAAATAGAGTCAACAAATGTATTCTAAAACTTTTACAAATTTAATTTTATATTACTGAAATCAAATAATGGTAATACATGAAAATAGTTAAATGAAACATAAAATCAATATAAGTGACTTAAATTTTCTGCTACTTTAGACTATCTATTCAAAAGTTCTGATATGGACAATCAAGAGTTGACTATTTTCTAATAAGTAAATAAATATCTTCTACACTCATCATGGAGATTTTTCTACAGGAAAATAATTAGGATTGCCCTTGGTTTTGTATTGCATATTCCCCACAATTACTATGATGTTGGAAAACACACACACTCTCACACACACACACACACACACACACATATAGTGTGTGTGTGTATTTTTTTTGAGAATAAATTTAAAATTATACCTGCAGTTTGCTTGAATTCAAATTCAGCCTCCACAACTAACTGTGAGAATACTGTTCAGTTTCTTAATTGCTGTTGCCTCTGTTCCATCTGCTATAAAATGAGAATAACTTTAGAAGCCCTTTCATGTGGTTAAGCTTCAGATGAGATAATGTATGTAAAAGTGTCCAACTCAAGGCCTGGCAAGTAGTGAGTGATTAAGAAAATTGCCTGTTCTTACCTGTTTTGATTTTTACTTATAGATTGGAGAATCTCTGTCCCATACACAAATAGACCAAGAGCAGAACTCATGGCCTGTGCCTACATCTTTGGGGACATGCAGCAAGAGTAGAGGGCTTCAACTCTTTTGTGGATGAGTAAAAAAACAGCAGAGGTAATGAGGATGAGTAAACAAAAATAATGCAAGGTATTTGGAAAATTACTGTGAATGGGAAAAAAGGAGCTTTGGTACATGCTGCTCACTCTGCCTGGAAAGCTTTTTCACTATATAGGTATACTTCCTTTCTTTATTATGGTCTCTATTAAACATCACTTTCTCAGAAATTCCTTTATGGATAATCCCATCTACTGCTACTACTTTCTTTCACCTAATCTTGCTTTATTTTTCCTTTCTTCTATTACTTGTGACTACTTGGCCATTTTAAATCTATTAGTTATGGCCATCTTGGCTATCTATTTTTCATCTGTCTGTCTAGGTTTTTATTCCTTCCCACTGATACATGAGCCTTAAGAGCAGTGACTGTTTTCTTATTGTTCGATATCTTACTGTTTCTTTACTGTTCAATGTCCAATAAACAGAAAAGTAGGTACCACATAAATGTTTGAGTGAGTGGATTAATGTATACTATTTGAAAGAAGTATATTATAGATTTTTGTTCTAAATCAGTCGAAGGCAATAGTTCCTCTTAAGGCAAGGCTCTGACCAATGTATACATCGTATAGAGGTATTTGCAACTAAGTATCACTAACATTTACTATCAAATATAGGACAAATTTTGTGTTATGAACTGCACATCTATTTCTTTACAGTGCCTCAGTGAAGCAGGTAAAGTTTAGATTTCCATTTTGCCAATAAGAAAATGACTCTTAAAGTTAAATAACTTGGCCAGTTAGTGAGTGAAAAGCCAGGATAATACTTTGTGCCCAATTTCATTTCATAAAGAGATACACACATGAACCATATGGCACAAATCGACCCTACACCCAGAAGAGATACTCAAAGATCACATCCTTCCATGATGGCTCAATAGCACCATTTTCAGGTACAAAGACAAAAATATTATAAAGTACACTTGAAATCCTGACCTACTTAATGCCAGATCAAAGAGCTATGCGTATTAGCTAATTAGGAACTAAATAAAGATCTTTAAATCCTCTAAGTAATGTGTTTTATATAGAAATTAGTAAAACCATTGCCAAATTACAGGTTCATTTGACTGAACAGTTATATTTTGCTATTAATAACCAGTGTTCCAAGTATTGAAAGCTTTTAAAAATCAATGAATATTGCTCCTGTGTAATCATCAGGCTGCAAACCACATAGAACTACATCATAGATTTTCAATAAGGTGGTAATTTTGGACAAAACTGCAATGGCAATTTACTCAGCAGTGATGTATTTTCATAATACCTGTGCTCACTGAGATTTCTTACAATCTCCTTTTTTTCCCTGAGAAATAGGAGATTATGGATTGGAGTTAATTGTTAAGATTTTATGATTATAATCAGCCTGTTCTTATTTAAGGAACAGGTGTTTCTTATATTCAAAATACTATTGGTAGTTAGCCCGGTGATGGCTATTAAGGAGGGCACGTACTGCATGGAGCACTGGGTGTTATATGAAAACAACGAATCATGGAACACTACATCAAAAACTAATGATGTACTGTATGGTGATTAACATAACATAATTAAATTAAATTAAATTAAAAAAACACTATTAGCCAAGAGAAACTGATAATCTTCTTGGCATCTTATGACTTGAGTGCTTATTTCTGATTCTCATTGCAAAATGTGAAAATTGTGAAATGCAATTATCGATACCATCATCAGAAATTCTACAATATGTACATATTATCAGATACTGGGACACATGAATAGTTTGTAGATTGAAATTATCTCTAGAAGAATGGCACAGGTAAGCCAAAGATGGAAAGAATGTCAGCTGTAGTTGGAGAGATACATTAGTAATTATAATTATTTTCCTTGCTTTGAAAATATTAGATATATTGAAATAGTGAATAGATTCAAAAATTAAGTCTGTTACTCATGATCTCTGCAGAAACAGGTTTTCCTTACCAATTATTAACTCTCCTTCCCCCCTACTCCCCACCCCGCCTTACTACCACATGCAAACTCAAACCAAATTTATTGTTTCAAATACTATTTTATCAGCTATTGACAGTTGATTACTTATTCCTTCCTAAGCGTTTCCTTTCACTAGCTTTTCTAACACCACATCATACTGATTTTCCTCTTAAAGCCATAGGTAGGGCGCCTGGGTGGCTCAGTTGGTTAAGCGTCTGCCTTCACTCAGGTCATGATCCTGGGGTCTCAGGATCGAGTCCCGCATTGGGCTCCCTGCTCGGCAGGGAGTCTGCTTCTCGCTCTGACCCTCTCCCCTCTTATGCTCTCTCTCTCTCTCTCAAATAAATAAATAAAATCTTTAAAAAAAAAGCTGTAGGTAGTCCTCTTCCTGTTTTGAAGTCTTGCCTTTGTTTACTGGGTCAGTAAATGCTGATGTTCCTCAAGTTTGGGTCCTAGAACTTCATTTTATTTACCATTTTCAAGACCCATGACATCAGAATCTACCTATAAATGCACTATACATAAATGTATACCCCTAGCCCAGAAATTTTCTATTAGCACCAGACTCATAGCTTTTCATAGGCAATATAAATTATTTTTATTTCAAAAATGAATTTATGATCTTGCTTTCAAGTCTCAACAATTTCCCGTGATACTCATCTTACTAAATGGTATCACACTCAATCCTATCATTCATTATTCTCTTTCTCCTCTAATTCCCCATATTTGATGCATCACCAAATATTGCTAATATTATATCCTACATCTTGAATCTTTTTATTTGGTTCCATTCCTATCACAATCATCCTACCCAGTCTGTCTCCTGATTTAACAAAATAGTCTCCAAACTGTTAGCAGCCGTGTCTGCACTGTTCCCTCTTCCGAGCTCTTCTCTACAATGCAACTAACACAATTATTCCTGAACTCAGGGCTAATAAAGCTAGTACCTTGCTTAACTCCCTTCAGTGGCTTCCCACTAGGCTTCATTCAGGGAAACAGAAAAGAGAATAGGTCTTTCAAACACAGATGATTTAATTCAAGAAATTGGTTATTGCCATGCTTGAAAGCTAAAAGAGCAAAAATTGAAATAATCAAGAGTTTAAACTTAGGCAAAAACTACCATATTCGGCACTGAGGAAACAAAAGGGAAAAGTATTATAAGAATTTAGGGACCCAGAGGAGGGATACTACAGGAATCCTGATCAGATTTCTGAGGAAGCTTCATGCAGCTGGTGCAGAGAGAGGCAGTAGAATTTTGGATCCTACTGTTGCTGCCACAATGCTGATGGAAACTGGGAAACAGGAGGAAAATCCTAACTTTCTTCTTCCTACCTTCCAATTTCCCTCTAGCCTGCTTTCTTAATGGCATAGTTTAATAGAAAGGACCGTGCCTCCCAAGAACTATGTCTCAGTTTGTTCTGATTGCTACATCAAAAATAGCATAGACTGAATGGCTTATAAACAACAGACATTTATTTCTCACAGCTCTGGAGCTGGAAATTCCAAGATAAAGCTGCTGAAAGATTCAGTGTCTGGTAAGGGCCTGCTTTCTAGTTCACAGAGGACCATCTTCCTGGTGTATCCTCAACATGATGGAAGGGGAAAAGGAGCTCTCTGGGGTCTCTTTTATAAGGCACTACACTCATTCACTTCCCAAAAGATGCATCTCCAAATACCACCACATTGGAGATTACAATTTCAACATAATAATTTGGGGAGGCAGGGGATGACACAAATATTTAAACTATAACATTTTCCCCCTGGATCCTCAAAATTAATGTTTTCTTACATGCAAAATACACCCATTCCATTCCAGTAGCCCCCCAATTCTTGACTTGTTCCAGCATCAACTCAAAAGTCCAATGTCCAAAGTCTCATCTAAATCAGGGGCACCTGGGTGCCTCAGTCAGGTTAGTATCTGACTCTTGGTTCTGGCTCAGATCATGATTTCAGGGTTGTGGGATTGAGCCTCTCATGGGGCTCTGTGCTCAGCATTGAGTCTGCTTGAGATTCAATCTCTCTCTCTCCCTCTGACCCTCCCTGTGCTTGTGTTCTCTCTCTCAAATAAATAAATAAATAAATACAATCTAAAGAAAAATAATTATCATCTAAATCAGATATGGGTGAGATTCAAGGTGCTTTTCATCCTGAGGTAGAATTCCTCTTTAACTGTAAAACCAAATAAATTATGTGCCTCTAAAATAAAATGGTAAAGGGGCACCTTGGTGGCTCAGTCAGTTAAGTGTGACCTGCCTTTGGCTCAAGTCATGATCCCAGGGTCCTGGGACTGAGCCCCACATCAGCCTCTCTGCTCAGTAGGGAGCTTGCTTCTTCTTCTCCCTCTGCCTGCCGCTCCACCGTTTGTGTTCTCTCTCTCTGTCAAATAAATAAAATCTTTAAAAAAATTAAAAAATAAAATGGTAGGAAAGGCATAGGATAGACATTACCATTACAAAAGGAAGAAATGGGAAAGGAGTGACAGGTCTAATGTAAGTCCAATTCCAAATGGTGCAAACAACATTAAACTGTAGGGCCCAACTATAATCTCCTTAGGCTCAATCCTCTGCCTTCCAGGTCCAGTGGATTGGCAATACCCTCTCAGCTCAACCGATGGCCTCATAGTGGCACTGCAGCAGCTCTTTGGTGGGAGCTTGTGCCCGCAACTGTGTCAAGCAGCCTGTTCTTTGAATTCTAGGTATTGGCAGCATGCCCCATGGCTTGTGACCTCTGAGCACTAGCAGAGATTGTATTATAAAGATACCATCGATGTTTCCTGTGTATACATTTCAAAGGGGCAATCACCATGGCCCATAATGCACAGGGCCTATTAGAGCCAAATAATGAATAGCCAAGGAACATGGCACCAAGGTGAGGAGTAGAGCCTGAAATGGGAGGTAGCACTGGGCAGAATCAGTCCCACAGATGCCTGCAGCCCCTCCTCCAAAACTACTTTGCCCCTACCCCCATAACCCCCTTACCCACTCCTCCTCCTTCTCCCACATATACCCACCCTGCAACACACACAGTGTGGGTCTGTGATGGGACTGAAACTCCTGATGGCCTTCAGGGTCATTCTTCCATTGTCTTGGAGAATAGCTCCTAGCTTCTGTTGAGATAGTGGCTTCACACTATAATCTATCAAGGGTTCCTCCTGAACAACTTTTCTCATTCTTTTCAGTATGTCCAGCCTGTGAATTTTCCAGATCTTTAAATTCTGCTTCCTTTCTGATTAATGGTTCCATCTTTAAATCATTTTTCTCTTCTTGAATTTTACTGTAAGCAGTCAGAAGGAGTGAGACTTCTCTTCAACACTTTGCTTAGACATTTCCTTAGCCAAATATCCAATTTCATAGCTTGAAATTTTACCTTCCACAAAACATTAAGACATGAACATAACTCAGGCAAGTTCTTTTCCACTTTATAACAAGGATCACCTTTCTTCAAGTTTCCAATAATGTTCCTCATTTCTGTATGAGACCTCATCTGAATAGCCTTTACTCTTTATTCTTCTGTTAACATTCTATCCAAGATTACTTACTCTCCAACAGGATGGAGGCTTTCTTTCCAGCTCCCTTTTCTTCTGAACTCTCACCAGAATCACCTTTCATGGTCCATTCACAACAATGTAGGCTTTTTTTTTTTAACATGCACCTCCAAAATCTTCCAGTGTCTATACACACTACCCAATTCCACAGCCACTTCTACATGTTTTAGGTATTTATTACTGCAGTGCCCCACTTCTGGTACCAATTTCTATCTCAGTCTGTTCTGATTGCTATAACAAAAATATCAGACTGGGTGCCTTATAAACAACAGAAACTTATTTCTCACAATTCTGTAGGTTAGGAAGTCCAAGATCAAGATGCTGACAAATTCAGTGTCTGGTAAGAGCCCAACTTCCTGGTTCAAAGATTGGCCATCTCCCTGAATTTTCATATGGTAGGAAGGGGGGAGGGCACCCTCTGGAGTCTCTTTTATAAGGATACTAATTACATTTATGACAGCTTTACTTCCATGACCATTATGATCACCTCCCGAATTCCTTAACTCCAAATACTGTCACCAGCTAGACTCCAAGACCTGACCTTTACTGCCTATCTGCTTGTATTCACCAAATTTTGTCCCACATTTTTCCTTAACCTTTACTTTCTAGCTTATCTCTTAACTCAAGCAAAAAACCTGACAAGTATAGCAACCCATATGAAAACTGAAACTACCCACCCAGCAATAACGACTGCCTGGACAAAGAGTTCCAACCAGCCTGGACCACCCAAATCAGTTTGAATTTAACCCTCAACTCATGCCTGTGAAGATGGGCCATGGAATGACCTGTGGAGTGATGGAGAGTTACCTTTATCATCTCCACCTAAGGAAGAGCACAAGCCTCATATACATAGCATATATGCATACATGCATACAGGCATGTGTATGTGCTTAAGGTGTATGTGCAACCTTATGCCCACCTCTACATATGATGATGAGGCTCCCCTTTCTAAATATTTATTCTAACCCTAAATAAAAGGAACCCATTCACCTTTGCTCAGTGAGTCACAGCTTTGGAAGTTATTCCCTCTAATCTCCTTATCTGCCATAAATGAAGCTTATTTTGTACAACTCCACCAAGATAAGAACACAGTTTGGTTACAAGCAGGATTGTAATACAATCCTGCTGAAGGAAAAAATTTCAACCTATGAATTTTGTGGCGGGGCGGGAAGAGCAAATATTCAATTTACAGCAGACTTTGATGGGAAGCAGTGAGAAAAATGGTATTTTCCTGAGAATAAATAGTAAAAACTGCCTACTTATCATTCTGAAAAGAAATTTAAGTTAAGTTTTTAAGAGCAGATACCATACACAAGGGGAAAAAAAAGTGGTATTTGTAACATTGACTAAAACTCTGGTTACCACAGGAACTGCCACCTCTGCCTTTTATACCATCAATTTAAGTCATTCCTTTCCCATGTTAACTCAGGGTCAAGTTTGGAAACCATAAGAATTAGTCATATTACTTCTCTGACATATTGTTGAATATGATTAAATAATCATCTAATGCCTTCCAATAAAATAAAATTGAACCTAATGCTTACAGCTTACTTAGATGGTTGTGTAATTCAGTTTTCCTTCTTCAGGTTACCACAGGGCAAAGGTAAAATTTCTTTATTGAGAGATAATATAATTACTCTAAATTTCTTGGAGCTGTACTTTAGTGACATATGACAGTTTTCATTAGTGGAAGCAGTGCTTAATAGATACAAAAATTAAATTGTTGCATTCTAAAATTTTCCTTGATATCATGAAAATTTAATTGGAGAAAATTTTAAGTGGGATGAAAAGCGAAATTATGTTGGAAGGTGATATTATTAATAACATTTTCCTCATTAGAAAGCCAGGAAAAATGTCATAATTATATATTAAAACCAATTTAAATATGTTCCCTTTAGTTGTACTGCCAAAGTACAAAAAGATATAAAAATTAATTGTACTCAAAGCAAAAAGTGTCAATAGAAAGGTTCATCAAAAGGAGGTTTATATCTTCAGGACTTATTCAAAAATTTAATGAAGGATTACAACTGGGACCTACAAAAAAAAAAAAGCACTCTGTGGATTTAGCTTGAGAAAAACCATTTTAGACTGGAACACTGATGATTTAAGGATTATAGGATTTAAGCTATTCACTTTTTTGTGTGTATTAAGATTATTTTATAAAACCTTTATTAAATTTTGTCTGAACCATTAAGGAATCATTTGCCAAAACAATTTTTCAGTATTGTCCAGCTATGTAGTGATTTTCCCTTTGGTTTTGCAGATTAGAAGTCTCTCCTTCCTTTTATTATAACTGAAAATATTTTCCTTTCAGTTCACATCACTTTTTTTTAAATATTAAAGTTACTAAAGAAATGATTAACTTAATTTTTAAGACAGTTTTATTTCTCATGGTTCCAACAATCAGTTCACTTGAACATTGCCTGTCAGTTATTTATATTAATAACATTATGAATATTTATTAGCATTCTGATTAAAAAACATAAAAAATGATAAGCACTTTACAACCTTACTATTTGCTCTTGATTATGTTTTAAAAGCTTAAATATTCTATTTTGAAAAACAAGATTTTTAGAGGAAATGGTTTAAATTACTTATTTTATGAGTACATAAATGTACATTAGATACTAAGGAAATAAATTAAGCAAGATAAAATTTCAATGGTAGATTTAATGGTTTGGTGGCATGTAAAACTTTGAGACACCCATAATCGAAGTACTGGATTTAGACTCATAATATGATTTTATACAAGGACTGAATTTTCCTCTATTTCAATTTGAAAAACCAAGTATTCCATATTTGGTTATTTATGCTACTGTCATTTCTTCTGTATTATTGCTTATTAAAAGATGACACTCAATTTGCATTCAAAAATTTTAAGACTGATTTTCACTAAGTATGAGACATCTGCAGACTTTCTGCTGAGACTGTCGGTACTACAAACAATCAGAGTAGACATATTATACATCTGCCATCCTTTATAATCTAAACTGCTGCAAGAAGGAAAATGCATTTATATTTCATAATGAAAAGGAAGTGTCTGAATGTCAATTAGTACACACAAAAGATTGCTATCTGAGTTGCTAAGCTTAGATTGTTTGACATTATATGTTTAGCAGCTAATTCTTATGAATTATTGATGTTCTCATCATTTAGCAAATGGATCACATCACTATAGTAATTAGCACCCTGCCTCTTCTGCTTATCATAGTTAATGTGTCATGAAAGAGCTTAGTTTAGGACTTTAAAAAAAGATGAGATTGTTTTTATTCAATTCCTAAACAGAAGATACTTAATCTAGGTCTTAGGGATAATGTTCAACAGGTTAATGGTCTCAATAGGGTGTGTACGGAGCCACTGTTTTTCTTTCAAATATTGCTTTGGAGGAGTAATAACCATCCATTAATTTGGGGAGATTGAACTTTAAATGTTCCCAAGTTAGCAAAAATCACATCACTCCTAATCATGCAATTGATTTAAGTCAGGCAGAGGAAAATTATTTTCAAAAACAGTTACTACTCTATAACGAGGTTTATATCTATTACTATTCTTTATTACTGATAGTTATAATTGAAAATATTCTACTTTAAAAATACCTTAAGCAATTCTAACCTAAATAAATGCTAATACCTAAAAATAATGATACATATTATAGATAGTATTCTTTATTTTTGGTTTTTAACCCTAAATTATAATGTAGCAATACCATCAAGACTTCAAGCATCATTCTTACTCGGATTACATTTAAGAGTTTTCAAGAAGAGAGCAATATAGTCTATAGGGATTTAATAGTCTTACAGTAATTTTAATAAGCAAGGTCCATTTTGTTACAAAATTTCTTAATGTACTTTATATTGCAAAACAATTCAGTTTTTGCAAAAGTCTAGTATCCTTACCAGTCAAGTGATATTTGGCTTTGAACATCCTCTCTTAAGAAAGTCATTTAATCTGGGAAGAAAAAGCATGTCAGCTGCTCTTATACCTTGCCTAATTGAACATCAAAAATGAAGATCCAGGATTTCTCACAAATAGCTCTCCAGCAGTTTGTCCATTTCCACTGGCAGTAGAATTGTTTCTGATTGTCAGCCAAGTGATTGCATGTTTTTTGAGGTCCTGGAGTTTTAGGAATGTGATAAAACAAAAGCCAAGAAGTATACCCAGAAAATATCTCTGTACTACCTATTTGCTTTTGTCTATAAAATAGTGAAAACTACATTTGCTTTCTATCTATAGTTCCCAGGTACTGGGCTGTCAGAACAATAAGAATTGCTGGAGCAGGAAGTTGTTTTATTGACTGATACTAATTATATCCCTAATAGCTTGAGGGAGTGTGTGTACCTGTAGGAGAGCATTACATAGAAATTGCCTTTGCCCTATAAAGTTTGAAATTTAAGGCAACCAAAGTTGATCCTGGTAATCACAAAAGATACATACAAATCATGAATACAAATGGTGAGAAAAAAACTAAATCAAGATAAAACATCAAGTGGGAAAATTGCAAAATTTTTTATGATTAATGGTAAGTGCCTTATAAAAGTGAATATGAGCTCTGTAACTATAGTTGAAGGTTTTTTTTTTTTTCAGAAAGTATTCAGTTATACTACTCAATGCTCTTTGATTTCCTCTTTGAGGAAATTGAGAGACCTCTTTTGAGAGGTCTCTTTTGAGACCTCTTTTACATCAACCCGAGAGCATACCTCAGACCTGGAATTATTAAGTCTCTGACTCAAGGGAGATAGTTTGTGGTTGCACAAAAACAGTTCTGTATCACAGTTTGGTATGAAACCTTTAGGCTAGTTAATCTCTTCTGGAACTTAAAACATGAACAGATTCACCTGAACTCTATTCATTACAGAAACTATCTACTATTGTATGGTATTAATTCAAACCATGCTATCACCTCCATTATCACTATAAGAATATGCAAGTTGCATTCTTAGATAGTCCCTTTAATAATGAATGCTTATTCTACATCCATATGTTAAATCAGGGCTACTTTATTGGTCTAAATAAAAACATCTATTTTTCTGTTGGACACAACCTTATCCTATAAAATATAGCACAGAAGACAGCATCAAAATTTCTTCAGTGATCCAAGTTACAGTCTTTAAAGTAGTTAATAATCCATTAAAATATATTTTTTGAAGTGTTCTATATACCAAACCATGTGTTGTAGATACAAAAAATATAATAATGTATAAGACACACTGAGTCTCTGACTTCAAGTAATGATCTTCTTTCTATTCAGAAAACTTGAGCAAAAATTCACACAAAGTAGTAAATAAAACCATTTTTCGTACTAATGAAAAGGTAGTATAGGATGTGTGATAGAATTTTGGTGGAGGATAGTGGGTGAGTGGGATGGGAATTGAAATGTTCCCCTAGCCAGCGTAATATTGAGAAGATGACATTTGAATCGAGAAAGACACAATCATGCAAAGATTGGGGAGAATAGATTTTAGGCAGAAAAGAATAAGGACAAACAACTTGATATGAAGATTAGTATGTTATGTTGAATGAACAAGAACTGGCAAATATGGCTAGAGCAGAGGTAATCAGGAGTAAAGTAGATAAATAATGAAAGATAGCCAGGATTCTGTATCCATGGGACAAGTGCAAGGTAAGGAGCTGATGAAACAGATTTGGATTGACCCACCGGCCTCAAGCATTTATACAAATATTCCTTCTTTTTTAATCATTTGAGCTGATGGGGTTTTAGCTCCTCTGAAAATTGATGCTCCCTAAGTGTTTAAAGGTGAAATCCTTACCAGAGGAGTTTCCTGATAGTAGCAAACAATGAAAACAGTCAGTAGTGGTACTATGATGTTTTGGTCTCACCTATCCTGGATTTATATCTCATTTTTTCCTTAATTCTATAGGACTGTCACTGAGCCTGGCTTTTTAACTCCTCTCTGACACAAAATACCAAACAGATTAGCTGGTAACCTCAAGGTAACATGAACACACAGGTCAAAATAACTAGATCTCTCAAAATAAAAACAACACACTGCACAACACATACCAGCTAAAGCAGACTTACTGAAAGAAAAAAATAATTAAAAATAAGCCAAAATGTACACAAAACATCAAGGAGGATATTAACGATATGAAATAACACAAGAAATGACAATAAGGGGCTAAGTGAGACCTGATTGGTAAGTAAGATGGAGAGCTAGGGGGTCCCAACACACATCTCCCCCTGAAAAACTACAAACTGATGAAAAATGCTCTGGAGTACTGGGGAGGAGTAGCAGAAACCCTGTGAAGCTCAAGAAGTACGATGGCTCCATAGAAAAAGTGTAGGAAGCATTTTATCTGTCTCACCTCATCCCCCAGTCCTAAGCAGTTCAGCATCAGTAGGGAGCCCTTCAGAGGGATTTTACACCATGGGGACAAGGAGAGCAAAAGAACCCCAACGAGATTCACATCAGCAGGTGTGTGCAGCCTTTGTTATAGAGGACTCCCAATCTTCACCAATGCTAATCACAGCAGCCCAGAGCTGCCAAGAGTCACTGCCACTGTATCTTCTCTGCAGAGATGGAACTATCACTGCAGTGAGACCTATCTCCAGGGGCTCCAGTCACTACTGCTATCTGTCTTTGGGATCAGGAAGCCACAGTTCCTCACCACCAGAGCTGTTACTGTTCTGAGCCCCACTTCTGGGTCTCAAATCCCACTTCTGGGTCTCAAGACTTGAGACTTGAGACCCAATATTCAATCCAATATTGCCAAGGCCACACTACTGCTGCTCTGTACACTTTCCCTGGGCTGCTGGTTAGGGTTTTGACCCATCATTATTGGGGCCATGGAACCAAATCTCTGCACTCCACCCCCTAGTTCCTAACATATAGATTTACTGGGCAATGACTGCTGCTGTTCTGCCACTGCGCCCTAGGGCCAGAGTTGGAACATTGACTCATCATCCCCTAAATGCGTTGTTACTGCACCTTGACCACTGGGACCAACTATTACCCCATCATACCAGGGCTTGCACTGCTATTGCATCCCTCCCCCAACTGAGTGCCTGAAAGAACCCCAGAGACCCAAGCCCCTGGTTCCATACAAAATTTGCTCGTGCTTCTATTCTTGATATAAGCACCACTTCTGCAGCAAGTGCACCTGTGATGAAGGACGTAGGTACTTGTGTTCCACATGTGCTTGATTCCACGACCCTACCACCATAGACGCTCTAAGTGTCAGAGCACTAGGCCTAGAATCAAGAGTGATTCACCTTGGCTAGAAATTCCTCCAAAGTGTAAATAAGAACAAAAGAACCCCGGCATGCTTTGCCTTTGAGGAACGCAATGGTCCTGGCCAGCACTGCCACACTGAGAACTCCACCATTCTTGTCCACAGAAGACCACTATAGTCTCTGCCAACACTGAAGATAGTTGGTGGAGCTGCATGGATATATAATGCTGTGGTTAATCAGAAATTAAAGATGGTACACCTCCTCCAGCTAATGCCCTAACAGACACCTTCAAGTGAAAGTATTTCCCCAACAAAGCCCATCTTAAAGACTGGAAGATAGGATTGGTCTCTCAAATGTGTAAACATCAACACAAAACCATCACAAATGCACACACAAAAAAAGCAAGGAAACGTGACCCCACCAAAGAAATACAGTATTTTTCCAGTAACTGACTACAAAGAAAAAAGGATCTGGTAATTAACTGAAAAAGAATTCAAAATAATTATTTTAAGGAAGCACACTACTACTCAAGAGAACACAAATAGACAACTCAGCAAATTCATGAAAACAATGCATGAACAAAACAAGAAGTTAAAGAGATAGAAATTGTAAAAATAACCCAAAAGATCTGGAGCTGAAGAATACAATAAATAAAATGAAAAATGCAATAAAAAGCTGCAACAACAGATTCAATCAATGAAATAATCTGTGAACATTAAGACAAATCTCTAGATATTTTACAATCAGTGGGGAAAAAAGAAAAATATTAAAAAGTGAATAAAGCTTCCATGAATGATGGGATATCATGAAATGAGTCAATATTCACACTATGGGAATTGAGAAGGAGAGAGAGAAAGGGACAGAAAGCTTAAAGAAATAATGGCTGAAAACTTCCTAAATCTAAGGAGAGATACGACCTTCCAAGGTACATGAAACTCAAAATGCCCCAAAGAGATTCAATCCAAAGAGATCTTTACTGAAACACATTATACTCAAATTCTGAAGAAAAAAAAAAAAGATAATTTGAAATTAGCAAGAGGAAAAAAGGACTCATTACATAAAAGGAAACACCAGTTAAGCTATTAGTAGATTTTTTAGCAGAAATTTGCAGACCATGTGAGTGGGATGATAGTCAAAGTACTCGAATTAAAAATAGCCAACCAAAAATACTTTACCAAGAAAGGATTCCCTTCAGAAATGGAGACATAAAGACTTTCCCAAACAAAAGCTGAGAAAATTTATCAGCATTAGACCTGCCTTACAATAAATGCTAAAAGATGTTCTTTAAGCTGAAATAAAAAGATGCTAATTAGTAACATGAAAACATATGAAAGTATAAAGTTAACCAGTAAAGGTAAATTTATAGTCAAATTAAAAATACTCTAATACTTCAATTGTCATGTGTAAATCACTTTGAAGTCTAACACATAGGTTAAAAAGCAAAAGTGTTAATAACTATAGCTACATTATTTTTTAAATAAATGTCATATAGAAAATGTAAATTGTGATAACATAAAATGTAGAAGGGGCAAATATATGTGTAGAAAAATTTATGCAAATGAAGTTAAGTTGTTATTAGCTTAAAATATACTATTATAATGCATATTATAAAAGCCTCATGGTAATCAGAAAGAATAGATACACAGATTTATAATAGATACACAAATGATAATATTAAAAGAATCAAAGACTATTTCTACAAAAAAATCACTAATTCACAAAGAAAAAAAGACAGCAAGAGAGGAAGAAATGAACAAAGGAACTACAAAACAATCAAAAGGCAGCTAACAAGATGGCAATAGCAAGTCTTTACCTATAAACAATTACTCTAAATGTAAATGGTTTAAATTCTCCACTTAAAACACAAACAGCAGTTGACTAGATTAACCAAGAATGACAACAACAACAACCACAGCTACAACTACATGGTGCCTGCAAGAGACTCACTTAGGTTTTAAGGACTATCATAGGTTGAAAGTGAAAGAATGGAAAAATAAATTTCATGTAAGTTAAAATAAAAAAGAACAGAGGTAACTATACTTATATTAGACAAAATAAACTTTGAGTTAAAAGTTGTAACCAGAGACAAGATGATGATATAATGATAAAAAAGGTGAATTAATCAAGAGGTTTTAACAATTATAAATATACATGCAGCCAACTTTGAAGCACCTAATATATTAAGCAAATACTAACAGATATGAAGGGAGAAATAGACATTACATTAAAAGTAAACGACTTCAATATCCCATTTTCAACAAATGACAGATCATCCAGACAGAAAAACCAGTAAGAAAATAGACTTCATTTATACTTAAGACCAAATGGACCTACCAGACATATACAGAACATCTCATCCAAGAACAGAATACACATTCTTCTCAAGCATAGACAGAATATTCTCTGTATAGATTATATATTAGGTCATGAAACAAGTCCTAACAATTTAAGAAGATTGAAATCACATCAAGTATCCTCTTTGACCACAATAGCATAATAGAAATCGCTAACAAGACGAATGCTAAAAAAAATCATAAATATGTAGAAATTAAGCAACAAACATCTGAAAAAATAATGGGTCAAAGTGGAAATCAAAAGCAAAATTAAAAAAAAATCTCAACACAAATGAAAATGGAATCACAACATAATGAAACATGGCATGCAGCAAAAGCAGTTTTAAGAGGGAATTTTATAGGGATAAACATCCACATTAAGAAAGAAAATAAATATTTCAAATAAATAATCTAGCCTTACACCTCAAGGAACCAGAAAAGAAATTCTAAGATCAAATTTAGCAAAAGGAAGGAATAAAGCTTAGAACAGAAGTAAAGGAAATAGAGACTGAAGAGTAATACAAATGATCAATGTAACTAAGATTGGTTGTTTGAAAAGATAAACAAAATTGGCAAATCTATAGTCAGACTAAGAAAAAAAGTCAGGTGATGAAAATTAGAAAATTATAAGTGAAAGACGAGATATTATAGTGTTACCACAGAAATATAATGGATCATAAAAGACTGAACAATTATATGGCAACAAATTTGATAACTTAAAAAAAATGGGTAAATTCCTAGAAACATACAGCCTACAAAGACTAAATCAAAGTAAAAGAAAATCTGAACAGAATAATAATAATAAGCAAGGAACTTAAACAGAAATCAAAAATCTCCTAACAAATTTGGCTTTATAAATAAATTATACCAAACATTTGAAGAATTAATATTAATCCTTCTCAAATCTTCCAAAAATTTGAAGAAACACTTCTAAATTCATTTTATAAGGCCAACATTATCTTAATACCAAAGCCAGATAAGGACATTACAAGAAAATAAAATTACAGTCCAATATTCCTAAAACTGATGGAAAAATCCCAAAAGGGGGAAAAAAAAACCCCAGCAAACCACACTCAAGAGCACATGAAAAGTTCATATCCCATGATCAAGTGGAATTCCTCCTCAGGATGCAGAGATGCTTCAACAATATGCAAGTCAATAAATATGATACACCACATTAAAAGAATAAAAGATATAAATATTATGATCATCTGAATACATGCAGAAAAGCATGTGACAAAACTCAACATTCCTTTTGATGAAAAACTCTCAACAAATTAAGTGTAGAAAAAAGAGGATTTCAAGTTAATAAAGACTGTTTATGACAAGTCAACATATAACATCATACACAACAGTAAAAAGTTAAAAGCCTTTTCTCTAAGATAAATGGTAAGGCAAGGATGCCCACTCTTGCCATTTCTACTTAACATAGTATTGGAAGTCCTAGCCAAAGCAATTAGGCAATGAAAAGAAATAAAAGACATCTAAGAAAGAGGGAAGAAGTAGAATCATATCTGTTTGTAGAGGACATGATCTATACATAGAAAATGTAGAAAACCATAAAGATACTGTCAAAAACCTTTAAGAATAAATGATTCAGTAAAGTTGTAAGATGCAAAATCAATATACAAAAATTAATTGCATATCTATATACTAACAGTGATCTTAAATAGAAACTAAGAAAGCCATCTTAATTATAATAACATCAAAAACAATAAAATATTATAAATAAACTTAACCAAGTTTGTACAAAACCTGTATATTCAGGTCTATGAAGACCTATATTTTCAGGTTTAAAACTATGACATTTATTTAAAAAAATAAATGCCAAAAACTAACGTAATGATATCCTGTTTTCTTGATTTAGAAGAATTAATGCTGTGAAAATGTCACCATACCATTCAAAGTTCAGGTTCAATGAAATTCCTATTGAAATTCCAATGACATTTTTCAGAGAAAGAGTCAAAGGTATTCTAAAACTGGCATGGAAGCACAAATGACCCAACTTAGCCAAAGAAATCTAAAGAATAAAAAGCTAGAGGTATCATAATTCCTGATTTCAAGCTATATTGCAAAGCTGTAGCAATCAAAACAGTATGTTACTGCCATAAAAAATAGTCACATAGAATAGTGCATTCAAATAGAGACCCAACATATGAACCCATTCACATAAGTTCAACCAATTTTTTACAAAAGTGAGATGAACACACAAAGGAAAAAGGATAGGTATTAATGGTGTTGGGAAAAGTGCAAGACATGTAAAATAATGAAATTATACTTCTCTCTTACACCACTCACCCAAAATTAAATTGAAATGGACCAAAGACTTAAATATAAGAACTGAAATTATAAAACTCAAAGAAAACAGGAAAAAGATCTTTGAGTTTGGTCTCAACAAGGATTTCTTAGATAAGACACAAAAAGCACGGGCAACAAAAGCTAAAATAGAAAAACAGAACAACATCAAACTAAAGAGCTTCTGCATAGCAATCAGTGAATTACAAAAAAAAAAAATCTATGAGATGGGAAAAATATTTGCAAACCATGTATCTAATAAGGGTTTAATATCCATAATATACAAAGAACTGATACAACCCAATAGGAAAATAGCAAATAATCCAATTTAAAAGTTGGTAAAGGACTAGACATTCTTTTTCTAAAGATGACATTCAGATTGTCAATAAGTATATGAAAAGGTATACACCATCAGTAATCATTGGACAATTACAAATCAAAACTCCCATCTGGTAAAATGGCTATTGCAAAAAAAAAAAAAAAAAAAACAATGGATAACAGACTGTTGTAAGATTGCTGCAAATTAGGAAGACCCTAAGATTTCCTCATCCCATGAATACAACTAATAAATGTCAAATCACCCTAAACAACCAAGGAATTGACTTAAGACTGGCAGAGCAAACTCCACAACTAAAGGTAGAGAAGAGGTCACATTAAAGAAGGTAGGAATTATGAACACATGGTTTGGGATGGAAACAGATCATGGTCACAGTGGTGGGGAGGGAGCCACAGTCACGGAGAAGGACAAGACAGATTAGCACACAAGGGAGCACACAGGGAAAAATAAATACCCATAGTGTGAGAGGGGCTGAATTTGATGAGCCCCAACAGGGCTTACAGCTTGAAGTTTTTAAAGGTGATCAGGCTTGACTGAGGTAGAGCCCAGAGAACATTGCATTGCTCCTGGTGAAAAAGCAGGCAAACAACCCACAGACATGCAATGTGGAAACAGCTATCTGAAGAGCAGCTGGGGAACACAGTGAGGAGTTAATTTGCTCACTATGGAGCATGACCCAGAGAGAGAGCATCCACAGAGAGACTCCTGGCACCAACAATTTCCTTCCAGCACCCCTCAGCAAAAGCACAGGGCAACCTGCTGGAACCAGCACAGCCAAACACTTGCTACCTAATGTGCTTACACCAAGTCCTGCCCCTCTGCACTCTGATGGAACCACCCTTCCCAGTCACATTTGTTTCAATCCCAGCAAGGCAGGTCCCCTTCAGCAGATGACTAGCCCAAACCTCTGCTCAAACCATGTCTCCCAATGCAGGAGTTTTGCAGAGCCTTGGTTCTGGTGGTGGCAGTGGCAACAGGATTCATTTCACAAACAGACCAGAGCACACCTAGTTAAAATGTGCCATATTCAGGCTAGGGACCAAACATTGCCCCCAATAGTCAAGGAGAACCTCCACAGACAACTGGCCTGAAAGATAAAGCAGGCAGGACAAAATAGCAGATTGCACACAACATACATTAGAGAAACTTCCAGAAATGCCAAGCCCTGGGGAACCGGGAACCCTATGCAGCAAGGCACTATAGGACCTCTTCTTCATAAAGACATTGCCCTCCAGAATAAGATGTACTGACTTTCCTAAAACAGAAAAATGGGCACATAGACAAAATGAAAACACAGAAATTTATCCCAAATGAAAGAAAGGGACAAGGCCACATCAAGAGATCTAAGTGAAACAGATATAAGTAACATGCCTGAGAGATTTTAAAGTAATGATCATAAGGATACTCACTGGACTTGAGAAAAGAGTGGAAGACATGAGTAAGACCTGTAATATAGAGATAAGTAATAAAATGGCAGAGATAAAGGGTTCAATAAAAAGCATGCTTGATAGAATAAATAGCAGAATGGAAGAAGCAGAGGAATGAATTAGTGACCTAGAAGACAGAGTAATGGAAAGTGATCAGGCTGAACAAGAGAAAAAAAGAATTATGCAAAATTTGAATAGACTTAGGGAACTTAGTGATTCCATTAAATGTAATAGCATTCATATTATAGAAGTCTCAGAAGAAAAGAGAGAAAAGGGAGCAGAAAATTTATTTGAGGAAATAATATCTGAATTTCCCAGATCTGGGGAAGGAAACAGATATTGAGATCCAGGAGAACAGAGAACCCTTAAGAAAATTAACAAAAGGAAATCCACACCAAGACATATTGTAATTAAATTGGCAAAATATAGTGATAAAGAGAAAAGAAAGAAAAGAAAAGAAATAAGGCAAAAGAAAAAGCAACCTACAGGGAAACCCTATAAGGCTATCAGGAGATTTTTTAGCAGAAGCTTTCCAAGCCAGAAGAGAATGGTGTGATATATTCAAAGTGCTGAATGGGAAAAATCTGCACCCAAGAATATTCTACCCAGTAAGGAAATTATTCAGAATAGGAGAGATAAAGGGTTCCCTAGACAAACAAAAGTTAAAGGAATCCATCACCACTAAACCAAACCTGCAAGAAATGTTAAAGGGAATTCTTTTGAGTTGAAAGGAAAGGCCATTATTGAGAGTTAAGAAAAGAAAGGAAAACAAAATTCACAGGTACATACAAACATAATAAAGTAATAGATTAATCACTTATAAAATCAGTATGGAGGATAAAGCACAAAAGCAGTGAAATCAATTGTATCTATAAAATCAGTCAAGGGATTCACAAAATAAAAGGTTATAAAGTATGACACCATGTATATAATACACAATGGGAGGGTGGACTAAAATTTTAGTGCTTTTAGGATGGGTTCAAACTTAAAATGACTGTCAATCTAATATAGACTACGATATGCATAGAACATTACATGCTAACGTAGTGATAACCACAAATCAAAAGCCTGTCATAGGTATGAAAAAAATAAAGAGAAAGGAATTGAAGCATATCACTAGAGAAGGCCATCAACTCACAAGGCAAGAAAGTAAGAGAAAAAAATAACAGAGAAGACCTATAAAAATAACCATAAATGAGCAACAAAATGACAATAAGTACAAAACTATCAATAATAACTTTGAATGTAAATGAACTAAATTCTCCAATCAAAAGACATAGGGAAACTGAATGGATAAAAAAGCAAAATCCATTTATGTGCTGCTGACAAACTCATTTCATACCAAGAAACACACGCAGATTTAAGGCAAAGGGATACAAAAACATTTATCATGCAAATGAAAGTGAAAAGAAAGAAAGTTGAAGTAGCAATACTTATATTGAAAAAAGTAGACTTTAAAATAATGACAGTAACAAGACACAAAGGACACTATATAATCATAAAGGGAACAATCCAAGAAGAACATATAACAATCATAAATATTAATGAACCCAACATGGGAGCACCCAAAACATAAAGTAAATATTAATAAACATAAAGGTAGTAATAAACAGCAATACAATAATCATATGGGACTTTAATACCCCACTTACATCAATGGAAAAATCATCCAGACAGAAAATCAACAAGGAAAGTGTGGCTTTGAATGACACATTGGACCACATTGACTTAATAGTTATATTAAGAACATCCCATAATAAAAAGGTAGAATACACATTCTTTTCAAGTGCACATGAAACATTCTCCAGAATAGATAACATGTTAGGCCACAAAATCAGTCTCAACAAATTCAAAAGACTGAAATTATATCATGCATCTCTTCAAACCACAATGCCACAAAAGAAGAAATCAACCACAAGAAAAAATATGGAAAGAACACCAATACATGGAGGTTAAATAACATGCTACTAAACAATAAATAGGTCAAATAAGAAGTCAAAGAGGAAATCAAAAACTAAATGGAGACAAATGAAAATAAAAACCCAATGATCCAAAATCTTTAGGATGCAGCAAAAGCTGTTCTGAGAGGAAAGATTATAGCAATGCAGGCTTATTTCAAGAAGAAAAAAAAAATCTCTAATAAAACAACCTAACCTTACACTTAGAGGACTTATAAAAAGAACAAACAAAATCTAAAAACAGCAGAAGAAAGGAAATAATAAAGATTAAAGCAGGAAAAAAAATGAAATCAAGACTAAAAAATACAATAGAATGGATCAATGAAACCAGGAGCTGGTTCTTTGAAAAGGTCAACAAAAATGATAAGCCACTAGTCAGATTCATCCAACAAAAAAAAAAAAAAAAGAGAGAGAGAGCGAGATCTCAAAATCAGAAAGAAGTACAACCCACCACAGAAATACAAAGGATTGTAAGAGAATATTATGAAAAATTATGTCAACAAATTGGACTACATAGAAGAAATGGATAAATTCTTGTAAACCTCTCATGGCAGGGAGGACTTAAGATGGTGGAATAGTAGGGGGATCCTGGGTTTGCCTCATCCCTTGAACACAGCTAGATCAATATCAAATCATTTTGAATAACTAGGAAATTAATCTGAGGATTAAGAAAGGATCTGCACAATTGGAAGGAGAGAATGAGGCGGATGCAAGGTTCAAAAATGTGAACAGGGGAGAGAAAAGCCATGGTGCTTCAGGGGGAAAGGAGCCCTTTTCATGGAAATTAGTCCAGAAGAGAGGGAAAGAGTGGGAGGGAGAGCAGCCTATATGGTTTGTGCAAGATACTGTGGTGTGGGGATCCCCCTAGGTCACACCAGGAGAGAGTGTTTCTCTTCCTGGAGTAGATTTGGAAAAGTGTATAGTGTCTCTTCAAGGACCAAAGGTCCACCAGGTGCCATTGAATGGCCATTCAACAGCAGAGAACAGAGAAGTGTGCAGAGGGCAGATAACCTAGTCACAGGTTTTTGCTGTGCTTCACCATGGACTCCAGGCACCTGGGTGACTATATGACTGCCTTTTGGGGACAGAATGGGGCCTGGCACAGTAATGCCAGGCTCTCCTCTGGGAGGGGAGTGGGTCCATGTCTTATCAGGTCCTTTAAGATTTGGAGATTTCAATCCCAGCCATTAGCCAGAGAAAAAACATAGGAGAACTATGGCTCTAAGTGTGCCAACAGCCCAGGCACAGACAGGTTAAGGGCAGGGATCTGATAAAAACCTGGGACACAGGATGGGAGATTGTTCACTTTTCTTTGAGGGCCTCCTGAACAGCAGCAGCCACGAGTTCCTTTCTCTGGAGATGAGAGGGTGGGGTGGTGCCATCTTCCACATCCCCCCTTCCCAAGCCCATCGACAGGGTCAGACTTCAGAGAGAAACACAGTGCCTCCAGTGGAGGCTGGAGTCACTTATGCCAAACCCTACCCCCTGTACTGACCCTGCAGGGCTGTCTTTACTTGGGCAGGTCTGACTGTTAGCCCATGCTGCAGGCGTCTGTCTCAGAAGGGGAAGGAAACAAGCATTCGAGTCCAAGAGGCACAGAGAACTCCCCTCAAATCAACAAAAATATGTCAACACCCAGACATATAATAGTGCAACTTGCAAAATACAATGATAAAGAGAAATCTGAAGGCAGCTAGGGACAAAATGCCCTTAACCTAAAAGGGTAGACACATAAGGTTAGCAGCAGACCTGTACACAGAAAGTAGGTAAAAGGAGTTTGTGAACACTAAACCAGCTCTGCAAGAAAAATTAAAGGGCACTCATTCAGTGGGAAAGAGAGACCAAAAAAACAAAGACTGAAAGGAACAGACACAATCTACCAGGACAGCAACTTTACAGGTATTACAATGGCACTGAATTCATATCTATCAATAATTACTCAGAATGTAAATGCTCCAATCAAAAGACATAGGGTATCAGAATTGATAAAAAAAAAACATGGATATGATGCTTAGAAAAGATTCATTTTAATTTTTTAAAGATAATTATTTATTTATTTATTTATTTATTTATTTATTTGACCGAGAGAGAGAGAGAGAGAGAGCACAAGCAGGGGGAGAGGGAGAGGGAGAAGAAGACTCCCCGCTCAGCAGGGAGCCCTATGTGGGGCCTGATTCCAGGACCCTGGGATCATGATCTGAGCCAAAGGCAGACGCTTAACAACTGAGCCACCCAGGCGCCCCAGACAAATTACATTTAGATTTAAAAAAAAAGACTAATAAGAGATGAAGAAGGGCACTATATAAAAATAAGGGAGTCTATTCACTAAGAAGATCTAACAATTGCAAATTGCCCCCAACTTGGGAGTAGCCAAATATATAAATCAATTAACAACAAATTTAAAGAAACTCATTGATAATAATGCAATAATAGTAGGGGACTTTAATACCTCACTTATAGCAACAGACAGATCATCTAAGAAGATCAAAAAGGAAACAATAGCTTTGAATGACACATTGGACCAGATGGACTTAACAGACTTATTCAGAGCATTTCATCCTAAAATAGCAGAATACACATTCTTTTCGAGTGCACATGGGACGTTCTCCTGAAGAGATCACATACTAGATCATAAATCAGGCCTCAATCAGAACAAAAAGATTGAGATCACAGGATGCATATTTTCAGACTACAATGCTATTAAACTTGAAGTCAATCGTAAGAAAAAATTTGGAAGGACCACAAATATATGGAGGTTAAAGAATATCCCACTAAAGAATGAATGGAAATTAAAAAAGAAATTAAAAAAAATACATGGAAGCAAATGAAAATGAAATCACAATATTCTAAAACCTTTGAGATGTAGCAAAGGCAGTCCTAAGAGGGAATTATATAGCAATACAGGCCTTCCTCAAGAAACAAGAATACACAACCTAAAGGAGCTGGAAAAAGAACAGCAAATACAGCCTAAAATCAGCAGGAGAAGGGAAATAATTAAGATTAGAGCAGAAATAAATGATATAGAAATTAAAAAAATAGAATAGATCAACAAAACTAGGAACTGGTTCTTTGAAAGAATTAACAAAATGATAAACCCCTAGCCAGACTTATGGAAAAGAAAAGATAAAGGACCAAAATAAATAAACTCATGAATGAAAGAGGAGCAATCATATCCAACACTAAAGAAATACAAACAATTATATGAGAATATTATGAGCAATTATATGCCAACAAATTAGGTAATCTGGAAGAAATGGATGTATTCCTAGAAACATTCAAACTATCAAAACAGAAACAGAAAGAAATAGAAAATCTTAACAGACCCATAACCAGCAAAGAAATTGAATCAATAATCAAAATTCTCCCAACAAATAAGAGTCCACAGCCAAATGGCTTTCCAGGGGAATTCTACCAAACATTTAAAGAATTAATACCTAATCTTATGAAGCTGTTTCAAAAAATAGAAATGGAAGGAAAACTTCTGAACTCTTTCTATGAGGCCAGCATTACTTTGAGTGTATAATGCTAAGCAAAACAAGTCAGAGAAAGACAAATATATTATTTCATTCATATGTGGAATTTAAGAAACAAAACAAGTGAGCATAGGGGGAGGGAAGGAAACATAAAATAAGATAAAAACAGAGAGTGAGGTAAACCATAGGAAACTCTTAAGTATAGAGAGCAAACTGAGGATTGCTGGAGAGGAGGTGTGTGGGAGGATGGGCTAAGTGGGTGATGGGTATTAGGAAGACGCTTGTTGGGAGCAGCAGTAAGTGTTATATGTAAGTGATGAACCACTAAATTCTACTCCTAAAACCAATACTATACTATATGTTAACTCACTTCATTTTAAATAAAAAATTAACATAAACATCTCAAGATTGAATTAGAAATAAAAAATTTTCAGACCACTATTAGCAATGAAATTAAGTTAGTAATAAACTCCCAAACAAAAGTCCAGGACCACGTGGCTTAACAGATGAATTCTACTAAACATTTAAAAAATAGTTCATACCGGGTGCCTGGGTGGCTCAGTCGTTAAGCATCTGCCTTCAGCTCAGGTCATGATACCAGGGCCTTGGGACTGAGCCTCACATCGGGCTCCCTGCTCAGTGGGAAGCCTGCTTCTTCCTCTCCCACTCCTTCTGCTTGTGTTCCCTCTCTTGCTATGTCTCTGTCAAATAAATAAATGAAATCTTTAAAAAAAATAGTTCATACCTTGTCTTCTCAAACTATTGCAAAAAATAGAAGTGAAAGGAGAGCTTCCGAATTCATCCCATGAGTCCAGCATTACCCTGATACAAAAAAAAAAAAGAAAAAGAAAGAAAGAAAGAAAGAAAAAAAGAAAGAAAGAAAGAAAGAAAGAAAGAAAGAAAGAAAGAAAGAAAGAAACGAACCAAACAAACAAAAAAGAAACAAAGAAAGAAAAAGAAAAGAAAGAAAGAAAAGGAAAAGACACTACAAAAAGCAAAAGCAAACAAACAAATACTACAGGTCAATATCTATGATGAACATAGGTGCAAAAATTCTCAAAATATTAGCAAACTAAATCAAATAATACATTAAAAGATATTTACTATGATCAAATGGAATTTATTCCAGGAACGCAAGGATGGTTCAATATTCACAAATCAATCAACATGATACAACCATCAACTAGAGAAGATAAAAATTGTATGATATTTTCAGCAGATGCAGAAAAAGTATTTGGCAAAAGACCATATCCATTCATGAGAAAACCTTCCAACAAAGTAAGCTGAGGAGAACTACCTTAATATAATAAAGATCATATCTGAAAAACCCACAACCAATATCATATTCAATGGTGAAAAACTGAGAGCTATTCCTCTAAGATCAGGAAAAGGCAAGAATATCCACTCTTGCCACCTTTATTCAATACAGTACTGGAATACTCGCCTTTGCCATCAGACAAGAAAAAGAAATAAAAGGCATCCAAATTGGTAAGAAAGCAATAAAGTTTCACTACTTGTATATGGCATGACACTATATATAGAAAACCCCAAAGACTCCATACAAAAAAAAAAACAAACAAACTACTAGAACCGAGAAATGAATTCAGTAAAGTAACAGTATAAAATATCAATATACAAAAATCGGTTTCATTTCTCTACACTATAATGAAGTAGCAGAAAGAGAAATTTGCACCAAAATAATAATATATGTAGGAATAACCTTAAACAAGGAGGTGAAAGATGTGTAAACAAAAGTATAAAACACTGATGAAATAAATTGAAGATAACACAAACAAATGGAAAGATAGTCCATGCTATGGAATGGGAGAACAAATATTGTTAAAATGTTCATAAAACACAAAGGAATGTTCAGATTCAATGCAGTCCCTATCAAAATACAACAGCATTTTTCACAGAAGTAGAACAGATAAAACTAAAATTTGTATGTAACTACCAAGATCCCAAATAACAAAAGCAATCTTGAATAGCAACAAAACTGGGGGTATCACAATCCCAGATTTCAAGATATACTACAAAGCTGTAGTAATCAAAATAGTCTGGTGCTGGCACAAAAATAGACACACAAATGGATAGAACTGAGTAGAGAGCCTAGAAATAAACCTACATGGTCAATTAATCTATGACAAAAGAGACAAGAATATACAATAGAAAAAGGCAGACTCCAACAAATGGTGTTGGCAAAACTGGATAGCTACAGGCAAAAGAATGAAACTGGGCCACTTTCTTATATCATATACAAAAATAAACTCAAAATGTAGTAAGATCTAAATGTGAGGCTAGAAGCCATAAAATTCCTAAAATAAAACAGTAATTTTTTGACACCAGCTGTAGAAAAAGTTTTTTAGATATGTCGCCTCAAGAAAGAAAAACAAAAGCAAAATTAAACTATTGGGACTATACCAAAATAAAATGATTTTGCACAGTGAAGGAAATCATCAACCAAACAAAAAGATAAGCCATCAAATGGAAGTAGATATTTGGAAATGGCATATCCGATAAGGGGTTAATATCCAAAATGTATAAAGAACTTATACAACTTGAAACCAAAAAAGCAGATAATCTAATTAAAAATGGGCAGAAAACCTGAATAATTTTTCCAAAGACATATGGATGGCCAACAGACACATTAAAAGATGCTCATCATCACTAGTCATCATGGAAATTCAAATCAAAACCACAACCTCACACTTGTCAGATTGGATAAAATCAAAACACAAGGGAAAAAAGTGTTGGCAAGGATGCAGAGAAAAAGAAAGCCCCATACGCCATTCGTGGGATTGCAAGTTGGTACAGCCACTGTGGAAAATAGTATGGAGGTCCCTCAAAAAATTAAAAATAGGAACACCATATTGTCCAATAATTCCAGTGCTGGGTATTTACCCAAAGAATATAAAAATACTAATTCAAAAAGATATATGCACCCCCATATTTATTTCCCTATTATTAACAATACCAAAATATGGAAGAAACCCAAGTGTCAAGCCATAGATGAATGAATAAAGAATGAATGTATAAATATATACATACATACACACGTACACACACAGTGGAATATTTTTCATCCATTAAAAAAAAAGACTGAAATCTTGCCATTTGCAGCATAATGGATAGATTTAGCATGTATAATGCCAACTGAAGTAAGTTACAGAAAGACAAATACCATATAATGCCACTCATATATGGAATTTAAGAAACAAAAGAAAGAAAGAAAAGAAAAAAACAGACACTTAAATATAGAGAATCAAGTTGTTGTCAAAAGGGAAGTTTGTGGGAGGATGAATGAAATAGGTGAAGGGGATTAAAAGTACAACTATTGTGATGAGCACTAAATAATATATAGAATTGTTGAATCATTATATTTATACACCTGAAGCTCATATAATACTGTGTGTTAACTATATTTGAATTAAAAAGTTAAAAATTTAAAAATTAAATAACCTGATTTAAAAATGGGCAGTATACTTGAATATACATTGTTTTCTTTTCTTTCAGTATTTTATTTATTTATTTGACAGAGAGCACAAGCAGGGGGAGTGGCAGGGAGAGGGAGAAGCAGCCTTCCCACTGAGTAGGGAGCCCCATGTGGGGTTCAATCCCAGGACCCTGAGATCATGACCTAAGTGGAAGGCAGTGGCTTAACTGACTGAGCCACCCAGGTGCCCCAAATATACATTGTTTCCAAGAAGACTTAGAGATGTTCAACAGGTGCTTGAAAAGATGCTTAATGATCACTAATCATCAGAGAAATGAAAATCAAAACCACAAAAATAGCACCTCACACCTGTCAGATTGGCTATTATTACAAATACAGAAGTAACAAGTGTTGGTGGAGTGTGGAGAAAAGGGAATCCTTCTACACTGCTGACAGAAATGTAAATTGGTACAGCCACTATGGAAAACAGTATGAAGATGCCTCAAAAAATTAATAATGGAACTATTATGTGGTCTAGGATTACCACTTCTGGGTATTTAGTCAAATGAAATGAAAACACCAATCCAAAGAGATATGTACACCCTCTGCTCATGGCAGCATTACTTCTAATAGCCAAGACATGGAAAACACCTTAGTGTCTATCAGTAGCTGAATAACTAAAGAAAATATGTTATGTATATACAATAGAGTATTACACAGCCATAAAAAAGAATGAAATCTTACTTTGCAACAATATAGGTGGACCTAGAGGGTATTATGCTAAATTAAATAAGAAAAAGAAATATACTGTATGATTTCATGAATATACACAATCTAAAAAGCAAATGAAAAAACAGAAACAGTATGTTTGTTTGCATGAGTCACTGCCCATTCTGGGAAGGACTCCTCCTATTGACACCTTTGGCTCAAGGACTCAAAATTAACAAAGTAGAATCTTCCCTGGAAATGTGCTATAATTTAAGATACTTCCTACTCTTTCCTTCCTTTTGTCCTACCTTCCAAGTTGTAAAATATACATCATTTTCTGAAGTCCTCACCTGCTTTCTTCCCCTAAAATATCTTGTACATACTACCAAACTTAGTGTCTGCTTCTTGGCTGACCTGAGCAAATGTAAATGCTACCAAGAGTTGTCTAAAAACATATTAAAAGGGGATTTTTTCTGGCTCACTCATTGCTGGAAAGGCAAAAAAAACATTATTCTGTGTCATGGAACAAAGACAATCAGTCACATAAGATGGCAGCCATTTGCAAAAGGTTTTACTTATGGTGATACGGGAAAATGGCAGATGCAGGGGACGTATAGGTGTGATGTTCAGAAATTTGTAAAATACCAGAGGAGGGGAATTTGTAGGGTGTCTACAAAGATAGTGGAGTTGACTGGTTACTATTTAGTTATATCAAAGTCCTCTAGAGGGATAAGAGGAAACTAAGGGCTCCTGACAAACAATTCAAGATGAAGTGCAAGAGTCAGAGCACTTCTTTGGTAAGTTACAAAGGGACATTTATCTCCTTCATTAGAAGAGCAGTCACAATTGAGCAACAATTTGAAAAGGCAATAATATCACAGAGCTACAGACATTTGAATGTACAGCAATATAGATATGTCATGCTATCTTTAGGGCCTAGGACCCTGAAATATGGGATAAGGACTTCTAAACTGGTATACATGAGGGCACTGGCTCTGCAAGGCAATACATGCCCCATTAAAAGATGGTGTATGTCCTCTCTTACTGTGCATTAAAATTAGGATTAAATACTATCATAATTCCAGTGGACATTTACTGGGCTTGGGAAAGAGGAAAAACTATATATTGAAGGAGTTGCAAAAATAAGCTGGGAGAGAAATACCCCTGGGATTGGTTGATCAAGACAGCTGAATACCAGACTGGGTGAGAAATAATTCATTGATCTGGGGGCACTTTCTAAGGACATGGAATTTAACAAAGATTGAAAACCTGTCACAGTTAGCAACAGAATAAAGATTGTCTAATGCTGAAGAAGACATTGATCCTGGAGGTGTAATGGACATTTATGCTACTTTATCAGAGGAGGTAAAGATTGCTCTTGTCCATGATGGCCTAGCACATGGAATTTACAAAGCTACCCAAGCCTTAGACGAGTGTCAAGCCCATTTTTGTGTGCTTGCATCCATCTGTAATGAGCCTATGTATGCCAAATTGGTGGAGGACCTTTGTGCTGAACACCGAAACAACTTCATCAAGGTTGATAACAAGAAACTAGAGGAATAGATAGACTTCTGTAAAACTGACAGAGGGAAAATGCTGAAAGTGGTTGGTTGCAATTGTGTGGTAGTCAAGGACTATGGCAAAGAGTCTAAAGCCATGGACACCATTGAGAAATACTTCAAGTTCAAGAAATGAACAAATAAAAAAAAACTTGGCTTTTATTCAGTAAGAGGAGGCAGGGGAGGGAGCAGGAGAGGGGGGAGGAAGAGGGAAAGCACATAGCTAGAGAGACATTTCAGTATACGGCCAATGTAAATATTTCACTGGAGACCTGACAACCTGGCTCCAAGTGGTACTGGGGTTATCTTAGTAAGAGACTATTAGAAAAGAACTATAGGATTTGGGTTTGTGTTTAGTCATTTCATTTTTTGTAGCATTTAGGAAAGTGAGACTTGCTTTATTTGAACATTATAAGGAAGTACAGGTATTTATATGATTAGTGTTTAACAAATCTACCTAGAAAAAGACTAGGTCTAGGCCAAAGCTTTGTTTGGTAAAGAAACCACAGTCACTTATATTAGCCAGGATAGAAGTATGTTTGGCCATTTTTGTGTTTTAGACAATGTTCGTGTTTTACCTATATTCAGGTATAATTTCAGAATGATCTTGTTTTTGTCTTGATTCATCATTGTCACAGAGCAGCCTTGTTTAATGTTGATATTCTGTGAATTATTTTTTTATATTCAACCTAGAACATAAGACCTAGCTGAGCATACTAGGCTACTTCCTAAATGTCACTGCTGCTTTTCTCTTTCTCAGTAGTACTTGTATTTGAAAGCAAATAATTATATTAAATAAATATGCATACAGAAATACATGTGGGTATGCATTGGCTAACTCAATTACTTTTAATTTCAGTGGAAATTTTAAGTTGAATAATGACAATATTGTAATACATTTTTTTTCTGAGTTCTGTCAAACCTCCTCCCACAGCATATTTTTGGATCTATTTTTGGATCTACTTTTTGTTATTCATAAAATATATGGTTACCAGATAACATAATTACCTATTGTTGCAGTAGAAATTTTTATAAACAAAATAAACTACTGTATTTTTACATTTGCTTCCTTTATTTAAAATCACATAGAAAAATATTTTAAATTGTGTTTCTGAAATATGTTTCAATTTTTTACAACTTGTAGCTAAAGGCAACAAATATAAAATAACTCAGATAAAGTAATGTTAAAAACTTTAATAAATTAAAAATAATATATACTTGAAGGTCTTCTTTCAGATGACTCTGGGGGTAAGAGTAGTTGAATAGTTTGCAATATAATGGAATCAATAAAACAAAATATATACATAAAAAAAGACCTCCCAAAGCAAAAGAAAAAGAAAAGTCTCTAAGTATGAAATGAGTGCAATACATAAGTTTAGGAGAGAAAGAAAATCCATTCCCATGACTCAAAGAAATTTCTTTCTGAGATGAATTTTGAGTTAGGATCTGGAGATTTGGATAGGTTGAGAAAGAAGAGCACATCACTAAATGGCATGTATTAGGTGCTTGATACCCTACACTATATAATATAATCCTACCACAAGGCAATTAACTGAGGCCCAGACAATTTAAGTAAACAGTCATCTTTCACACAGCTCTCTATTTGCAGAGTCCTTATCTAGACCCAGATATTGACCCTCAAATCCATATTCTTTCCATCATTTGGTGTTGGGAACTACATCTAGAGATAGGCATGTGAGAATAACGAAATTGAGGGAAGGGATGAGATAAACAGAATTAAAGCATCCAGGATTTGTCCAAAATATTTTCACAGGATCATATGGTTGGTTTGAGCGGAAGAGGCTAGAAGAAACCAAAAGATAAATGGAAGATAAGGCTATAATGGTTGAACTTGCCTTAGGCATTATTGAAAACAATCGATGGCCAAAGGAATGAAATGATAAAGACATCAGTTTAAGAAGATTAATGCTAATAAGCAGAAGTGATTGAATAGAAAATAAATTAAAGGTAAGGAGCCCTATTAATTATGACAAACATAAAGTAAAATCTGACAGAATTTTGGAAGAATTTTCTAAGAATCTCAAGATCTGAAATGTCACAAAAATAAAGGAAAAATATTAATGTTCAATTGACTAGAGTGTTTTTATTTTAGGTTGGATAATTACCTTGGAAGCACTTCAAAAAGGAACTGAGTCACTTCCATCTTATGATCATAGCAAATATAGAACAGTATAAAAAATGTCCTTTATACTTCTCCAATTTTTGGATGGCAGTAGAAAATTAATTAAGGATACATATGTGGAAAATGAAAGTAGTATATACTTATTTTAACATTTTTACAAGATTTAACCTCTTTGCCAACATTAAAATATCATCTTATTTAATTCTTACAACAATTCCATGAATCGGCATATATGCTATTGTATATAAATTTAACAGAGAAATAAACCTAAGCACAGATAGGTTAAGTAATGTTTCCAAGGTAATACACAGTGGATAATAAACTTGGGGTTTGAGCCCAGGTAGTAAAGTTCTCAAGACTAGACTCTTAACACCATTTTACTAAGTTGACCCTGTATTGCTCCTAATTTAAATGATGGATACAATAATACAGCAAGCATATTTTAATTATTTTCAGTCATTATAATTTCTTTTTTAGAAAACATAACTGGTCTATTATTCAATAAATGAAAATATTATTATTTTTTCTGTAAATTCCATACATGAAGTTTTTATTTTGTGGTCACAAATATAATTTTTCCCATATTGGCTTAAGGTAATTCTTGATTTTAAGAATATGTAGATAAGAGGCCAAATTATAGAGGTTGCACAGGCCCAGTCAAAACTATATAGAAGGAGGGAATGAGGTTAAATGCAAATAAATTCAAATTGACATATTTTGGGTTCCTATTATGTGCAAGACATTATGACAATTGTGTAATATGCAATTCATCTGTGTTCAAGGAGATGGCAATATAGTGATAGATTAAATAATGATATAGATATTGGTTCTCATAATGAGTGCCATTAAGGTATATAAACACAATCATAACTGAAATGAGGGAAATACCAAGTTCTGGGGAAAGAATTAGAAAGAGCTTTCAGCAGAAGATATTTTCTAGTGCCAACTTCAAAAAATGAGTAGAATTTTTTTGTAAAGATTTTATTGATCTATTTTACAGAGAGAGAGAGAGCCAGAGAACACAAGTAGGGGGAATGGCAGAGGAAGAAGGAGAAGCAGGCTCCCTGCTAAGCAGGGAGCTGATGCGGGGCTTGATCCTAGGACCTTGGGATCATGACCTGAGCCAAAGGCAGAGCCACCCAGGCACCCCAAGAAATGAATAGAATTTTAACAAGTTTAAAATAAATTAGAAATATTCATCTAGAGAGAAGTAAAAGTATGGACTGTAACAGTAGGTCAAGACATAGAAGATAATGCTTTCAGGCATACTGACTTGGAGTGTAGCAAAAATGTTAGAGGACTTTTTACATCCCCTATAGTACTAGCTAAATAAAGACTCTCAGTGGTTAAACCATTTCCTATCTCAGTACCTCAGTACATATGGCTCAGACTTGTTAGGACACTAAATTTGAAACCCTGATGAAAGGAATCAAAATATAAGAGGTAGAATATGTTAAAAAAATACTTGATAAGTCAAAATATGGAAGCCCCAAATAGTTGGGAAAATATTTCTTCCTATCATAAAAACAGGCTGAAAAGGTAAGGTATTAGTGAATTTGATAAAATATTTTTGGGGTAACTCAGTAATTTCAGCTCGCCAGTAAGACATGATAAAGTGATAACCCACAGTCAAATTGTAAGAGACTTAAGAACTCTTACTTTGAAGAATGAGATATAGAATAAAAGCTGAACACACAGATTGCTGAATAGCAATGAACCATCAGCCGAGATTAGGTAACATGAATTCCAAATGTATATGATAAAGATTTCAATACTGCCCAGAAAACTTCAGGAGCCTGAAATAGAAGTAAAGAAATGGCCAATGAGCTGCTTCCTGTATCTACCAATTGTAAAGTTATCAGTTAGACCAAATCAGTCAATATTTAAAAGTATTTTTGCATTCTTAATTTTCTGTCTACATGTTACACCTGTTACCGATAAAGAAGAATTAAAATACCAACTACAATTAGAATTGGCTATTTTTCACTTTGGCTAATTCTGGGTTTACGTTTTTTGAACCATCTAGAGTATGGTAAGATATGTAAGTATATGATCCAGGAAAGGAGGTTAAGATATAAAGAGATAAAACAATATGCCCAAAAGGCATAATAATTTGGAATATAGCAAAATGTTATATATAACATCCTAATAAAACTTTGAGGCATTTGTACTGAACAGGAAATAGTCAAAACCTTACAGAGCCTTATTTTTGTTTTTTGTTTTGTTTTCTTGTTTTTAGGGTTGCTATGTCTTCTTAACCAATTGACATATTGATCATTATGAAATGTCCTCTTTTATCCCCGGTGATATTCCTTATGCTGTATTCTATTTTGCCTGATAGTAATAGACATTTTCTTGTTTGCTTGTTTTTTTTTTTTTGCCTTTAGTGTCTTTATGTAGAAAGTATATTTTTTACAGATGTCATATAAATAGATATGTCCTATTTTCTAATTAAATGAAAATCTCTGCTTTTAATTGGAATGCAGAAAAAATTTAATGTAATTTTTGATATAGCTGGGTTTTTTTTTTAATTTAAATTCAATTACCAACACATAGTACATCATTAGTTTCAGATGTAGAGTTCAATAAATCACCAGATGTGTATAACACCCAGTGCTCATCACATCACTTGCCCTCCTTAATGTCCATCACCCAAAAACTCCATCCCCTCAGCAACCCTCAGTTTGTTTCCTATAGTTAAGAGTCTCTCATGGTTTTTCTCCCTTTCTGATGACTTCTCATTCAGCTTTCCGTCCCTTCCCCTGTGATCCTCTGCACTGTTTCTTATATTCCACATATGAGCGAAACCATATAATTGTCTTTCTCTGCTTGACTTATTTCCCTCAGCATAATACCCTCTAGTCCCAACCACATCAGTGAAATGGTAAGTGTTCATCCTTTCTGATGGCTCAGTAATACTGTATTTCTTTATCCATTCATCTGTTGATGGACATCTCAGCTCTTTCCAGTTTGGCTATTGTGAACATAGCTGCTATAAACATTAGGGTGCTGGTACCTCTTTGGATCACTACATTTATATCTTTGGAGTAAATACCTCGTAGTTCAATTTATGGGTCATAGGGTAGCTCTATTTTCAAATTCTTTAGAACTTCCATACTGTTTTCTAGAGTGGCTGTACCAGCTTGCCTTCCCACCAACAGCGTAAGAGGGTTCCCCTTTCTCCACTAATTTTAGCCATTCTGACTGGTGTAAGGTGGTATCTTATTGTGGTTTGGTTTGTATTTCCCTGATACAAAGTGATGTGGTACACTTTTTCATGTGTCTGTTGGGTATTTGTACATCTTCTTTGGAGAGATGTCTGTTCATGTATTCTGTCCATTTCTTGACTGGATTATTTGTTCTTTGGGGGTTGAGTCTGATAAGTTCTTTATAGATCTTGGATACTAGCCCTTTATCTGATATGTCATTTGCAAATATCTTCTCCCATTCTGTAGGTTGCCTTTTAGTTTTGTTGACTGTTTCCTTTGCTATACAGAAGCTTTTTATCTTGATGAAGTGCCAATAATTCATTTTTGCTTTTGTTTCCCTTGCCTCTGGAGATCTGTCTAGCAAGAAGTTGCTCTGGCTGAGGTCAAAGAGGTTGTTCCCTGTGTTCTTCTCTAGGATTTTGATGGATTCCTGTATCACATTTATGTCTTTCACCCATTTTGAGTTTATCTTTGGGTGCAATTGTAAATGGGATTAACTCCTTAATTTCTCCTTCTTCTGTCTCATTGTTAGTGTATAGAAATGCAACTGATTTCTGTGCATTGATTTTTATATCCTGCCACATTGCTGAATTCCTGTATGAGTTCTAGGAAATTTGGGGTGGAGTCTTTTGGGTTTTCCACATAAAGTATCATGTCATTTTTGAAGGGTAAGGGTTTGACTTCTTCTTTGCCAATTTGAAAGAATTTTATTTCTTTTTGTTGTCTGATTGCTGAGGCTAGGATTGCTAGTACTATGTTGAACAACAGTAGTGAGAGTGGGCATCCCTATCGTGTTCCTGACCTTAGGGGAAAAGCTCTCTTTTATAACTTAAAAAAAAAAAAAAGTTTTCCCCTCTGAGAATGATATTTGCTGTGGGCTTTTCATAGATGGCTTTTATGATATTGAGGTATATCCCATTATCCCTACACTGAAGAGTTTTAATCAAGAAGGGATGCTGTAACTTTGTCATATGCTTTTTCTGCATCTATTGAGAGGATCACATGGTTGTTGTCCTTTTATTAATGTGATATATCACGTTGATTGATTTGCGAATGTTGAACTGTCCTTTCATCCCAGGAATAAATCTTACCTCGTTGTGGTGAATAATCCTTTTAATGTACTCTTGGCTCCTATTGGCTACTATATTAGTGAGAATTTTAGCATCTATGTTCATCAGGAATATTGATTTGTAATTCTCCTTTTTGGTGGGGTCTTTGATTTTGGGATCAAGGTAATGCTGGTCTCATAGAACGAGTTTGGAAGTTTTCCTTCCATTTCTATTTTTTTGAAACAGCTTCAGAAGAATAGGTATTAATTCTTCTTTAAATGTTTGGTAGAGTTCCCCTGGGAAACAATCTGGTGCTTGATTCTTGTTTGTTGGGAAATTTTTGATTACTGCTTCAATTTGCTTGATGGTTATGGATCAGTTCAAATTTTCTATTTCTTCCTGTTTCAGTTTTGATAGTTTGTATATTTCTAGGAATGCATCAATTTCTTCCAGATTGCCTAATTTGTTGTCATATAATTGCTCATAACATTCTCATATAATTGTATTTCTTCAGTGTTGGTTGTGATCTCTCCTCTTTTATTCATCATTTTGTTTATATAGGTCCTTTCTCTCCTTTTGATAAGTCTGACTAGGGGTTTATCAATCCTATTAATTCTTTCAAAAAACCAGCTTCTAGTTTCATGATCTATTCTACTGTTCTTTGGGTTTTGTGTTTCATTGGTTTCTGGTTTAATCTTTATTTCTCTTCTCCTGCTTGGGTTAGGCTTTATTTGCTGTTCTTTCTCCAGATCCATTAGGTGTAAGCTTAGCTTGTTTATTTGAGACTTTTCTAACTGTTTTAGGAAAGGCTTGTATTGCTATGTACTTCACTTTTAGGACTGCCTTTGTTGCATCCCAAAGGTTTTGAACAGTTGTGTTTTCATTTTCATTTGTTTCCATGAATTTGTTTCTTCTTTAATTTCCTGATTGACCCATTCACTCTTTATTGGGATACTCTTTAACCTCCAATTACTTGAGTTCCTTCCAAATTTCCTCTTGTGATTGAGTTCAAATTTCAAAACATTGTGGTATGAAAATATGCCAGGAATAATCCCAATCTTTTAGTACCAGTTGAGGCCCGATTTGTGACCTAGTATGTGATCTATTCTGGAGAATGTTCCATGTGCACCCGAGAAGAATGTGTATTCTGTTGCTTTAGGATGGAATGCTCTGTGTGTATATATATATATATATATATATATATATATATATATATATATGAAGTCTATCTGGTCCAATATGTCATTCAATACCCTTGTTTCCTTATTGATCTTATGCTTAGATGATCTGTCCATTGGTATGAGTGGGGTATTAAATTCCCCTACTATTATTGTATTATTATCAATGTGATTTTTTAACTGTGTTATTATTTGGTTTATATAATTTACTGTTCCTAATTTTGTAGCATAAATATTAATAATTGTTAAAAGGTCTATCCAGCAAGAAGTTCTAAGTATGATATAGTATCCTTCTTCATCCCTTACTACAGTCTTTGTCTTAAAATCTAATTTGTCTGATATAAGGATTACTATCCCAGCTTTCTTTTGATGTCCATTAGCATAGTAAATGGTTTTTCACTCCCTCACTTACAATCTAAAATGAGTCTATTGTAGACAGCATATGGATGGGTCTTGCTTTTTTTATCTAATCTGATACCCTGTGTCTTTTGATTGGAGCATTTAGTCCATTTACATTCAGAGTAACTATTGAAAGATATGAATTCAGTGCCATTGTATTTCTTGTAAAGTCCTTGTTTCTGTGGATTGTCTCTGTTTCTTTCTGCTCCATGTTACTTTTTGGTTCTCTCTTCACTTAGAGGATCCCCTTTACTATTTCTTGCAAGGCTGGTTTGCTGATCACAAATTCTTTTAGTTTCTGTTTGTCCTGGAAGCTCTTTATTTCTCCTTCCATTCTGAATGACAGCTTTGCTGGATAAGGTATTGTTGGCTGAATGTTTTTCTCATTTAGTACCCTGAATATATCATGCCAGCCCTTTCTGGCCTACCAGGTCTCTGTGGATAGGTCTGCTGCCAGTCTAATGTTCCTACCCTTGTACTTTAAGGACCTCTTGTCTCAAGCTGCTTTCAGGATTTTCTCTTTATCTCTGAAGTTTACCAGCTTCACTGTTATATGTTGGGTGCTGATCTATTTTTATTGATTTTGAGGGGCGTTCTCTCTGCCTCGTGTACTTGAACCCCTGTTTCCTTCCCCAGATTAGGGAAGTTCTCAGCTATGATTTGCTCAAAGACACCTTCTCTTCCTCTCTCTCTCTTTCTTTTTCTTCTGGGACCCCAATAATTCTAATATTGCATTGCTTTATGATATCACTGATTTCTCAAAGCCACCCTTCATGATCCATTAGTTGTTTTTCTCACTTTTCCTCAGCTTCCTTCTTTTCCATAATTTTTTCTTCTGTGTCACTGACTCTCTTCTGCCTCATTTATCCTAGCTGTTAGAACATCCATTTTAGACTGCATCTCTGCCAAAAGATTTTTAATTTTGGCCTTATTAGAGTTTATTTCTGCACTAAGAGATTCTCTAGTGTCTTTTATGCTTTATTCAAGCCCAGCTAGTAACTTTATAATCATTACTCTGAATTCTATTTTGGACATTTTACTTATATCAATATTGATTAGAACTATGGCAGAGAGTATTACCTCTGGTTCTTTCTTTGGCTGTGAATTTCTCCTTCTAGTCATTTTATTTAGAGAAGAATAGATGAATGAGAGAAAAAAATAAAAAATATATCAACCACAACCTCATTGAAATACTAGACAAATCTGAAGAGGTCAGAAACCAAAAAAGAAAAAAAAGGGGGGAATAAAGAGAATATAATCTCACAGGTGGACAAAACAGGGTGATCCACTTGGTCCTAGATGTATTTTTGTCTGTTTGTTAGAAGACACAAAATCCCAAAATTGTAAAGAGAGAAAAACTTACATATATAAACAAAAATAAAACTGAATATATGAAAGGAAGCCAAAAATGAAGAATATACTATAAAATGTAAATGTAAAAATGAAAATCTAAAAAATGACTTAAAAACAAAGAGTTGATAAAATAAAAAACTTTCGAAAAGGGGGTGCTTTTCTATTTGTAGAATTGCAACAATTATTTTCTTACATCTCAAGTTGAATTTTGAATTCACAGATGTTCAGAATGATTTGATAGATAACTATCTGAATTCAAGGGGCCAGATGAGACAGGCGTCCCCTATTCTTCCACCATTTTCCCTCTCCCAATTGATATAGCTGGATTTAATCATCCATCTTGGTATTTATTTTTATTTGTCCCATCTGTTTTTTTGTTTCCTTTTTCTTTTTTGCCCTTTTTAAATTGAATACAGTTGCTTTTCAAGTATAGTATATTATCTCCACCATTGGCTTATTGGCTATATCTTTTTCTTTTGCCTTTTATGTATTTTCTCTAGTGCTTAAAGTATTTCATTTTAACTAATTTCATTCTACCTTTAAATACGTTATGTTATTTACATATATTATAAAAAAATTTCAGCAGTGCATTTCCACTTCCCTTTACTTTTATTATTCTGTACATTTGTATATTTTATTTTTCTTCATTCTGACTTGATTATCTTGACCACTTCTTTTTTTAAAAGATTTTATTTATTTGGCAGAGAGAGACACAGTGAGAGAGGGAACACAAGCAGGGGGAGTGGGAGAGGGAGAAGCAGGCTTCCCACCAAGCAGGGAGCCTGATGTGGGCCTTGATCCCAGGACCCTGGGATCATGACCTGAGCCAAAAGCAGACACTTAACTAATTGAGCCACGTAGGCACCCCTCTTGACCATTTCTTAGTTGTATATACCTTATTTTTCTTTAGTGGTTACAATGGTGGTTAATGACAATACTTAAGAAAATATGGAACTCATAATTAAAAGACCACAAACCCATTTTCTCCTCAAAAGCATTTGGTGATTAAGGGAATTTAAATTTTCTTTATTAACATTGTGAAGTAAGAGAAATAGTAAGTAAAGTGCAGGGTTTTTAAAAGTGGGATATTTAACAAGAGTGCATCTCATAATAAGTTGGATCCCTAAAGGTCCATTTTGAGACATATATTACAGAAATGTACAGCCCCTAATGCAGAATTAATCTCCCCCCCAAAAAAATTAATCATTTTAAAATTTTGGGCATCCAGGGAAAAATTAAGCTTTAATATTGATTAAACATTGCCTGAGATTTATCAGGTACCTGGAATAAGTAAATGGTAAGACTCTTTGTAGAAAAGATTTCTTACCTATATCTTTGGAACTACAAATAATTACAAAAATAATTAGGTCATATGAAGTGCTCAGTTTAAACCACACAATACTGAACAAGATTGGAAGACAATATTAAAGCCAAGAACCAGGGCAACAAATAGAAAAAAAAATATGATAGATACAAATCAACTTTATCAGTAATCACTTTGAACATTGATGGTCTAAATGCTCCAATTAAAAAAACAGAAATTGTCACAATGCATCAAAAAACAAGACCCAACAATATGTTGTCTACAAGAAACCCACTTTAAATATTAATATATATATAGCTTAAAAGTAAACTGATGGGGGAAAATATACCAGGTGAATACTAAACAAAAGAAAGGAGTAGCTATATTAATTTCAGACAAAGCAGACTTCAAAGCAGGGAAAGTTACCAGGGATAAAGAAGAACATTATATAATGATAAAGGGGTTAATTCTCTAAGATGTAACACTCTTAACAAACCATCAAACTATGTGAAGCAAAAAGTATTGGAATTGCAAAGGGAATAAGATGGAGCCACTATTCTCCCTGGAGACCTAAGACCCCTCTATCAGAAATTGACAAGTCTAGCAGAGAATCAGTAAGGACATAGTTGAACTCAATATCATCATCAATAAAATAGGTATAATTGACACCTGTAGACTATTTCATCTGACAATAGCAGAATACACATTCTTCTCAAGCTCATATAGAAAATTCACCACCATAGACCACATTCTGGGCCATGAAACATAACTTAATAAAATTAAGAATAGAAATCATACAATGTCCACTCTCAGACCACAATAAAATTAAACTAGAAATCAATAATGGAAAGATAACTGGAAAAATCAATACATGGAGATTAACTTTTGTATATAACACATGGGTCAAAGAAAAATCGTAAGAGAAATTTAAAAATATTGAACTAAATGAAAATGAGAACACAACTTTCCAAAATTTGTGGGATACAGAAAAAAAGCAGTTTGTAGAGGGAAATTTCTAGTATTGAATTCATATATTTGAGAAGAAGAAAAATCTAAAACCAATAACCTAAGTTTCTACTTTAGGAAACTAGAATAAGAAGGGCATATTAAATCAAAGAAAGCAGAAGAAATAAAAATTAGAGCCAAAATCAGTGAGACTTAAAACAGGAAAATAATAGAAAAAAATCAATGAAACCAAAAGCTGGTTCTTTGAAGAGATCAACAAAATCTATAAGCCTCTTGCCAGGCTAAGAAAAAAGAGGACATAAATTATTAATATCATAAATTAAATAAGGGTATCATTACAGATACTATGGACATTAAAAGGATAATAAGTAAATACTATTAACAACTTCATGTTCACAAATTTGAATACCTAGATGACATGCACAGTTCCTTGAAAGACACAAGTACCAAAACTCAAAACAGGAAGAAATATATAATCTGAATAGAATTATTTCTTTTTTTAGAGAATGTGTGCATATATGTGCATGAGTGGGAGAGAAGGGGCAGAGGGAAGGGGAGAGAGAGAGAGAAAGAATCTCAGGCAGGCTCTACACCCAGCAGAAGCTCAGTCTCACAAACCCATGATCATCACCTGAGCTTAGACGCTTAACCAGCCTAGTCACCTAGTCACCCTTGGATAGGCCTATATTAATGAAATTGCAACAATAATTGAAAATCTAAAACAGAAACCACCACGTACTGATGGGTTCAGTGGTGAATTCTACCAAACATTTAAGGAAGGAATTATACCATTCTTTTCATTCCTTTTTAAGACTAGAAAGAAGAAATATTTTCTAACTTGTTCTATGAGCCTAGAATTATCTTAATACCCAAACCAGATAAAGACATTACAAGAAAACTATAGACCACTATCAGTAATTAACAGATGCAAAAATCCTCAACAAAATATTAGGAAATCTGATCCAACAATGTATAAAAAGAATAATACACCATGACCAAGTGGACTTCATTCCAGGTATGCGAGGCAGATTCAATTTTCAAAAATAATTAAAAATAAGTTAATGTAATCTATCACATCATCAGACTAAAAAGTCATATGATCATATCAACAGATGCAGAAAAAGCATTTGACAAAAACCAACACCTATTCATGAAAAAAAAAAGAGTCCATAAACTAAGAATATATGGAAACTTTCTCAACTTGATAAAAATCTTTAAAAAAACCCAACACCTGGGGAGCCTTGGTGGCTCAGTCGGTTAAGTGTCCAACTCTTGGTTTCTGCTCAGGTCATGCTCTCATTGGTCTTGAGATCAAACCCTGATTTAGGCTCCACGCTTTGTGGGGAGTCTGCTTGAAGATTCTCTCCCTCTGCCTCTCCCCCCAATTCATGTGCTTTTGCTCACGTTCTCTCAAATAAATCTTAAAAAAAAAAAAAAATCCCAAAACATAACAGCTTACATATGGGCTAGAAAATCAAAGCTTCTCCACTGAGATCAGGTACAAGGGAAGGATGTCCCCTCTCACCACTCCATTTCAATACTATATTGCAAGACCAAGCTAGCACAGTCAGGCAAGAAAAGGAAATAAAAGGTATATGGGTTGGGAAGGAATAAATAAAACTATTTTTATTCATAGATGATGTAATTGTACACCATCCAAAAAAAAAAAAAAATGACTAAAAACTCCTGAAACTAATATGGAATGATAACAAGGTTGCATTATACAAGGTTATTATACAAAAGTCATTCACTTTTCTGTATAACATCAAACAAGTAGAATCTGAAATTTTTTTATTTTTATTTTTTTATTTTTTTAAAAAAGATTTTATTTATTTGACAGAGAGAGATACGGTGAGAGAGGGAACACAAGCAGGGGGAATGGGAGAGGGAGAAGCAGGCTTCCCACAGAGCAGGGTGCCCAATGTGGGGCTCGATTCCAGGACCCTGGGATCATGACCTGAGCTGAAGGCAGATGCTTAAAGATTGAGTCACCCAGGTGCCCCTAGAATCTGAAATTTAAAACAATACTATTTATATTATAGCATCTTCCAAAGTGAAATACTTAAGTATAATTTTTTTTATATATGTATAAGATCTTTATGAGAAAAACTACAAAGCAATATCCACAATATACCTTGCTGGAATTTATTTTTTATAATTTTTATTGTTATGTTAATCACCACACATTACATCATTAGTTTTTGATGTAGTGTTCCAGGATTCATTGTTCGTGCATAACACCCAGTGCTCCACGCAGAATGTGCCCTCTTTAATACTATTCACCTGGCTAACCCATCTCCCCACCCCCCTCCGGTCTAGAACCCTCAGTTTGATATTCAGAGTCCATTGTCTCTCATGGTTCGTTTCCCTCTCTGACTTACTCCCCTTCATTCTTCCCCTCCTGCTATCTTCTTCTTCTTTTTTCTCTTAACATATATTGCATTATTTGTTTCAGAAGTACAGATATGTGATTCAACAGTCTTGCACAATTCACAGTATTCACCATAGCACATACCCTCCCCAATGTCTATCACACAGCCACCCCATCCCTCCCACCCCCCACCAACTCCAGCAACCCTCAGTTTGTTTCCTGAGATTAAGAATTCCTCATATCAGTGAGGTCATATGATCCATGTCTTTCTCTGATTGACTTATTTCACTCAGCATAACACCCTCCAGTTCCATCCACATCGTTGCAAATGGCAAGATCTCATTCCTTTTAATGGCTGCATAATATTCCATTGTGTATATATACCACCTCTTCTTTATCCATTCATCTGTCGATGGACATCTTGGCTCTTTCCACAGTTTGGCTATTGTGGACATTGCTGCTATAACATCGGGGTGCACGTACTTCTTTGGATCCCTACATTTGTATCCTTGGGGTAAATACCCAGTAGTGCAATTGCTGGATCGTATGGTAGCTCTATTTTCAACTGTTTGAAGAACCTCCATACTGTTTTCCAGAGTGGTTGCACCAGCTTGAATTCCCACCAACAGTGTAGGAGGGTTCCCCTTTCTCCACATCCCCGCCAACATCTGTCGTTTCCTGACTTGTTAATTTTAGCCATTCTGACAGGGGTGAGGTGGTATCTCACTGAGGTTTTGATTTGGATTTCCCTGATGCCGAGCGATGTTGAGCACTTTTTCATCTGTCTATTGGCCATTTGGATGTCTTCTTTGGAAAAATGTCTGTTCATGTCTTCTGCCCATTTCTTGATTGGATTATTTGCTCTTTGGGTGTTGAGTTTGATAAATTCTTTATAGATTTTGGATACTAGCCCTTTATCTGATAAGTCATTTGCAAATATTTTCTCCCATCCTGTCCGTTGTCTTTTGGTTTTGTGGACTGTTTCTTTTGTTGTGCAAAAGCTTTTTATCTTGATGAAATCCCAATAGTTCATTTTTGCCTTTGCTTCCCTTGCCTTTGGCGATGTTTCTAGGAAGAAGTTGCTGCGGCTGAGGTCGAAGAGGTTGCTACCTGTGTTCTCCTTTAGGATTTTGATGGACTCCTGTCTCACGTTTAGGTCTTTCAACCATTTGGAGTCTTTTTTGTGTGTGGTGTAAGGAAATGGTCCAGTTTCATTCTTCTGCATATTGCTGTCCAATTTTCCCAACACCATTTGTTGAAGAGACTGTCTTTTTTCCATTGGACATTCTTTCCTGCTTTGTCAAAGATTAGTTGACCATTGAGTTGAATATCCATTTCTGGGCTCTCTATTCTGTTCCATTGATCTATGTGTCTGTTTTTGTGCCAGTACCATACTGTCTTGATGATGACAGCTTTGTAATACAGCTGGAAGTCCGGAATGTGATGCCACCAGCTTTGCTTTTCTTTTTCAATATTCCTCTGGCTATTCGGGGTCTTTTCTGGTTCCATACAAATTTTAAGATTATTGGTTCCATTTCTTTGAAAAAAGTGGATGATATTTGATGGGGATTGCTTTGAATGTGTAGATTGCTCTAGGTAGCATTGACATCTTCACAATGTTTGTTCTTCCAATCCATGAGCATGGAACGTTTTTCCATTTCTTTGTGTCTTCCTCAATTTCTTTCATGAGTATTTTATAGTTTTCTGAGTACAGATCCTTCGCCTCTTTGATTAAATTTATTCCTATGTATCTTATGGTTTTGGGTGCAATTGTAAATGGGATCAACTCCTTGATTTGTCTCTCTTCTGTCTTGTTGTTGGTGTATAGGAATGCCACTGATTTCTGTGCATTGATTTTATATCCTGCTACTTTACTGAATTCCTGTATGAGTTCTAGCAGTTTTGGGGTGGAGTCCTTTGGGTTTTCCACATAAAGTATCATATCATCTGCAAAGAGTGAGAGTTTGACTTCCTCTTTGCTGATTCAGATGCCTTTGATTTCTTTTTGTTGTCTGGTTGCTGTGGCTAGGACTTCTAATACTATGTTGAATAGCAGTGGTGATAGTGGACATCCCTGCCGCGTTCCTGACCTTAGGGGAAAAGTTCTCAGCTTTTCCCCATTGAGAATGATATTCGCTGTAGGTTTTTCATAGATGGCTTTTATGATATTGAGGTATGTACCCTCTATCCCTATACTCTGAAGAGTTTTGATCAAGAAAGGATGCTGTACTTTGTCAAATGCTTTTTCTGCATCTATTGAGAGGATCATATGGTTCTTGTTCTTTCTTTTGTTAATGTATTGTATCACGTTGATTGATTTGTGGATGTTGAACCAACCTTGCAGCCCAGGGATAAATCCCACTTGGTCATGGTGAATAATCCTTTTAATATACTGTTGGTCTTATTGGCTAGTATTTTGGTGAGAATTTTTGCATCCATGTTCATCAAGGATATTGGTCTGTAATTCTCCTTTTTGATGGGGTCTTTGGCTCATTTTTGGATCAAGGTAATGGTGGCCTGATAAGATGAGTTTGGAAGTTTTCCTTCCATTTCTATTTTTTGGAACAGTTTCAGGAGAATCGGTATTAATTCTTCTTTACATGTCTGATAGAATTCCCCTGGGAAGCCGTCTGGCCCTGGGCTTTGGTTTGTTGGGAGATTTTTGATACCTCCTTCAATATCTTTAGTGGTTATAGGTCTATTCAGGTTTTCTATTTCTTCCTGGTTTAATTTGGTAGTTGATACATTTCTAGTAATGCACCCATTTCTTCCAGGTTATCTAATTTGCTGGCATAGAGTTGCTCATAATATGTTCTTATAATTGTTTGTATTTCTTTGGTGTTGGTTGTGATCTCTCCTCTTTCATTCATGATTTTGTTGATTTGGGTCATTTCTCTTTTCTTTTTGATAAGTCTGGCCAGGGGTTTATCAATCTTGTTAATTCTTTCAAAGAACCAGCTCCTAGTTTCATTGATCTGTTCTACTGTTCTTTTGGTTTCTATTTCATTGATTTCTGCTCTGATCTTTATTATTTCTCTTCTCCTGCTGGGTTTAGGCTTTATTTGCTGTTTTTTTCTCTAGCTCCTTTAGGCGTCGGGTTAGGTTGTGTATTTGAGACCTTTCTTGTGTCTTGAGAAAGGCTTCTATTGCTATATACTTCCCTTTTAAGACTGCCTTTGCTGTATCCCCAAGATTTTGAACAGTTGTGTTTTCATTTTCATTGGTTTCCATGAATTTTTTTAATTCTTCTTTAATTTCCTGGTTGACCCATTCATTCTTTAGTAGGATGCTCTTTAGCCTCCATGTATTTGAGTTCTTTCTCACTTTCCTCTTGTGATTGAGTTCTAGTTTCAAAGCATTGTGGTCTGAAAATATGCAGGGAATAATCCTAATCTTTTGGACCGGTTGAGACCTGATTTGTGACCAAGATGTGATCAATTCTGGAGAATGTTCCATGGGCACTAGAGAAGAATGTGTATTTCATTGCTTTGGGATGGAATGGTCTTAATATGTCTGTGAAGTCCATTTGGTCCAGTGTTTCATTTAAAGTCTTTATTTCCTTGTTGTATTTTTGCTTAGATGGTCTGTCCATTTCAGTCAGGGGGGTGGTAAAGTCCCCCACTATTATTGTGTTGTTGTCAATGTGTTTCTTTGCTTTTGTTATTAATTGCCTTATATAATTGGCTGCTCCCATGTTCGGGGCATAGATATTTATAATTGTTAGATCTTCTTGTTGGATAGACCCTTTAAGTAGGATATAGTGTCCTTCTTCATCTCTTATTACAGTCTTTGTTTTAAAATCTAATTTGTCTGATATAAGGGTTGCCACCCCAGCTTTCTTTTGGTGTCCATTAGCATGGTAAATGGTTTTCCACCCCCTCACTTTCAATCTGGGGCTGTCTTTGGGTCTAAAACGAGTCTCTTGCAGACAGCATATTGATGGGTCTTGTTTTTTAACCCAATCTGATAGCCTGTGTCTTTTTATTGGGGCATTTAGCCCATTAACTTTCAGGGTAACTATTGAAAGGTATGAATTTAGTGCCATTGTATTCCCTGTAAGGTGACTGTTACTGTATATTGTCTGTGTTCCTTTCTGATCTATGCTGCTTTTAAGCTCCTCTTTGCTTAGAGGAGCCCTTTCATTATTTCTCATAGGGCTGGTTTCGTGTTTACAAATTTCTTTAGTTTTTGTTTGTCCTGGAAGCTTTTTATCTCTCCTTCTATTTTCAATGGCAACTTAGCTGGATATAGTATTTTTGGCTGCATATTTTTCTAGTTTAGTGCTCTGAAGATATCATGCCGGTCCTTTCTGGCCTGCCAGGTCTCTGTGGATAGGTCTGTTGCCAGTCTAATGTTTCTACCATTGTAGGTTACAGATCTCTTCTCCCGAGCTGCTTTCAGGATTTTCTCTTTGTCTCTGAGACTCGTAAGTTTTACTATTAGATGTCGGGTGTTGACCTATTTTTATTGATTTTGAGAGGGGTTGTCTGTGCTTCCTGGATTTTGATGCCTGTTTCCTTCCCCACATTAGGGAATTTCTCTGCTCTTATTTGCTCCAATATACCTTCTGCCCCTCTGTCTCTTTCTTCTTCTTCTGGGATCCCAATTATTCTAATGTTGTTTCGTCTTATCGTATCGCTTATCTCTCGAATTCTGCCCTCGTGATCCTGTAGTTGTTTCTCTCTCTTTTTCTCAGCCTCTTTTTTTTCATCATTTGGTCTTCTATATCGCTGATTCTCTCTTCTGCCTCATTTATCCTAGCAGTTAGTGTCCCCATTTTTGATTGCACCTCATTAATAGCCTTTTTGATTTCAACTTGGTCAGATTTTAGTTCTTTTATTTCTCCAGAAAGGGTTTCTCTAATAACTTCCACGCTTTTTCAAGCCCAGCTAGTATCTTTAAAGTCATGATTCTGAACTCTAGGTCCAACATCGTACTAATGTCCGTATTGAGTAGGTCCCTGGCAGACGGTACTACCTCTTGTTCTTTTTGCTGAGGTGATTTTTTTCGTCTTTTCATTTTGTCCAGGGAATAGATGAATGAGAGAACAAAACGCTAACAGGTTAACAACATCTCCAGCAAATATACTCTATACAAATCATAAAAGACCTGAAACCAGGGGAAAAGAAAAGGAAAGAAAGAAAAAAGAAAGAGAAAAAAAAAAGGAAAAGAAAAAGATAAGAACAAAGAATAACAGAACAAAACAAAAAAAACAGAATATGATCAAATATGATCAGGCTAGTGCATAGATCAGTGCTACACACTAGATTTTGGGCGTATTTTGGTCCTTTAGAAGAAAGTGCCTCCTAAAATTTTAAAGGAAGAAAGACATATATATGTACAAAATAAGGGTTGATACAATGAAGGGATGGAAGATGATTGTAAAGATGATATTATAAACCTTTTTATAAAAGGAATTGATAAGAAGTTGTTTGAAAAAATAAAGAAGATTTCAAAAAAAAGAAGGAAAGGGAAAAAAAGGGAGAGAATGTGATCAGGCAGGAGACTAGAACAAAGCCATACACTAGTGATTTAGTGTATATTTTGATCTGTTAGAAGAAACTGTATCTCAAAAATTTAAAGAGAGAACAACTTATATATATATGCCAAAGATAAGGGTAACTACTATGAAGGCATAAATTATGATGCTATAAATGAAAAATAAAAAATGTTTTTATAAAAAACGGATTGATAAGATGCTGGTTGAAAAAGGGAAAAAGAAAAATTAAAAAAAAAAGTTAAAAAAATTAACTTTGAAAAACTAATGAATCATGGTAAAAAAGCCATGAATTCTATGTGCAATATTCCCCTAGCGCTGGAGTTCTCCCGTTCTCCTTGATCGGTAAACTTGGTCTTGGCTTGCTGGCTGTCCCTGCTGATCTTCTGGGGGAGGGGGAGCGGTCTGTTGCCGTGGTTCCCAAATGTCTTTGCTGGAGGCGGAATTTCCCCGCCCTTGTCGGTCCTGGCTAAGCAAGCTGCTCGGGTTTGCTCTCAGGAGCTTTTGTTCCCTGCAAGCTGTGGGCACAGCTTTGGAGGATCAGGGTGAAAATCGTGGCCTCCCAATCTCCACCTGGAGGAGCTGAGAACTCAGGGCCCCACTCCTCAATGCACCCCCAGAGAAAAACAGTCTCTCCCCTCTCCCTGGTCTCTGGCCTCACTCCGTGCTCACCGGGCCTGTGACCAAGCGTTTCTTTCTCTCGCACCCGACCCCGTGAGGAGTCTTCAAACCCAGCAGATCCCTGCGGTGCGCTCCAGCTCCGCTCCTCCTGGGGGAGGAAGGGGAGTCTCCCCGGATCTGCCGCTTGTTGGGTCCCTGCTGGAGGAGCAGTGGCCCGACTTTCACCAATCACAGTTTATGGCAACCCCAAGCTGAGAGCCCGCGCCTCGGCTCCATCTCTGCAGCCGGCTTCCCTGCTCCAATCCCTGGGAGCTCTGCCGCACTAAGGCACCCCGGTCTTTCTGTGACCCCGAGGGTCCTGATACCACACTGTCCTGCGAGGGTTCCACCCCACGCTTAGCCACTGGAGCGACATCCCTCAGCGGAGCTGACTTCTCAAATTTCTGATTTTGTGCTCTGCAGCTCTGTCACTTGCCAGAAGCGGCCGACGGAGGCCCCTCCCCCGCCGTCTATCCTCCCAAAGATCGCCTCGGATTCACTTCTCCACACGTCCTACCTTCCAGTAAGTGGTCGCTTCTCTGTTCAGAGAGTTGTTGCTACTTTCTTCTTTGATCTCCTGTTGAGTTCCTAGGTGTTCAGAATGGTTTGATCCCTATTCAGCTGAATTCCTGAGACCAGACGAAATCCAGGTCTCCTATTCCTCCACCATCTTGCTCCGCCCCCCCTTGCTGGAATTTTGATTAGGATTAAATTAAATCTATAGATCAGTTGGGAACTGATATCTTGACAATATTAAGTTTTCACATCAGTGAACATGGAATAAGTCTCCATTTGTTTAGTTCTTTCATTTCATTCATCAGGGCTTTGGGTGATTATGATCTATCAATGTAGGTTCATCAGTTGTTGTCAATGTATTGCTCTGGTAAGGGATACGGGTAATGGGAGGCTATGCATGTGTGGAGGAAGGGTATATGGGAAATATCAATATCTTCCCCCTCAATTTTGCTAGAAACCAAAAACTGCTCTAAAAAAGTAAATTCTTAATTAAAAAATAATCATCCCACATCCAAAGATAAAGAGACACATAAGAAAACTAGAATTTATGTATCAGAATAAGAAAATATAAGACAACCAAAACAGATCTTGAAGTATTAAGATTCTAAAATTATCACATGAGGCTTTTAACTATATATAAATATTATGTAAAAAGAAATGAGACAAGCTTTAAAATATTTGGGGAAACAAGAAGCCATTAAAAATAAAATTTTGAAAAATAAAGAAATCTTATAGAATATATAAATATACACATATATATTTATATATAAAAGCCCATAGAAATTAAAAGCTTGTTGATGGACTTAGCTGAATTAGTGTACTAGAAGTTAAATTAAAAAGGATAATGCACACAGAGCAACTTTCAACAGTTTAATGTGTAGGAGTAGGAGCTATATATAGATGAAGCAGCATTTAATGCTTCATATAAAGCAATGCATATTTTTAAAAGTTAAAATGCACATATCTACATAGATGTGTTTTGCTGAGATGTTAGGTCTGTTGTAAACCTAAAACCATATGTTGTGATTTCACATATTATTTTTTCTTAGACATTTCTACTTCCAGTAAACATAGTTAATATGCAAATAATGTACATATAGATTTTTGGAGTGTTTGTTATTCAATGTATATACTCTCACAACTTTCACAAAGAAATACCCTATTATCTATCAGTATTTTGTGGTAAAATGCATAGTAAAATTGGAAGGTATATGGCCAAATTGCAAATACTGTGTTCACAAAATAAAAATCCATTGTTCAAACAAATAAAAAAGGTGGATGATCCAGAGAACACATAGAGGGAATGAAACTTTAAAATACAGAGAAATGGTAAGAGACATGAGGATAGAGTGATTAAAGGATAGAGTCCTTTATCTGAGGATAGAGTCCAATGCATATTTAATATGTTCATGACAAAACCTGATTTGTCCACCAGTTTGTTATAGTTTTCATCTCATATCTTTGTAATCTACATAAAGAATAAAAGTTTGTCAATTTATAAAATGCCAAATATAGTATATTTGTAAAATAACTCTGCCTAGTTTAAAAAAATACTACATGTTTTATGAATTATCAAAGATAAAAGTAGCTTGATAATTGAGAATCAAATGAAATTGGCTCCATGTATTATGGAGTTTTACATCTACCTAAAAAAGGAATAAGAGAAATAGATTGGTCTTCATATGCTATACATAATTTATTATTTATATCCTGCATATTAAAATTTAACCACATCAATTTTGTCTTTGTTAAATAATTATCCAAAATATTGTGAAACTGTCTTATGATTCTGAAGCTACTAATTCCCCTGTATTCTTGAACTAGCATAAAAACACATTTTCAGGTTATTTTCTATGTTTATATTAATAAAAGCTAGCCAAAGGAAACTTTGTTAATAACAAAAAATAACATATAAAGAAATAGAAACAAAATTAAAATACAAGAGTACCAGAGTAAGAAGGAAGAGGTCATGCTGAAGATGTGTTCATGTATCCTAACATGCAATATCTTTACCTTGTAAAGGATTTTTTGAATCCATTTTAATAATGAGCTTAAAATATTTCCAAAATCAAAATATTATCTCAGTAGCCTGCATTTCTATGACAAAGATCATGACACCGCATGATCCCTTCAAAGACTTACACTGCTAGTAGGAACATTCAACAGATATAAATAACACATGTGGCCCCAATCAGAGAAACAAAATTGCAATAAATCTCTTGGATGTTTCCTAGTTATTTGGTATTTAAAATTAAAGGAAGGAACCAAGATCATAAATCTTATTGCATCACTTATTTCTTATTAATCAAGAAAACAATTGAATCAGAAGTCTGCAAATGTAATAAAAAATTATAGGTTTCTTTTCTCTAACTCTTTAATATATCTGAGCTGAAAATTAACTTCAAAATTAAAGAAAAGGACTATGCTTTCCAATATTTGAGAAGAAAAAAAAACACACTTAAATTGGAAGCGATTGCATGGCAACAAATCCAAACTATGAAAGACTTGAGTATCTGTTAAAATGTGACGTTTATGCCAAGAGAGGGATAGGGAGAAAGTTACGTATTCTTAGATCTCAGAATGATATTGAAATATCCCTAAAAGCATGTGTTAGGGTTCTGGAAAGTCCTTTTAGTGATTCTTTGAGTAGAATGAAAAGAGTCCGGCAATGACAGAAGTGGAGACTATATCTGTAGAGATCCAGTATGATGTAGAATGGGAATAAAAGTGAACCCAAGTAGAAATCATGCTGATACTTTTTTTCTTTTTATATTATAGTTTACTATCCAAAAATGACTCTTACTATTGTAGAATATTTTTAACAGATGTTTCATTTAATTCCCATAACTGGTATATAGGAAAAAATATTGATTATCTTGAATTTCTGTTACCCAGTCATTTTACCATATTATTTAAACATAAATATTTTAAATTATGATGATTTTAAGTATGTAAAAGATATTTGCAGTGACATAGACTGTTTTCTTTTCAAGTTTTATCCATAGCCATGTCCTTCTAGGTCATTAACTAGAATTTCCAAATAACACTGATCGATGGTGGTAATCTTGACTACCTATGTTCATTTTCTCACTGCTACCAACTACGCTGCTTCTGTAGTCATACCTCCAAGTAAGAGTTGTGCAGAAAGGAATTCAAGCAGCAACAATCTACATTGATCTGAGTTCCTACCCAGAACACTAAGTCACATCTTCAAAATTTCTGCTGAATTTACTAATAACTCTTTCTCTGATATTGATGCCATTTTCAACTATAAATAGACCCCTCCCTTTGATCAATACTTCCTATTAAATGATGGTAGTGACCATTTATTTGCAATGATTTCAATATTTCATGATTAGTTAGGAAGACTCTTTATTCTATTAGTTTTATTCTATTCTTGGGAGAATTTTACATAAATAGTTGCTAAATTTAATTAAATGGCTCTCTGGCATTTTTTTTATGTAACATATGATTTGTTTCAATTTAATTTTTGTAATGTTAATGCTAAGTCCAACACTTGTCTGTAATGAGTAACCTGTGCTTTCTATCTGGAAACCTGCAATTCTTTTTTTTTTTTTTTTTTTGCATTATCCTTGGCAATTAGTAAGTTCATTAGGATAAGTCTAGGGTGATGCATGCATTTGTTAAACAGCCTGGGCTCATTGACCCCATTTAATGTGTAGGTTGAATATATTACTAAGTTTAGATACATTTTTTTAATTATGTGTAGTAATTACTTCTCCTGCTCCAGCTTTTAACTTATCTGGAAATCCTATTGGGTCCTTTTTAAGTGTCTGGCTCCTCTTTCTAATCTCTCATCTTTTCTCTTATTGCTTTCATTTTTGTCTATTTTTTATTTTTTTATTATTTTTAAAAGATTTTATTTATTTATTTATTTATTAGAGAGAGAGACAGAGAATGGGAAACAACATGAGAGGGAAGAGAGTCAGAGGGAAGTAGGCTCCCTCCTGAGCTGGGAGCCCAGTGTGGGACTCGATTCCAGGACTCAAGGATCATGACCCGAGCTGAAGGCAGTCACGTAACCAACTGAGCCATCCAGGCATCCCATCATTTTTGTCTATTTTTTAAAGGGTGGAGTAGAAGGAGAGGACTTTCGTTTTGTTTTGTGTTTGTGTGTGTGTGTGTTTTGTTTTGTTTTCTATTCTTTGTTTTTATTCCAATTTGTGAAATATTTTCACTTGGTTTTACTGATTAAAAACGCAAGCAATGATTAGTCTCATATTCCATTTATCTATTTCTAAAAATTTATCATCCTTTAAAAAATCAATAGATGCACTGAAAGGGGTAAGAAGAATGGTTTCACTTTTTCAGCATCCCTCTCCCCTATAGAAGCACAGCTCAGTGCCAAGAGAGACTCCTTAGTCTATGATTTCTCCCATAGGGGAAAGTAAGAAAGGAGTAAGTGCCTCATTGTGGAACAATGTCCAAGGGGCTCACTTCTGCCTGGTCCCACCCAGATCAGTGAAGAAACTGATATGACTGAACAGTCTTGTGGGAACTAGAAGCAGGGGAATAGTGTGGGAGCTCACAGTAAATGAGCATAAAACTCAAAAACCACCCATAGAACCCACAGATTCTAGCAAGGGGCCTTCCCATAAAGTCAACGAGATGTCTGACTTGCAGCCCATACAAAACTGGCCAAAAGGCTCCCAGGAGGGGCACCTGGGTGGCTCAGATGGTTAAGCATCTGCCTTCAGCTCAAGTCATGATCCCAGGGTCCTGGGATCCAGCCCTGCATCAGTCTCCTTGGACAGTGGGGAGCCTGCTTCTCTCTCTCCCTCTGCCTGCCACTCCCCCTGCTTGTACACACTCTCTCTCAGTCAAAATAAATAAAATCTTTAAGAAAAAAGACTCTCAGGAGACGGCACATCCAACTACTGCAGACAGTGTGCATACTCCCATAATGGTGCATGCAAGCCTCTGCAGATGGTGTGTATGAGCCTTTAAGAGGAGTTTTGCAAGACCCTACAAATAGTAGCAACTCAACTGCAGGATTGGGAGAAGGCACACAACCTTGAACATTACAGGACACTACCTGGAGGAAGAATGGGAAGATCTCAGCACCTAGACTGACTTTGCAGGATTGAGAGAAGGCACAATCCTAAGACTTATCTATTAAAAGGGAACAAGAGGAGTAGGGAAGGAACTTCCATAGAAAAAATCCTGAGTAACTCTAAAAATCTCTAGCTGGGCTAACCAGTAAATGTCTTTTACTCCTGAAGCTAGTTAGTAAAGACAAGTTGGAGACATCTTCTTGAAATGTGAAGAGAGCAATGTAAATCTTTAAGGGACATGAAGAATCAAAACATAACACTAACCAACCATTTTGAGTCTTCTTTTGTGTGTGGCGTAAGGAAATGGTCCAGTTTCATTCTTCTATATGTAGCTGTCCAATTTTCCCAACACCATTTGTTGAAGAGACTGTCCTTTTTCCATTGGACATTCTTTCCTGCTTTGTCAAAGATTAGTTGACCATAAAGTTGAGAGTCCATTTCTGGGCTTCTCTATTCTGTTCCATTGATCTATGTGTCTGTTTTCATGCCAGTACCATACTGTCTTGAGGATTACAGCATTGTAATAGAGCTTGAAGTCCGGAATTGTGATGTCACCAGCTTTGCTTTTCTTTTTCAACATTCCTCTGGCTATTTGGTTTTTTTTTCTGGTTCCATACAAATTTTATGAATATTTGTTCCATTTCTTTGAAAACAGTTGATGGTATTTTGATAGGGATTGCATTAAATGTGTAGATTGCTCTAGGTAGCAGTGACATCTTCACAATATTTGTTCTTCCAATCCATGAGCATGGAAAGTTTCTCCATTTCTTTGTGTCTTCCTCAATTTCTTTCATGACTATTTTATAGTTTTCTGAGTACAGATTCTTTGCCTCTTTGGTTAGATTTAGTCCTAGGTATCTTATGGTTTTGGGTGCGATTGTAAGTGGGATCGACTCCTTCATTTCTCTTTCTTCTGTCTAGTTCTTGGTGTATAGGAATGCCACTGATTTCTGTGCATTGATTTTATATTCTGCTACTTTACTGAATTCCTGTATGAGTTCTAGCAGTTTTGGGGTGGAGTCCTTTGGGTTTTCCACATAAAGTATCATATCATCTGCAAAGAGTGAGAGTTTGACTTCTTCTTTGCTGATTCGGATGCCTTTTATTTCTTTTTGTTGTCTGATTGCTGTGGCTAGGACTTCTAGTACTATGTTGAACAGCAGTGGTGATAGTGGATATCCTTGCCATATTCCTAACCTTAGGGGGAAAACTCTCAGTTTTTCCCCCATAGAGAATGATATTCACTGTAGGTTTTTCATAGATGGCTTTTATGATATTGAGGTATGTACCCTCTATCCTTATACTCTGAAGAGTTTTTTTCAAGAAGGGATGCTGTACTTTGTCAAATGCTTTTTCTGCATCTATTGAGAGGATCATATGGTTCTTGTTCTTTCTTTTATTAATGTATTGTATCACATTGATTGATTTGCAGATGTTGAACCAACCTTGCAGCCCAGGGATAAATTCCGCTTGGTCGTGGTGAATAATCCTTTTGATGTACTGTTGGATTCTACTGGCTAGTATTTGGTGAGAATTTTTGCATCCATGTTCATCAAGGATATTGGTCTGTAATTCTCCTTTTTGATGGGATCTTTGTCTGGTTTTGGGATCAAGATAATGGTGGCCTCATAAAACGAGTTTGGAAGTTTTCTTTCCACTTCTATTTTTGGAACAGTTTCAGAAGAAAAGACCTAAATGTGAGACAGGAGTCTGTCAAAATCCTAAAGGAGAACACAGGCAGCAACCTCTTTGACCTCAGCCACAGCAACTTCTTCCTAGAAACATCGTCAAAGGCAAGGGAAGCAAGGGCAAAAATGAACTATTGGGACCTCATCAAGATAAAAAGCTTTTGCACAGCAAAAGAAACAGTCCACAAAACCAAAAGACAACCGACAGAATGGGAGAAGATATTTGCAAATGACATATCAGATACAGGGCTAGTATCCAAAATCTATAAAGAACTTATCAAACTCAACACCCAAAGAACAAATGATCCAATCAAGAAATGGGCAGAAGACATGAACAGACATTTTTCCAAAGAAGATATCCAAATGGCCAACAGACACATGAAAAAGTGCTCAACATCACTCGGCATCAGAGAAATTCAAATCAAAACCTCAAACAGATATCACTTCACACCAGTCAGAATGGCTAAAATTAACAAGTCAGGAAAAGACAGATGTTGGCAGGGATGTGGAGAAAGGGAAACCCTCCTACACTCTTGGTGGGAATGTAAGCTGGTACAGCCAGCCACTCTGGAAAACAGCATGGAGTTTCTTCAAAAAGTTGAAAATAGAGCTACCATATGATCCAGCAATTGCATTACTGGGTATTTTCCCCAAAGATACAAATGTAGTCATCCGAAGGGGTATGTGCACCCCGATGTTTATAGCAGCAATATCCACAATAGCCAAACTATGGAAAGAGCCAAGATGTCCATTGACAGATGAATGGATAAATAATTGGTGGTATATATATATGCAATGGAATATTATGCAGCAGTCAAAAGGAATGAAATCTTGCCATTTTCAGCAATGTGGATGGAACTGGAGGTATTGTGCTGAGTGAAATAAGCCAATCAGAGAAAGACATGTATCATATGATCTCACTGATATGAGGAATTCTTAATCTCAGGAAACAAACTGAGGGTTGCTGGAATGGTGCGGGGTAGGAGGGATGGGGTGGCTGGGTGTTAGACATTGGGGAGGGTATGTGCTATAGTGTGTGCTGTGAAGTGTGTAAGACTGTTGAATCACAGACCTGTACCTCTGAAACAAATAGTACATTATATTAAAAAAAAAAAAGAAAAAGATAATAGGAAGGGTAAAATGAAGGGGGTGAAATCGGAGGGGGAGACGAACCATGAGAAACTATGGACTCTGAGAAACAAACTGAGGGTTCTAGAGGGGAAGAGGGTGAGGGGATGGGTAAGCCTGGTGATGGGTTTTAAAGAAGGCACATATTGAATGGAGCACTGGGTGTTATACGCAAACAATGAATCATGGAGCACTACATCAAAAACTAATGATGTAATGTATGGTGATTAACATAACATAATAAAATTTAAAAAAAGATAACACTAATTAAAAAAAAATAAAGTTCTAGTGATTAACCCCACTGAAATAGAGATCTACAATAACAACAGTAAACCCTTAGCTATGAATAATTACTTTACATATACACAGATTGAATTCTCCTGATAAACACGGATGTGAAATTCTCAACAGAATATTAGCAAACCAAATTCAACAGCACATGAAATGTTTCATAGACTATGATTGAGTGGAATTTATATCTGAGATGCCAGAGTAATTCAATATAAGCAACCGATAAATATAAAAGACTACTCATTGGAATGAATGGAAAAAGTCATATGATCATCTCAGTAGCTATAATTAAAACAGTGTGGAAGTAGCATAAAAATAGACACACATATCCAAGGAATAGAATAGCGATCCAAGAAACAAATTCACACATATATGGTTAATTATCCTTTGACAAGGTTACCAAAAATACACCACTGGAAAAGGAGGGTCTCCTCAAGAAATGATACTGGGAAAACTGACATCCACAGTCAAAAGACTGCAATTATCTCACAATATATAAATAAATCAATTCAAAATGGTTGAAAAACTAAATATAAGACCTGAAACCATAAAACTCCAGAAGAAAACAGAGAAAACTCCTTGACATTGATCTTGACAATAAGTTTATGCATATAACACCAAGAACAGAGGCAACAAAAAATATCAACAAGTGGGACTACATCAAACTAAAAACTTCTATACAACAAAAGGAACAATCATCAAATTGTGATTTTGTGTGTTTTTAAGTTCCCCTATAAAGTCTTGAATAGTCCATTAGATTTAGAAAAGCCAAAACAATACAGAGAACAAGTATGGAAAGAGAAAATGCAAGTCCTCATTTCTTATTTAAACTCCCTACATTTTCTTTCCTTATTTTTATTAAGACTTTTTAGAGTGGTTTTATGTTCACAACAATATTGAGGGGGAAGGCACAAAGATTTCCAATACACTCCTCTTCCCACACATGCATAGCCTCCCTCATTATCAATACCTCCCACCAGAGTAGTACATTTGTTACAATTGATGAACCTACATTGACAAGCCCTAATCATACAATCCATAGTTTGCATTATGATTCATTCAGTGTTGCACATTCTCAGGTTTTGGAGAAATGCAATGTATTTCTCTAAAAAATGTATTTCTCCACTACTCAAAAAATCCTGTCCTCTGCCTATTCATTCCTCCTCCAACCACCAACCCTTAGAAACCACTGATTTTTTTTTTTTAGTGTCTCCATAGTTTTGCTATTCCAGAATATCATATAATTGGATTTGTAGTCTTTTCAGATTGGCTTCTTTCACTTAGTAACATGCATTTAAGTTTCCTCCATGTCTTTTCATGACTTGGTAGTTCATTTCTTTTTAGTGCTGAGTAATATTCCATTGTCCGGATATACAATTGTTTATCCATTCATTAAGTGAAGGATATCTTTGTTGTTTCCAAGTTTTAACAATCATAAAGCTGTTATAAACATTCATGTACAGGCCTTTGTATCAATATAAATTTTCAGCTTCTTTGGGTAACTACCAAGAAGTGCAATTTCTGAATTATAGGTAAGTTTTATAAGAAAACATCACATTTCCTACCATTGCACCAACAATGAATAGAATTCCTGTTACTCCCCATCCCCAACAGCATTTGATATTGCCATTGGTCCAGATTTTGGCCATTCTAATAGTGTATCATAGTGTCTTGTTTTAATTTGCATTTCCCTGATTATGTGTGGGGTGGGGCATCTTTTCGTATGCTAATTTGCCATTACAAATCTTCTTTGGAGATGTTTATGTTGAGTTATTTGGCCCATTTTTAATAGAATATCCAAAGTCAATAAAAATGATCCTATGTATATTTTGGATCACAGTCCTTTATCACATGTATCTTTTGCAAATAATTTCTCTCAGTCTGTGCCTTGTCATCTTTCTCTTGAGACTGTCTTTTGTACAGAAGCTTATCATTTTAATGCAGTCCAACTTGTCTGTTATTTTTTTTCACAGATGGTGTCTTTGGTGGTGATGTATCTAAAAAGTCATTTTCATACCCAACATCATTATAGATTTTCTATGGTCTTTCATTTTATATTTAGGTCTAGGATCCATTTTGAATTAACTTTTGTGAAAAGTATAAAATCTGTGTCTAGACTTTTTTTTTTTTTGCATGTGGATGTCTAGTTTTCTAGCACCATTTGTGAAGAGATTCATTTTGCTCCACTGTATTGCCTTTGCTCTTTTGTTAAAAAATCCATTGACCATCTTTATAGATGTCTGTTTCTAAGATCTCTTCTGCTGCAGCGATCTTCTGATTCTTTTACAAACACCACATTGTCTTGATCACTGTAGCTTTATAAGTCTGGAAGTTAGGTACTATCAGTTCTCCAATTTTATTCTTCAATATTGTGTTGTTTATTTTGGGTCTTTTGCCCTTCTATATAGAAAGTTTATATAAACTTTTGAATTAGTTTGTTGAAAACCACAAAATAACTTGCTGGAATTTTAATTGATATTGCATTAAGTCTATAAGTCAAGTTGGGGACTGACATCTTGACAATATAGGGTCTTCTCCATGAACATGGAGTATCTCTCTATTTGTTTAGTTCTTTGCTTTTGTCTAGTTTGTAGTTTTTCTTAAACTTAGATCTAATGAACTACATACAAGATCTATATATCAGTTTTTTGGAGTGCTAATGTAAATGGTATTGTGTTTTAAATTTGATTCCACTTGTTCTCTGTTATTATATGGGAAAATGATTATTTTTTTCTTAAGTTATTTGGTTCTTTTCAATATTTTGTCTTTCTTCAAATCTAAGCAAAAATTTGTTAGTATTATTAAACTTTAATTTTGTGCTTTAAACGTTTATATTTTTCATGTAATTTTTCTTTTGTACAATTATCTTGCATCATGTTTTTCTTTAACCTTTCAATCATTAGATCAGATAAACACTTTACTTCTTCTACTATATATCCACTTAAGAAGGTCTTAAATCAGTTTAATTTACTAGAATAGTCTTCTTCATATCAAGCTATGTTTATAAATGCTATAATGTCCAAAAAATAAATTTTACTTATTTTAAGAGCTTTTAATTGTTTTCCTACATCTTGTTTTTTTTACAATGTTCCACCCTCCTTTTACTATATTTTGTTACCTCTCATTCAGGATGCTGTTTTCTAATAATTAGATATTTTAGCAGCATTTTCATGTTTATATTTGAAAACTTCTGTTTATCTTTGAATCCTTTTATTGTACATATTTATCACTGATTTTTATTATTTGTTTCTGAGTCAGATATTGTCTGCCCTCTCTTATAAGAATTCTTAAAATGTATAGCCCTAAAGAAGCCCCCCTTACTACTTTCTGTGCTTATAAGAAAATCTAAAAGATAGGTGTGTGTTTAACTTCTTGTATTAGTTTTCCACTTAAATATTAGTTCTCTTTTACCATAAAATTCTGAATTTTCTACTAAGCTTGTTGACATTTCTTAGCTTCTATTTATTTTTAACTGAACATAAAATCTTGCAAATAGTTCCATTAACTAGGTATTTCATCTTTACCCCTTATATTGTCTGAACTATGTAATCAAATCAATTATTATAATAAATTATTTTCAGTTTTGTCCAGGTTTAATTTACTTTGGATGCATTTTCTTGATAATATTTAATTGGAAATGGAGATAACTAGACATAAAACTGCAATACATATCACAAATCATGGATTTTGATTTATAAGAGATAATTTTTATTGTATTCTTAAACCTTTGAAATATAACTAAAATAATAGTTTAGAGAGAGAAAGAAAATTATTTATTTTAGCTCACTTTATTAAAGAGGTTTCATTAGTTTAAATGCATGAGAAAGATATATAATAATGCATAACATATGCAAATTTTAAAAGGAAGTAATAATATTATGACCAGGATTTGCAAAGTTTCTAAATCCTATTTTCTATCTGTAATTTTGACAGACTACTGTCTTACTATTGCTATTGTGGTTATAACTGATAGATTAGTAAGCTAAAAGTACTAGTAAATAGTATTGGCAAGATAAACTGCCACATCTCAGAGATTGAACATTCTTCTATATATTTGTTCAAGGATATCTTTTTCAAAAAAATAGAAATTTCAGGTACAACCTGAATATATTAGATTTAGACAGGATGAAATGGTAAATAGAAATAGAATACATTGACTCTTAAACAACATGGGAGTTAGGGGTACCAGCTACCCCACAGTCAAAAGTCCACTTATAATTTTGACTCCCCAAGAACTTAATAGCTTAATGTTGACCAAAAGACTCACTAATGAGTCAAGTAACATATATTTTGTATTTATTGTAAGAATATAGCACACAACATATATGAAGCTAAAGAAAATGTTATAGAATTATAGGGAAAATATGTTTACAGTACTATACTGTATTTATCAAACAAAAATCTGTGTTTAGGTAGCAAGCCTGTGTTGTTCAACGGTCAACTGTACAAGTCATATTCAGAAAACTACTAGTACACTCTTTAGGTGGATAGAAGACATGGAAAGCATTCCTTGGTTTTTCCTCTACCCCATCTTCTCTTCCTCTTTGGTTATTCCTTATGTATTCTGCATCCCTTGTTTTCTTAATCATTTTGAAGGTTGTCCCTATACATTTGTTCAGTTACTTGTATACTGCTTAAGTACTTTCAAGGAAAACCAAAAGTTGTCTATATATTTTTCAAGGGGATCAAATAGTTTAGGAAATATGTTGCCTAACCCAAAGACTCAGATTTTTGGAGTAGATGCTGAGTTTTCATGAAGAAAATACATATTCTACTGCTATACCATGTAGCATTCTCAAAATATCAATAATTTCAAGCATACTGTTGGTGTTTCTTAGGTCTTGATACCCTTACTTTTTTTTTTTTTTTTCCTGTCTGGTCCTTTTATTGATTAGATACAAGCTTATTAAATTTTCCAGCTATAATTTTGGATTTGTCTCTCTTTTGTATTTTGATGTTCTCATGGTATGTGAACACACATTTAAAATTGTTATGTGTTCTTAATTAACCCTTTATCATATGTAATGTTCCAGAGACAAAGGATGATGTTACATAAAGAAAAAAGTACCAATCTAACAAAAATACATAGCCACCCTTATTGTGTATGTATAAAACAGAGTTGAAAAACGTGTAAGGCAGGGCGCCTGGGTGGCTCAGTCGTTAAGCATCTGCCTTCGGCTCAGGTCATGATCCCAGGGTCCTGGGATCGAGTCCTGCATCAGGCTCCCTGCTCCTTGGGAGCCTGCTTCTCCCTCTGCTTCTCTCCCTCTCTCTCTCCCTCTGTCCCTCATGAATAAATAAATAAAATATTAAAAATAGTGTAAGGCAGAAATTGCTAGTACTACAAAAAAAAAAAAAACAGGAGAGTTGGACACCTCAACACTCCTCTCTCAACAATAGAACAACTGTACAGTGACATACAACTCAACACCATCAGCTAACAGATTGTAACTGACACTCACAAAATACTCTCCAAACAAAAGCAGAATAAACATTCACTTCAAGTTCCCACATGTATGAAAACAGACTGAATACTGAATTATAAAACAAATCTCACCAAATTTACAGGAATTGAAATTATACAGAGTGCTGTTTGGACACAATGAAAACAAACTGGAAACCAATGTAAGAAGCAACAGAAAAGTCTCCAAACATTTGGCAACTAAATAATACTTCTAAAAAAAATTCCTGTGTCAAAGAGGGAATTGCCAGTGAAATAAAAAAAAAAAGACATTGAATTGAATGCAAATGAAAATATCAGTTAAAACAATGTTGAGAAGAAAATTTATAGAACTATATACATACATCAGAAAAGAAGCTTCCAATGAATAATTTATGCTCCCACCTCAAGAAAAAAAATAAAAATAACCAAAAATAAATAAAAGGAAGTAAACAAGATATTTGCAGAAATCAATGAAATTAAGGAAAAAAATAGATATATTAATGAAACAAATAGCTATTTTTTAAAAATCAATTTTTTAAAAGATTTTATTTATTTATTTGACAGAGAGAGAGAGAGTACAGGCAGGGGGAGCAGCAGACAGAGGGAGAGGGAGAAGCAGGCTCCAAGCTGAGCAGAGAGGTGGTGTGGGGCTTGATCCCAGGACCCTGGGATCATGACCTGAACCAAAGGCAGATGCTTAACCAACTGAGCCACCCAGGAACCCCTTAAAAATCAATTGTTAAACCTCTAGCATGATTAATAAAGAAAGAGACAAATTAACATTAGGAATTAAAAAAAAAAAGACTACTGCAAACTCTGAAAACATCAAAAGGATAATAAGGGAATACTAGGAATGATACTACACCCATAAATTTGACAAGTTATTTCAAAAACTCCCAGAAAAGAATCACTAGGCACAGATGGCTCTACTGGAGAATTTTACCAAAAATAAAGAACCACCACTAATTCTACAGAATATCATTGAGAAAAAGTGTAAGGAAGGAACATTTAACAATTCACATTATGAAGATGGTAGGACTCTGACCTCAAACTCAGACAAAGCTAGTAAACACACACCCCCACAGGCTATGATTCATCATTAATGTAGATGCAGAAATTCTGAAGTATTAACAAGTAGATATATATTGTATATATATTTATATAAATATATATTTTTATATATGTATAATACACACACACACACACACACACACACATTGAACAAGTTGAGTTTATCCCAGTGATGGAAGGTTGATTTATAAAAATCAATGTAATCCTCCTACAGGCTGTAGAAGGAATCACATGATCATATCATTTGATGCAGTCAAAATATTTGACAAAACCAATACTTATTCATGGTAAAACAAAACAAAACAAAACAAAAAAAACCTCACCATGACAGGAATAAAGGGAGATTTACTTGAAATTATAAAGAACAACTATAAATATCCTATAGATACCATTATACTTATGATGAAACACTAAATGCTACTATCTGGAAGAAAGCAGGTACATATACTCTCATCACTCTTACTCAAAATAGTGCTGGAAGTTCTAGCCTTGTTTAATGAGAGAAGGAAAAATAATGGCATATAGATTGGGAGTAAAACTGTCCAAATTTTCAGGTGATGTGATTGTCTACATAGAAAATCCCAAGGAAGAATCTCAAAAAAAAAAAAAAGATCATTAGAATAAGTGAGTTCAGCAAGATCACAGAATACAAGATAAATATACAAAGATCAATTGAATGTATCTCTACTATCTGAACACGGAGATGCCAAAATTACCAATACAAAACCACTTAAAATTACTCAGAAAAATGAAAGTCTTAAGTATGAATTTGACAATCACATGTACAAACTTGAATGCTAAAAGCTATACAACACTAACCAAGTTACAGGTGAAAGAATGAAACTGGGCCACTCTCTTACACCATACACAAAAATAAACTCAGAATGGAGTAAAGACCTAAATATGAGATGTAAAACCATAAAAATCCTAAAGGAGAGTACAGTTGCAAATTACGTATCTGATAAAGATATCCAAAATATATAAGGAACTCTTATAATTCGACAACCAAAAAACAAATAATCCAATTTAAAAATGGGCAGAAGACACAAACAGATATTTCTCCAAAGAAGACCTCCAGATAGCCAACAGAAACATGAAAAGATGCCCATCATTCATCATCTGGGAAATGCAAATCAAGAGCCCAGTGAGATATCACCTGACATATGCCAGAATGGCTAAAATTAAAAATCCAAGAAACAGCAAATGTTGGTGAGGATGTGGAGAAAAAGGAACCCTCATGCACTGTTGGTGGGAATGCAAATCAGTGCAGTCACTGTGGAAAACAGTATATAGCCCCTAAAATATTTAAAAATAGAGTTATCATATGATCCAATAATTCCACTACAGGGTGTTTACGCAAAGAAAATGAAAACACGAATTCAAAAAGATATATGTACCCCTATGTTTATTTCAGTATGATTTACAGCAGACAAGATCTGGAAGTAACCCAAGTGTCTGTCTATAAAAGAATGAATGGATACAGCAAATGTGAACACACACACACACACACACACACACACACACATGAATATTAGCCACCAAAAAGAATGAGATCTAGCCATCTGCAACAACATGGACCTGGAGGTTATAATGCTAAGTGAAATAGGTCTGTCAGAGAAAGCCCAATACCATATTTCACTCATGTGTGAAATTTCAGAAAAAATGAACAAAGAATAAAGAGAAACAAACAAACAAAGAAGCAAACAAAACATGGACTCTTAAATACAGAGAACAAACTGGTGGATGCCAAAGGGCAGGTAGGCAGGGTGAGGAGTAAAATAAAGGTGATCAAGAGTACATTTATCTTGATGTACACTGAGTAATGTATAGAATTGTTAGATCATACTGTACACCAGAAACTAATATAACTGTGTGTTAATTATATTCCAGTATTTCTTAAAAAATCATTTTTATCTGTTGAGGAAAATGTCAGGTTTTTATTTTTAATTTGAATCACTAAGTTATTTATTTCCTTGAATGTACTTTTTTTCCCCTCTAATTTAGAATTCCTGTACACAGGAAGAAGACAGGATCTGAAAAAGAAATATGAGTAATATTTCTAATTATTTGATAGAGAGGGAAAGAAATCAGCAGAGAAGTTGGTGGCAAGGTTGAAAATTGATAAGTGGGAGGCAATAATTCATAAGGTGGGAGGATAGGACCCAGAAAACAAATAATCCAGCTTCAAATTAAGGATGGATGACTTATTTGCTTAGAAAATGAATAACTGGAGATACAATTATAAAGGAGGAGAAGAAAATTGAGAAAATTTATATGACAAACTTTATCTTGTTGAACTGATAGATTAGCTTATTTACTGAAAACCACAATGAGCAAGAAGTAATCAATGGGTTCAGGTTGGTAAACAGCCACTAAGGAGATTACAAACTAAAGATAAGGATAACAAATGTAAAGTAGGAATGACATAAATTTAGACTTTTGTATTCATTTGAAAAAAGGCATACAAATTTTTTTCCTCCCCCTATCCGCTGTTGTAGCTTATTAGTGCTGTTGGTATAAAGGGAACCAGGGGTCTCTTGACCAAAGTCACCAGTCCTTCATAAGAATCCTGATTAAAACAAAACAAAACTAAACAACTCTTATTTATTTTCAAGCATAAATTGAATTCATCTTTGGGGTTATCTTTTTTTTCTGTTTTCTCATATAAAATGCCCTCTGGTTAGACAAAGTTAATACAATATACAGCACGATGAGATTCAGATCAATTAGGAAATAAAATTATATGATCCTGAGAGAGGTTATCTTCTTTTGGGATGGACATTATTTTATGTTAAGTGTACTACAGTTTCCTCTGGCCATGGAGGATGGAAGGCTGTTCAGGAGAAGGGGCTCTGAGGTAAGGAAAATGCCCAATTACAAAGTCATGGGCCTGGAGGCTACGTTCAAGGAGAATATACAAAATGCCAGAAGGTGATGGAGGAGATTTCTGGTTTTCAGTTTTAATTTTTTTTTCCTGCTCTGTGCTGTATTTCCTTCCAGGAAAACTTCATTATGTAATAAAACTCAGCACTGGTCCTGTATTAACTGTGACTAGAATATAATGGAAGAGATCTGTCAGTGTTTGGGACAGAGTGGATCAGTGAGAGAGAGAGTTTAGAACATCCTTTAAGAAGGGGCTTAGTAAGCTTTCAGATGATTGCAGTGCAGCTGTTCCTAGTAGTTAAAATAAGAAGTAATGTGCCACACAGGTTATAAACAATCTATACTTCAAAAATCTTCAGAAATAGTTTGGTGGAAACTGAGTTTTGTATAATTAATTAGCAGTAGTCTATCCTATCATCAATGAGGCAATGGCACCTCCAAAAGAAAGGTAATCTCAGATGGCCATAGGATTTCAGGTTATGTTGAAAGTAAAAAAAAAAAAAAAAAAAAAAAAAAAAAAAAAAATCAACTATAACTACGCTGCCAATGAACTTCTCCAATATCTTATAATCAATGTCAATTGATTATAAGTCAATCTATAATGTCTCTAGAAATTAAGTAATTTCCAAGGGTATTACTCACTCCCTAGTGCTTTAGGGAGACTTACACTCTGTTGAGGAAATAGGTTATAATTTTTATAACTACCTAGATACCTAAATTAGTACTTAGACATTCCTCTAGAAATATATGTGAATTCATTATCAAAAATATCTTAATTTGAAGAGAGTTTTATAATTGTCCTATAATTGATCATAGACTTGAGCTATTAAAATTATTTATGATGAAGAGAAAATATGATTAAGTCTAACTCAGACCACCTTAAAAATGATCAATTTCATTCCTACTCCAAAAGTGCAGTTGTTTCTTGAAAGGAACACAGTTGATTAACTGGCTACTATTCCACTGTGTAAGGAAATTTTTTTTTTTTCAAATTAGTTTATATGCCAGACAAGAAATGTGAGAGCAGACCATAAGACTTAGAAAAGGGGTTGCAACTTAGTTTGCTATTGAAATGTATTCTTCAAATGACCATGTAGTTCACTAGGAATTTTATTATTTTAATGACAAATATTTTTCTCCACTTGGAATTCTAGAAGTTTCAAAAATTCATTTATTCCAAATGGTATTCAATAACTTCTAGTATCTCTATCTACAAACATTCTATGGCATTATACCATAAGTGCTATATAATCAAGAAATACAAAAGAATATTTCTTCAGAGAAGTGCTTTTAAAATTAAAAGAATGTATACTAGTAAAGCATATGGCATAATACAGAGAACACACCAGAATGTGCACCAAACTTTGAGTCCCAGTTCTCACAAGACACTCTAATGAACTGTATAAATGGAAGTTTATAAAAGCTGTGCTTTATAAAACTATAGTATATGGAGTTTTTAGAGCAAGAATTTAGGTGTTAGATAGAATTTATGAGGTAATTTCAGAAAGTAAAACCACTAGCTCATTGATTCTATCAATATTTTAGATGCCTCCTTTTGGTTTAGCCCCAGTGTTAGGACCTGGAAGAAAATGTTGAGCAAAATCAGATATGATCTCAGCCACTATGGAGCATACAATCTTATAAAGTAGACAGATATTGATCAAGTGTTCTGCAGCTACATATGAAATTCCAAAGGTGATAAATGCATTGAAAAGATTTCTGATGCTATTAATGCTTCTAAGAGGAGGATCTGACCATGCCTCACAATTTCTTTTTATATGGTTTCAAGACATTAAAAGCTCTAGCAGTTTAACAAGAATCTCTTTCTCTTTGCTCTTATATATTTTTCTTTCTTTCTTAACTCTGACTCTAAAAGACAACATACCATTTATACAAACTATTCTATTTTAAAGAGGTTCTTGCTTAAACTTACAATAGTGGTGAATGGATTTGTTTTATGAACCATAGTTGAACACTTACTTTAAAATTTACTATATCTTTCTTCTGCGCTGTCCATTCCATCAGATATTTCTCCATTCAAGTTACTTTCTCAGAAACATGAAATAAGTGTGCTTTACCAAACCTAATTGTACTTGTCAGAAGAAAACTGTATTGTTGTTAGAAAAATTGTCAGAACAAATTAAGTCATAGAGAACGTAATAATTCATTTGGGAAATAATCTTTCACAATTTGCTTCATTTTCTGTAGTTTAAAATAATTCTAAAAAACATACTCTTTAGAAAATGTATGAACACCATAAAGGATGACAGTTTTGTGTAAAGCTGTCTCTGGCTAAATGATATCTACTTCCAGACTTGAAAAAAATAAATAAATAGTATATTAAAGATTGATAAAAAATTTATTATCTTTGACTGCCATATAAACATCTTAGCAATGTGAAGCCTTTAGAAGATATGCTCAATTTCTCTGCCAAGAAAGTTTGTGAAAAAATATAATTAAATGTCTGACACCACATTTCCGTCACAAATTCTACATTAACATTTATCACTGGACAGAAAATATAGTGAAAGATGAAAAATGATTAAATCATTTTTCCAATTTCACTGTTCTAACTTACACATTGAGAATGGATGGTACTGGCATAGACACCTTAGAACTAAATAAAATCTTTTAAGGCTATAATAAAGTACATATTCACATAAACTCTAAGTTGATATTGTTATTAAAAGTCAAAAACAGCATTAGAAACAATCTTCTGAATGTTCTACTTGTGTGCTGGTACTTATTAGTTTAAATGAGAAGAGTTAAGGAGGCAGCAAAAAAAAAAAAAAAGCAGTAGAACATAGATATGGGGGCCAAATAACTGGAATTGAATTCTGCTTTCTACTTACTGGCAATACTAAAACAAAAGCAAACTATACTAATTATACTAAAGTCAGTATAAACCATCTCTGAGCCTCAAAAAAAAAGAGGGGGGAGAATAACAATGGTTATCTTTCTGGGCTGTGGAAATGTAAAAGATAATAGTTTTTTTAAGTTTTATTTATTTGAGAGCATGCACAAGAGAACACATGAGGGGGGCAAACGGAGAGGGAATGGGAAAGAGAGAGAATCTGTAAGCAGACTCCTCACAGAGCATTGGCCTCAGATCATGACCTGAGCCTAAACCAAGAGGCAGACACTTAACCGACTGAGGCACCCAGGCACCCCAAAGATAATACAACCCCAAATAGTACCTGGTACATACAAAAAGGCAATAAAATGTGGATTTTCGTTGCTCAACAACATTAGCTAAAGGAATTTTGATCAAAATTTGGGTAGTGAAATCATTTCAGGAAATCAGTATCTAAAATTTATGCTGGTGATATCTTTAAATATCAGTCATGATCAAAGTACCAATCTTTTCAAAACATGGAACACTGTATTATTTTCCCCAACATTCTATTATAAAAAAATTAAAACATATAGGAAAGTTGAAAGAATTTTACGGTAAGCACTCATAAACTACTACTTAGATTCTACCATTAACATTTTATACTTTGTCATATATTTATCATTTATCTATCCATCCATTAATGCGTCTTGTATTTTTATGCATTTCAGAATAAGTTCCACATCTCTATTCTCCTCCCCGAATATCTCAGCATGCATATTATATAGATAACCATATTTGTTTACAGTTTTCTTCTTTTGATGTAAAACTTAGGTATAATAAAATGTAAATCTTAAGTGCACGTTTTCTTTTTGACACATGCATACATCTGTGTATCCCAAACTCCACAAAACATAACCATTACCACCTCTCCACAAAGTAAAACACTTGGAATACAAGATACTTTAGTCATCTTGTGAATCAAAGTACAAGAATTATGCATTGATTAAAATTCACATTAGAAATCTATAAAAATAAATGAACTAAAAGTCTTGAAATTCTTAACCATGACAACTGGAGATAACAGAAAATGGAGACTATTACAAACAGGAGTCTACATACAAAGATGAGAGTTGATAGGAAACTCATTCACCCAAGAACCAGAGGGTAGTGACCGAATAGTGCAGAAAGGGATCATTTTAAGCCCAGGAATCAGAATTCAAAGAACAAGAAATCATTGGATATGTTTGTGTATCCAATGACAAAATGCATTCACATTCATGTGTATGTACTCAATATCTGTATGTCTCATTTAAAAAGCGAACATTTCGATTTTATTATTAAGGAACAAATTTAGATACAATGTGTCAAGCAGAAGTAATACTAGGATGAGAGAGGAAAAAAACAAACAAAATAAAACAAAAAAAACAAAAACTTAAAAACAAACCAAAAAGATTTGAGAAACAGGTTTTGTTTTCTTTTCCATTCTGAGTTCTCTATTTCTAACCAATTTCAAGAGGCAGGTGACTACAACCAGACAGCTTTCTAAAAAAATTGTTCCTTTTCTGGGACACCTGGGTGGCTCAGTCAGTTAAGCACCTACCTTCGGCTCAGGTCATGTTCCCAGGGTCCTGGGATTGAGTTCGGCATCAGGCTCATTGCTCAGCAGGGAGCCTGCTTCTCCCTCTGCCTGCTGACCCCCCTGCTTGTACACTTTCTCTTTCTCTCTCTCTCTGTCAAATAAATAAATAACATCTTTAAAAAATTGTTCCTTTTCCAAATTATTATGTTGACTTCCTTCTTTCTAGTTTTCTATATCTAGGGTTTTGTCATCCAGATATAAGCTGCAATGTTTAAAGTTAGGAAATTCGAAGGCTTGAGAGTTGGAGGTTAGTAGAGTAACCAATCATGGAAAACATTGAAATAAAGGGTAAGCAGAGTGTAATCATGAATGTGCAAGACAAAATAGCAGTTGAGTACTGCTTCTCATGTAGCTGCAGAAGGTCTTGTTGGAATCCCTACCAGAAAAAAACTGACTGTAATAAAGCCATGTGGAATTAGAATGTGTAACTAGTTCCAAGGTCATTAATAGATAAATTAGGTCACAACTTGTATAGATTAGCAATCAGAAGAGTGCCATTCTTCATTCACCATATATATAGCTATCCATAAAAATATCAAGAACAATAAGAATTTTTAATAGCACAAGTTAATGGCAAAAAGTACTCATTATACTAAGTAAAATAAGGTGTTGATCTTTGCTTATGTGATATTCTAGTCTTGTCACTCATTAATAGGCTTCAGTATAATCACATGAATTAAATCCTGATGCTATTTCTTCATTTAACATGCCCTATAAACACATAGTTACAATTTATATACACACAATTTTTGATTCAACTATTTTAAATACTCTATTTTCAGTTCACTCCCTGGTATTGCAAAATCTCAACCCTAGCTCATTTAATCTCTGTACGTTCATGAAACTTCCAAGGTGACAAGAGTCAGTCTCTTTTGCTGATCCACCAGTCCCTAAAAGACTGATGTTTCCCCTTTCATGCCCCAAATTTCTTCCTATTGTCTGCAAGACCCACATTTTTCCCACACATTCATAATATATTGACTAAACTTGTTTCATAATTGTACTCCATCTATTCCAAGATCCTCCAAACTACATACAGCAACACTATTTTCATTTATCCAGGAAGTGGGGAAAATATGGACCTTCTCTAAATCCTACACCTGAAGGCTCCATTTTCCCAGATAAAATGATGAATACTTGTGGGAGGCCTCAACTAGAGGGTGGGTGGATCTGGATGCTGTTGTATTCAAGCCCAGATATCTCATCTCTCTTCTGTGCTTGTTGTCAATTTGTATTGATTTGTGGGTACTTTCATGTTTGTTACCAGAAAACTTGCCCTGAACATCATGAAGGAATGTTTTAAAAAATTTGTAGTCCTTAGGCACCACAACTTTTTAACCCATCTCTTTATATCATGTCAAATATATTAAACTTTACAAATATCCCCCCCCTTTTTTTTAAGTAGACTCCATGCCCAACCAGGGCTTGATCTCCCAATTCTGAGATCAAGACCTGAGCTGAAATCAAGAGTCAGTCACGTAACTAACTGAACCATCCAGACACCCTTACAAATATCCCACTTTAAACACAATTTTGCTGGATATCTTTAAGATTTTTTTTTATTGATTAGAATTATATTAAAATAAATTATTATATGATATACATTTTATTTTATCAACATAAATTTAATTAAATATGAACTAATGACTAAGTTATTTTTTATGTATTTACTTTTTTCTTTTCAAATTTGTATTTAAATTCTAGTTAGTTAACATATTATATATATGTATGTTAACTATTTAAATTATGAAAAACAAATTTGTTATATATAGATAGATAAATATAGATATAGATATAGATAACATACTAGCATACCATAATATTGGTTTCAGGAGTAGAATTTAGTGATTCATCATTTACATATAACACCCAGTGCTCATCAGAAGTGCCCCTCCTTAATACCCATCACCCATTTAGCCAATCCCCCTCCTACCTCCCCTCCATCAACCCCCAGTTTGTTCTCTGTAGTTAATAATCTCTTACTGTTTGCTTCACTCTTTTGGTTTCCCTTCCCCTATGTTCATCTGTTTTGTTTCTTAAATTCCACATATGAATGAAATCATATGGTATTTGTCTTTCTCTGACTGACTTATTTCACTTGGCATAATACACTCCTGCTCTATCCATCTTAATGTAAATGGCAAGAATTCATTTTTTTGATGGCTGAGTAAGAGTCCATTGTATATATCCATCACATCATCTGTCTCTATTAATTAGTCGATGGATATTTGGGTTCTTTCCATATTTGGCTATTGTTGATAATGCTGCTATCAACATCAGGGTGTATGTGCCCCTTCCAATCAGTATTTTTGTATCCTTTGGGTAAATATATAGTACTGCAACTGCTGGGTTCTAAAAAATTACAATAATCAGCCCCTCCGTTTTCCCACTCAATTGTTTGGGGGAAGTGCTTTTCCCGTGCAATCCCCTGTATGCTGTTCTCTCTCTCTCTCTCCTCTCTCCGTGATCAGGGCTCCCTCTACTCTGCTCCACCCGTGATTCTTTTTTCCTCCAAATCATACCACCACACCTCCTACTTTCCACCTTGTGGCCTTCTTCCCTCTCTGGTTGTTCAGTTTGTTCTCTCAGTCCTCAGATGGAGTTCATGGGTGTTCAGAATGATTTGATAATTATCTAGCTGTGTTGCAGGGATGAGGAAAGCATAAGGTCCTCCTACTATTCAGCCATCTTAACTCCTCCCTAGTTCATATATTTAATTTAAAATTTGTTTTTCATAATTTAAATAGTATAAATTCATTTATGTTTGTGTGTGGTGTGCATGTATTATGTATGCGTGCCTGTGTTTGTCTCAAAAAAATTTCTAGATTGTTGTAAAGCTTAGAAACTTTTGATGCTAGGTTTATAATACAGTCTTTAAAATGTTTTCCCCAAAATTTAACAAACAAAGGAAAAAACAAAAACAAGAGAAACTAAAAACCAGACTCTTAACTATAGAGAACAAACTGATGGTTACCAGAAGGGAGGTAGATGTGGGAATGCATGAAACAGGGGAAGAGGATTGAGTACACTTACCTTTTTTTTTTTTTTTTAAGATTTTATTTATTTATTTGACAGAGAGAGAGGCAGCAGCAGTGGAGGGAGAAGCAGGCTCCCCCCTGAGCAGGGAGACCCCTGTGGGACTTGATCCCAGGGTCTGAGCCAAAAGGCAGACGTTCAACTGACTGAGCCACTCAGGCATCCCAAGAGTACACTTATCTTGATGAGCACTGAGTAATGTATAGAATTATTGAATCACTATTCATATATTATTGAAACTAATATATTAGTTTCTGGTGTACAAACTGAAACTAATATAACACTGTATGTTGGGCGCCTGGGTGGCTCAGCCATTAAGCGTCTGCCTTCGGCTCAGGTCGTGGTCCTGGGGTCCTAGGATCAAGGCCCTCATGAGGTTCCCTGCTCCGTAGGAAGCCTGCCTCTCCCTCTCCCACTCCCCCTGCTTGTGTTCCCTTTCTCACTGTCTCTCTCTCTGTCAAATAAATAAATAAAATCTTAAAAAAAAAAACACTGTATGTTAAATCACTGGAATTAAAATTAAAAAAAAAAAAAAAAGAGGGCCCCTGGGTGGCTCAGATGGTTAAGCATCTGCCTTCGGCTTGGGTCATGATCCCAGGGTCCTGGGATCGAGTCCCGCATTGGGCTCCCTGCTAGCCGAGGAGCTTGCTTCTTCGTCTGCCTCTGCCTCTGCCTCTCTCTCTCTCTGACTTTCATGAATAAATAAATAAAACATTTATTAAAAAAATCTTAAAAACTAAAAAATAAATAAGTAAAATGCCCTCACCAGGCCCAACATTGATAACATGTTATCCTAGACTTGTCTGCAATAGCTGTAAACAAGAGCAGAATACATGATACTGACCCAACTTGGCCCATTAACTCTCATTTCATTCACATTTTCCAATATGAATATAAGAACAAGATTCTGAATGCTTTTCTTCAGCTACCCTGAACTTTCTCGAAGGTACTTTGCAAAATTATCCATTCTTGCTTTTCTCTCAATCTTACCTTCTTTATTTTTTCATAGCTCCAAGTCCCTCTTTTATGTACAACAACCATTTCATATTTTTCTATCTGAACCCTCTCATTCACCCAATCATTTTACAAACAATTTCTACATATTCCTTCAAAAAGTAAGTTATTTTTCTATCACAAATATCCAGTCATAATATAAATTACAGAATAAAAACAAAATTATCTGTCAGCTTTAAATTTGTATTTTAAATAGTTCCTATTCTGGTGTTTTATCTTTATTTTTTTTTGCATTTATATTCCATAAACAAATCTGTGTTACTACTTTTAAAATAGATTTACTGATTATAAAGTTAACAATTGATCATCATAAACATTTTGGAAAATTTCAATACATTAATTTTTATCGAAAACGCCCAGAAGCCACTTAACACAACTATGGTTAATATTTTCCTAAATCTCCCTGTAGTGTTTCCATACATATATTAATATTGTTGATATATTCCATATATGTCTTTTAAAGCACAGTTTATCAAAAAAACATTCATTCAAAGGTATGGATAAAACATGATTAAAGGGACTTATTAAAAGTGGCTCTAGGAGAGTGTTTCATTAGTGTTTTTAGTTTAAAATACATATTAATGTAGAATTTTAATGAAATAGAAAATAATTTCCTAGTTTTATGTTTTATAAGTATTTCAAATATTTAAACTAAAGATAGCAGCTAAAATTTCATGAAACATACTGTGGTCTGGACATTGCTGCTACCATTTGTATGTGTGTTTTAATTCAACAATATAAATATATAATACTTTTTATTATGTTATGTTAATCACCATACATTATATCATTAATTTTTGATGTAGTGTTCCATGATTCATTGTTTGCGTACAACACCCAGTGCTCCAGCAGAACATGCCCTCTTTAATACCCGTCACCAGGCTAGCACATCCCCCCACCACCCTCCCCTCTAGAACCCTCAGTTTGTTTTTCAGAGTCCATAGTCTCTCATGGTTTGACTCCCCCTCCGATTTCCCCCCCTTCATTCTTCCCTCCTGCTATCTTCTTCTTCTACATTTTTTTTTTAACATATAATGTACTATTTGCTTCAGCGGTACGGATCTGTGATTCAACAGTCTTGCACAATTCACAGCGCTCACCATAGCACACACGCTCCCCAATGTCTATCACCCAGCCACCCCATCCCTCCCACCCCCCACCACTCCAGCAAACCTCAGTTTTTTTCCTGAGATTGAGAATTCCTCATATCAGTGAGGTCATATGATCCATGTCTTTCTCTGATTGACTTATTTCACTCAGCATAAGAGCCTCCAGTTCCATCCATGTCATTGCAAATGGCAAGATTTCATTCTTTTTGATGGTTGCATAATCTTCCATTGTGTGTGTATATATATATATATATATATATATATATATATATATATATATATACCACATCTTTATCTATTCATCTGTCAATGGACAACCTGGCTCTTTCCACAGTTTGGCTATTGCGGACATTGCTGCTATAAACATCGGGGTGCATGTACCCCTTTGGATCCCTACATTTGTATCTTTGGGGTAAATACCCAGTAGTGCAATTGCTGGATCATAGGGTAGCTCTATTTTCAACTTTTTGAAGAACCTCCATGCTGTTTTCCAGAGTGGCTGAACCAGGTTGCATTCCCACCAACAGTGTAGGAGGGTTCCCCTTTCTCCACATCCCTGTCAACATAGGTCATTTCCTAACTTGTTAATTTTAGCCATTCTGACTGGTGTGAGGTGGTATCTCATTGAGGTTTTGATTTGGATTTCCCTGATACTGAGCAATGTTGAACACTTTTTCATGTGTCTGTTGGCTGTTGGATGTCTTCTTTGGAAAAATGTCCATTTATGCCTTCTGCCCATTTCTTGATTGGGTCATTTGTTCTTTGGGTGTTGAGTTTAAGAAGTTCTTTATAGATTTTGGATACTAGCCCTGTATCTGATATGTCATTTGCAAATATCTTCTCCCATTCTGTCAGTTGTCTGTTGATGTTGTTGACTGTTTCTTTTGCTGTGCAAAAGCTTTTTATCTTGATGAGATCCCAATAGTTCATTTTTGCCCTTGCTTCCCTTGCCTTTCGCGATGTTTCTAGGAAGAAGTTTCTGCAGCAGAGGTCGAAGAGGTTGCTGCCTGTGTTCTCCTTTAGGATGTTGATGGACTCCTGTCTCACATTGAGGTCTTTCAACCATTTTGAGACTATTTTGTGTGTGTGGTTTAAGGAAATGGTCCAGTTTCATTCTTCTGCATGTGGCTGTCTAATTTTCCCAACACCATTTGCTGAAGAGACTGTCTTTTTTCCATTGGACATCCTTCCTTGTCGAAGATTAGTTGACCATAGCATTGAGCGTCCATTTCTGGGCTCTCTATTCTGTTCCATTGATCTATGTGTCTGTTTTTGTGCCAGTACCATACTGTCTTGAGGATTACAGCTTTGTAATAGAGCGTGAAGTCCAGAATTGTGATGCCACCAGCTTTGCTTTTGTTTTTCAACATTCCTCTGGCTATTCGGGGTCTCTTCTGGTTCCATACAAATTTTAGGATCATTTGTTCCATATCTTTGAAAAAAGTGGATGGTATTTTGATGGGGATTGCATTGAATGTGTAGATTGCTCTAGGTAGCATTGACATCTTCACAATATTTGTTCTTCCAATCCATAAGCATGGAACATTTCTCCAATTCTTTGTGTCTTCCTCAATTTCTTTCATGAGTATTTTATAGTTTTCTGAGTACATATTCTTTGCCTCTTTGGTTAGATTTATTCCTAGGTATCTTACGGTTTGGGGTGCAATTGTAAATGGGATCGACTCTTTCATTTCTCTTTCTTCTGTCTTGTTCCTGGTGTATAGGAATGCCACTGATTTCTGTGCATTGATATTATATCCTGCCCCTTTACTGAATTCCTGTATGAGTTCTAGCAGTTTTGGGGTGGAGTCTTTTGGGTTTTCCACATACAGTATCACATCATCTACAAAGAGTGAGAGTTTGACTTCTTTGCTGATTTGGATGCCTTTTATTCCTTTTTGTTCTCTGATTGCTGTGGCTTGGACTTCTAATACTATGTTGAATAGCTGTGGTGATAGTGGACATCCCTGCCGTGTTCCTGACCTTAGGGGGAAAGCTCTCATTTTCTCCCCATTGAGAATGATATTCGCTGTGGGTTTTTCATAGATGGCTTTTATGATATTCAGGTATGTACCCTCTATCTCTATACTCTGAAGAGTTTTGATCAACAAAGGATGCTGTACTTTGTCAAATGCTTTTTCTGCATCTATTGAGAGGAGCATATGGTTCTTGTTCTTTCTTTTATTAATGTATTGGATCACATTGTTTGATTTGCAGATGTTTAACCAACCTTGCACCCCAGGGATAAACCCCACTTGGTCGTGGTGAATAATCCTTTTAATATACTGTTGGATCTTATTGGCTAGTATTTTGGTGAGAATTTTTGCTCCATGTTCATCAAGGATATTGGTCTGTAATTCTCCTTTTTGATGGGGTCTTTGTCTGGTTTTGGGATCAAGGTAATGGTGGCCTCATAAAATGAGTTTGAAGTTTTCCTTCGATTTCTATTTTTTGGAACACTTCTGAAGAAGAGGTATTAATTCTTCTTTAAATGTTTGGTAAAATTCCCTTGAGAAGCCATCTGGCCCTGGGCTTTTGTTTATTGGGAAATTTTTGATGACTGCTTCAATTTCCCTAGTGGTTATAGGTCTGTTCAGGTTTTCTATTTCTTCCTGGTTCAGTTTTGGTAGTTGATACATCTCTAGGAATGCATCCATTTCTTCCAGATTATCTAATTTGCTGGCATAGAGTTCCTCATAATATGTTCTTATAATTGTTTGTATTTCTTTGGTGTTGGTTGTGATCTCTCTTCTTTCAACATGATTTTGTTGATTTGGGTCATTTCTCTTTTCTTTTTGATAAGTCTGGCCAGGGATTTATCAATCTTGTTAATTCTTTCAAAGAACCAGCTCCTAGTTTTGTTGATATGTTCTACTGTTCTTTTGGTTTCTATTTCATTGATTTCTGCTCTGATCTTTATGATTTCTCTTCTCCTGCTGGGTTTAGGCTTTCTTTACTGTTCTGTCTCCAACTCCTTTAGGTGCAGGGTTAGGTTGTGTATTTGAGACCTCTCTTGTTTCTTGAGAAAAGCTTCTATTGCTATATACACTCCTCTCAGGACTGCCTTTGCTGTATCCCCAAGATTTTGAACAGTTGTGTTTTCATTTTCATTGGTTTCCATGAATTTTTTAATTCTCCTTTAATTTCCTGGTTGACCCATTTATTCTTTAGTAGGATGTTCTTTAGCCTACATGTATTTGAGTTCTTTCTGACTTTCCTCTTTTGACTGAGTTCTAGTTTCAAAGCATTGTGGTCTAAAAATATGCAGGGAATGATCCTGATCTTTTGGTACCATTTGAAACCTGATATGTGACCTAGGGTGTGATCTATTCTGGAGAACGTTCCATGGGCACTACAGAAGAATGTGTATTCTGTTGCTTTGGGATGGAATGTTCTGAATATGTCTGTGAAGTCCATTTGGTCCAGTGTGTCATTTAAAGTCTTTATTTCCTTGTTGATCTTTTGCTTAGATGATCTGTCCATTTCAGTGAGGGGGGGCATTAAAGTCCCCCACTATTGTTGTGTTGTTGTCTATGTGTTTCTTTGCTTTTGTTATTAATTGCCTTATATAATTTGCTGCTGCCATGTTAGGGGCATAGATATTTACAATTGTTAGATCTTCTTGTTGGATAGACCCTTTAAGTAGGATATAGTGTCCTTCCTCATCTCTTATTACAGTCTTTGTTTTAAAATCTAATTTGTCTGATATAAGGATTGCCAGACCAGCTTTCTTTCGGTGTCCATTAGCATGGTAAATGGTTTTCCACCCCCTCACTTTCAATCTGGGGGTGTCTTTGGGTCTAAAATGAGTCTCTTGCAGACTGCATATCGATGGGTCTTGTTTTTTTTATCCAATCTGATAGCTTGTGTCTCTTGTTTGGGACATTTAGCCCATTTACATTCAGGGTAACTATTGAAAGCTATGAATTTAGTGCCATTGTATTGCCTGTAAGGTGACTGTTACTGTATATTGTCTGTGTTCCTTTCTGTTCTATGTTGCTTTTAGACTCTCTCTTTCCTTAGAGGACCCCTTTCAATATTTCTTGGAGGGCTGGTTTTGTGTTTGCAAATTCCTTTAGTTTTTGTTTGTCCAGGAAACTTTTTATCTCTCCTTCTATTTTCAGTGACAGCCTAGCTGGATATAGTATTCTTGGCTGCATATTTTTCTCATTTAGTGCTTTGATTATATCATGCAGTCCTTTCTGGCCTGCCAGGTCTCTGTGGATAGGTCTGTTGCCAATCTAATATTTCTACCATTGTAGGTTACATATCTCTTCCCGAGATGGTTTCAGGATTTTCTCTTTGTCTCTGAGACTCATAAGTTTTACCGTTAGATGTCAGGGTGTTTACCTATTTTTATTGATTTTGAGAGGGATTCTCTGTGGCTCCTGGATTTTGATGCCTTTTTCCTTCCCCAAAATTAGGGAAGTTCTCTGCTATAATTTGCTCCAGTATACCTTTTGCCCCTCTCTCTCTTTCTTCTTCTTCTGGGATCCCAATTTTTCTAGTGTTGTTTTGTCTTATGGTATTGCTTATCTCTCGAATTCTTCCCTCATGATCCAGTAGTTGTTGATCTCTCTTTTTCTCAGCTTCTTTATTTTACATCATTTGGTCTTTTATATCACTAATTCTCTCTTCTTCCTCATTTATGCTAGCAGTTAGAGCCTCCGTTTTTATTTGCACCTTGTTAAATAGCTTTTTTGATTTCGACTTCATTAGATTTTAGTCCTTTTATTTCTCAGAAAAGGTTTCTCTAATAACTTCCAGCTTTTTTCAAGCCCAGCTAATATCTTTAAAATCATCATTCTGAACTCTAGTTCTGACATTGTACTAATGTCCGTATTTAGTAGGTCCTGGCAGTCAGTAGTGCCTCTTGTTCTTTTTGTTGAGGTGATTTTTTCCATCTTGTCATTTTGTCCAGAGGAGAACATATGAATGCTAACAGGGTAACAACATCCCTAGAAAATATACTCTAAACAAATCAGAAAAGACCTGAAACCGGGGGAAAGGAAAAGGAAAAGGAAAGAAAGAAAAAAGAAAAAGATAAAGATAAAAACAAACAAAACAGAACAAAACAAAAAAACAGAATATGATCAAATATGTTCAGGCTGGTGCATAGATCTGTGCCACACTCTAGATTTTGGGTGTATTTTGGTCTGTTAGAAGAAAGTGCCTTCCAAAATTTTAAAGAAAGAAAAATTTATATATGTGCAAAAATAAGGGTTACTATGATGAAGGGATGGAATATGACCATAAAGATGAAAATAAAAAGATTTTATAAAAGGCAGTGATAAGAAGTTGTTTGAAAAAAGAAAGAGGATTTAAAAAAAAAGAAAAGGAAAAGGGAGAAAATGTGATCAATTAGGAGACTAGAACAAAGCCATACACTAGAGATTTAGGGTATATTTTGATCTGTTAGAAGAAACTATATTTTAAAATTTTAAAGAGAGAACAACTTTATATATATATATATATATATATATGTATATATATATATATATATATATATGCCAAAAATAAGGGTAACTACTATGAAGGGATAGAATATGACTCTAAAAATGAAAAATAAAAATGTTTTTTGAAAAAGGGAAAAAGAAAAATTAAAAAAAAAAAACAGTAGAAAAAAAGTTAACTTTGAAAGACTAAAGAATCATGGTAAAAAAGCCATGAATTCTATGTGCGGTATTCCCCTAGCACTGGAGTTCTGCCATTCTCATTGATCGGTAAATTTGTTCTTGGCTGGCTGTTCTTGCTGATCTTCTGCGGGGGGGCCTGTTGCTGTGGTTCCCAAATGTCTTTGCTGGAGGCGGAATTGTCCTGCCCTTGCCGGTCTGGGCCAAGTAATCTGCTTGGGTTTCTTCTCAGGAGCTTTTGTTCCCTGCAAGCTTTCAGTACAGCTTAAACGAGAGTTTCAGGACGAAAGTGAAAATGGCGGCCTCCCAATCTCCACCCTGCAGGAGCCTAGAACTCAGGTCCTGCTCCTCAGTGCGCCCCCAGAGAATAGCAGTCAATCACTCCCATCTCCCCAGGCTCAAGCCGCACTCCGTGCTCACCCAGGCCTGTGACCAAGCGTTTCTATCTCTGGCACCTGACCCCATGTGGAGTCTCCAAACCCAGCAGATCCCTGCGGTGCGCTCCCGCGCTGCTCCTCCCGGGGAAGGAAGGGGAGTCTCCCCGGATCTGCCGCTTGTTGGGTCCCTGCTGGAAGAACAACAGCTTGACTGTGCCACGGATCACAGTTTATGGCAACCCTGAGCTGAGAGCCCGCTCCTCTGCTCCGTCTCTGCAGCGGCTTCCCTGCTCTGATACCTGGGAGCTCTGCCACACTCAGGCACCCCCGGTCTTTCTGTGACCCTGAGGGTCCTGAGACCACACTTTCCCAGCAAGGTTCCACCCCCCCTTTAGCCACTGGAGCGACGTCCCTCAGCGGAGCCGACTTCTAAAAGTTCCGATTTTGTGCTCTGCGGCTCTATCACTTGCCAGTTAGCGGCTGAGAGGCCCCCTCCCCCGCCATCTATCCTCCCGAATATTGCCTCAGATTCACTTCTCCGCACGTCCTACCTTCCAGAAAGTGGTTGCTTTTCTGTTCAGAGAGTTGCTGTTATTCTTTTCTTCGATCTCCTTTTGAGTTCGTAGGTGTTCAGAATGGTTTGATCCCTATTTAGCTGAATTCCTGAGACCAGACGAAATCCAGGTCTCCTACTCCTCCGCCATCTTGCTCCGCCCCCTATAATACTTTGTCCTCTTTTTACAGTTGAAGATAGTGAGGCAGGAGGAGGTTATATAATATTCTTTTGTTTAATTAATTATAGTTTGAGTGCCTATTATTCTAGGCCCTGCATTAGTTTCAGAGACTAGAACAGTGAGAACTACCACACAATCCTCTGACATTAATGACAGGCCAGGATTTGAAACCAGTAGGACTCCAGAGCATAGGTATTTATAATTACTCAATGCTACCATGCTTCTGCTTTCCAGTTTTGTGACTGTATAAAGAGACAATTTGTTATTTCTCCCACGATGTCCTAAATGTACAAATATTTTAGCAATTTTTGCAAGTTAGTGAAACATAATATATAAATATTTTATGACCATTAAATCTAGCAAAAGATCTCCTGTGAAATGTAAAAGGAAGGATGTAAGTATATAACACATGTTATAATAAGATGAAGTGAAGAATAGGATTACAGAAGAGCTTAGGGCAAGATAACAGACAATAAATCATACAATTAGGTTTCTAAATTTGAGGATCAACTTTAGTAAAAGAAGGTCCACAAGACTTTATTCTACAATTTCCCCATTTTAAATCTCTTACTTTCTATTCAAAGTTAAGCTGGCTAGAGAGTACCTTCAATAGTTCTTTTTAGTGTAACTATATGGGTGGTATATCTTCTGAACTGTTACATATAAAGCCTTTTAGCTTCATGCATGAACAAAAAATCCAGATTTTTCTTCAAAACTCCGAGAATATTGCTTTCTTGAATTTAGTGTTTCATGATGGCATGCTATCACTCAGACTGATTTTCAGAACATAGTCTCTTTTAATGATTCCAACACCTATATAAATTGGTCATTCTGATCTCTGCTAGAAATTTTTCAAATTTCAGTCTGTAGACTAGAAGGTACCAGTTTCACTTACAAGAAAGAATACCAAAATGAAGAGAGGAGGAAGGATTGAATATTATATTCTGGATTCTGAATCATCAAAATTATCTTTTCTTATTTCACCCTCTAGGCAAGAAGTTAGATATAATTTGTTGAGGAACTTTACGAATACAAGAAGGAAAAACCTACTAATAATGAAATGGAGCTCCTCATTTTAATGCCCATTTAGAATACCCAGTAGTGAAATCAGCAGTTTATCATTACTTTCCTCATGTTCAGAATTGCCAATCAGATTTAGTCTCCAAGAACAAATAACATGGTGGTAGCTTTGAGCTTTGACAGCCTGTAGGAAGATGTGAAAAGGTTGGGAATCCACTTTCCAAAAATCAAGTATAAAGCTGAACAAAACAGCCAAAAAACCACTGGTCTCAAGGGGTCTCTCTGTAAATCGCCCAAAACAATAGATGAGCATTTACTCATGAAAAAAAAAATGCTAGGATTTTGGGTAAAAAAGTAGAAGACTGCTAGCCTTATTGTCTACAGTTGCTACCATTTCCCCAAATCCAGCTCAGAGGGAAGTGTTACCAAGGCACAGCTTACCATGGAAACCAGCAACTTCTACACCACACATTGTGGACAGTATTTTAGGAAGAGTGCAAAAATTCATACCTGGTGTCATTTTTAAAACAAGTAACAAACACAAAAGGAAATGAATGTGAAGACACACTGCTTATCCCAGAAACTTATCCCAACTAGGGTAAGAGCATTTCTCTATTGCAAAGGCCCTGTAGACTTCCAATCTTATATAAGGGGAATGGAAAAGCTATGAGGCTGGAAAAAATATTTGTGAAAGTAGAGGGCAGAGAATGCTTTCAATGGACTTTTTGGAGAAACAGACGATTTTAGGCCTGGGCAAGAAATGTAGAGATGTGTCTGAAACATCTTATAGTGCCAGAAAGTAAAGAAGTGCTAAAAAAAAAAAAAAGAAAAAATACACCCCCCTCCCTGCCACACACACAAACACACACACTCTACATTGTCCATGGCACACATAAACCAATTGAGCTCCCACTGGCCAAAGCAGGAGCACTATGAGAAACAAAATAAAGTAGTATTACATTATAATCCAAAGTATAAAATAAATATCTATGACTCCCTGACTTCCAGCTACTAAGGGCAAATGAGTGAATAAATAAATGGGAAACAAGAGACAAATCTGTGTAGAAGAATTCCAAATAACTTATGTAGATACTTCTCTCTCAAGGATATAGAGTATAATTCTCAATTCCTTCGGTGTGGTTTGTGCATAGGGAATTCATTCCCAAAGTACACGTGGAAAAGGGGGAAAAGAGTAACTTTGCAGTGGAAGAACCTGACAAAAAGGTGATTAAGGTTAACATCAACCATGAAAGTCACGTTGATGGTAAGTGACCTTGATATGATAAAATGAAAATGGCACTTTATGTGGTTTTCCTCTCAAAAACACATAAATACAATCCAATAATGAGGGAAAATATCAGGCAAATCCTAACAGAAGGACACTTTAAAAAATACCTGATCAGGATTTCTCAAAACAGTCATGGTCATGATCACAAAGAACCTAAGGAGACATGAGTACTAAACGTAATGGGATGTCCCGAATGGGATCCTGGAACAGAGAAAGGACATTAGGTAAAAATAAAGAAAATGTCAATAAAGTATAGAGTTAATACTAATGTATTAATATTGGTTCTAAAGTAAGATTTAATAATAGGGAAACTATTACAATTTTTTCAACTAATTTAAAACCATACTAAAATTAAAAGTTCATGAAAAAAAGAATGAGGCATGTTGAAAGGGCAGAGAAATCAATCTGAGAGATTTCCCAATGTCAAAAACTGGAAAAATTTGAGCAAGAAGATGGATAAAATCTCAATGCATTAAAAAAATCCATATATATACTAATATAAATGAATAACTGAATAAATAAATAAATATCTGAGAAGATACAGCTCTCCTATACAGAAGATTTCAAATTCACAAGTGTAGAAGGAACAAAGGAAATAGAAAATTATCATTGGAAGAACACAGAATAATTGTTTCATTGTCAAGATCCAATAATGCATGCTACACTTTGTGGGCAAAAGTTTAAGAAGAAATAAGATATTTGCAGAATGTATTAGTATCTCTCCAAGATTTTTACCGATTACTAAGGGAAAACAGTTACTTTACAGTTGGGAAACCTAGCAGACACCACCTTCTGTTAATATCATCATTAATAAGATATATCAACCTTACTTACTCTCAGACATAATGAATTATAGAATCCTCACTTCTGTGGTATTTTTATCAAAAATAACCTTAATCAAATCTTGGGACAAATCAGGTAAATCCAACTGGGAAATCTCTATCAAAATAAATGACCAGTACTCTTCAAGTTTCAGGACTAAGAAAGATTGAGGAATATAACTCTCTCCCTGGTGGAACCATGCTAACTTCTGGCCTGGATCCCTAATCTAGTAGAGCCTTAGTTTACAGACCCCTCCAGATTCTAACTATTGGTGTGGATTCAGAATATTTGCCATTGGATGCATGCAAATGTTACAACCTTGAAGATGGTGCACTCCAATATGGCATGATTCCAATGCTAACTTCTTAGCTGAGTCTTTAATAATGTATTCTAATGTTCTATTTGGCTTCATCAAAGTGATGTAGAAAACTGGGTGGATTTCATAAAATTGCCTTGAACAAATCCTTTGTGAAACCCATTGAAATAAATCAGCCATTCTATAAGATTACTCCAAGAGCAATGAGGCAGTAACATTATAGGCAGAAAAGGCAAATCCACATCCAATTTGAGTTATCAATCCAGTAAAGACTAATTATAGACACCTTCAGAGTGGCAAATCCTGATGTAATCATCTCAACACTAAGTGGACAACAGGTCTTCTTAAGGAATGGTACCATATTGAGGTCTCATCTCTGGTCTCTGTTCTTGACAGATTGGACAAGCAGCAGTATGAGAAACCTTATCAATCTTGGTGAGAAAGAAATGCTGTTGAATCCTAGCTTCCAGCACTGACTCTATTTATGGGCCTATAATGCAAGCACTGAGATGTAGATATTCTGAAAATCAAACCTGTGGCATACATTTTTACATTTTTTATAAACTTGCTATCAAAGCTGATATTACTTAATTATATTAATATAAAAATGTCTTTTTGAATGAAAAAATTATTTTTATAGTTTAATATCAGGAATAGTTCCCGATGTTCAGATATTTTCCCTTATTAGATATAAAAAAGTTGTATTCCATTATATTGCATTTATATATTCCAAGGATTCAGAGCTGAATTTGGTTTTCAAATATAGTAACGAAGTTTTATGTAGTTTTTCTGCACCCTCCTTCAATTTATTACATGTCTATTGATCTACTCACCAATCTATTTTTTTTAAATTGCAAGTATAGAAAGAAAGTGTGTTGTAGAATAAGCAGCAATAAAGTTAGCTGAAATATTGAAACTTGAGAAAAGCTTTACCATGCAGTAATTGGTCATAAAGCTTTGATCTCTATGAAATATACATATATATAATAATAATATTTACATGAGGCTTTTGAAGAACGAAATAAAATTATCTTTTTTATACAAGCTATAAGAAATTAAGAGAGTTTCTTATAAACCATGTGCACTTGAGTTTTCATAATTATATAATTGGCTAAACCTGAAAGCAGCCTACTTTATAAAGTGACAAGAGAATAATTTTGTTAAATATATTTTTCAAAAAGCTAAATAGTTATTAAACATATAATTATAATGTCAGACAAAAACAAAGCATTTAAATTAGAACAAAAAGCTCATCATTTAATCACCCTCACTTTCCAATAAATGTGAAATTTTGCATACACTATGACAATTTTTGTCTTCCAGAATGGGCTATTCTAATTTACATTTTTAATTTATACTTTTGTCAAATAACACTGTTCTAATCATATCCAAAAAAGCAATTGAAAATCACTAAATTAATAAGTCAAGCAATAGGAAAAAAAACACAAAATTTGAATATAATAGCAAATGTGATTTTACCATTCTTATTATTGGCTAATATGTAACCTAAAATTATATAAAATCATACCTCTTCAATTTCAGTCAAAATCATCTAGCTGAGAATTACAAAATGTAATACAGATCATCATTGTTCTGATATATCCAATGGATTGAAATAAAAATTAAATTCAATCATTATATATAAAAATTTTAGTAACAGCTTTTCCAAGTTATTTCTAGACTGAATCTTTCAGCTTCCTGAAAACATTGAACTATGTTGCTCTTTAAAAATGTAATGCCCACATTTCAGCAAACTGCATGCTTTTGGCATTCAACAGAAAATGACTAAACAACATAAGTTTAAAACTGAGTAACCTGTGACTACAAATATTTCTTTAATTGGGGTGCATAAGAGTATGTAAAGGCTGATCTAAAGGATATGAAAGATCTGTGAATTTTTAAATTTTTGAACTGCGCTTGAATTATTTTATAAGGACTTAACAAGTACAATCAACAGAAAGAAAAAATATTCAACATAGCACCAATATAAACTAGTTTCACTCTGTTCTATGGAAATTAGCAGTGAAGTATTGGGTTTTGATATTTTGAATAGAAGTGTGGTAATAAATAAGTCTGGTCAATGAATCGTGGATCACTACATCAAAAACTAATGATGCATTGTATGGTGACTAACATAACATAATAAAATTAAATTAAATTAAAAAAATAAATAAGTCTGGAAAATATGATAAGAATCATTGTCCACAACACTTTCAGTCTTAGCTTCTAAACATGATCACATCACATGTTTACAAAATCTTCAGTTTTGAAGATACAATAATTAATGAACTGAAATTACAGGTTGAAAATTAAATTATTTTCTCAGAAGAAGTATATTTTAACAAATAGGATCTTAGAACTATCAGAGCAATAAATTGCCTTAGATAATTTTAATCAAATTTAATAACACTTAAATAAAAATCAAATCACTCTGATTATGTCAAAGGATGCGTGGCATAAGCATGCTTGCATAATTTTAGCATCTGGAAAGCTTTATGTATTGCAAAAGTACCTGAAAAATAAAAGCCTATACTCAACATTTGAGAATATTTTATTCAGCCTGCTCATTTTTAATTGCTATATCTCAGGTTCCAGAATTCCCAATTTCCCAAGAAAGGCAAATGGATTAAAGTATTAATGACTAACATATCAATATCTACCATTATGTCAAATAAATCAACAGGGATAATAAATAATTTAATGCTTCAATGCATACAGTTATACAAATATTTATTCATGTTATGTCATAAAGTTTTCACAGTTGATCAAAAATTATCTGAAGTGAAAACTTTCTCTCTTAATTATAAGTTTACCTTTGGTATCCTTTTTAATTCACATATAATAGATAATATATAATTAATACATATAATATTTGTGTATATAATATATATAATTTTTTTCTGATGTGGTATTTAAAAGATATTGTGCTTTTATGAATCTAGACCTAATTGAACTAAAAAAACTCAATCATTGCATAATAATAATAACTGAACATCAAGTCAAACTTTATATTTGACCAAAATACATACTTAGCTTTTGATTAACAGTTCAGGACATACTCTATAAATTATAATCAATCAGTATTTATGAATAAGTTGGTTATAATGTAAGCTTCTCTGTTAAATTTTAAAGAGATGAGTTAACACAAAAACACACTACTGTTTCTATAAAATTGTTTTCATATTCTCTTCAGGGCACCAAAACTTAAGTTTCATGAGAGCAGAAATTTGTCTATCTTGTTCTTTTATATATTCCAATCACTAGGAAGAGTGTCCAGAAGGAATTAAATGAATCCTCCTCAGAGAGGCATTAGTGGCAGGCTATTGAACTCTTTCCCAATCCTAGAATTTCACATAAGGTCATGACCTATGTTCTGACCATATTTCTTTATTCCATGTCAATAACTGATCATTGAACTACAAAACATTTTTAAGAAACAAAATTTTTAAAAAACAAAATTTCAAAACAATAAAGAGTATATGTTTACGCAAACCTTTAAAAGGAATGTGGCTAATGAAAAGTTGTAGAGTAATATGTATAAATTTTAAATAAGTAAAATTCTTGATTAAAAAAATGTGAAGGTGGGGCGCCTGGGGTTAAGCGTCTGACTCTTGATTTTGGCTCAAGTGATGGTCTCAGGGTTGTGAGATCAAGCCCCACATCAGACTCCATTTTTAGCACAGAGTCAGCTTGAGATTTTCTCCCTCTCCCTCTGCTCATGCTTTCTCTCTCTCTCTCTCGCTCTCATATAAATAAAATCTGAAATAAAATGTGAAGGTATTTAAAGAAATCAATACAGTAGCCAGGTTGCTTTATGAAATTACAGACTTTGAAAAAACAGAGTGTGATGAAGTAGCTAGAAATAAGAGGAAATGAAAAATACTAAAATAAACACAAAATAACTTCATGCCACCTCCTTAGTTTTATCTCTATGTTCTTCCATTCACTGTCCCTGCCTCTTTCTCCCTCTTTGCCTAAAGTAAATAAATGTATAAAAATAAAAAGGTAAAATAAACTCATAATAATTTTGTCAGAATTATTAAGCATAAAGTACGAATCACGAAGAACTAAACACAACATTTTTCTCAGTTCTGCTTGAAACATGAAAGAAATGCATAACTCTAGTAGACAGCCAATGTGTTAACAGATGACAGGAAAGAAAAAAATTCACATTTCTCTTTAACTTCTGTACTTCCTGATGAAGAAGTTAATCTTCAATCTGAAAGAACAAAACAATATACAAATAGATTTGGAATTAAAATTCATGGTTGAGGAGGATCTGATTAGAGTTCATCACATCCCTTTAAATGTAATTTAGGTCTCCTGGCTAAGGTGAGTTAAGTCACAAGATCAAAGGTTTGCAAAAATGATCTTGGGTCGAGACACAGCAATGTATTTGAGCATTCATATGACATGACCGAGTTGACGGAAGATTCGATCTGGCCAAATATCATGAATTTCCAAAGGAAAAATTTATAAAGGCCAGATAATTGCTAAGAGCTATACCAGTCTACATATTCACATTCTACTACAATGTGTATTAAGTTATTATTTAGATAATTTGTGGAGTTACTTAGCAAAGTATAACTGGATTCTAAATACCATTCGTTAAGACTACAATGATAATCACTTTTCCCTTTTCCATGTTTTTTGATGAAAAATAGAGAATTGATATAAACATACTCTTCTACATTTATTGCATTTTTTGCATGAATGAATAGCTATTGTGCATGTTGGAAGGTTTTGTAGTTAATTACAGATTTATCCAAAGGACATTGCCTAACAATAAGGAATAAAACTGGATAGAAGGCAAGAGGTCTGTCTCTGGCCCTGTCTTATTATATATTTCAATTAATTGCTTAGATCAAAATATAAGATGCAGGTATATGACAATATTAAATGATATGCATTCAGTTGAAAGCATATATTGTGAGGATAACTGGAAAATTATAGAAGATCCCAAGGTAATGGCTAAGAAGATGAAGGCAAGCAATAAATGTAATGATTAAACAGAAAAATAAATATAAAAGAACATAAAATATCTAGTCTAGAGAAGAAGAAATGGAGATCATACAAAATCAGGGATATATGATGCAGTTTGAGGTCAAAAAAGAGTATTCTAGACTAAGATTTTGAAAATCAAGAATCTTCCTTTATCTCTCAATATATGCCAATCTAGAGGTTCACATGTGTAAATAAGTAACAGAAAAAGGCAGAGTGAGGTATGAGTCAAAAGAGAAGAAAATTGGCATAAGAATAGTGTAAAGAACATGGACTTGTGATAGTGTTGCTGGATGGTATACAAATTATGAAATAATGGAAATTTAGTCATATGGTCGTGGGCATTGGGTAAAAGAATTTCCCAGATGGAAGAATAAGCATAGAGAAGGCAGTCATGGGAAAGTGAAAGCTCACTTTGATATAGCAAACGTTCAAATTAATTAAAGTTGTGCCCATAAAGGGTAATAATCACAAAAATTATTTTAGTTTTGTTTTATGGGAGGGGTGATATAATTAAATCTATGCTTCAGAAAGTATAATCTGGCAGTGATAATTGAGGCAAGATAAAAGATTGTTATAATGAGATTTAAAGCAAGACAAAAGAGGTAGGAGTAGAAAAGAGGAGTCAAAGATATTGTACGACAGAGTTGACAGAACTTTACAATTAACTCACTGTCAAAAAAGAGAACCCAATAATATACAGTCATATTTCAAAAGGGGGGGTCAGTGATGCTGACTGGAAGAATTTTGCCATTACAGAAATAAGGTCAAGGGAACACCAAGCAGGTGAAAGAGGAAAGGAGAAGACACTTTTGCACATTTCAAATTTGGGGCACTTCTCATGCATGAGATATTTCTATCTGTTTCGGGGAACATTTCAATTTGGACTGACTTGTTATCCATTTACTTTATTTCATGTAGCTATAGTTCACATTATACAATATAAATTATCTTGAGGCCATATGTGCACATTTTTTTAAATTACATGTTGACTTACACTCTACACTTTAGAGAAATTCTTCTGATTTTTTAAAAAATAGTGTAAAACATACATGCATGAAAAAGACATAAACTCGTGCATATATAATTGGATGAATTTATAACAAATGAGCTTATCTGTGTAACCAGAACCTAAATCCAGATATAAAACATTTTTATTACCATAGAAGCCTCCACTGAACCCCCTTTAAGTATACAGCTCTCCTTCAAGTGTAGCCACTACTCGAATTTCTAAGTCTGCTTTATATTTTATATAAATGGACCAATACAGGATTTCCTCTCTTATGTCTTTTTCCTTTTGCTCAAAATTATGTTTATAAGGCAGTCATATTGCTGTACACAGTTTAAGAGCTTTCATTCTTATTGTTAAATATGTGTGAATATATCATAATGTATTTATCCAATCTACTCTTGATGACATATGATGGGTACTTGGTAAATTTCTAGATTTTGTATATTACTAATTATGCTGCTATAAACGTTCTTATATATGATGTCTGATAAATATATTATGAATTTCTTTTGGGATTATGCCTTATAACTACAATAGGAATCACTGGGTCAAAGTTATGTATATGTTCAGTTTTAGTGGACAGTGCTAGATTTCCAAAGTAGTTGTACCATGTATATTCCCATAAGCAGTGTCTGAGACTTCTGGTTGCTTGACATTCTCACCAAACCATGAAATAATTATAGGTTCTCATTTCAATTATTCCAATGTGTGTGGTGGCTTTAATTTATGTATCTCTAAAGACTAATGAATTTAAACATCTTTCTTACATGTTTATTGTCAGGTATATATTCCATTTGATAAAGTGTCTATTTAAATAATTTATTTTTCCACAGATTTTTCTTCTCTATGATTGGTAGTAGTTCTCTATATATTCTGATGTGAGTCTTTTATCTGATATATGTATTGCAAATATCTTCTCCTATTCTGTGGTTTTTGCATTTCACCTTTTCCTTGTGACCTTTTAGAGAAATTTCTTTTTTTAAAAGATTTTATTTATTTATTTGAAAGAGAGAGAGAGCACAAGCATGGGGAGCGGCAGGCAGAGGTAGAAGCAGACTCCCTGCTGAGCAGGGAGCTTGATACAGGGTTCGATTCCAGGACCCTGGAATCATGACTCGAGCCGAAGGCAGACGCTTAACCTTCTATACACTGTATTGTTTACCTTTTACATCTAGACCAGCAATGTACTGGCAATTTATTTTCTGAATGCTGTGAGAATTCAGTCAATACGGGTTTTGAAATATGAATTTCTAAAAGACAAAGTCATTTATAGAAAGACTGTGTTAAAAAAAATAGACTGTCTTTTCTCACTGTTCTACAGTGTCACTCTTGTCAGCCATTTAGCATCTTTATATATGTAGGAGTCTGTTTCAGATCCATTCTGTTCCATTGATCTATTTTTCATCTGTGTAAATAAGACTGTGCTGTTTTAATTAGTATTCCTTTATATAGGTTTTGAAATGCCACTATAAGATCTCCAATTTTGTTCTTTAGGCTGCCTTGATGTTTCTTAGTTTATTTTTTTCTACCTTCATTGAGGACTAATTGACCAACATAATTATAAATTGTATCTATTTAAAGTGTGTATTGTGATGATTTGATATGCATGTACATTATGGAATGATTACTAAGATCAAGATAACACAAACATCAGCTCATATGGTTAAGTCTTTTTAATTTGTGGTTAGAATGCTTAAGATCCATTCTCAGCGATTTTCAAGAGTACAGTACTATATTATTAACTAGTCACCATGCTGTTTATTAGATCCTCAGAACTTACACTTCTTATAGCTGAAAGCTTATACCCTTTGAGGTATATCTACCCATTTCCCTTTCACCCCAGTTCCTGATAACCACCATTCTGTTCTCTGTTTCTATGAAATTGTGTATGTGAATATATATATATATATACACACACATATATACATACATACATACATACATACATACATATATATAATTTTTTAATCCACTCATCCATTAAGGGACATTTAGGTTGTTCGCATATCTTGACTATTGTGAATAATGCTGCAGTGAACATGGGAATGCAGACATCTGTTTGATATTCTGTCTTCATGTTGTTGTCTGTTTGTTTGTTTTTGGATATGTACTCAAAAGTGGGATTGCTGAATTATATGGTAGTTCTATTTTTAAGTTTCGGGAAACCTCCATACTATTTTTTTTTAAAGATTTTATTTATTTATTTGAGAGAGAGAGAGAGAGAAGGAGAGAGAGAGAGCACGTGAGGGGGGGAGGGTCAGAGGGCGAAGCAGACTCCCTGCTGAGCAGGGAGCCCGATGAGGGACTCGATCCAGGGACTCCAGGATCATGACCTGAGCCGAAGGCAGTTGCTTAACCAACTGAGCCACCCAGGCGCCCCATACTATTTTCTTAATGGATGTACCAATTTACTTTCCCAGTGCACAGCATTCCCTTTTTCCACGTCCTCACCAACATTTGTTACCTCTTGTCTTGAAAATAACCTTTCTGACAGGTCTGAGGTAATATCTTACTGTGATTTTGATTTACATTTCCCTGATGATTAGTGCTGTAGAGCACCTTTTGTTTACTTATTGGCCATTTACATATCTTCTTTGGAAAAATGTTGAATAGGTCTTTTGCTCATTTTAATTGGATTATATTATTTTTGCTATTGACTTGTCTGAGTACTTTATATATTTTGGATTTAACCCTTATCAGATATATCTTTTTGTGTTTAAGAATTTGATTATATTGTGTCTTGGTGAAGAACTCTTTGGTTTGAATCTGAGCATTTTGATGCCATATCTTTAGGATCATACCCAGATGACCAAATCTTTCCACAAATTTGGGATGTTTTAAGTCATTATTTCCTTAAATTAGTTCTCTGTCCCTTTCCCTCTCTCTTCTCCTTCTGGGACTCTCATAATATGAATATTGGTTCATCTCATGATGTCCCACAATTCACATAGGTTTTCTTTACTCTTTTTCCATTCTTATTGGTTTTCTCTTCTCTGATAGGATGGTATTATGAGATCTGGCAAGCTCACAGATTCTGTCTTCTGTTTGATTGTTGAAGCTCTCTATTGCAGTTTTTATTTCATTCATCTGTTCTTCAGCTCCAGAATATTTGTTTGGTTCTTTTTAAGATTTCTATTTCTTTGTTGAACTTCTCTCTTTTTTTTTTCATGCATTGTTTTCCTGACTTCATTGGTGTCTCTCTGTGTTCTCTTGAATCTTACTGACCTTTCTTAAAATAATTATATTAAATTTTCTTTTCGGGTGGTTTTCAGATCTCCATTTCTTTGGGGTCAGATACCAGAAAGTTATTGTATTCTTTTGGTGGTGTCAAGTTCCCTTGCTTTCTCATGTTTCAAATGGCTTTGCACTGACATCTGTGCGTTTGAGGGAACCGTTACATCTTTTAGGCTTATCTGACTGGCTTTGGTGCAGAAAGACTTTCACCAGGATGTGGCTGTGAGGGCATTGGCTGGATTAGGTGCAATGTCTCTGGCTCCTGGGATAACACATTGGCATAATCTTCATGTAACTCTATCATCTGAGGTAAATGACGGGTAAGACTGCTGGGTGGGGTAGGATCTTCTATAGACAAGATAATGGAGATCCTGTATGTAGCAGTGATGGCAAGTTTTCTTAGGGCCCTTGGAGATGAAGATGGCTGTATCTTGTCAGTGGTAGTGGACCTGGGATTCTGGGATTAGATACACACAGAACTACCACAGCTCTTGGGTTCCAGGGCATTGGGGCACTTACTGTGGTATGGCACCAGAATCTAAGGTGTGAGCATGTGCAGATTTCCCATGGAACTGGGATCTGGTTCTCTGGTACCACAGAAATGATTCATGCCCTAGGTGCGCAACAATGGCACAGGCCCTAGGATGACAGGCAGGAGCAAGGGCTTGAGCTTAGGAGGCAGGAAGGAACAACATCACACTCTGGATGGTGGCTTGAAGTTCCAGCTCTGGTCCTGTGCAGTACTTATAGACCAGCAGCAGCTTACCCAGTGATGGCAGCTGGCAGCTTCCACTAAGAATCATGGAGCGAGGCACAGAACTGCAACAACAAAGTCCCAGGGATGATGGATCAAAGCCAAAACTTTGGACCTGGGGTTGGGGTGCATAGCATCAGGAGCAGCTTCACTGTGGTTATGGTGGGTCACAGCCTCAAATTCAGACTCTGGGACAGAGTGCAGAAGAGTGGCACCTCAGTCTTGGTAATGAAGGTTCAAAACGAAGACTTGGGACCTAAGGGTAGGGTGCAGAGCAGCAAAAGCTCTGGTATCTCAGATGACAAGGTGCTGTGGTTATTGGCAGCCTAATCCCAGATAGCAAGGCACAGAAGTGACTAGAGAACCTGGGCCCACGTCTCACTGTAGTGACATATCCAGCCTCAGGGAGGAAACACAGTGGCAGAGACTCAGGGCAGCTCTGTCAGCTGTGTGTTCAGCATTGGTGAAGATACGGAGGTCCTCAGTAGCAAAAGCTAAGATACCCATGGAGTGAAGCTTGCTGGGATTCTCTTGCTCTCCTTTACTCAGTAAGGTGAAATCCCTCCAAATTATACTACTTGGCACCATGCTGCTCTAGGCTTGGATATAGGGTGACATAGGTAATACGCTTCCTGTGTTTTTCTTTGTTTTGTTATGTTGTTGTTTTGTTTTTGTTTTTGATCTTTTACGTAGCCATCATCGGTTTTTGAATTCCTCGGGATTCCGGCTGCTTCTTCATTATAACTCAGGGCTTTCCCATGAACTATTTTCACTGCTTTATTATTATTTATTTTTTATTGTTTTTATGTGGGTGATGATCATTGGTTCCTTCTAGCCCTTCAACTTGCATCTTGCTAAAGTAACCTTAGCTTGCAGTTCACACACACACACACACACACACACACACACACACAGACTGAGATTTTGATTGTGATTACATTGAATCCATAGATAAATTGGAGAGAATTGATATTTTTACAATACTGAGTCTTACTATCCATACACATATAATCACATTTCTTAAGATATTCTTCAATTTTTTCAAATAAAGTATAAAAATTTTATCTTTGTAGATGTCTTGCATATGTTTTGTTAGATGTATTTGTAAATATTTCTCTGATTCTCTTTTAAAAAGAACTTTTTGGTAATTGAAAAAATATGTCATAGTCCAATTATTTTATAGTTTTAGATGTTTGATATGTTGTGTTTACTTAAAGAAGTGTTCTGTGAACTGTTACTGTAGGTTTGCCTTTAGTTCCCATGTGTTATTTCCATAAGGTCTTCTTCTTTGGTGGATGTCTTTAGTTCCTTGATATTTTCTTTAGGATGACAAAAGATTATGAACTCTACCATTCTCATTATACAGTTAGGTTGCAGAGCTCTCTAAACCCCATGCTGTTCAACAATTCCTTAGGTCAGCAGTTTCTGTCACAGCTGTCACCTGCAGGAATGACAATGATAAAGTAAACCACCTGTTTGCATTGTGGCAAGGTCACAATAACATTTGTGTTTTCTTCTCCCAGCTATAGCAGCTATTTACTTAGATAACAATGACTGATAATAAGAATATATACTAGAGGATTTCTTTTCAAACATTAATGCCAGGAAATACTCTCTAATGATATATAAATAAATAATGATGAATGCTTTGAAGAATGCAAAGAGTTTCACTGATATGAATGTTATCTATGCAGTACATATTTCTCCTTGAGTCACCCATCATAATAACAATGGTATAAATATAAAGTAAGATAATGTAGGAGAGTAGTAGAAGTAAAATCAATTTAAGAATCTAAAACACAACCTCTCCCCACTATCCGTGTTGGACACAAGTCTTAATGGAACACTGGTGATAAGGCAAGCACATGTAATTTTTTTTCAGTCAGCCAGTCAGTCAATCAGGAAAACACTGCTTTTGTTTTTGTTTCAAATATTGAGGGTCCACTATAAAGAAAACAACTGTTCAAGAGATCTCTCACTTTTAGAATAAAGATTGGTTTCAGCTGGGAATAAACATGACTGTTTTGGTTTAGATAAGATCAAATTCTGGTTTTATTTTGATTGTTCTCAAATATTTATCAAATATATACTCTATGTGAGAAGAAAAGGGTGAGGGAAGGAAGGCGAAGAAAGGGAAAGGAAAAAAGGAAAGGAAAAAAAAAGAGGACATATGTTTCTTGTTCTCTATGAAGTCTCATGCGGTGGACGTTCAACATTCTAATTTATAAATTGTAGGTTGATACTGAAAACAAATAGAATATTATCATTGTAAAATAAGTTATTGGTTTGTAACAGTGAATATATAATGAGGGTCTGGTATGCAAATTTCAGAGGGTAAGAGGCAAAAGGATCCACTTAATTGGCATAAGAAAAATCTGAGATCTTTCCAATGTTATTGAGGATTCATTTCTGATACTCTGGAGCCAGTGTTTTTGAATATTGACTTTGTAAAATTTTTGGTAATCTTAGAAAACTCAGAGAGAGCGAGCAGTTATCTGAGGCATGCACCTCTTTCACACAACTGTTAAGCTGCTGATGATCCAGAGGTGAGTAAAGCGATTATGTTCCTACCTCTATGAAGGTTTCTTGAGTGTCCAGGGTCCTCAAGAATCCCATTCACAGAAATATATATTTGCCATATTTCTTATTAAGTGTAATTGTGAAGCTAGGTTTTGGAAGATAATATATATTTGTTTTTAAAGAGATGATAAAATTCTAGGTGTTCTGGCTGCCTCGGTCAGTAGAGCATGCTATTCTTGATCTCAGGGTTGTAAGTTCAAGCCCCATGTTGGGATAGAGCCTACTAAACAAACAACCATGATATTCTAGAACACTAGGTAAATAGAAAACTTTCAGAATTGTGAATTTTAAACACTTTTTTTCTAAGTTATATATCTTCTTTGAAATGAAGCAATAAAGGACAGTTAGGGTTACATTAGTTGTTTTTTTTTTCCCTCTTGCTCTGCCCTACATATCAATGCTTATCTATAAATGTATTTTATAAATTTAGTTTATGAAATTGTCCTATGACAATTCATTGAATTCTCTATCTACTTTATTTGGGTAACTTCATTCTCTAAGTATTTCAGAATAATACTAGTAAAATTCAACATCTGAATGATTTTCATGTTTGAAGTTAGCAGAAAATGCTATTTCAATCAGTTTCAGAAAGCAAAATTCAAGACTTGCTAAGTTATTGTTTGAAAATTCCTTTCCATTGATTAATTATAACCACAGGGAAGAGTTTTTTTATTTCCTAATTTTTATTTTTAAGATGAACGTCACTTGAGTTATACAAATATATATATTTATTTATGAAAAGAGAACAGGAACTCAAAGAGAAGAAAGTAGGAAGAGGCAGGAGGCTCTAGATAGTGCATTTTAACTACAGAACTAAAGACATCTTCTGAAAGAACTTAAAAAAAAAAAGATAAATCAAGAATTTACCCTTAACCGTGTGTTATTCTGCTTGATAAATAATTATTTTGACCAGCAAGAACACTGAACAATTGAAAATGAACTTAAACCTATAATAAAATGCTCATTGCCCTAGGCAGCCTAAAATAAAATGATTTCTAATTTTAGGATTGGCATCAATCTACTTGTTTTTAATTTTTTTTTTAATTTTATGATCTAGTAAATAAATTCTAGCTGCTAATTGTGAGATACCTGTTAAGGAAAATTGCCACATTGATTGCCTTACCTTTTCTTAAATTAATATGTAAAGTACTTTGTTAAGCTATGGTTCTCAAATGTTGACATAAATGAGCTTGCTTTGAAAAAAAAAATCAACCTATGTAGTTTTAAACTGTCTTTGAGAACTATCATTTTTTTCTGTTTAAAAAATATTTAACAAAAAAAGAAGTGCCTCCATAGAAATTTATTTTAACATTCTAGATTTTTTAGTTGGGTATTAATATTGTATTAATTTATGTCAGTTTATAGCCCAGGATAGTCTCTAGAATTTTGTTGCTTATTTAATGCAGTAAAGCAAGTAGCACATTTACTCATATATTTGTTTATCATACAATGACATGAGGAATCTAGTCTCATAGAACTATTGTTTTTCTATTTATTTGTAGATAGTAAACTATTTCTAATGGCTCAAATAGATTTGAATAAATTTGCTAATGCCATACTAATTTTTAACTGTTGTTTTTTTTCTCCCTATAACCATTTCCATCACCAGGTTATTGGAGAAATAGAGTAATACTAAGCAGGAGTTCTAGGTCTCTGTTTCAGATCTTTTATGAGAACATAAGGTACATGTGACAGAAAATCCAATTTTCCTTTGGATAAGATGGGTGTAAAAATATAGACTTGATTCTAATCATGTGTTTCAGTCCTTGATGTAACATTAACCTCTAAGCCGCCAGTACTCTAAGACTGATACAAAACATCCTCAATATCCAAATATTTATGAATAAAAGCATATAATGTCTTTCCATGTCAGTTTTACTCTCCAATGTACACTTTAATGACTACTCTTCCATTTTTCTCTGTGCACCTTTGTAGGGTATGAATGCTGCACACATAAAGACATCAAAAAATAATGTTAACTTGACATTATAAATGTGTTCTGTGTTCTTCTACTATTATACCTACTTATTGCATCTACCATTTCTCCCAAATTTATTGTTATTTCTATTAAGTTCAAACTTTCATCGTGGATCGGGACTCCTTTAGAAATCAATTTCGTAAGAAAATCAGACACAATGTGCATTTTAAACAAAATATTTGCATCATATAAAAAAGCTGGATAGATAATACAGGTGACATAGTGAGACCGCAGAAGTTTTGCTGCCTGTGGTGTGACAAATGGGATGCTGACAGTCTTCAGCAATGAGCATTCACTGGGTGGTAGTGACCTGTGTCAGTGCTCCCCTTTCTTCCATTCAATAAAAACTTGTTCGATTGAAGGATTTTTCTCAGGTAGGCCTTAACAGTTACCTCACTAATGATCCCAATTTCAACCAGTGACCCAGAAATGAAACACTACATTTCACAAAACTCCTGGAGTGCGCTATAAACAAGACTTACAAAATGTCATGTCCTTGAAAACATGAAATCCAGCATGCTGGTATGTGTCTTTTACTCAAAATTGAGTTCAAGAAATAAAATGTTTCATGGGCCACAGAAGGAGGCTAGGTCTAAATTTAAAAAGAAACACAAATCTTTTCTTTAGAAGTTAAACAGCAGAAAATCTGAAATGCGAAGTTATGGGGTACAAGGCCAAACACACCATTCCCTTCATAACCTAGAGGTGCCATCTCAATATTATTTATAGCTCTGAGGAGACCACGCAGAGGTTTCATGATTTTTGTAAGGTGTTGATTTCAGAAGTCCTGGAGAATCCAGGTTTGTCCACAAACAAAAATATTAAATCTATTTTAGCACTAATTGATTCCCTGATTGTTTTTAATCCAATAAATATGTTGACCCACTTCTTAAAAAAACACTTTGCATAACAATTTATATTTTGAAATATTCTATGTTCTTTGATTCTCACAGCCAAGGAGAAGTACACATTTAAATCCAACAAGTATTCAATTCAAGTACAGTATTAATATATATGAAAATGAATTTGATATCAACCTATATAGACATTTTCTTGACTATTTATACACCCAACACTTTTAAACCATAATGCTGAACTTGCTTACCCGAACAATAGCAGCAATATGAAAGAATTAATTCTGTGACTGTATCAGTGATTGCTAAGTGACTGTAGCTGAAGTGTTCTCCAAAGTGCTCTTTAACTTTTCACTCCTACCAGCATTATATGTGAGTTCAGTTACACTGCCTTCTCACCAACATTTATTATGGCCAGATTTTAAAAAAATTTGTAGACATTCTATATGGTGTATATGGATACCTCATTGGGTTTCAATTTGTATTTCCCTGATGAATAATGACGTTGCGTCTCTTTACATGCACTCATTTGTTATGTGCACAACTTTGTCAACACATCTTTTCAAATCTTTTGTCTACTATTATTCAGTATTGATCATTTTTTTACAGATTTGAGAAACGTCTTTTATCGTATATGTGATTGGCAAATCTTTTCTTGCACTTTGTGTTTTGCCTCCTCCTTCTCTTAACAATATATTTTGAAGGGCGTGCCTGGGTAGCTCAGATGGTTAAGCGACTGCCTTCGGCTCAGGTCATGATCCCGGAGTCCTGGGATCGAGTCCCACATCGGGCTCCCTGCTCCTTGGGAGCCTGCTTCTCCCTCTGCTTCTCTCTCTCTCCCCCCCCCGTCTCTCATGAATAAATAAATAAAATCTTAAAAAAAAACAATATCTTTTGAAATCCAACTTGTCATTTTTTCTGTTATGGATTATGCTTTTGATATTTTATCTCAACAGTATTTGCATAAGTCAAGTCACAAAGGTTTATACCTATATTTTACTTCGGAAGTTTTATAATTTTTGGTTTAACATTTAGGTCTATGGTGCAATTTGATTTAAAGTTTATATATGGTATGGTTCATATTGAAGTTCATTTTTACATATGGATATCCAGTTGGTACGCACTATCTGCTGAAAAAAATTTCCCTTTAACCATCGAACTGTCCTTGTACCTTTGCTGGCAAACATATGTGGTTCTATTTCCAGATTCTCTATTAGTTTCATTGATCTATGCTTTTGCTTATGCCAGGAGTCAACAAATTATTTCTGTAAAGGACAAAATAGTAAGTATTTTAGACCTTGAAGGTATATCTTTTTTTTTCTTTAATTTTAGTAAATTCAACTTAAAATGTACATAACAACATGGGGCCAATGTCTACCATATTGGACAGAGTAGGTCTAGAAAGAGGTAAAAGTCTTAATTTATGTTAGTCTTTGATAACTCAAAGATACATACTATAATCACTACACAAGGCATTGAAAGAAACACATTTAATTGCTAAGCTTAGTAGGTATAAAGATAGAATGATAAAAATATTCAATCTAAAAGAAATAATTAAGGCAAAGAAAAAGTAATAGAAATCAAATACTTAAATACAAATATATCAGAAATCACATTAAATATATGAAGTAAATGCTACAATTATGTGACAAAAGTTGTCTGATTAGATTAGAAACATGGGTGACACAGGGATGCCTGGGTGGCTCAGTCAGTTAAGTGTCCTACTCTTAATTTCAGCTCAGGTCATAATCTCAGGGTCTTAAAATTGAGCCCCGTGTCAGGCTCCATGCTCAGTGGAGAGTCTGTTTGAGATTTGCTCTCCCCATGTCACTTTGCCCCCCCCGTGCTCTCTCTCTCTAAAATAAATAAAATATATTAAAAAATAAAAATGGGTGACACAAACAAAATATAAGGAAACGGAAAAATTAAAAGGAAGAATTTTAAAAAAATATGGAATATATGACAAGCTATTATGGAAACACTAACCCAAACAAAGTTGATTTGATTATACAATTAGAAAAAGTAAATATTAATGTGAGAAATATTACTAAAATAAAGAGAATCTTTATAGAGTTAAGGGTTTCGATCTACCAAGACAATTTAACAATTTTACTTTTATATACCCTAAAATATGAAAAAATAAAAATTGACAAAGCTTAAATAAATATAAAATTTGACAATCTTATTGCAAGATTTTAACAAACATCTCTTAATAATGGATAATACAAGTAAATTAGTAAGAATATAAATATATGAACAACATTAACTTTTCCGAAATAACATATACATATGTATAAAAGAACTGCAAAAAAACATACTTTTCCAATATACATATTTTTTAAATTACCATTTGTTTGTATGTTAAGCAACTGAAACAAATGTCAAAGGTTTTAAGTCATATACGTTATCTTGCAGCAATGGTTTTAGGTTAGAAATTAAAAGTAAAAATACTAAAGTAATTATCAGGTTTAGAAATATGGAAATTCTTTTTTTTTTAAGTTTTGTTTTGTTTTGTTTTAAGATTTTGTTTATTGGGCTCCTGAGTGGCTCAGATGGTTAAGCGTCTGCCTTCAGCTCAGGTCATGATCCCTGGGTTCTGGGATCAAGCCCCACCTTGGGCTCCCAGCTCAGCAGGGAGCCTGCTTCTCCCTCTGCCTCCGCCTTTCACTCTCTGTCTCTCTTTTCTTTAAAAAAATATTTTATTTATTTGACAGAAAGAGAGAGAGTGCAAGCAGGCGGAGCAGCAGGGAGGGGGAGAAGCAGGCTCCCCACTGAGCAGGGAGACTGATGGATGTGGGGCTCATCCCAGGACCCTGGGATCATGAACCTGAGTGGAATGCAGATGCTTAACCAACTAAGCCGCCCAGGTGCCCTTGGAAATTAATTCTTAATAATCAACAGGTCAAAAACTCATGGTAGATTATTATGCACACGTATGTAATAATATATAACATATAAATATAACATTGTTATATACAATATACATTAATTTTAGAATGTAGCTAAATCATAACTAGAAAGAACTCTGCTTCTTTAAATCCATTGTATATATTAAAAGAGTAAGACAGCAAGTCTATTTGAAAACATTTTCACAAGAAGTTATTTTAAAAAATTATGTGGAAGTTGGGGCACCTGGGTGGCTGGCAAACATCCAACTCTTGATTTTGGCTCAGGTCATTATCTCAGTATTGTGGGATCGATTGAGGCTCTTGTCAGGCTTCAGGCTCAGCAGGGAGTGCTCTATATTGTCTCTCTCTCCCTCTCCTTCCCCTTCTGCCCCTCCTCCTGCTCTCGTGCATGCGTGCTCTCTCTTGTTCTAAAATAAATAAATCTTAAAAAAAATAAGTGGAACTCAAGAAGGAAAAGGAAGTCAAAGAAGAAAAAAATGAAAATATTAAAAATGATATATATATAAATACACACACTCACACACATATATAACAAAGGTAAATGTTAGTTCTTTGAAAAGACTGACCAACTGACAGTGACTGAGGAAAAAAGAGATAAGAGAAAGCACAAATAATAATGATGTAACTAACAGAAAGATAGCATTACTATGACTCGTACAAGTAAAATATATTACGAGGATACTATAAAGAACTTTATGCCAATAAATTTCATGATTTAGATAAAATAATCAAAATCTTAGAAAAATAGAACTTTTTGAAATAAGAGGAAATAGAAAATATGAATTGCATATACTTATTAAAGGAAATTTATCTGTAATTAAAAAAATAAAACTACCTTAAAAAATAAATAAATAAAAATAAATTCCATGACCTGATGTCTGAAGCCATGAATTCCAGCTAAGAATTAAGGAAGAAATAAGGCACATTTTATATAAACTCTTCCCGGGACTAGCAAAAAAGGGAAGACTATCTCAGCTTTGTTTCTTTTAAATCATAACCTTAAGATCAAAACCTGAGAAGGACATTAACAGACAGACTAGAAAATTATAGTGTTTGTCATAAAAACAGAAGTAAAAATTTTCAAATTAAAATATTAGCAAACCAAATCTAATGAAATAAAAAAAGGCTAATAGTTCACAATTAAATTAGATTTAATCCAGAAATGTAAAGTTGATTTTAAAATTTAAAAAATCAGTTAATATATTTCAACAGAATAAAACAGAAAAAAAACCACATAATCATCACTATAGATGCATCAAGTCCTAAAATCAATTGATGAAAACTCATATAGGTCAGGCAAACATTTTTTTTGAGATTTTTAAATTTTTTTAATTTAAATTCAGTTAGTCAATGTATAGTACATCATTGTTCTTTGATATAATGTTCAATGATTCATTAGTTCAATATAACACCCAGTTCTCATCACATCACGTGCCCTCCTTAATGCCCACCACCCAGTTACCCCATCCCCCCACCTGCCTCCCTTTCCGCAGCCCTCAGTTTGTTTCCCGGAGTCAAGAGTCTCAAATGGTTTGTCTCCCTCTCTGATTTCTTCCCATTCAGGCCCCCCCACCTCTATTGTCCTTTGCACTATTCCTTATGTTCCACATATGAGTGAAACCATATGGTAATTGTGTTTCTCTGACTGATTTATTTCACTTAGCATAATACTCTCCAGTTCCATCCACATGAAGCAAACTTTCTTAATCTGTAAATGATATTGGCAAAATATTTGCAGCAAATCATACTGAATAGTGAAGTTTCAAAAGTATTATTTGAATGGATTAAAGACCTAAATGTGAGATAGGAAACCATCAAAATCCTAGAAAAGAACATAGGCAGTAACCTCTTTTACACTGGCCATAGCAACTTCTTGCTAGATATGTCTCCTGAGACAAGAGAAACAAAAGCAAAAATAAACTAGTGGGACTTCATCAAAATAAGGAGCTTCTGCACAGTGAAGGAAATAGTTAACAAAACTGAAAGGCAAACTCCTGAATACGAGAAGATATATGCAATTGACTTATCTGATAAAGGGTTATTATCCAAAATATGTAAAGAACTTAGCAAAATCAACACCCAAAAACCAAATAATCCAAATTAAAAATAGGCAGGGGTCGCCTGGGTGGCTCAGTCATTAAGCGTCTGCCTTCGACTCAGGTCATGGTCCCAGGGTCCTGGGATCGAGCCCCGCATTGGGCTCCCTGCTCTGTGGGGAGCCTGCTTCTCCCTCTCCCACTCCCCCTGCTTGTATTCCCTCTCTCACTGTGTCTCTCTCTGTCAAATAAATAAAAATAAATAAATAAAATAAAATAAAAATAGGCAGAAGACATGAACAGACATTTTTTTTTAAAGACTAACGATAGCTAACAGACACATGTAAAGATGTTCAACATCACTCATTATCAGGGAAACACAAATCAAAACTGCAATGAGATATCACCTCACACCAGTCAGAACGGCTAAAATTAACAACACAGAAAACAACAGGTGTTGGTGAGGATACGGAGAAAAGGGAAGCCTCTTACACTGTTGGTGGGAATGCAAGCTGGTGCAGCCACTCTGGGAAGCAGTATGGAGGTTCCTCAAAAAGTTAAAAATAGAACTATATGATCCAGCAATTGCACTATTAGGTATTTACCCAAAGTATAAAAAATACTGATTCAAAGGGACACATATCATATGATTTCACTCATATATGGAATTTAAGAAAAATAATAGATAAACATAGGTGGAAAAAAAGACAGGAAAACCAAGAAACAGACTCAATTTTATAGAACAAACTGATGTTTGCCAGAGGGAAGGTGGTTGGGGGTGGGGCCGTGGGTTAAATGGGTGATGGGGACTAAGGAGTGCACTTGTGATGAGCACCGGGTGTTGTACATAAGTGCTGAATCACTAAATTCTACACCTGAAACTTATATTACACTGTATGTTAACTAACTGGAGTTTAAATAAAAACTTGAAAAAAAGTAACAGAGATGAAACTTACTGTCTTATTCCTGATATTAATGACAAAGCATAATTTTTAGATAAAGAATGTTTTTGAGTTATGTATATAGCTTTACATGCAAAGGAACTATCCTCCTGTCCTACTTAATACTTATTTTTAGAATTTTTTAAAAAGATTTTATTTATTTATTCATGAGAGACAGAGGGAGAGAGAGAGGGAGAGAGAGAGAGAGAGAGAGAGAGAAGCAGAGGGAGAAGCAGGCTCCCAAGGAGCAGGGAGCCCAATGCGGGACTTGATCCCAGGACCCTGGGATCATGACTTGAGCCGAAGGCAGATGCTTAACCATCTGAGCCATCCAGGCACCCAATACTTATTTTTAAAAATCAGGAATTTATATTTAATTTTATGAAGAAGATTTTTTTATATGAACTGATCTGATCATGTGGCTTTTCTTCTTCATCCTATGTTTATGGTGATTAAAATTTATGTACTTGTTAACTTTGAATCATTGTTACCTTTCTGGAATAAACTTATGCTACAAAAAAGGTATTATTTGAGATTAGAAAAGAGCAAAGATGCCAATGAATTGTGTAATAAAATGAAATAAAATTTAAGGATTGGAAAATAATTCCTACTAGAAAAAAGAAGAAGAAAATCAAATGGATAAATGCTCAAAACTGAAACAGTAATGTTATAAAAGACAACATGCAAATAGTCAGTACAAATGTAAAAAGATACTCTCTTTGATTTAGCATCAGCAAAATGCAAATTAAAAGTACACACAAATCAACAGATGAATGGATAAAGAAGTGGTATATATATACAATGGAATATTATGCAGCCATCAAAAGGAATAAGATCTTGCCATTTGCAACGACGTGGATGGAACTGGAGGGTGTTATGCTGGATGAAATAAGTCAATCAGAGAAAGACATGTATCATATGACCTCACTGATATGAGGAATTCTTAATCTCAGGAAACAAACTGAGGGTTGCTGGAGTGGTGGGGGGTGGGAGGGATGGGGTGGCTGGGTGATAGACATTGGGGAGGGTATGTGCTATGGTGAGTGCTGTGAATTGTGTAAGACTGTTGAATCACAGATCTGTACTTCTGAAACAAATAATACATTATATGTTAAAAAAATAAAAGAGAAGAAGATAGCAGGAGAGGAAGAATGAAGGAGGGGATATTGGAGGGGGAGATGAACCATGAGAGACTATGGACTCTGAAAAACAAACTGAGGGTTCTAGAGGGAAGGGGGTGGGGGGATGGGTATTAAAGAGGGCACGTTCTGCATGGAGCACTGGGTGCTATACGCAAACAATGAATCATGGAACATTACATCAAAAACTAATGATGTAATGTATGGTGATTAACATAACAATAAAAAAATTTTAAAAAGTACATACAAATTAAAAGGAAGGTCAACTAAAAATGAGATCTAACTTATACATTCACCAGAATGACTAAATTTAAAAAGAATGACAATAACAAGTATTGCTGTGGGTATGGAAAAACGGGTCTCTTAAATACAGCTGCTGAATAGTTTAAATTGCTACATCCGCACTGGAAAATATACTGGCATTATCTAATAATGTTGAATATAATGGTGCAGAAATCCCACCTGTAGCTATGTATTTAACAGAAAAGCATATATATGTATATATAAATGTATAAATGCATATAAATATTACATATGTATAATTTGGAATAGCCAAAACCTAGAAAAAAGCTACATGCCTATCAACACTAGACAAATAAATTATGGTTTATTTACACAATGGAATGCCCAAGCAATGAAAATAAATAATCTTACCTTAAACCCACCAATACGGATAACTCTCACAAACATGGTTGGATGTATATAGCCAGACCTGAACATGCAATATATAAAAATATATATAAACGTGTATACTTGCATTTGTGTAGGCTTTTCAAAAAGGCAAAACTAAATTATATTGTTAAAGATTTTTTAATTTAAGGAAGAGATAGAGAGTAGTGGTTGGGTGAGGAGGACAGGAAGGAGTCTTCCTATATATTAGACAGGTTCTTTTTTTTTTTTTAGGACTTTATTTATTTGAGAGAGAGAATGAGATAGAGAGAGAGAGAGTATGAGAGGGGGGAGGGTCCGAGGGAGAAGCAGACTCACTGCTGAGCAGGGAGCCCGTTGCGGAACTCGATCCCGGGACTCCAGGATCGTGACCTGAGCTGAAGGCAGTCGCTTAACCAACTAAGCCACCTGGGTGCCCTATGCTAGACAAATTCTTGATCTAGTTAGTGATTATATGGGCATTCTCTTTAAGATAATTAATTGTGTTGTGTATTTACATTTGCCTACATTTTTTTCTATATTGTATTATTTCAGTATTTTTTAAAACCAGAAAATACACAAAAATGGGGCAATCTATACTTTGTTAGATAATACATGTTTTTTAAAATTTAAATATCCTTGTATTAGTCAGGGTTCTCCAGAGAAACAGAACCAACAGGATGTGTATGTATAGAGAAAGAATTGTTTTATGGAATCAGCTTATGCAGTTATGAATGCTGGCAAGACCAACATCTGCAGGGTGGACTGGTGGGCTGGAGACCTAGGCAAGAGCTGTTGTTGTGGTTCAAGCCTGCAGGCTGTCTGCTGGCAGAATTCTGTCTTGTTCAGGGGAGATCAGTTTTTTGTTTTATTCAGGCCTTCAAGTAATTAGATGAGGCCCACCTGCATATGGAAAGCAATCTGATTCACTCAAAAGCCACATATTTAAATATTAACCTCCCGAAAACATCCTCACAGAAACATCCGGAATAAAGTTTGGCCACATATCTAGCCACAATAGCCCAGCCAGATTGACATATAAAATTAATCATCACACTCCTTTTCTGAAGCATCTTCATGTACAGTTCTTCAATTATTAAAGAAATGCAATTCTTCAACAACATAAAAGTTTACTGTATGCAAATTGGAAAGTGAAATGCAAAGGACTGAAAGCTGTTGCTTTCATTCGTTAAACCTCAGTCCTTTGTCCCCTAACTTTTTCTTTCCTATTCCTTGCACTGGATTTATAGAGACCAGTGAAACTAGTATTTAGGCAATGCTAACAGAGGGCAGTTGAGTAAGAGGAGTATAATCTGGGGAAGTATGTTTAAAGGCCATGCTACCAGTTCTAATTTTGGATAAGGGAAATTTTCATTTATATACAAGAAAACTTGTTTAGCCCAACGTCGTAAGGTGTATAGTTTTTATATATATACCTTAGAATGCTGAAATTATGTAATCCAAACTCCTGCCTGCAAAGAGTTCAGTTTTTACTCAGCAGTGACTTTGCTGTCTAAGCATAATATAAAGGGCTTCTTTTAAAAACTCTGTTAGCAAAATGGGTAAGCTTAATAGTAGTTTTCCTGTAAGTTAATTAGAATTCTAAGGATTTACCTTTTGGTTTAGTTTAATACATCTGTCAGATGGAGTCTTAAATTATATAGTAAGCTGTGAAGGCTAACTTCCTTTGTAATGGCATTGTTTCAAGATTTATTATGCTGATTAACCCAAATCTCTACATGGCTCCTTTATTGTTTATCTGTAAAGCCTGGTTCAATTGAGAGAACACCGTGGGTCAATTGTTCTCATCAGTTAGGTAGTGACGTTCTCCCAAAATTGGAACTTGGCTGTGCTAGTGTTTATTTTTAATATCATTGTATCTTTGACATATTTACGAAATTTGAGTTGTATGCTTAGAGTCTGAATGAATGAAATTGATATATCACAGTTGGGAGTATGTTAATTATCCTTTCCTCTGTTTGTCTTAAGAAATACCAAGCTATGACTTATTCCTTAGAGATTTGCAAGTACTTTTTATAATTTCCTTTTTCACAAATCGAGTGCATTTACTTTATCTTATGTTGGAAAACTAAGAATATGAACAATTAATGGCCAATTAATACACATCCTAAAATTCTCTCTACCTGTTAGAAGGTACTCAGTACCTCCTGCTCTTGTACTCTTCTCCAAACCCTTATACACTTTAACCACTAAAAACATACCATAGAAGCAAATTATTCTATTTGTTCACATGTAAGGAGATATCCATTCTTTTTTCATCTGTTTTTATCTCCTTGCTCTTTTATACACTTTCCTTTACTCAAGGTAAAACTGGTTCATAGTCTCAGCTCTGCCAGGAACAGAAAGAAGAATATAAGTTAAAATAACTTATAAATCAACTTGAACAAGTGAAACTTGTATTTAGCATTTGAATTAGCAAAATAAAATTGCATTAAGACAAAGGAGTAATATATTCCTGACTGACAGACATCTTTAGAGAAATCTAGAGTAGTATTTTTCAAAATGTAGTCTGTAACCTCCATGTGGTCATCCTTGGGTATCTCACTTAAATATAAACTTCTGAACTTCATCCCAAATTTATGAACCCGGGATTGCCAAATCCGAAGGGTGTAGGAAAAGAGTGATAAAGCCTAGGAGTCTATATATTAATTTGTAACTTTTCTTCACACATAACTTTTTAAAAATCACTGCTCTAGAAGTTTTGACAAATGGGTAGGGTTTTGGTTTTGTTTGTTTGTTTGTTTGTTTTTTAAGGAAAGAGGAATGGTAGTATCTGTAAAGCAAAATTCTTCCTATCACATTCAGCCTCAGTGTGTTTTCAAATGAAGTGGCATACAAAAAGAAGTTGCATACAAAAGCTAGCTAAGAAAACCTTTGTGGGTCAGTTAAATGTAAAATTCTAGGTCTAGAGAAAGTTCACCCCGGCACTATTTCCACTGTATAACTCTTTGTTATTTGGGGCTGGTCTATGTATTCTAGATTTAAGAGCATCTCTGGCCTCTACCCATTAGATGCCAGGAGCCCCCCCACCCCCATTTGTGGTAACCAAAATGTCTCCAGACACTGCCAAATGTCCCCTATCTGTAAAATTGCACCATCCTAGTTGAGAAACTAGTCCAGAGGAATGTTTATGGGAAACAGATTTCTTGTTGTGTATTCACTTACAAGTACTTTATTTTTTTAAAAGATTTCATTTATTTATTTGACAGAGCAAGAGAGGGAGAGAGAGAGAGAGAGCACAAGTAGGGGGAGCAGCAGAGGGAGAGGGAGAAGCAGACTCCCCATTGAGCAGGGAGCCCAACATGGGACTTGATCCCAGGACCCTGAGATCATGACCTGAGCTGAAGACAGATACTTAACCAACTGAGCCACCCAAGTGCCCTGATTACAAGTATTTTATATTTTGATGGCAGTGAAATCTGGATAGCTTGAAGAATATTTACCATTGATATAGTTTACATTTCCAGCTTTTATTACAATTAGCCCACAAAAGGTGGTCCGCTTCTGACAAATCACCTTTTACTGAAAAGACTCATTCTTTGCTGCTTCCCTGTTTGATTGATCACCCTTTTAATTTACCCAAGCCATATGCCTGTCCTTCAATATTATTTTTTAATGCTAAATTGAGAGATAACCTTTTTTCATGGGTAGAAGTGGATGTCAGTGTGCAGAGTCAAAAGTTACTTCAGAGCAAACTATTTTTATTACATATGAATACTCTTTGCCTTTTTTTAAAAAAAACATGATACTGTGTAACTTTCATTAGCTACATTGCTTATAAATTATTGACTGACTATAAACACTGGTAAACATAGTCTAGTAATTTTGCATAAAATCCCCTAGTCTTCCATTAACTTAATTTCTTAATTTCTCATTGGTAAAGCATTCAGTTTAAGGCCACACTGGGATGTTCTCCAGTGTCTCAGATCTGCATGATCAAAAGTTCCTAAGGTCATGCCATTCTCAGTCCCAAAGTGAGCTTTGCTGTTCTTGTGATCTACACAAAAAACTCCCCATTGACATCACTGGAAGTCACACTGAGGACTGTGAGGAACATATGGACTTTCTATTGTGTCCTTAGGGTCATAATGAAAAACAAGCCTGGAACACATCAAAATTATGCCACGCTGTCAGGGAAATTCTAATCAGTGTAAGCTCAACTTTACTCTCTAGAAACAGTGTTCTGTCTGTAGAGAGCCTCCTACATGGGCATAAAAATGGAAAACAGCAGCAATGTATGCATTCCATTAGCTGGAGTCCTAGACTGTTTAGCGGTTTTCTTAAAACGACTTTCTAATCAATCCCTATTAAGCACTTTATTCTATTTTCAGTAAAATAAATTTAAATTTAAAATTAAAGTAGTTTCATGGGCAAAAAAACAATACGTTGATTGTATCTTAAGAACGATAGTAGTTTTTTAGTTTTGTTTTTTGTTTTGTTTTGTTTTAAATTTAAAAAATGTCCCCAGTATTCATAGATCTTGCTGCTTTGTATAAGGTTTCAGAAATCACAAGAGGGCACTCTTTTACTAAATACATCAGGAGAAAGGCCAATGATTTAAGTCTTTGACTTTTTTTAAAAGTAGTTTTTTTTTTCTTTTTTCTGCTCTGTTGGATCCAGTGCATGGCATAAAGTAGAGAATTTTATTAAGTTTTGCTGAATGAATAAAATCAGTGATACATCAATGGTATTTTTATAATATATATTTTTTTAATTTTTTATTGTTATGTTAATCACCATACATTATATCATTAGTTTTTGATGTAGTGTTCCATGATTCATTATTCGTGCATAACACCCAGTGCTCCATGCAGGATGTGCCCTCTTTAATACCCATCACCAGGCTAACCGATCCCCCCACCCTCCTCCCCTCTAGAACCCTCAGTTTGTTTTTCAGAGTCCATTGTCTCTCATGGTTCGTCTCCCCCTCCGACTTACTCCCCTTCATTCTTCCCCTCCTGCTATTTTCTTTTTCTTTTTTCTTAACATATGTTTCATTATTTGTTTCAGAGGTACAGATCTGTGATTCAACAGTCTTGCACAATTCACAGCGCTCACCATAGCACATACCCTACCCAATGTCTATCACCCAGCCACCCCATCCCTCCCACCCCCCACCACTCCAGCAACACTTAGTTTGTTTCATGAGATTAAGAATTCCTCATATCAGTGAGGTCATATGATACATGTCTTTCTCTGATTGACTTATTTCACTTAGCATAACACCCTCCAATTCCATCCACGTCGTCGTTGCAAATGGCAAGATCACATTCCTTTTGATGGTGCATAATATTCCATTGTGTATATATACCACCTCTTCTTTATCCATTCATCTGTCGATGGACATCTTGGCTCTTTCCACAGTTTGGCTATTGTAGACAGTGCTGCTATAAACATTGGGGTGCACGTACCCCTTCGGATCCCTACGTTTGTATCATTGTGGTAAATACCCAGGAGTGCAATTGCTGGATGGTATGGTAACTCTAGTTTCAACTGTTTGAGGAAACTCCATACTGTTTTCCAGAGTGGTTGCACCAGCTTGCATTCCCACCAACAGTGTAGGAGGGTTCCCCTTTCTCCACATCCCCGCCAACACCTGTCATTTCCTGACTTGTTAATTTTAGCCGTTCTGATGGGTGTGAGGTGGTATCTCACTGAGGTTTTGATTTGAATTTCCCTGATGCCGAGTGATGTTGAGCACTTTTTCATGTGTCTGTTGGCCATTTGGATGTCTTCTTTGGAAAAATGTCTGTTCATGTCTTCTGCCCATTTCTTGATTGGATTATTTGTTCTCTGGGTGTTGAGTTTGATAAGTTCTTTATAGATTTTGGATACTAGCCCTTTATCTGATATGTCATTTGCAAAAATTTTCTCCCATTCTGTCAGTTGTCTTTTGGTTTTGTGGACTGTTTCTTTTAATGTGCAAAGGCTTTTTATCTTGATGAAATTCCAATAGTTCATTTTTGCTCTTGCTTCCCTTGCCTTTGGAGATGTTTCTAGGAAGAAGTTGCTGCGGCTGAGGTCGAAGAGGTTGCTGCCTGTGTTCTCCTTTAGGATTTTGATGGACTCCTGTCTCACATTGAGGTCTTTCAACCATTTGGAGTCTATTTTTGTGTGTGGTGTAAGGAAATAGTCCAGTTTCATTCTTCTGCATATGGCTGTCCAATTTTCCCAACATCATTTGTTGAAGAGACTGTCTTTTTTCCATTGGACGTTCTTTCCTGCTTTGTCAAAGATGAGTTGACCATAGAGTTGAGGGTCCATTTCTGGGCTCTCGATTCTGTTCCATTGATCTATGTGTCTGTTTTTGTGCCAGTACCATACTGTCTTGATGATGACAGCTTTGTAATACAGCTGGAAGTCTGGAATTGTGATGCCACCAGCTTTGCTTTTCTGTTTCAATATTCCTCTGGCTATTCGGGGTCTCTTCTGGTTCCATACAAATTTTAGGATTATTTGTTCCATTTCTTTGAAAAAAGTGGATGGTATTTTGATGGGGATCGCATTGAATGTGTAGATTGCTCTAGGTAGCATTGACATCTTCACAGTGTTTGTTCTTCCAATCCATGAGCATGGAATATTTTTCCATTTCTTTGTGTCTTCTTCAATTTCTTTCATGAGTATTTTATAGTTTTCTGAGTACAGATCCTTTGCCTCCTTGGTTAAATTTATTCCTTGGGGGGCACCTGGGTGGCTCAGTCGTTAAGCGTCTGCCTTCAGCTCAGGTTGTGATCCCAGAGTCCTGGGATCCAGTCCCACATCGGGCTCCCTGCTCCTTGGGAGCCTGCTTCTCCCTCTGCTTCTCTCTCTCTCTCTCTCCCTGTCTCTCATGAATAAATAAATAAAATCTTAAAAAAAAATTATTCCTTGGTATCTTATTGTTTTGAGTGCAATTGTAAATGGGACCGACTCCTTGATTTGTCTCTCTTCTGTCTTGTTGTTGGTGTATAGGAATGTCACTGATTTCTGTGCATTGATTTTATATCCTGCTACTTTACTGAATTCCTGTATGAGTTCTAGCAGTTTTGGGGTGGTGTCTTTTGGGTTTTCCACATACAGTATCATATCATCTGCAAAGAGTGAGAGTTTGACTTCCTCTTTGCCGATTTGGATGCCTTTGATTTCTTTTGGTTGTCTGATTGCTGTGGCTAGGACTTCTAATACTATGTTGAATAGCAGTGGTGAGAGTGGACATCCCTGCCGCGTTCCTGACCTTAGGGGAAAAGCTCTCAGCTTTTCCCCATTGAGAATGATATTCGCTGTAGGTTTTTCATAGATGGCTTTTATGATATTGAGGTATGTACCCTCTATCCCTATACTCTGAAGAGTTTTGATCAAGAAAGGATGCTGTACTTTGTCAAATGCTTTTTCTGCATCTATTGAGAGGATCATATGATTCTTTTTCTTTCTTTTGTTAATATATTGTATCACGTTGATTGATTTGTGGATGTTGAACCAACCTTGCAGCCCAGGGATAAATCCTACTTGGTCATGGTGAATAATCTTTTTAATATACTGTTGGATCCTATTGGCTAGTATTTTGGTGAGAATTTTTGCATTCATGGTCATCAAGGATATTGGTCTGTAATTCTCCTTTTTGATGGGGTCTTTGTCTGGTTTGGGGATCAAGGTAATGGTGGCCTCATAAAATGAGTTTGTAAGTTTTCCTTCCATTTCTATTTTTTTGGAACAGTTTCAGGAGAATAGGTATTAACTCTTCTTTACATGTCTGATAGAATTCCCCTGGGAAGCCGTCTGGCCCTGGGCTTTTGTTTGTTGGGAGATTTTTGATCGCAGCTCAATTTCCTTAGTGGTTATAGGTCTATTCTGGTTTTCTATTTCTTCCTGGTTCAATATTGGTAGTTGATACATCTCTAGGAATGCACCCATTTCTTCCAGGTTATCTAATTTGCTGGCATAGAGTTGCTCATAATATGTTCTTAGAATTGTTTGTATTTCTTTGGTGTTGGTTGTGATCTCTCCTCTTTCATTCATGATTTTGTTGATTTGGGTCATTTCTCTTTTCTTTTTGATAAGTCTGGCCAGGGGTTTATCAATTTTGTTAATTCTTTTAAAGAACCAGCTCCTAGTTTCGTTGATCTGTTCTACTGTTATTTTGGTTTCTATTTCATTGTTCTCTGCTCTGATCTTTATGATTTCTCTTCTCCTGCTGGGTTTAGGCTTTCTTTGCTGTTTTTTCTCCAGCTTCTTTAAGTGTAGGGTTAGGTTGTGTATTTGAGATCTTTCTTGTTTCTTGAGAAGGGCTTCTATTGCTATATACTCTCCTCTCAGGACTGCCTTTGCTGTATCCCGAAGATTTTGAATAGTTGTGTTTTCATTTTCATTGGTTTCCATGAATTTTTTAAATTCTTCTTTAATTTCCTGGTTGACCCATTCATTCTTTAGTAGGATGCTCTTTAGCCTACATGTATTTGAGTTCTTACTGACTTTCCTCTTGACTGAGTTTTGGTTTCAAAGCATTGTGGTCTGAAAATATGCAGGGAATAATCCCAAGCTTTTGGTACCGGTTGAGACCTGATTTGTGACCTAGGATGTGATCAATTCTGGAGAATGTTCCATGGGCACTAGAGAAGAATGTGTATTCCATTGCTTTGGGATGGAATGTTCTGAATATGTCTGTGAAGTCCATTTGGTCCAGTGTTTCATTTAAAGTCTTTATTTCCTTGTTGATCTTTTGCTCAGATGATCTGTCCATTTCAGTTAAGGGGGGTGTTAAAGTCCCCCACTATTATTGTATTGTTGTCAATGTGTTTCTTTGCTTTTGTTATTAATTGCCTTATATGATTGGCTGCTCCCATATTAGGGGCATAGATATTTACAATTGTTAGATCTTCTTGTTGGATAGACCCTTTAAGTAGGATATAGTGTCCTTCTTCATCTCTTATTACAGTCTTTGTTTTAAAATCTAATTTTTCTGATATAAGGATTGCCAGCCCAGCTTTCTTTTGGTGTCCATTAGCATGGTAAATGGTTTTCCACCCCCTCACTTTCAACCTGGGGGTGTCTTTGGGTCTAAAATGAGTCTCTTGCAGACAGCATATTGATGGGTCTTGTTTTTTAATCCAATCTGATAGCCTGTGTCTTTTGCTTGGGGCCTTTAGCCCATTTACATTCAGGGTAACTATTGAAAGGTATGAATTTAGTGCCATTGTATTGCCTGTAAGGTGATTGTTACTGTATATTGTCTGTGTTCCTTTCTGATCTATGCTGCTCTTAGGCTCTCTCTTTGCTTAGAGGACCCCTTTCAATATTTCTTGTAGGGCTGGTTTCGTGTTTGCAAATTCCTTTAGTTTTTGTTTGTCCAGGAAGCTTTTTATCTCTCCTTCAATTTTCAATGAGAGTCTAGCTGGATATAATATTCTTGGCTGCATATTTTTCTCATTTAGTGCTCTGAAGATATCATGCCGGTCCTTTCTGGCATGCCAGGTCTCGGGGGATAGGTCTCTGGCCAATCTAATATTTCTACCATTGTAGGTTACATATCTCTTCTCCCAAGCTGCTTTCAGGATTTTCTCTTTGTCTCTGAGACTCGTAAGTTTTACTATTAGATGTCAGGGTGTTGACCTATTTTTATTGATTTTGAGAGGGTTCTCTGTGCCTCCTGGATTTTGATGCCTGTTTCCTTCCCCACATTAGGGAAGTTTTCTGCTATTATTTGCTCCAACATACCTTCTGCCCCTCTGTCTCTTTCTTCTTCTTCTGTGATCCCAATTATTCTAATGTTGTTTTGTCTTATCACATTGCTTATCTCTCGAATTCTGCCCTCGTGATCCTGTAGTTGTTTCTCTCTCTTTTTCTCAGCCTCTTTATTTTCCATCATTTGGTCTTCTATATTGCTGATTCTCTCTTCTGCTTCATTTATCCTAGCAGTTAGTGCCCCCATTTTTGATTGCACCTCATTAATAGCCTTTTTGATTTCAACTTGGTTAGATTTTAGTTCTTTTATTTCTCCAGAAAGGGTTTCTCTAATAACTTCCACGCTTTTTTCAAGCCCAGCTAGTATCTTTAAAGTCATGATTCTGAACTCTAGGTCTGACATCGTACTAATGTCCTTATTGAGTAGGTCCCTGGTTGACGGTACTACCTCTTGTTCTTTTTGCCGAGGTGATTTTTTTCGTCTTGTCATTTTGTCCAGAGGAGAATAGATGAATGAGAGAACAAAACGCTAACAGGTTAACAACGTCCCCAGCAAATATACTCTATACAAATCATAAAAGACCTGAAACCAGGGGAAAAGAAAGGGAAAGAAAGAAAAAAGAAAGAGAAAAAAAAAGATAAAGATAAAAACAAAAACAGAACAATATAAAAAAACCCAAAATATGATCAAATATGATCAGGCTAGTGCATAGAACAGTGCCACACACTAGATTTTGGGAGTATTTTCATCTGTTAGAAAAAAGTGCCTCCTAAAATTTTAAAGGAAGAAAACTTATATATATATGCCAAAAATAAGGGTAACTACTATGAAGGGATAAAATATGACTCTAGAAATGAAAAATAAAAAATGTTTTTTTAAAGGGATTGATAAGATGTTGGTTGAAAAAGGGAAAAAGAAAAATTAAAAAAACAACAGTTAAAAAATTAACTTTGAAAACTAATGAATCATGGTAAAAAGAAAAAAAAAAAAAGCCATGAATTCTATGTGCAGTATTCCCCTAGCGCTGGAGTTCTCCCGTTCTCCTTGATCGGTAAACTTGGTCTTGGCTTGCTGGCTGTCCGTGCTGATCTTCTGGGGGAAGGGCCTGTTGCCGTGGTTCCCAAATGTCTTTGCTGGACGCGGAATTGCCCCGCCCTTCTTGGTCCAGGCTAAGCAATCTGCTCGGGTTTGCTCTCAGGAACTTTTGTTCCCTGCAAGCTCTCGGTACAGCTTTGGAGGACCAGGGTGAAAATGGTGGCCTCCCAATCTCCGCCCGGAGGAGCTGAGAACTCCGGGCCCCGCTCCTCAGCGTGCTCCAGAGAAAAGCAGTCACTCCCCTCTCCCTGGTCTCCAGCTGTACTCCGTGTTCACCCGGCCTGTGACCAAGCGTTTCTATCTCTGGCACCTGACCCGTGTGGAGTCTCCAAACCCAGCAGATCCCTGCAGTGAGCTCCTGTGCCGCTCCTCCCCGGGGAGGAAGGGGAGTCTCCCCAGCTCTGCTGCTTTTTGGGTCCCTGCTCGAGGAGCAGTGGCCTGACTGGGCCGCGGATCACAGTTTATGGCAACCCTGAGCTGAGAGCCTGCGCCTTGGCTCCGTCTCTGCAGCTTGCTTCCCCGCTCCAATACCTGGGAGCTCTGCTGCACTCAGGCACCCCTGGTTTTTTTTGTGACCCCGAGGGTCCTGAGACCACACTGTCCTGCGAGGGTTCCACCCCCCGCTTGGCCACTGGAGCGACGTCCCTCAGCAAAACCAGCTTCTAAAAGTTCCGATTTTGTGCTCCGCAGCTCTATCACTTGCCAGAAGCGGCCGACGGAGGCCCCCTCCCCCACCGTCTATCCTCCCGAATATCACCTCGGATTCCCTTCTCCGCACATCCTACCTTCCAGTAAGTGGTCGCTTCTCTGTTCAGAGAGTTGTTGCTACTCTCTTCTTTGATCTCCTGTTGAGTTCGTAGGTGTTCAGAAGGGTTTGATCCTTAATCAACTGAAATACCGAGACCAGACAAAATCCAGGTCTCCTACTCCTCCACCATCTTGCTCCACCCCACTCTAAAAAGTAGTTTTTAATGATATAGGAGTTCTACTCATACATATCAAATACTGTTTTTCAATGCTAAATTTATAATATTATAAACATGTGACCCTACCCGTAAGTACTCCTTTTCGAAGGGGTTTAAGATTACACTGATCTTGATGAGCACTGAGTAATGTATAGGATTGTTGAATCATTCTATAGTACCCCAGATCCTAATCGTAAGTTAACTATACTGGAATTAAAATGTAAAAAAGTACTTTTTTGCATCAAGAGGTTAGTGAATTAAATTTATTTTAAAATTGTAATACAACAAAGAAACTTTGAAAATGGGTATTTTGAGAAGTTAAGTTTTAGAATGTTTCTTTCCATTTTTTTTTAGGCATGGAGTTTTTTTTTTAAATAACTTTTTTTTCCTGATTATATTAAGAAGAATATTGATGAGGCTGCCATTTGTAAATGTTCCTTTTGTTGGCTAATAAACATTTTACACTTCCCCGAATTTTATATTTGAGGTGTTTTAGGAGAAGTCCATAATACATCCTGCATTAAAATGAAATTATATTAATCTCGTTATATGATGATAATTCTATTTTGAGTGATTTGGGGATGATAATATTTGAAAATGAACACAGGTAGATTATTTACCATTATGATCAAAATTGGACCTGAAAATATTAGATGGTAGAAATGGAAATAAACTAAGTGGACCACATAAGTACAAAACCAGCCTTACACTAAGTATGAATATAATCTATTACTTTGATCCATAGAAGTAAAAATAGAAAGTAGAAAAAAATCTTCAAAATAACTCTAACAATTATAATTTTATTACTTTCCATGTGAAGAGGATAAAGGTAGCCCAAGATGAACAATAAATGTCACATCCATTGATGTAGTATTATACCGCAGTTTAATATGATTAACTTAGACTTCAAAGGTTTCAGGTAAAAGATTCTGATTAAAGTTAATCAAATAGATAAAAAAAATGGATCATAAATATAATCACATTTTTTTCAAAGAAAATACTAATAATACATAGAGAAGAGCCTAGAGTAGTTAAAATTTGCCAGGACTAGCAAAAAGAACCCTAACAACTGGAAAACTTAGTTATATTTTTGGCTGTGTTATTTTATTATTTGTGCAGCTGTGGGGGGGTCAGTTAACCCCTGGGGTTCTCCATTATTCTATTGCAAAACAAAAAATTATATTAACTTGTAAGCTCCTTCTATCCCAACAAAGTTATATGTTTTGAAAATAAACATTGTTAAACCAACCCTAGGTATATGACAGTTCTTAGCATAACAAGCCATCATGAAGATCTTTTATGGTTTCTTTCCATTATATGGTGATTGGCCTTTTAGAATTTATGCCAGATATCATCATATCTTGGTTGCAGTTTTAGATATAAATTTGTATTATATAGATTTTTTTAAAATGTTACCATTAACTCTTACACCAAATACTCATTTTGACACTGGATTTAATCATCAAATTTCAACAATATTTAACAAGCTTCCTTTCCCAGAAGTGAAGTCATTTGTCAAAGACCCACCACTCATTTTAGGTACAGGTTTGGAATTGTCACTCAGGTTTTCTCAAACCCCAGTGATTTTTTACCACAATGTCATAGCTACCAAAAATATGTTTCTGTGCAGGTGACCACAAGTCTCAGGCTTTAGTAAGACACTAACCTTTAAATCTTAAATTTTAAGATAGTAGATACTTGAGATAGCTATGCTTACCATGATTTGCTTCTCGTAACATAAATTTCACTTTAATTGCATGGATTTCTTAAAGACAACTTCACCCTCTGAAGAGGAAATCCAAGTTCTCTGTCAACACATTTTACTAATATTACTATAGGGTATATCTATATCAGAGTCAAAACAATTCTGTTTTGCAGAAATACGGTAATAACACTTACAAATGGAAGGTAAAAACAAAAGTGAGTTGATTGGAAAGGCGTTTACAAGCTCAAGGCACTAGGAAGCAATAAGCCATTGTTCTTCATGATACAATCTATTGATTCATATCTGAAATTCTGAGTAATGCACATGTGCCAGGAAGGATAAATTATATTGAGAAAATGTGATTTATATAACTGTCCAGTCTCTGTATAATATATCAAGATTTGAGCCTGAAGCATCTTCTTCCTTTCTTTGTTCCTTCCCTTCTTTTTTCCTTCTTCCTTCCTTCTACCTTTCTTCAGCTCTTTCTTTTTTTTTTTTTAAAGATTTTATTTATTTGACAGAGAGAGACACAGCGAGAGAGGGAACACAAGCAGGGGGAGTGGGAGAAGGAGAAGCAGGCTTCCCGCCGAGCAGGGAGCCCCATGCGGGGCTTGATCCCACGACCCTGGGACCATGACCTGAGCCGAAGGCAGACGCTTAACGACTGAGCCACCCAGGCGCCCCACTTCAGCTCTTTCTTAATCTATCTTCTTACAAGCCACCCTTCTCATCATCCTTCCCAATCCATTTTCCTAAAAAGATGTATTTTTTTAAGAATATAATTGTTTAATAAACTTTTTCACATTGTCACACATCTGCAATATTTAGGAAAGTGTTTTTCAGACAGGCTAATGGGAAAATGCATGTATTTCCTGTGTTTCCTGTTTCCTGTGTTTTTTCCCCTCCCCCCGGCCAAGGATTCATTGAGAAATTAGTGATGGGTTAAATCAAACTAGATTTTTGCCAATGAATGTAACAGCTGGCCGAGTTCTTTCTTTTCCAACACAACTTCTGTGCGAGTGGGTGACTTACCAACTTTCTTTAAAGTATGCTATTTTTTTTCCTTTTAGTAAGCAACAATACTCATTAGAAAAAAATCCTAAAACGTAGAAAATCAGAAAGAAAAAAATGGTCATATTCCTATTATCATTTTCCTTGGTACTATCTTTGTTGTTTTATTAGCTTTTTCTTCATATTAATTTTGATAAACTTGGAATCACACAGTTTTTCTAACTTCCTTGTTACTGCTATTGTTTTTGTATGATTTGAAATTTTTTTCCAAATACAATAAATTTCATATTCTTTTATAATCTTTGGAAATACTTTCAATTGTTGCATAATATCCCATTGGTTAATTATTTGGTACTATCATAATAATTCTCAATTAGTGTTATCATCACATATTGATAAATCTACATTTTATCTGAAGCACAAGTATTGTTTATGCTATTGACTAGGTTTTTCCACCCAGTTGTAGCTATAAATGCTACTGTAATAAATACTTTCAAGTGTAATATTTTGTCACTGTTACTGTTTTACTTCCTTTGGGTAGACTCCCACAAATGAAATCATTGTCACAAAGAGAGTAAAAATTTTAAGATTCTTGATAATAAATGCTAATACTTTTCTAAAGACTGAGCTATTTTATTTTCCCATTACTTGCATATGAAACAGCCCATTTGACAACATCCTCTGTCAGGTTGTCAGTGATTTCCAAAGCTGTGTTAATCCACTATAAGAAAGGAATTCCAAAACTTGCCCCGATGTTCTACTTGATGTTATTTTCCACAGAAAGCCAACTAGCACCAAAAGAAGCATCCTTTTTTAAATCAAAGTTGACTATAGAAGAGATCTCAGTTCTAATTCATTAAGAAGTTCTTGCTATTAACAAAAGAGTAAGGAAATACTACCCCTATTTTTACAGCTATGTTCTGACAATCCTTATTGATTAGATGTTCATTTGAGGTTTTCTTTTTCACTCGATTAATATATATCACATTTATAATGTTATCAGAGGATGACCTCAAGAGTATTTTTCTCAGCGATACTACATCTATTTATACAAACTAGAAAGAGAACCACCTAAGGATAGCACGGTGAACTGTCTGTAGTAAAGGACTTTGATTTTGCTGTATCCCTTCTATGGACACTTTGGTCTTTCCTACTATCGACTTTGGGCTGACCCATATTAACTGAAGTTCCAAGCTGACCTATATCATAAACTTAGTTTGTGTAAAATGTTATCCAAAAATGGTTTGAGGATTTCCACCCTTTTATATAGTAACATCAACATCTTTTTACTTATCTAAGAGATACATATTTAGTTCCACAATTTGAATAAAACACTGGGCACCAAGGATACACAATTAGCAAAGAATCTCCCTGCCCTTAAGCAGTTTAGATCCCAGAGGGGAATGAGACAGACAAATAATTAATAAGAAAAATGATGGCTTCATGTGTAATGAGCACTTGGAATATAAGAGAAGAAACAAGGATAATCACCAAAAGGACCTTGGGAGATTTCAGAAGCATTTGAAAGATGATTGGAGGTTTTAAGGAAACTGTCTAGAAAAAAGAAATGGCATATGTTCATGTAAGGAAAATTTTACACATGTATTGTGAAAAACCAAGGGGAGAGATGTGTAAACGAAGGTGTAGCAAACTGTGTAAGCTGCCACAGAGGTGTCAGAGATGAAGATTGAATGTTGTTCGTGTCCTCCGGGGGAGACCAGCAGTGTGATATGGGCAGAAGCCAGACTGGGTTGAGTAGAGCAGTGAATGGTGTGTGGAAACCAGAGAGAATGAAACGACATGGAAGACAGGGATTGACAGGTAGATGACAACAGGATTAAGAGAAGTTGGCTTTGTTTTCATTTTTGTCAGTAACTCACATTTATTGTTCACCTATTCCGCATCCTAAATAGTAAAAATACAGTAGAAAACAGGAAAGAATCTCTGTCGTCAAGTTACTAACTTCCCATTGGGGGTTTTGCAGTTACAATATCAACATTTACAAAATAAGATATCTTAGGTACAGATAGATTCAATACAAAAACCAAACAAGGTAATATGATAGCCACTGGACATAGCTACTTGGGCAAGGGAGTCATAGAAGACCCTATGTTGAAGAGATATTTTTACTGAGAATTAAATGTTTACAAGAAGGCAGCCATAAAAAGATTTGGCGGAAGAGGATTCTGAGAGAGAAAAATAATGTGAAAGCCTTGGAACTATTGTGAGCATCACATGTTGGAGGGGCAGAAATTAAGACAAAGTGCAGTGAATGATGGGAAGAGAGAAGAGAACAGAGAGAAAAAGGAGGATTGGCAGGTATGTACCAGGAGGCCATAAGGAGAGGAGTTGGTTGTTCCAATTAGTATTCTAGTTTCAATAGCAACCTATTAAAGAGTCTTAAGTTAGGAAGTGACATAGTACATACGTTAGGAAAATTGCTCTGCCAGCTCTGTTGACTTTCGGAGAGGGGAGAGAAGAGCATGACCGTGAGTGGAACAAACGGGAGTTAAGTTTGCTGCTTATCGAAGCTGCTGCATTGAGAGAGAGGTGCATTCTTTTGACAGCTGCAATATTTTTTGAGTATATATCATGCTATAAATTTGTGCAGACTACTTGACCTTTATAAGCTTATTAGCCTCCATTTCCCTAACTTTGTAATGGGCTAATAGAAGTAATTTTCCTACTTCTCACTGGGTTGTTGTTTGGATTAAATAGGGACATCTATGCGAAAGCCTTGAATAAGCTGTAAAGCATTTGTCTAGTGTTTTTATGATCTGTTCTGTTAAATTGTCATTTGGCAAGAACATCTGCTTCCTCAGAATTGGTTCTGACATTGAAAATGTTAAAAAGAAATATAACATACAACAGTTTGCTTTGTGAAGCCCACCAAAAGCACATACATTTCTGCAAAATACGACTTCATGGTACTGTTTTTGATGTTTAGTGACTTATCCAAATTCCACAGCTATTTAGTAGCAGACCTGCCACTAGCTGATTTATCATGCTCAAATATATTACTCTTTCCTTCAATATTCAGAGATCAAATATTAACATAACAGCCAGAAGAGTTTAATAATAAGAGATTATGGGGGCATATTTAACATAATCAACTCAAGAAATATGGCAAGGTATTTGCCTATCTATCTATCTATCTATCTACCTATCATCTATCTGTCTGTCTATCTATCGATCATCTATCATCTATGTAGGTGATTGTCATTCTGATTAGGTCCAAAAGGACCCAGAATGGCTGAATCATAAGTTACAGACACAAAATGGGAAGTATTAAAGGTTTTTGATGTTCTCACCAATATTGTCTCTATGGCTACTTCAACAAATTCCACTTACAAATTAAATAATATTCAAAGCCACAAAATCACAAATGATATGTTTGACTTTTGATATGTTCTAAAGAACAATTTAACATCGAAAAGACCCTGTGATTATTTTTAACCTGACATTTTCCATTTGTTTTGCCCATTATGTGTAAATCTGAATGTCCCATTTTGGAATTTAGCTGACTTCTTGACTTGTAAATTTCTAGTCAATTCTAAACTTCTCATATTGCCCCATTGCATTTGTGGTCACAATTTTTTCTTTATTGAAAACTTTTTAGACTCAAATAATTTTGAATTTTTTAGGCTGTGCAACAAGTGGTCAATAAATCTGCAACAAGATTACATACTACATGGAGTGAATCTGTCATTTTGGAATGAACTAAATTTGAAATTTATTTAAAAGTCGGATACTATCTATATGCCAAGAATTATTCTTAACACTTGGTACATCTCAGTGGGAAAAAAAAAAAAGTCCTGACAGACTTGGAACTAAGTTTCTAATTGTAGGAGACAAACAATAAGCAGTAAGTGTAATGTTGAATAAACTATATATTGTGTTAGAAGAAAATAAACACTATGGCAAAAGTAGAGCAGGGTAAGGATTTGTACATCTATTTCAATCATTTTTTTTTCTCTACTCATCCACTTTTACTGATTTGGCAGCCTCAACATCAAACTCTACATTTACAGTTCCATTTTGGTGTTCAGCCCAGACTGGCAGGAATTTCTCAATTCCATTTCCTAATTCCTGTGGGGGAGAATCTGATTGCTACAACTTGAGTCATGGTTCCAGTCAACTATGGACCAGAGCCAAAACATGTCCTGTAAATATACAGTTAGAGGTTTATCCTTGTGTATAGAGAAGTTCTTACAGAAGAGGGATGTGGCCTAGACACACACAATATATTGCCTTTTTATTCTCTAGTTGATAATCATGAAACGGCTTCTAGGGACCATATTCTCAGAGAATTCATTCAGTCTTATGAGTTAGAGGCAGTTTGGCCAGTTTGATAGGACAGTTATACTCACACATCTCTTCCTTTCAGGAATGAATGTCTTCTCCAGAAGTGCTCCTTCAGATTTCTCAGCTCTCATCAGTCAGGACAAGGTCACTGGGTTTGAAAAGTTAGTATCTGGCATTTTGATGCATTTATTTGGGGGACAGGCCATCACCAGTAAGGAAAAAGTGATAGAAGATTTAGGCAGCCCAAGGTATCAACTAGTCTCAGATTACCAGGTATTTTGATACTTTACCAATATTTTTATCTTAGATGCATTTTATTTGTTTTTTACTCATTAACCCTTATAAGGGACAAAAAGAAATGGAACTTCTATGACATCTTATAAGTAAAGTTGGATTCGTTAAAATTTCCAAGAAACATGAGGACGTTTGCTGCTTAAATATTGCAAATACCCTGAAAAAAACCCACATATATCTTACTGAACATATGTAATATATGGAAAAGCCCAAGATCTCAAATCTATAATTTAATAAATGATTACATTATTTTACTAAGGGTAGCTCAATTAAAATATCTAAATTCATGTGTACATTAATAGTACATTATTTTTTAAATTTTAATTCCAATATAGTTAACAGACAGTCTTATTTTAGTTTCAGGTGTACAATATAGTGATTCAATAGTTCTGTACATTCCTCCATGCCCTTTAAAATAAGTGTACTCTTAATCCCCTTCACCTATTTTATCCATCATCTCACACACCTCCCCTGTAGCAACCATCAGTTTGTTTTCTATAGTTAAGAGTCTGGGTTGTTGTTGTTGTTGTTGTTGTTTTTAATTTCTCACTCCCCCCCTTTGTTTATTAAATGTTTTGTGTCTTAGATTCCACATATGAGTGAGATCACATGGGATTTGTCTTTCTCTGACTGACTTATTTTGTTTCATATTGTATTCTCTAGATCCACCCATGTTGTTACAAATGGCAAGATTTTATTTTTTATGGCCTAGTAATATTCTAATATATATATATATATATATATATATGTAATCTCACATCTTTTTTTTTAATCCATTCAGCTATCAATGGACACATGGTCTGCTTCCATAATTTGGCTATTATAATTAATGCTGGAATAAACATACATAAAAGCATATATTCTTTTGTGGTTATTTTTCAAGTGTTTATTTAAATTCTGTTTAGTTGACATATAGTGTAATATTAGTTTCAGAAGTAGAATTTAGTGATTCATCACTTGCGTATAACACCCAGCGCTCATCACAAATGACAAATGACGTCCTTAATAACCATCACCCATTCAGCCTATTCCCCCACCCACTTCCTCTTAAGCAACCTTCAGTTTGTCCTCTACAGTTAAGAGTCTGTCTTATGGTTTGCCTCTTTTTGTTTTTTTTCCTATGTTCATTTATTTTGTTTCTTAAATAGGATGGTATAAACTAATTTAATTTCTAAGTTATCATCACTATATAAGAGTGAAATCATGTGGTATTTGTCTTTTGTCTGACTGACTTATTTCACTTAGCATAATACACTTTAGCTCCATCCACGTCTTTGCAAATAGCAAGATTTCATTCTTTTTGTGGCTGAATAATGTGTGTGTGTGTGTGTGTGTGTGTATCACAACTTCTTTATCCATTCATCAGTTGATAGACATTTGGGCTCTTTTCATAACTTGGCTATTGTTGATACTGCTGCTATAAACATCAGGGTGCATGTGTCCCTTTGAATCAGTATTTTTTTGTATTCCTTGGGTAAATACCTAGTAGTGCAATTGCTAGATTGTAGGGTAGTTCTGGTTTTAACTTTTTGAGGAACTTCCATACAGTTTTCCAGATTGGCAGCACCAGTCTGCATTCCCACCAACAGTACACCAACGTTCCTTATCCTCCAGATCTTCATCAACACTTGTTGTTTTTTGTGGTTTTGATTTAATCCATTCTGAGAGGTGTGAGGTGATACTTCATGATGGTTTTGATTTTCATTTCCCAGATAATGAGTGATGTTGAGAACCTTTTCATGAGTCTGTTGGCCATCTGTATGTCTCCTTGGAGAAATGTCTGTTTATGTATTCTTCCCATTTTTAAATTGGAGGATTTTTTTTGTGTGTGTTGTGTTGTATAAGTTCTAATAAAGTCCACTTTAAGTGAGCCAATGTCTACTTTGATCCAAATCTAAGGCAAACATTTAGAGTCTTTTAAGAAAGTTAAAAATTTTTGAGGAATGAATTTTTCCTGTGTTGTCTATAGAGCAAAATCTCAAGTCATTCATGTAAAGATAAATGTTTTGTTCTCCATTCTTTGTGAATCACAGGAACATACTTCCTATAATAAAGACTAAGGAAGATAGTAAGCATGTTACTCATTCTTTCATTTAATAAATAGTTTTGACTGACAGATACCATTCTGAAGCTTAGGATTCAATGTTAAGTTATTCATGTATTCTGGGTCAGGGATTACAGTCTTCTGAGAAATATATTGACATAAAAAATAATTAAAATAAACCATAAAAGCTCAAATACAAACATGAACACAAGACACAATATATTCTGGAAGCACAGGGGAGGAGTATTTATATTTGCATAGAGGAATAAGTGAAGTTTCCAGAGAAAGGGGACATCTAAGCTGGTCAAATGAAAACTATTTTCCTAGACACTATAAATGGGGGGAGTCTTCAATGGGAAATAACCAACACACACAAAAGCTCAGAGGGAATAGAGTGTTCAGAAATACTTTAACCTGAGTACAAGATTGGAAATGAGGAAGCAGAGATGAGACTAGCAGTGCAGACACATGGCAGTATACCCTGGGAGCATGTGAGAAGCCTACTGTGATGCTGAGTAGTGCAGAGTTTATTTTGTAAGCCAGGGGAAAGATGCAAAGTCACTAAAAGTGTTGAAGGAAGGATGGCATAAACTAATTTAATTTCTAAGTTATCATCCTGACATCCACAATGAGATGCCATTAAACACCCACCAGATGTCAAAAACTAAAAGGACTAATGACATGAAAAGGTGTCAAAGATATGGAGCAACTGATGCATTTAAACAATTCTGGTGGAAGTATAAAATGTACAGTCATTTTTGGAAAAGAATTTGGCAGCTTTTGACAACGTTAAAAATATATAACATGACCCAGGAATTTACCCCAAGAGAAATGTCAACAAATGTTGGCAAAAAAAAAAAAAAAAAGCCCAAGAATTTTCACAGTGACTTAATTCATAATAGCCAAAAAACATAATTAGCCCAAATGTCTATTAATAGCAGAGCAGATAAACAAATTGTGATGTATTGATAAAATGGAATATTACTCATCAATAAAAAGTAATAACCTACTTTTAAATACAACAATATGAATGAATCTCAAAAATATTACACGAAACAGAAAAACCACAGAAGAGTACTTACAGGTCTAAAGCCATTTATATGAAGTTAAGAAAAAAGCCAAACTAGTCTATTATTACATAAACCACAATAGTGATTTCTAGGAGGGATAGGACTGACTAGACTTGGACTTGAGGAAATTTTCTGGAGAGATTAAAATTTTCCAAATCTTGATTAGCATCATGATTACACAGAATATTATTTTTTTAAAGATTTTATTTATTTATTTGAGAGAGAGAGCACAGAGGGAGAGTAAGAGGGAGAGGCAGTCTCCCCACTGAGTAGAGAGCCCTATGTGGGGTTCGATCCTAGGATCCTGGGATCATGACCTGAGCCGAAAGCAGATGTTTAACCAAGTGAGCCACCTAGGCACCCCAGAATATGTATTTTTTAAAAACACATTGAATATTTAAGACTATCTGAATATCCTTAAAAGTTGTTCATTGAGGTAAATATTATCTCAATTTCCAAAAAGGACAGCTTTGACAGCAACATGAAGGTGAACTACAAAGGGAAGAGGTTGATAGAAAAACACCTCTGAGAAGAATGATGTCTTATTATAAGTAAAGGTAAGGATTTGAATGAAAACAGTGCCAGTGAAAAACAGACACATAGATCAATGGAACAGAATAGAGAGCCCAGAAATGGACCCTCAACTCTATGGTCAACTAATCTTCAACAAAGCAGGAAAGAATGTTCAATGGAAAAAAGACAGTCTCTTCAACAAATGGTGTTGGGAAAATTGGACAGCCACATGCAGAAGAATGAAACTGGACCATTTCCTTACACCACACACAAAAATAGACTCCAAATGGTTGAAAGACCTCAATGTGAGACAGGAGTCCATCAAAATCCTAAAGGAGAACACAGGCAGCAACCTCTTCGACCTCAGCCGCAGCAACTTCTTCCTAGAAACATCGCCAAAGGCAAGGGAAGCAAAGGCAAAAATGAACTATTGGGATTTCATCAAGACAAAAAGCTTTTGCACAGCAAAAGAAACAGTCCACAAAACCAAAAGACAACTGACAGAATGGGAGAAAATATTTGCAAATGACATAACAGATAAAGGGCTAGTATCCAAAATCTATAAAGAACTTATCAAACTCAACACCCAAAAAACAAATAATCCAATCAAGAAATGGGCAGAAGACATGAACAGACATTTTTCCAAAGAAGACATCCAAATGGCCAACAGACACATGAAAAAGTGCTCAACATCGCTCGGCATCAGGGAAATCCAAATCAAAACCTCAATGAGATACCACCTCACACCTGTCAGAATGGCTAAAATTAACAAGTCAGGAAACGACAGGTGTTGGTGGGGATGTGGAGAAAGGGGAACCCTCCTACACTGTTGGTGGGAATGCAAGCTGGTGCAACCACTCTGGAAAACAGTATGGAGGTTCCTCAAACAGTTGAAACTAGAGCTACCATACGATCCAGCAATTGCATTACTGGGTATTTATCCCAAAGATACAATTGTAGGGATCCGAAGGGGTACATGCACCCCAATGTTTATAGCAGCAATGTCCACAATAGCCAAACTGTGGAAAGAGCCAAGATGTCCATCGACAGATGAATGGATAAAGAAGAGGTGGTATGTATACACAATGAAATATTATGCAGCCATCAAAAGGAATGAGATTTTGCTATTTGCAATGCCGTGGATGGAACTGGAGGGTGTTATGCTGAGTGAAATAAGTCAATCAGAGAAAGACATGTATCATATGACCTCACTAATATAAGGAATTCTTAATCTCAGGAAACAAACTGAGTGTTGCTGGATTGGTGGGGGTGGGAGGGATGGGGTGGCTGGGTGATAGACATTGGGAAGGGTATGTGCTATGGTGAGCGCTGTGAGTTGTGCAAGACTGTTGAATCACAGATCTGTACTTCTGAAACAAACAACATATGTTAAGAAAAAAGAAAAAGAAGAAGATAGCAGGAAGGGAAGAATGAAGGGGAGTAAGTCGGAGGGAGAGACGAACCATGAGAGATGATGGACTCTGAAAAACAAACTGAGGGTTCAAGGGGGGGTGGGGGGATGGGTTAGTCTGGTGATGGGTATTAAAGAGGGTACATTCTGCGGGGAGCACTGGGTGTTATGCACAAACAATGAATCATGGAACACTACATCAAGAACAAATGATGTAATGTATGGTGATTAACATAACAATAAAAATAAAAAAAAAGAAAACAGTGCCAGTGATGACATATAAGAGAGCAGATTTCATGAGGAAGAGGAACGTCAGTTGAAGAGATGACTGTGTTCACAATATGATGATGGTGACAGAGTTGGGTAGAGAAAGAGAAGAAAATAAAGAATGGATATAGGATGTATGTTGATGTCATGGTTAAAAATATATATATTGAAGGACAAAAGACCCGGTATACCTAGCACAATATTGAAGGATAAAGTCAGTCTAGATTTCAGGACTTCCTTGCTACAGTAAAGCTACAGTAATTTAGACAGTGTGATATAAGTGGAAAAAAAATAGACCGATCAATGGAACAGAATAGAAAAGCCAAGTGGTAGCCAAGTGGTCTTTGACAAAGGAGCAAAAGCAATTGAATGCAGAAAGGATAAGTTTTTTTTTTTTTTCCTCAACTAATGATGCTGGAACAACAAGAAAAAACATGTGCAAAAAAAAAATTCTAGACACATACCTGAGAACTTTCACAAATAAGTCAAAATGGATTATAGGGCTACATGTAAAATGCAAAACTACAACATTCCTAGATGATAGCATAGAAGAAAACATACATGATCTTGGGTTTTACAGTGACAGACACAATACCAAAAGCATGGTTCTTGCAAATGAAGGAAACTGGGAAGGGTTGGTCAGGGGATATATAAAAACTAATGATTTCAGTTTGATATGGATTGTATAGGTACATCTTTAATATTCAGGAGGAGGAATATAACAATGAATATGTCTAAGATTCAATAAACAATGGATATACATATGTGTAGAGGAAGAAAAAGAATAGACTATGTCAGAAATTAAAGAAGCATAAGGTGAAGGAGCTAGAAAGAGTGTGAAGGAGTAGTTCAGTAGAGAGGAGAAGAAACAGAATAGATTGGTTTTATGTGAGTAAAGGTTGAGTATGTTCTGTTGTGTCAAATGCTGCAGAAATATACAGTAGTTTATGAACATGAGGAAACAAGGTGAAATCTAGGCTACTAATTTTAGTAAAGTGGTAGGATATAGGCAGGTTTGCAATGAGTGGAATAAAGAAAAGGATTTGAGAAATAAAGTCACTGTTCAGAGCAATACCTGAAAAGTCTGATGAAGAGGAAGAGGAAAAGTCAGCCACCATCCTGTCATAACTCATTAAGAACATTTCAAGGCAGCTTTCTTTACTTTATTGTTCTTAAAGTGGGGGATTGAGGTCTTTGATGAAATTTTCTTGTTGCTGTTGTTGGCATAGCATAAAGCTAGTTAACAGTATTCCAGTGAGTTTTGAAATATATACATAACATGTGATAAACTTATGTAATATTCATTGTAAAAAGGAGACTCCTCCAGCATATATTCAGCAACAATTGATTTAATATTTTAAATGATGTTATATTTTCTACTTAGGATATTAAAACAGAATCTTCTGGAAAATTAATGATAGTTGTACAAAATTTCTTATTTGACCTCTTATCTCTGCCTTATTTTTTAAAATTTAAGATAAAGTGTCATTCTGAAACCTATAGCTGGTATTTTAAAATGATGTATGAGTTGCCACAAAGGCATTTCTTTCATTACAAGTTGACCATAATAATTTTGATCAACATTTAGATAATTTGAATAGTCTATCACACTTTGCTTTTGTTTAGAATATTTATGTTACTCTCAAAAACATTTATCAAAGTAATAGGAATAATCATATTATTACAGAGATTTACAGAGATGATTTGGTGAATAACAATTATTCTTTTAAAAACAGAGTAAGTAAAATCTTGGGTTATTTATTTTCTGAAGTGATTTTGGTTGTAATAAGGTAGTTTTTAGGGCTGGGTCTATATTTCCAAGCAACTTCATTTTTTTTTAAGCAATAATTTCTTTTAGTCTAAGTGGGCATTTTGTTCACTTTCTTTTAAGGAAAATTTTTAAATGTTGAAATATATTGTATAAGGTATTAAAACAAATATGAGTTCTCAAACATACATACTTTTCAGTTGTGACTATACATAAATAGTACAATTTGTCAAAAATATTGCCCAACCCCAAAAAAGCAGTCCATTTGTATTGCTCTTTTGAGCATAAAGATTAAACTTCATCCCATCTTCAGCAAATAAACTCTCAAGAAGGTCATGGCATTGTTTAAATTTTCTATTTGGAGCAATTAAGTCAATCCCATAAGACAACTTTAGAAATTACTAAGTATTCTATGATAATAAGATCTCTATCAATGAAGTGCTTATCAGGTTGCTATGGAAAATACAATTAAATTAAGAAACTTGGTTGGCATAAAAATAGATTGCCACCGGATAATTACTAATAATTGTAGAAAATTCCAAAGCTTTTCAACTTTATCTAGGATAAATGACCATGGAATAAAAAACAAATTTAATTATGTTAATGTAGAAAAGATTGGCAAGAATGTAAATGTATAATAAAAGGTAATTGGTTAATTTAACTATACTATAATCATACAATGTAATATGATCTAGTCATTCAAAATTATATGTTAAAGACTATGTAATGATATAAAAGAGATTAATAATATTTAGGCAAGCGGGAAAATTGAATTTCAGTTCTTTTTCAAGGGAAAGACTAATCCCTATTGCAATAACAAGTGATGTCCCCTGTGTAGCTTCATAAAAACTGATCCCAGGCTCACAGTGAGAAGAGGCAATTCTACAGCATTTCTGTCTGTGCTTAGATTTAGGATCAACTCACATGAGGAAGAGGTTTTCCACCACTAGGATTATCATTACATCTGTTTCATACATCTCTTTCAATTTGTACAATAAGAGAGGAAGAAAGAATTGTGAGAAATTGGTCCCCAAAAGTGATATGTTTTTTGCAAATTGAAGTCATAGAATGTTAGATTTAGAAAAAGCCCTAGAAGATATCTAATCTTATTTGTTACTTTATTGATTAAGAACATCGAAGGATGGAACAGTGACTTATCCTAAGCTGCACCATTGATGGCACATTTGGGGTTAGAGTTCAAGACATAAGAGTAATTCAAAATTCGTTGTAGCCTTTAAATACCATGAACTTGAAGTTCAAGTTCTATCACCATTTGTTTTTGGTATTTAAGACCTATGATAAATTTTTAATTACTCTTACGTTTTGAATTCTATTTTACACCTCTCAACTTAATCTGTCCATCTTTCTATTAGATTGTAAAGCATGTTATTTATAATTTTTCTGATTCATAATTTTTTGTAATAAATTGAATTAACACTATGTGGTATGTGTCAAATATATTTTCTGTCAGTTTGTCATTCTTTTGTGTTATCTGTTTTTCATAACAAATATTTTCATTTTTATGTAATCAGATTTACCCTTTTTCAGATTTTTGCCTTTTTTTAAGATTTTATTTATTTATTTGAGAGAGACAGAGACAGAGAGAGAGAGCATGAAGAAGTGAGAGCATGAGCAGGGTTGTGGGGAGAGGCAGAGGGAGAGGGAGAAGCAGACTCCCTGCTGAGCAGGAAGCTCCCCACCTTGCCAGTGCTTGATCCAGGACCCCAGGATCTTGAGCTGAACTGAAGGCAGACACTTAACTGACTGAGCAACCCAAGTACCCCTTAGGGTTTTGCTTTTTGGGCTTTTGTTTATGCTTAATAACATATTCCCCATTCTACGATTATGAAGTTGATACTTTTTTTAAATAAAGAAACTCTTTTCAGGATTTAAAATGTTTAATACATCTAAAATACATTCTGATTTGACGAGTGAGGTATTTGATCTTGAAACCAGTATTCTTCTGGTTTTTACAAGATATCTTTCTCTAACTCTCAATTTAAATAACTTCAAAAGCATCTGTTTCTAGAAGAAACCTTAGTAAAATTCATCTATGTAAGGAGCTGAGCCTGGTAATTTTTCTCAATTGCATTTATGATTGTCAGCATTTTTCTTGTAGTTTGTTTTATCTTTTCTGTGGTCAACAAGGATGAATTGTATTTTTATTGAAAATCATCAGTTTCTTCCAAATTTTTAAATTGATGTGCCCACAACTGGGTGAGACATATATATATTTTTTTAAGATTTTATTTATTTATTTGACAGAAAGAGACACAGCAAGAGAGGGAACACAGCAGGGGGAGTGGGAGAGGGAGAAGCAGGCTTCCTGTCGAGCAGGAAGCCCAATGCGGGGCTCCATCCCAGGACCCTGGGATCATGACCTGAGCTAAAGGCAAATGCTTAACCACTGAGCTACCTAGGTGCCCCGGGTAAGACATATTTTTATTATTAACATGTTTCCTTCAGAATATTCAGTTATTTCTCCAATCAGAAGTCAATTTTGGGACATGATTTTGTTTTGTTTTGTTCTTCTTGATTAGGCGACTAAATAGTTTTTCACTTTATCCAACCATTTCTTAAAGCTATTTATCAATTTCCTTGTTTGATAAATTAGTATTTTTAAAGGTTTTTTTTTTTTCTGATTTTTCAGTGGGTTTCCATGGACCTTTTGTTCTTTTTTGTTCATAAATTTTTCTGAGACAAATGCTTAGTTTGTTATAAATCTATTTTTCAAAGACATACATTTAAGGTTATGGATCTCTTCTTTTGAGATACCCTTTTTACTAATCTAAATATTTTATAGGTAATTTTCCAGCTCTCTGACTGCAGTCAGAAATCTAATTTGGCTGAGATTCTAGTGATGTGGAGCCTTGCAGATTTGAAAAGCCTAGATACTTCTAGTCCACAAAAGGGACTAATTACAAATTGCAATGCAACAGCTGTCTTAGCAGAAATTAAGACTCTAACTTCATGTCTTTTTCAGATTCTTTCTGAAGACAGTTTTCTGACAACAATAAAATCAAGCTCTCCTTGAAAGTTTTTATGCCAAATGGTCTCAAAATGATGATCAGTATTTAAAAGAAAAGGACAAACAAGAAGAGCAAATAATGATAAGAGTTTTATATTTAAAATATATATCTAGGGGTGCCTAGGTGGCTCAGTTGAGTGTCTGACCCTTGGTTTTTGTTCAGGTCATGATCTTGGGGGTCCCGGGATGGAGGTCCGAGTTGGGTTTCATGCTCAGTGGGGAGTCTGCTTGAGAATTCTTTCTCGCTCTCCCTTTGCCCCTTCCCCTACTTGTGTGCACACTCATTCTCTCTCTCTCAAATAAAGTAAAATAAATCTTTACATAGATAGATAAGATCTTTGGGCTTTATTTACTTGTGTATGCATCTAAGGAAAAGCAATAGCAAGAAATATACTCCTTTGGGAACGCTCATTGTCTAGCAAGTAGCCTGTGATGGTCATCCCCTGAAACATTCTACTGGGCCCCAAACATTTTCCAGCACCAATTATTGCCTTAGTGGTGGCTCTGGAGGATAAGGGACAAGAAACAACCTGGCAGAGGGAAGAACCTTGGAGGATAACAAACAAGATTTCCCCCCAGATAAGAGATAAGGATAGTCATATTGACTAATCAAATCAGTTCCTCCTTCAGGGAAGAGCTCTAGTGTTGGCAATTCCTGATGCACTAACTGTATTGATCAATAACTGCTGTGTTTGTTTCCCTTTTACAAATGGGACTTTTTATTTAATTATTCTGTTGCTCATCCACCATTGTACATTGGATGTATCAAGGGCAGATATCATGTCTATTAGTTCATTGCTAGGCTATGAGTAGCTGTATATGAGCTTGATGGAGAGGGTGGCTTATTGCCCAGAAAAATCTAGGAAGTTGTTTTAGAGAGAGAGAATAGACTCTTCTTTGTTCCTTCCTTCATTTTACTGTTTGAATATGATGTCTGGAACTTTAGTAGTCATCTTAGCATGAGAGTCACTCCCCTCAATTTTTCAGAGAGCTTGAAGATATTCAAGTGTCTAATTAATAGGGAGTTGTCTGGAAAGACATGCCTATGTCTGGGATTTTATGATGTACTACTATACTAGTTAGATAAAGACACTGTTAGTTTGTGGTTCTAACATAAACTTAGTCAAGCCTAGTCCTAACTGATGTATAAGTGTTGTCAACTGCTTAAAATTGTATTATTCAGCTTTTTTCATATCCTTGTGTTTGCCTCTTTGGGTTAAGAAATACCAGCTAATATTTTGGTATTATTAAATTTATATTAACTTCTTAGGTACTGTCTTTACTGTTCAGTTTACATATTTGATATGATATGATATGATAGTATGCATATTTATGACTAATTCTGATAACATCAAAATTTCCCATCATCATTCTCAGTCAAACTTCTTAGCTTTGCATAATTTTTAAAACATTCTCCACTGAATTTGACCTTATTTGATATTACTATACTAACCTCTGCTTTCTTTCCTTATATCTACCTGATCTTCACATTTTAATGTCAACCATTTTTGAACTACTTTCTGTTTGATAATCTCCTCTATGTTGTTCATAGTTTGGTTTTATTTCTTGATCAAATATAATCATCTTAAAAAAAAAGCTGAGCATATCCCATTTACATGTATTTCATAACCAATAGTTGACCTCATACCTGTTAATTTTAGTATGTTTAATTATTTATTTTCAAATCTTTGTTGATTTTTTCATTTGGTTTCTCTTTTTAATTATAGAATCTTTGTTTTTTCCTCTCTTTCATAATTTGAAAAGTGACTTTTTTTTAGTTCTCTTAACGGTTACTATTTTAACAGTGAGTAATATAGGTAAACCTTAATTTTTTCATTTGCAATGAATGGGTTCAGTTGCCATCCCAGTCCAGGTAGGGCAGTCACTTCCCAGAAGTACTAGATCTGGGCCGAGCTGTACTCTGCTCTAACCAGCGTGGCCAGGGAGGCTCAGCACTGAGTGTGTCTCTCTTAGTCTAGATTTCATAGGGACAATCTCCAGGGAACAGATTTTGGTGGGGTGTTGGACGAGGATGTGGAGGGGGATGGGCATAACTTAATAACTTTTACATGTTTAACCATATGATAGGTGGGCCACCAGTTGTACTCTTTCTCCTCGACTGCACAAATATTAAGGGCAGGACTATATTTAAAAAGCTACCGCATGGGACTATAATTATCATTAAACAATGAGTAACATTAAATATGTTTAAAAGCTTTGTTCATACTTAAATATTGGGGTTAAGTTAATATGCTTATTAAACTGTAATCTGTAATATTGTGACATGCTCTTCCTGCATCAGAAGCACAAAACTAAGTTCCTACCATATCCAAACACTTCCAATGTGAAGCTACCAATTATTTAAGTTACACTCACCTTACACATAGGAGGGTGTTAAATATTCCACATTTTTTTTATTCATTATGAATTTTTATATACACTGCTCTGGCTTTGGAAATAACTATATATATATATTTAGAATTCCAAATTCACTGTCTATTGCTTTAGCCCCTTGAAGTAAATACGTTCTTCTTTTGTTTTGTTTAAATTTAATGAACTATTTTTCTTTTTTTTTAAAGATTTTATTTATTTATTTGAGAGAGAGAGAGAATGAGAGATAGAGAGCACGAGAGGGAAGAGGGTCAGAGGGAGAAGCGGACTCCCCGCTGAGCGGGGAGCCCGATGTGGGACTCGATCCCGGGACTCCAGGATCATGACCTGAGCCGAAGGCAGTCGCTTAACCAACTGAGCCACCCAGGCGCCCTGAACTATTTTTCTTGATTTACAATTGGTGAATTCAAAGAACTGCTTTGAGTTAATTGCCATCTAAGCTAAGATGTAAAAGTCTGATGATGTTAGTATAATAAAAAGTGAGTTATTTGTGATAATGATACAAATATTAAAAAGCTCACCAGCAGCAGTAGCAGTGATTCATACCTGCTTGAAATCTCACAATAAAACATATCTACTTTCTTTATAGTTGTGATGTTATGTAATTTTAACTGATTCTTTTTTTTAAATTTTTTCCTTATTCTTTTTTTTCTTTTTAAAGATTTTATTTATTTATTTGACAGAGAGAGAGCACAAGTGGGGTGGAGGGGAGTGGAAGGCAGAGGGAAAGGGAGAAACAGGCTCCCCACTGAGCAAGGAGCCCGACATGGAGATCGATTCCAGGACCCTGAGATCATGACCTGAGCCAAAGGCAAACGCTTAACTGACTGAGCCACCCAGACATCACTTAATTAATTCTTAATATTCAAATTGTCAATGTGGTTTCCTTTTGCCCCACATTAAGTTTAGAGGCACTTTTAAAATTTATTTTGAAGGCGAGGATCCTTTCTCATAGTAAAGGATTTTCCATTAAATGTATCAGAAAGACTTTTACTTTACCTTTTACTACTAATGTATCAGAAAGACTTTTACTTACCTTTTACTACTAAATATCTAATAAAGGTACACTGTCCTGTTGTAAGGTGAGAAAGCTAGGCTTAATTCAGAGTTCATATTATACACTAAACACTTGGCTCTGACAGACAACACTGGGCTTCTACACTTCCCATGCTGTGGTCCATGTGAGTTTGTCCTAATTTTTAAAGCTAAACTGAGATCTCAACTTTAATGTTGACAGTGTGAAACATCAAGTAGTTTTATAATTATTTCTGGAGAATAGAAAGCATTTTCTCTTCATAAACTAACAAATAAGTTTAGAAGTAATCTAAAAAATGGAGACAAGATTCAAACTCAAAGCTCTCCAAATGTTTCACTTTATTAAAAATAATTTTAGATTGGGAGCTCCTGGGTGGCTCAGTCGTTAAGCATCTGCCTTCAGCTCAGGTCATGATCCCAGGGTCCTGGGATCGAGCCCCACATTGGGCTTCCTGCTCAGTGGGAAGCCTGCTTCTCCCTCTCCCACTCCCCCTGCTTGTGCTCTCTCTCTTGCTGTGTCTCTCTCTGCCAAATAAATAAATAAAATCTTAAAAAAATTAATTTTAGATTGACAGAAGACTTCCAGAAATACAAATAAATACAAATGTTATCTTTCACCTTCTCTTGAAACCACTTTAATGATAAAGGGATTTTTAAAGATGCATAAACCAACAAGAGAAAAACAAAGCAGATAACATTAACTACAAAATGATGATGGAAGTTAGAAGGTCAAGGGGAAGTGATAAGACCCAAGAACACAGAATCCTAAGAAGATAGATAAGAAAGCAAAACATAAAGTATAATAATACTGCATGTTCCCCAGGAAACTCCAAAATTAGTGGTACTCAGCTCCTTCTTCACATAGAGGTAAAAAAGGAGAAGGTTAAAGTAAGGAGGACGGATGAAATTTCATTTAAGAAGCAGTCCGACCTATTGTTCCTTTCACTACTCAAATTTCCCTTCTTTCACCCCTGCAAGAAAGGGTGGTTTATTTGTAGAAATGGTAAAACACATGTTCTCTGATATGAACTCATCAAGCACAAATGTGGAGAGGGTTGCATCTAAAAGCAGAGAGATTAAGCAGACGTAAGGATACTGAACTAAGGCCCTTCACTCTACCCCAGTCTGTTTCACATTACTTTGTTTTCTACAGGTGAGGCTTTTACATCCCCTGCATCCTAAAAGATGCTCTCCATAAGAATCTAAAGAGCAACAGGGGAAAGTACCAGAGATGATAATAAAGCAGAAAGGAAAACTTTGACATAACACTTGAAAATTACCTTCTCAGAAAGAATGATATGATTTTCTCAGAGAATAGAGAAAAATACAAAAAAATCAATAAAAATGAGCAAAAGACTTAAAAAAAGTTTAGGAAGTTAAAAAACACCAATTGAAGGAGTTCTACAAAAAGAGAAGCAAGAAAAAGAGAAAGAAAAATCACTAATGAAACAAGCCAAGAAAACTACAAAACAGGAAAGAATGAACAAGTGCCCAGCATAATGGAACAAAGTAGATCTACCCCAAAGAACTTCCTCATGAGATTTTAGACTACAAAGATATATTCCTGAAGAGAAAGCCACATGCAAAGTAATCAGGAATAATCCTGAATGCATATTTAAACAGTAACACTATACAATAAAAGGCAATAGAGAAATACTTTAAAAATTCTGAATAATAAACATTTTAAAACTAGAAATCTATATCAAGAGAAGTCATTGATCACAGTTGAGGGTAGAATCAACAACTGAAGTCTCAAATTGTTATTTCCCTTGTACACTCCTTAGGGAATCTACTAGATGGTGTAGTCCACCAAACATGGCAAACACCAAGAAAGAGGAGGACATGGGGTATAGGAAATGGAAGATTAATTCCAGGAGAGAGTCATCAGGGCTCTGCAGAGTGGTAATAAAAGTTAATCCCAGGATGACAGCAGTGTACCTATAGAGAAGGTGAACAGTCCAGATGGAAGTAGTCACATGACTCCAAATCAGATTTCTTCAGAAAGATAAAACTGGTGAAACTCTTTTCTCTGGACATCTTAAGAGAAGATTTAAACAATTGGTGAAAAATTTTCAAGTGTTATATTTGAAAAAAAAAACAATGAAATAAGAAAATTATTAAGTCCAAGAAAACAATTTTGTAAAATAAAAATAAAAGGAAAGGGAAAGGAAGAAGGAAAGAAAGAAAGAAAGAAGAAAGAAAGAAAGAAAGAAAGAAAGAAAGAAAGAAAGAAAGAAAGAAAGAAAGAAAGAAAGAAAGAAAGAAAGAAAGAAAGAAAAAAGAAAGAAAGAAAAAAGAAAGAAGAAAGAAAGTTATAATTTATTACGTTTCAACTGTTCAACTGTAAAAAGAATTTTCTTCATCAGGTGATGGGAAAAGTTGTGTATTTTTTTTAAAGATTTATTTACTTTGGAGAGAGGGCAATTGGGGAGGGGCAGGCAGGAGGGAAAGAGAGAATCTTAAGCTCCACTGAATGTGGAAACTGATGTGGGGCTCAATCCCACGGCCCTGAGATCATGACCTGAGTTGAAACCAAGAGTAGGACACTCAAACACTGGAGCCACCCAGGCACCCCTGTGTATTTATATGACAAAAATTACAACACACCCACACTGGAATGATGGGAGGGATGATAAAAAGTGTGTGTGTGTGTGTGTGTGTGTGTGTGTGTGTGTGTGTGTGTGTGTGTTGGGGGGTGTGGTAGAGAACAGCAGGAAGCAAGGAAAATCAATAATACCTAACACTGGAGAAATAAAAAATTAGTAAGTATAATATAGAGATGTGGAAGTAAAAGCAAAATTAAAAAATTGAAAGAGATAAAAATGAAAAATAGAGGAGGACAAGGGAGAAAAAGGTCTGTTTTTCATAAAAAGCCATGTAAAATGATTTATCTTTTTAAACTAGAGCATGAATCACTTTGATTAAGGTTAAAAAAAAACAGCTTAGTGTTTTTTAAAATTGCATGTCAAACCCATTAGTGAGTAATGAAATTTATATAGTCACTCTCTGCTTTAACAAAATGAAATACAACTGGAAGGAATAATATAGAAAATATCAAGGTAATATGAATTGTGTTATCAATGCAGTGAAGGTGTGTTGTTTTTTGAAATGTGCCTGGGTATGTATGAGTGTGTATGCTATGTGTATACTGTTCTTAGTTATTATTTGAAAATACATTGCTTAATTCTCTAGTTATGAAAAGGGAAGGAGGCCCAAGAAAGTGTTGACTTTCACACACAATAGCAGACACACCTGAAAACAGAACTCCTCTTACAAGAAGGTTCTTTACAGCATGACATCTTTTTAATGTAATGGAATGTCCATGGACTATATAAAGTTCAAAGACCCTAAATTAATATTCCAGGATTACCATTTCATTGATTTACAAAATTGTTGACCTGTACAGTTTTCTCTCATTTCTTTTCTGTTCTTTTTTGAGCAAATCACTTATAATATGTTGATTCCTTTATTATCATTTTTGGGACTTCCTAAGGAGCCAGAGATAAGTGCATAGACTTAATCCATCATGATTAAACAGAATTCTGTCTAAGCTTTTTATGTCATTATCAGGAAGGATATACCACCTGAGGGATTCTGTTGCTAATCAACTTTGCCATTGAGGATAATATTTATTCTTTGAACTTCGACTTCTCATCCATTAAACAATGAGGCTGGACTCGTTTCTTTCTCTCTCCAGAATCCACATTTCAAAAGTCTAAGTATTTCCTATGTTTTATAACATGTCCCTCCTCAACCCCCATTTTTACCTTTTTAGAGTCAATGTCTTATCATTTATACAATTAATAATTAATCTCTCTTACAATTTCGTGAGAAATTCTTTCCATTTTTCAGGAAAGCCACACTACAGTGAAGGTATGTCTTACCAATTCACAAGTTTTCCCTACAAATATCTTTGATAACCAGATATTTTTCCAGCTACTCCCTGACCTCATGCAAGAACTAAAAAATTGCCAAATCATCACTCGAAATATAATCTCTAAGCTAATATCTTGGATCTTCATACTAAATGTGGAGGGTATTTGCCATATTTTATACTTTTTAACAACTTTCCGTTCAAGGAGCTTTTCTAGGAGTCCTGCCTATCTACAACAGAACATGCTTGTATAGCCTCCTTGAAGCTTGGCTCTTCCAGTCAAACACCAAATATTTATTACTTCTTACACTTTCTGTAAATCAAGAACTCAAGAGCAGCTGACTAGACAGTTCAGGCTCAGAGACCCTCAAAAAGTTGCAGTCAAAATCTTGGCCAGGACTACAATCATTCCAAAGCTTAACTGGGGCTAGAGCATCTGCTTTCAAGGTGGCTCACTTGTATGCCTGGCAAATTGGTCGTAGCTAATTGTAAGGAGCCTCAGTTCTTCGCTATGAAAGCCTCTTCAAGTGTTCTAACCACCTGCTGGCTAGCTTCCCAAAAAGCAAATAATCAGAGAGAAAGAGGCAGGCAGAGAGAGCCAGGGAGCTAGAAGGAAATTATTCTTTTCATTATCTAGCCTCAGAAGTCACATAGCACCATTCCATCCATGGCCTGTTTGTAAGACATGAGTCCCTAAGTCCAAAACATTTGCAGACATATTTTAAAACCACCATTCTTATCTTTTTGTTCTTCCATCCTCAACAACTAACTTGCATTATGAAGATCAAGATGACTCATGGATCTCTAGTCATCCAGGTCGTTATTTTAGCAGCACGAAAGAGAAGAATACTTGGCAGAATTGTGTGCCCTTTACCTTTTAAGGAAATTTCAAGGAAGTCTCAGTGAAGGCTTCTATTTAGGCTTTGACGGCTAGAATTCTGTTGCTCCCTCAGCTGCAAAGGAGGCTGAAAAATATAATATTTTATTATTTGTGATAATATGCCTGGCTAAACTTTGGGGTTCTGTTATAAAGAGGGGTAATGAAAGTGGATGTTAGTGTAGGCAACCAACCTTCTCTGTTCAGAGAGCCAATAAATTAATTATTAAAAAACAATCAAGAGACTTCTGGTTCTGAAGATGGGGAAACCCCATTCCTCCCAATGCCTCCTTCTTACAACTGAAAAAACCCTGAACATATCTCCGAAAATAAGCTTAGGAAGACTCTTAGAGGAGGAATTTAGAAGGTAGATTGCCTAGGGACACAAGATCGGGAAAAAAAAAAATAAACATGAGGCCTCTGGGTTCCTTCCTTATTGCTGCCCATATATCCCAGTCAAGGCACTACCAGAAGGCTCTAACTTGGAACAGACAGAAACTCACTCCAAAAATCTTCTTCTCCCAAGCCAAAGGACTTAGAAAAGGGTGGCCTAATAACAGAATGTATTCTTGGCAATAACTGCCCTATTCCAGCCAAACATTAATGTATAAATGGCAACCCCATTCCCTTCAGTTTCACCATGCATCTGAGCTTTAACCTCACAGACATTGAGAAATTGAGCAAGGGAGTATAAGTCCGAGCTAATCAGCACCTCCTTGATGTCAGTGTCTCCCAGGATAGCTGAGCTTTCATCCTTACTCTACAACAACAACGAAGTATCAGTTAGCCTTCCACTCATTTCTATACAGATCTCATAAGGGCCCAGCATGGAACTCAGCTACTTCTCTTCTTTCCATCTCCTACATTCCAAACTCAGAAGCAATGAGAAATCTCACTCTTGCTGGGAAGATGTTAACAGGAGTTGAGTTTCCAACCCCACCACCTACAGAGGCAGTATGAGTATGAATTAGTGCCCCATTTTGCAAATAGTGGTTTTGGCAGGGTCCAAATGAGAAGTTGAATTTATACACCCACCTAACACTGTGACTATCACTTAACAGGGAACAGTTTACTTAAAAAAATTAAATTGGAATCAGTCATAACATAATATCCAAAATGAGAAAGACACTTAACAAATACCAATCCCAAGATAAATCAGTCGCTTGAACTATCTGACAAGGTTTATGATAGCCTAAAAGTGCTTCGACAGTTACAAATCCTTTTGAAACAAATGGGAAAATAGAAAATCAAGGAACTAGAAATTATAAGAACTACATAGAAATATGAAAATTATATAACTGAAAAATATAATAATTGAAATTAAAAACTCACTAGATGGCCTCAATAGTAGAGTGAAGATGAGAGAATAGAATAACTAACTTGAGAATTGGTGAACACATAATTTGAATTTACCTAATCTGAATATCAGAAAATTGACAAAAAAATTAGACTCTCAGTCCCCTGCGAAACAATAACAAAAGAACTAATGTTCATACATTTGCATCAAAGGAAAGGACAGAGAAGGAGATACTGACAACATAGATACTTGAAAAATAATGGATGAATAGTCCCCAAATATGGTGAAAGACACATACTTACAGATTCAAGAGGTTGAGTTACCATCAAATATGATGTATCCAAAGAAATCAAATCCATGAATATGAAAGAAAGAAAGAAAGAAAGAAAGAAAGAAAGAAAGAAAGAAAGAAAGAAAGAAAGAAAGAAAGAAAGAAAAAAAGAAAGAAAGAAAGAAAAAGAAAGAAAGAAAGAAAGCTTAAAATTGGCTAGAGAGAGAGACAATGTTACTTATAGAGAACAACAATTCACATGACAGTGGACTTCTGAATCATGGAGGACAGAAGAAAATGACAGTTTTTTTTTAGGATTTTATTTATTTATTCATGAGAGACAGAGAAAGAGAGAGGCAGAGGCAGAGGGAGAAGCAGGCTCCTCACGGAGCATGGAACCTGATGCAGAACTCGATCCCAGGACCCTGGGATCATGACCTGAGCCAAAGGCAGATGCTTAACTGACTGAGCCACCCAGGTACCCAAAAATGACAGTTTTTAAGTGCTGAAAGAAAAGAACTGTCAATCATGAGTTCTACATCTGGTGAAATAATGCTTCAGGAGGGAAGAGAAAGTAAAAACATTCCCAGATGAAAGAAAACTAAAAGCAAATCTCACTAGCAAACTGATCTTTGAAGTGTGGCTGAAGGAAGTTTTCTAAAGAGAAATAAAATGATAACAAAAGAAGTCTTGGGACTTCAGAAAGAAATAAGAACATTGGAATTTGTGTTAAAAGGAGTAAACTCATGGGGAGCCTGGGTGGCTCAGTCGTTAAACGTCTGCCTTTGGCTCAGGTCATGATCCCAGGGTCCTGGGATCAAGCCCCGCATTGGGCTCCCTGTTCGGTGGGAACCCTGCTTCTGCCTCTCCCACTCACCCTGCTTGTGTTCCTGCTCTCACTATCTTTCTCTGTCCAATAAATAAATAAAATATTAAAAAAAGGAGTAAATTCATAATTTTTTTCCTCACGAGTTCCCTAAATCATATTTGATGGTTGTAACAAAATTGTAACATCACCTAAGTTGTACCCTATGCATGTGGAGGAAATCCTTGAGACAATTATATTTGAAAATTAGAGAGAGTATTTGGACCTAAGCAGAAATAAGATTAATATACATTGTTGAGATAAAATATACAAGAGCTAAAACTTCCATATTAGTATACTGTCATACGTTGAATATGTATATTGTAATATCTAGAGAAACTAAGATAGACTATACCTTTGGTCATAAAATAAGCCTCAACAAATTTAAAAGAACTAAAATCATACCGAGCATATTCTCTGACAATATGGAATAAAACTAGAAATTTATAGCAGAAAAAGAATAGGAAAATCTCCAAGTGTTTGGAAATTAAGCAATACACTTGTAAACAATCTCTGAGTCAAAAAGGAAATTTAAAAGGAAGTAACCCATGCACAGAACTGAATAGAATGAACACAACATATTAAAATATGTGAGATGCAGCTAAAGCAGTGCAGAGAGGGAAATTTATAGCATTAAATACTTAGGAAAGAAGAAAGTTATTAAATTAATAATCTAATGTCTTTTCTTAAGAAATTAGAAAAAGAAGAGCAAAATAAGCTCAAATAAGTAGAAGGAAGAAAATAGTGAAGATAAGAAGAGAAATCAGTAAAGTTGAAAACAGAAAAATTGAGAAAAGAAATGAAAAAAAGTCATTTCTTCAAAAAATCATTAAAAATTATAAGTCTCTAGCAAGACTGACAAAAATGGGAAGAAGTCACAAATCATAATATCGGGGCTATAACTACATGTCCTGCATCCACTAACAGGGTGATAGGAGAACAATAAAAATACCTTTACACTCACATATTTGACAATTTAAAAGAAACTTAACAATTCCTTAAAAATCACCTCTAAAACTCAACCATAATGAAATATACAAACTGAATAGTTAGTCCTATGCTAAGTAAAGAAATTAAATTTGTAATTTAAAAAGCTCCCAAAAGGAAAAATAAAAAGTCAAGAAAAATATCTCAATATTTCAATTCAAAGTATAACCTGAATCAAATTGAGCTGTATTGTTGATTGCAATCTAGAGCTTCATTAGTATGGCAAATCTTTTCAATTAGTGTTGCTTGTTTCAAAAAATAAAAAATAAAAAGAGCAAAAACATTTCTCCAGAAAAGAAAAAAAAAAAAAGGAAAGTTGCATTATTGATGTGTTATGTTTTATTTCTTCATGTTCTAAAAAATAAAAAAATGTTTTCTTGATTCACAGGGGAAATCTCTGTGTATCTGTGAGCACTGTAAAGTGTTGTATGCAGCTAAGTGAGGAATTTTATATTATTGAAATTATCTTGAAATACACTTTAAAAATGTATTTTAAAAGAATACTTTTTGCTTTGATATTTTTCTAAATATCATTGTCCACTCTATTTGTGTCTAATATTAGTGATTTTTGATACAGAACAAAATACCTAATAACATGATCACCATATTTTTTCACAGTTCTCTAATTTTACCTGTGTTCTTTTCTCTAAAAGCCATGCTATTCATATCATACTTCCCCTGGCTAATAACTCATTCTTCAAGATTAATAAGTCATGTCCCTTAAATTGCCTGTTTCTTTATTCCCACAGTATCCCCTACAAATCTTTGATGTAAATATATTATATTTGCTCCCCTCGACACTGCCATTTTTAAAACAATGCTCTGACCTTCTTTCCTTCAGGGAACTAGTCAGTCCCCACCTCACAAATCAAAGATTTGGTAGGGACTGCTGTGTATCACTACTCCTATTATTATTGGGACCTTAGATCCTCCTTGGCACAGGCATTTTTTCAGGATTGGGTATGTAGCCAAGTCAAAATTAATATGATTCAAAGAAGCAAATGTTGAAGCTTCTAAGGTGGGGAAACTCCTTTTTGCTTATGTAAGAGCTGTAGGAAGAGAATCTCTCCCTTTCCCTAGATCTCTAGTATGAGGATGTGAGATTTCTTTTTTTTTTTTAAGATTTATTTATTTAATTGAGAGAGAGAGAGAGAGTGCATGAGGTGGGGAAGGGCAGAGGGAGAGGGAGGGAGAAACTTTAGCAGACTCTGTGCTCAGCACAGAGCCCCACAAGGGGCTTGATTTCACTACCCTGAGATCATGACCCTGAGATTGTGACCCTGAGATCATGACGTGAGCCAAAACCAGGAGTCTGATGTTTAACCAACTGTGCCACCTAGGCACCCCTAGTATGTGAGGTTTCTAAGTGCCTGGACATTTTTTAACACCATGAACAAACATGAATTCGATGGGGTGGAGTTTCATATTATTAAGTTGGCTCATGATGGAGAAATCTGGTCTCAATAGTTTTGTTTGAGCTATTTGTCTGAGGCCAAGCCTATCGCTAAACTTTTTGTTTATATGTGACAGTTCACATTTCAGTATCCTGGTTTTGGTTCAGGAAGGGACCTGATTGACATAATTCCTATCTTAACCCTCAATCTAGTTAAATTATTAATTTATGTGTTTTCTCCCCAGTAAGAGTCTGAGTTCTTGTGGAATGGAATCAAGAAGCCGCTTATTCATATTTCTTTTTTGCCATTAGAGAAGTTTTATTTTTCACACATTTTATTCTCATCAACCATTTCATAAGACCAAAGACATACCAATCACAGATTTAAAATTTGAGCTCTTCAAAGAAAAAAACGAAAGGAATTGTATCAATCTAATAAATGATATTCCAAGATAGATAATCATGGTCTTTTATTGATTTCCTTGCTGTTCTTGGCAGGAAATGGTGGGTTTTGTTCTTTTTTTAAAGCAGCTCTCAATTAACATTTTTTAAATTTATTTTTTAAAAATATTTTTTATATCTTTTTTAAAGCTTTTTTTTTAATTCCAATTAGTTAATATACATTATTATATTAAGTTCAGGTGTATATTATAGTAATTCAACTTCCATTCAACTTTCACTTCCATATATCACCCTGTGCTCATCACTTATTTAACCCATCCCCTGCCCACCTCCCCTCTGGTGACCATCAGTTTGTTCTCTATAATTAAGAGTCTGTTTCTTGATTTGTTTGTCTCTCTTATTTTTTTTTTCCCTTTGCTTATTTGGTTTGTTTTTAAAATCCATGTATGTGTAATATCATATGGTATTTGTCTTTCCCTGACTGACTTCTTTTACTAAACATTATGCTCTGTAACTCCATCCATATCATTGCAAATGGCAAGATTTCATTCTTTTTCATGGCTGAATAATATTCCACTGTGTATATATGTATATATACATATATTATATCACTTGAGATATATATATATATATACATATATATCTCACTACTCCTATTATTATTGGGACCTTAGATCCTCCTTGGCACAGGCATTTTTTCAAGATTGGGTATGTAACCAAGTCAAAATTAATATTATTCAAAGAAGCAAATGTTGAAGCTTCTAAGGTGGGGAAACTCCTCTCTGCTTGTGTAGGAGCTGTAGGAAGGGAATCTCTCCCTTTCCCTAGATCTCTAGTATGAGGATGTGAGATTTCTTTCTTTTTTTAAGATTTATTTATTTAATTGAGAGAGAGAAATTGCATGAGGTGGGGAGGCGCAGAGGGAGAGGGAGGGAGAAACTTTAGCAGACTCTGTGCTCAGCACATATCACATTTTCATCCTTTCATCAGCCAATGGACACTTAGGCTGCTTCCATATCTTGGGCTATATAATGCTGCCCCTGCTGTAAACATCAGGGTACATGTATCCCTTGAATTAGTGTTCTTATACTCTTTGGCTAAGTACCCAGTGTGTGATTGCCGGATCATAAGGTAGTTCTGTTTTTAACATTTTGAGGAACCTTTATTCTGTTTTCTACAGTGGATGTGCCAGTTTGCGTTCCCACCAACAGCACATGCATGAGTGTTCCTTTCTCTCCACATCCTCTGCCACACCTGTTGTTTTTCGTGTTGTTGATTTTAGCCATTCTGATGGGTGTGAGGTGATACCGCACTGTAGTTTCAATTTGCATTTTTCTGATGATAAGTGATGAGCATCTTTTCATGTTTCCATTGGGTATCTGAATGTCTTCTGTGGAGAAATGTCTGTTCATGTGTTCTGCCCATTTTTTAATGGGATTATTTATTTTTGGGGTATTGAGGTTGAAAAGTTCTTTATATATTTTGGATACTAATCCTTACTTGGAATGTCATTTGCAACCACTTTCAAGTGCATTGTTTAGCATTTAGAGAGCAATCAATAAATATTTTTAAGGTAAATGCAAGAGAATAGCTTTTTAACTTTAAGAGAGGAAAAATTTATATTACTTGTAAATTGTTTCATGTTGTTGTTTAACTTTTCATTAAATATGTTCTTTACTTTCAGCAATCCCGTAGAGTACAGGATGCTTACACATATGTATGGACAGTAATCATAACATTCTCTCTTTTTTTAATACAACTGCTTCTCATGGAGAGTACTGCCTATTTATCCAAGAGGACAGAACTAAGTGTCAAGATTTGCAATATCACTTGGGATACTTTTTATCCTCTGAAAATGGGAAACCAATATTAATTTAATAGAGAATGATATGTGAAGCCTGTTTTACACTAGTCAGCTAAAAATAAGTAAACAAACAAAAACTCACAAAGATTAACATAAAAGATTCTTTGTAGATCTTGATTTAGAAACTGTAACTATAGCCAATACTCTACCAGACCAAAAAACATTCTGATTCAACATATATTCTTATATAAAGGTTACTATATTAATAAATCTGCAGGTCAAACCAATTTAAAAAAAAACATGTCTGTATTAATCTCAAGGGCAGAGGTATTTTTAAAAGTCTTCTTGACTTGCTGATTTTAAAGTTTCCTAACTCTAAGAATATGTGTATTTCTGCACGTGTATGTAGAGTTTACTGTTTCAATATTCTTGTACATTTTATTTTAACCATTTTTGTGTCAGTATCTTGTGCCTCTCAATATAATTTATACTTTTTCCTTAAAAATAGTCAAGAAATATATCTCAACAAAAAGTAAAAACAAATTTTAATTGCCTTATTGGACACTTGCCAGTATCATCTACTTAGTAATCAGTTAATTTAATCAGATTCACCTTCTGGTTTAAATGTTGAAAAATGTCTTTTTAAGAATTACAGTGATTGAACTGATTGATGTGCTTCCCATATTTATTACAGCTTTTAAGTCTGTTTATCTACCAAATGTTTTAGATTAAAATAAATCATAAGAGGACCTGTTTATCAAATCAGATATCTGGTATCTTCTGTTAGCTTAAGTGAGGTTAGTCTCTGAAAACAAACAAACAAACAAGCAAACAAACAACAAAGACCATATTACTATTCTAGCAATTCCATTCTAGTTTAAAAAAATTGTTTACTCTTGGTGTCCCTAATGCAAATCTTAGTAATTACTGCTACTTTCTATTAAATCAAGCACAGATGATTTATAAGACATCTAAAGTTTCAGTAAATAAAATCCCCAAATAAGGACACAGAATGCTCCTTCCTGACATCTTTTTTATGATGATGTTGGCGGGTCTTTAATTTCTTTCTGAATTTTTAATACCCAGAGTATATATGCTGAATTCAAGCTCATATCTCATGAGCTCAAGTTCTTTAATTTGGCAGAAGGCACCACTCTTAGATGATTGACTTTCATATATCAAGTATTGTTTCCCTCACCTTATAATGAAATATTTCAGACATAGCCAAATTATGCCTTTAGGATAACTCATCTATCATTTAAGCACAGGTTCTGGTGACTTCAAATACTCTACAAAGCCCCTTACTGGCCATCTCTCCTTATCTTCCACCAGCTGGCTGTAATGGAAAGGCAAACAATATTTGTTTCACTGGCATAAGGAGAGGGAGGCAGTCTGGGTTAATTTTCTTCTCAGCCAACCCTATAGACTGCCTGCTGGGTTCCAGGCTTGCTTTTGTTGAGACTGGGGGTCTGAGTGAACAAGGCCATTTTGAGTCAAGGTCTAAGGTACTCAGCATTGAAGTGGAGTGACTTCTGTCTTAGCTTAGCAAGCTCCCTGATTTAACCATCCCTTCTTTCTTTGACTACCAAGAGATGAGTCCTCACTCTTACTGAAATAAAGTTAAATGAATGCACAACAAGTGGGAGAGAAAGGATATGGGGACAGTGGAAAGGAAGAACATAAACAAAAGATCCAAACAGAAGTTTCTATATATAGAGAGAAAACTTAAAAGCATCATCTTTCTCAACGACTTCATAGGCTTTCAAAAATCCTTCCTTTGTGTTTACTAACTATGGGATTCTGAGCAAGCTGTGAGGAATAAAGGGTAGCATGTACGTAAAGTGCCTAGCACATGGAAGATGCAATGACTTGGACTATTCTATATAGCCTCAGGATGTTAGGAATAACATTTTTATAGTCGCTGGGAAAGAAAGGTAACTTATTAAAGACAACCAAAGGGCGTGTGTGTGTGTGTGTGTGTGTGTTTCTGTGTGTGTATGAATTTAAAGATATGGAGTTCCGTTAAGGTCTTCATAGGTCCCAATTTCAAAGGTGGTTATAAATGGACCCCTTGTCACCATATACTTAGTATTTATTGTTCTAGGACTATGACAAATCTAAAAATGAGGGTAAGTAAACCTAGAGAAGAAACAGATTTAATATAAAAATAATTTCTAGTAAAATATCTTGCACATATTTGATAATAGACATTTGTTAATTGATTAACTTAATGTTTAGCACAAGAGGAGTTAAAAGGTTAAGGAAACAAATATAGAGGTAAGGTTGAAGCTTGGAGTGGCTTTAATATTGGCTTCTTATAATGTATATGAAAAATTATTTGGCATGAAGTGACAGAAGTGACAGAAAAAGGGACTGGAAATCTGAATATCTGTGCCTTGCTGTGAGTTTCAATTTTATAAAGCATGATCAGAAACACAAAACCAAGCTCTACCTATATACTTCTGGCGCCAGTGTCTTATTCTGCTTACCCCAAACACCCCACTCCACTTTGTACTTTTTTTAGGTTTTCCGGTTCCCCATGAATGCTCTCAATAAAACAAGGAAGCAGTCAGTGAATTACTCCCCTCTGTGCCAACCCACTTTGACTTGCAAGGTTCCTAACTACCCCTCCCATATCTTACCTCCCACTTAATACTCTTCCTGTATTCTTCCATGCTGTGTTTCCTCTCCACAAGCTTTCAATTAATCTCCATTGAGGTGTTAACTGATAACCAAGGTGTTAACTGAAGTGTGAATTCTTTCAGGATTATTTAAATTTTGAAAGCAGGCTCTTTGGAGACCCAAACATTCAGTAATAGAGAGGAACTGAAAGGAGACTTCCCTGTGATTAATACGTCAAACCATCACACTTAGTAGACTTTTATGCTCACTACTAACTTGCCCAGAAACTTAGCCTTAACAATGACATGGCTTTGCAAGAAGGTAGAGGTTTAAGGAGCTCTGCTAGTAGTAGTAGTAGAGGAACTAAACCATACCAGACCAGCACAAATGAACTCATTCTATTTCTTTTGGTTAGGGCATTTCAAACTTGCAGTGTGTTGGTAAATCCTGCTCTACCTTCAGATATGGAGTTTGATACCTTATTAGAGGCTTTTCTCCCAAGAGAAGTACAAGCAGTGAAAGCTAGATGTGAAGAGATTCTGTGAACATGTCAGGGTCAGCAAATGAAATATATGCATTTTGGGGGTAAATATAAACTTATGGTAAAATATATAACAGATGCTAACATAGGGGGTGGAGGAGTGTTAGCGCATTATCCTTCATCAAATATTTTATAGCAAATAACATACATCTTTTTTACAAGGTAGTTTACAAAGACTAGAATGTAATTTTCAATTTAACAATTATAACTTCTGCTGTGCTTCATAGTTTCATCTAAGGCACAATTTCTGTGCTTTTTCCGTTAGATTTAAATTTTTAAAATGAGGTTTTTAAACATGTTAAAATACTCTCATTGAGTCAAATTTTGAGGTAGAGAGATGAAGATAGGGATATAAGGGGTTGAAGGATGGGGAACAGAAAGAGGAGTTAGTGGAGGGTGGACCTCCAAATGGTTGTCTAAATGATATCTTAAGCAAGAATTAGAATATTCTGAAATACATAATATCGCCAGCTGTGACTAGACTGAAATAGATATAACTGGAGAATTAGTACACCTCAGTGTTTTTAAAGTTATCTGATGTGAGTTTACCTTAATGGGGATGTTTGTGAATTGCACTTGTAGATTCTCTTTTCTTTCCCCCCTTCATCAGAGTGGAAACAGTGGCTTTTGAGGAAAATATCTTTTTTTCCTTTCATTTAATTTACGTATTACACATTCATTTTAAATCCTATATTTACAAAAGATAGAAGTCAATGTTAATCATGCTATTTGATTCCTATCTTAATATAGTTTGAAAAGTGTTACACAAATGTTATATGAGATCGAAATAGAAAATATGAGTGGAAGGTACTGCTGCTATTCAACTAGCTCCTGAAGTTTTGGAAACTACATAAAATTTTCAAAGGTCATAGCTTTGGGAGATACAGTTTTAGTTGAAGTAACCTCGAATAAATTCAAACAGAGATACATAACGTTATTGTGGTCTTTTGCCTCCACAGATCTCCTGACTTACATATAATATTCACTTCACCTAAATCCTCTGAATCTGTGGGAGAGATTCTCTTCATCAGATTCTGTTTACAGGGGGCTAATTACTGATTTCCTTCCAACTTATTCTGAATATGTGGAGAAGCAATGAAAAGCCAAGTATTTTGTCATAAATAGAGGTTTGGAGAGCAAAATTAGTGTTCGGTCTTGAAAATGCTCTTTCATTTTTCAGTAGGGAGACATAGATCAGGATTTTAAAGTTTTTGATTCTGGCTCTAGAGCATAAAATACAGTTGCCAATGGATTTTTCAGGGGATATAATATACGCCTTGAGGAAAATTTAGGTGTAATCAAACTTACTACCTAGTAATGATTCTCTGTTTTGCTTTGTGTTTTTTTTTAAAAGAAAATAATTTCCACTCTTTAACGTGATAGTCTGCACTCTGTTACAATCCAGAAGTTCACTCAAACATAATTTAATTTTTGACATTAAACACATCTCCCAAGACCCTACAGATACGGCTCTGTCTTAGGGTGGAGCTCAGTCCAAGAGGTTTACAGGACATAAACTCCCAGGGATTCTTGGCTTGGTGATGCATAAAGTTTTCTTCAGATCTCATTTCCCACATCTGAGTGACCAGCTTCGAAATCGCAGAGTAGAGACAAATAAGAGAGATACAGTATATTTTGTGTTAAATCTGTCCAGGAGCAGAGAGAATGTTCAGGCAGTCTCGCGAACATGAGAACCTCTTCTGGAGGGGAGAGGTTATAAAGCAGATAAGGATTCCTAGGCGAGGAGCTACCGCATCCTCTGCCTTCAGCCGAGCGTCGCATCCGGAGTCGACTGCAGCTCGGATCCAGAGAGAGGAAGGTGGGATAGGAGGAGATGGGAAAGGGAGAGGAAAAAAAATTAAAAAAGGAGCTGGGGGAGGGAGGGGTGAAGCAAGGGGAGTAAGCGAGAGAACAGCGCGCGGGGGGAGGTGGAGATGCGGGGAGCGCGCCTGGCGCAGAGAGCTGAGTGGACCGCTCCAGACAGCGGCGCGAGCAGCAGCTCCTGAAAGCAGCGAGTTGGCAGAGCCGGGCTGCATTTCCAGCAGGAGCTGCGAGCTCAGTGCAGGCTCACAGCAAGGTGATGTGCCTGGAAGCATTCTTTTGCCCGGTCGGGTTGCTGCAGCTGGGGCTTCCTCCCTTATACCCACCTCTCCTCCCCCGGGTCTGCGGGTCTGCGTGTGTGTGAGTGCCCGGGTTTGGGGGTAAAACCTACGGGGAGGGGGCACCCTGTCCCTGCTTGTCTCCTCCCTCTACCCCTGTCGTCGCTGATGCATGTATTCCCGGGTATCCCTGTCTTCTTACCCCTTGTTTGACACTGCCCCCCCCCCCCCGCCCCGCGCCCCGGTTGTGTCTCCTTTCCCAGATGCTCAAGGTGTCAGCCGTATTGTGTGTGTGTGCAGCCGCTTGGTGCAGTCAGGCTCTAGCAGCTGCCGCGGCGGTGGCTGCGGCCGGGGGGCGGTCGGACGGCGGTAATTTTCTGGACGATAAACAATGGCTCACCACGATCTCTCAGTATGACAAGGAAGTCGGACAGTGGAACAAATTCCGAGACGTAAGTGCTGCGCACCCCCATCCCCTGACACAAGAGCGCGCTGCTCCCAAGCGGGGGCCGCAGCGGCTGGGGGCGTGTGTGGGCAGTGGGCTCGATTTTTCGAAGTGAGGGGTTCGGGGTGCCACCGCGGCGCTCAGGGGCTTGAGAAGTTGGCAGTTTCGATGACCCCCTCCCGGCGAGTGCACGGGAAAGGCTTGCTTGCCCGCTGCCCTGGAGTTCAGGTCTCACCAGGTTCCCGCTTGCCTCCTACCTCCGCACTCTCCCACTGTACCTCCCCACCTCCTCGGCCCCCAAAGGTTTGCAAAGTGCTGGCTCTACCTTCTCAACTTCTGAATGGTATTTCTGGCAATAGTAAACACAGTAGATGCGCCTTTGCGATGTATTGCCACTAAAGTAACTAGGATCGATCCCGTTACTAATGGTCCATTAAGGAATTTGAGGGAGGAGGTAGGAAGATGTAAGATTTATAAATGCCGGCTCTCCAAGGGGTGGGAGCTTGTTTGGCCGCACCAGTGGGCAGAAGTTGAACTGCTCCTGATTACATAAAATTGCTGATCAGATTTGTGCTTCAGCATTAACTTTAACACAGAACATGTTTACAACGCATTCGATCCCTTTTTATTCCGAATTGACTCCCTGCCGGAAAATCCGCCGGGTGAGGCGGGGTCGTGAAGGGGGGACTTCCGTAGGTGGTAGCTCTGAAAGGGTTACACTGTAGACTCCCCTGGGGAGTTTCCTCCTGGGTTATTAAGACCGAGGCAGGTTTTGAGACGTTTGTTTGCCTTGGAGTCAGTGGCCATGACTTGCCAGTCATTTTTTCCCACCCGATCTGAATCGAGCAACCTGAGAGCTGCCGGCCTCAGAAGCGCAGTTCACCTCCTAGCATTCAACTTGGTTGTCCCAGTGAGGTGGACGCCCTGGCAGTGGATTACCGCCCCCAGCCCACCCTTTAAAACCCGGAAGGCCTGAAAGGAAGCGAGAGTGATTCACAGACACATTGCCAACCTTTACTGTGACATTTGAGAATTTCTTGGGGAGTCCATCCGCACTGCCCTACGTGGAGATGAGTTAACTTCGTTCATCAGCTCACACTCTGTCACGATGTGAGAAAATAAATGGAAGCTTAGATTAGTTTTCGTCTTGGCTCCTCTAGCCCCTTCTCCCAACACCGCTCACAGGAATGCACTGAAGAGCCAAAACCCGTAGCTGATTCTGGCAGAGGGATTCCTGAAGAGACGCTAATTTTTACTTCAAAATTAGATGTAGCTCATTGATACGAGAGGTATGGGTACAGGGATGAAAAATGGTAATGATAATGATAATACTTAATGGAGGGCTTTGTCTTACGTGCTTTATGAGCAAAGCTTAAACATCATTTTAGTGCTAACTGAAATCCTTTACACATTTGTTTTATTTAAGTTTATGCTAATATTGAATACAACCAAAAAAAAAACAAGCAAGCAAATGAGATATTTCTAAACCTGGGGAAGAATTTCTGCTTATCATATCCTAATTTGGAAAGAAAAATATTGAAGATTTTGTCATTATTTGAACAGTGCTTCACATAATGATGTTTTATTTATTAATGGCTGCTTGAAAATCTTTTAAAATAAATGTTAGGCTTTCTTATGGTGATTAACATAACATAAAATAAAAAAATTAAAAAAATAAAATATATTTTAAATCTTCAATATCTTTCTCTGACTTTATTTAAATTCCTTTATTGAATTATTAAGAGCAACCAGTTATACTTGAGCAGTTTGTAAATGTGTTTGATTTAAACTATGGAGGCAAGGTGAGTTGCCTGAAATAATTAAATATTCCAGGAATTATTCAGCCAACTTCTATAGACACAGAGTAGAGCATTTTATTGCTATAGTACTTTCAGTTATTCTTACTTGATCTCTGGGGGGGGGCATTAAAATTATATGTTAAATTTAAGTAAAGGACTTATTGAAATATTTTTAGCAAATATCTGTTTTGAAGCACATGCAATAATGAATATATAATAATTATCTATTTAAAAAGTATATCAGGTTTTAGCATTACCATTTTAGTAAGATAATTATGTTTTTGTAAAGATAACTTCTGGAGGGCATGGAGAAGATAAGTGCTATCTTTCCCCCCCTTTTAACCACCTGTTACTTATTTTTAACATGATAAAATGTATGGTGATAGTGTGACATCTCAACTCAATTCAACTTAGAATCCGTATTTAGACTATCCAGGCCGTACAGATTTTTTTTCCCTTACTGGGAATCATTAGCTTTTTTTTTTTCTGTATCTTTTAAGATTTTGTTTATTTTTTTCATTTTCATTTGGAAGCCCGTGGTTATGAGGCATTGACTGAAATATGTTTATGCTGCATGAATCTACCTTTAAATATTCTGCATCAGCATTGATATCTTAAGTAATGGATTTGCATACTTAGTTTATACAAAGGCAAGGGAACTAGGTAATCAACCTCTTCTTATAGAAATAATTTAACTGAAGTACTTATGTTTACTTTTCTCTCCTAAAAAAATAGTTAATTTTATTTACAAAAAAAAAAAGCTTTGGAATAGCTAAGCATAACCAAGACTAGAATTAACCTTTACCTTTCTTCATGTGACTATTTTACACAAGCAACATTATTTTACAAGTAACTCCTTAATGAAAGTTTGAACTGTATCTTCTTTTGAATTATATTTAAAAACTATTTTGAATAATATTTGAAAATGCAATCCATCATTATATTTAATTGAATGGTTTTTAAGATAAATGTACTTTTTACATATTATATGCAATAGATATACATAACTATATGTTATGTATAATAAAGCTTTAGGAATCAGGAGCATGGAAAGCAAGTATTATGTGAGAGTAGATGAACATAGGAAGCACTGCCATTGATGACTCATTTTCTCAATTTCCTCAGTATAAATCATAGAAAAATAATTAAACCAAAGCCAAGCTTAACATAGAAGAAGCTTCAAATAATTTTGACCACTTTATACTAGCAATGCTCTTTGAACAAAGTTTTGTTGCCCTTTAAAGTGTACAGAATGTCATTATATAGACAGAAAACTTATCCTTTTGCAAATTAGTATAAAAAGTCCTGTGGATATTCTAACGCCTATGTTTTAGGAAAAATAAAAGTTTAACTTAAAGATATAGAGAAGTCAACTCATTTAAAAATAAATATGGCAGATAGAACCAGAATGTTATGTTCAGAGTATAATTATATGATTTTAAAATAAAGCAAACAAACAAAAAACTTTCAACAACAGATATATTTAGAAAATACACTGGTTACATGACATTTACTACTTTTTTAGTTCTGGTGAGTAGTGATAAAACCAAGAACACTAGATTCCCCAGTGGAGTAATTGTGAGAATACTACCTTTACCAAGAACAGGTGTAAGGAATTCCTTCACCCCAATCCTGCATACATAAATATATACACGCCTATTAGGAGAATTGAAAATTGAGATCATTATAAGAAGACAAAATCATTAGTTCCTGAATCAAATGGTCTATATATTGTATATTTCAAATATTTGCGCTTTATAAGTCAATTCAATTATACCCTTAATCATGTAATAAATGAGTATGGAATTTGGAAGCCAATGAATTAATTGATAATGAATGATATAATACTTTTATCAATCTTAAATATTATGACTTCACTAAAGTATATGCTGTAATTAAGAATGACAGAGAAAGATACTGTATGTTGGAAGCAATATAATAAAAGTGTAAGTGGCAATGATGGCCATGCTAATTTCGAATAACTCACATAATCAAATCAGAACTGTATCCATACACTGACATTCAAATACTTCTGATTACATTTATTTTTCAGTAAAAATACCTGGGAGTGGGGGTAGTGGGTGGGAGGAGGAATGAATAGGTGCAGCACAGAGGATTTTTAGGGCAGTGAAAATGTTCTGTATATTTGTATAATGGTTGATTCATACCATTATATATTTGCCCAAACCCATAGAAAGTACAGCCCTAAGAGTGAACTCTAAGGTAAACTATAGATTTTGAGTAACTATGATGTGTCGGTGTACGTTCATCTACTGTAACAAATGTAGCACTGTGGTGGGGACTGTTCCTAAGGGGGAGGTTATGCTTTTGTGGGGACATGAGGTATATGGGAAATCTCTGTACCCTCCTTTCAATTTTTTCTGTGAACCTAAACTCCTCTAAAAAAGAGTCTTAAAGAAAATCATAACCACAACCCCATCATCTTACAAAACAGAAAAATGAAAACCTGGGGCTCATTTTGAACATTGTTTTAAGAAATGGTTGCCATTTTCTTGGAAAGCCCACAATCAACTTCAGTTTACACTTATTCCTTAAGTAGTTTTTAATACCCTTTAGATATATTGAAAGCAATAAAAAAGTCTTACAATTTGCCTTTAAAAAATCAACCTTAAGTTAAAGGACATCTAAAGTGGTGTGAAAATGTAAAATACAGGTTTAAGTGTCTCAGAGGCACTCAAATTAGAAGTTAACTTTTAAAATACCTGATTTAGATATATTGGATAGTAAGGTAAGTGTTCTTAACTTTTTTTTCTTTTTATTTCCTTTTCTCATCTGCGTTGAGGTTTCATTTTAGTAGAGTGCACAGATTATTTGAGAGATAATGGCTGATGGGGAGGGATATTTCCTGCCACTTAGTGGCTACAGAAGAGTAAAGCCCCCTGGGAGTCTATCAACTTTTACTGCTATTAGTTAGTAAGTGAACAATTGGTTTCTAAGCCTACTCCAAGTAAAATATTTCATTGCTTTAAAAGGCATTAAGATTCAAACAATCTTTAAAGAATACTCTCTCAGTACTTTCCTTAAATTTACGATGCACCCTGGTTTTATTTCCTGAGCAGCCAGCATACCTTTAACATGAGGGCTTCTCCTTTGTGGTACCTTAAAATTAATTTTCTTAGTTAAGATATAATTGACAAATTGTAGATATTTAAGTTGTGCAATGTGGTTATTTCATATTCATATATATTGTGAAATGATTACCTTTGGTGTGTGCCAATAGTAGGAAGGAAATTTTTACTACTTTACTTTTCAACAATATGTAACAAAAATAAAGAATTATTAATAATTGGAGAAACTGAACAAATCAAACCAGTATTCTCTCTGTTCAGGAACACTTTCTCAATAATGAATATCTAATTCTGATTTTAAAAAGTACATTTTTAGTGTTTCTCACTGTGAAACAATATTTTTAACTGTGGTAACCATTACATATATTTTATCATAGTTGAGCACAAGCTGTCCTTGGCAATTCTTCACAGTTAATCTGTTGCATTCCCACAGGTGTTTTTCTCTCTTTCTTTTGATCTTTTTGTCTCTTTTGATCTTTTGATGACTATAGGCCACACTGTGTTTACAAATCCATGAAAGTGTATATACTGTACATAGTGTTCATATTTGCAGATTGGACCTGGTAAAGACTGTAGCAGGTGATATTTTTTATATTTGATTATTATTCATATTGTTTAAATCATTAGAGGACTCAATCAAGAGAGGCAATTGACTGTAAGAGAAGCAATAGGCAGTCTTTGAAGATTCTGGGGCTAGTGAGTTTCTACAGCAGCAAAGGGCTAGCCCCATGCAGTATTGTGACCCCAGTCCATGACATCTGAGTCCCAGTTAGGCAATGGTTGTGGTACAAGCTCCGCTCCCTGTATCTTAACCCATCTACTACCACCACCACCACTACCATACTCACTAGTTAAGATTGGTTTTGTCAAGTCAGATGTCATATGAGGAAAGCAGGTCAGAGAATACCCACTGATCTACTGGTTTCTGGGAAGGGACTGTCAGGTAGAACTGGTATTACACTGTCAGATCCCATCTGAATTGACTACAAAATTTAGTCAATCTGTCTTGGGTTCATTGGAACAGAAAGAAATTATAGGGAAGTACACAACACTTTTAATTCTCCAGCTCTCATAACTTCTAGTGAATGATTAAGAAATTGTAACCAAGTGGAATAAGAAATAAATTACTTTGTGTATGTTTATATATATACGTTTTATACATTTATATGTATGTATATATATGTTTATGCAAAAATATGTATGTATTATATATATACTTTGTGTATGTCTTCAAATAAGTAACAAGTGAAATCATTAGGAAACCAAAGTGATTATATATCATATTACAGATATTTTTTACATGCTAATTAGAAAACAGACACTCCCTCTAAAATGTTGTTAAGACATGTTTTGGGGTTTGTTTGTTTTTTTCCCCTAGTTAAGTTTTCTGCATCTCATAAATTGCAAGCACAATCTCCTTTCCTATTATATGTGTGGTCACCACATGCCTTTCTGGGGTTCTTATGAGAAGTCAGCTTGCTTGCGATTACATGCTTAAGCTTTATACCTGATACACCAAAAGAACATCATGTATTGCTATGAAGTGTCTATTTTCCTACTCTTCCAATAAGACTAGGGTAAGACTGCTTTTAGATCTCATGATTCTGACTCAGAGTAACATTTTATGTTCTTATGCAACTTTAGTTTTCATGATCTGGACTAGAAATATTTTATTATATTTTATGTATTTATTTTCTAAAGTCTGATCTGTGTATCCTCTACACACACCATCCAATTTCTATAAGCTTTTAGAGTATTTACCTACATTTTTCCCATTTATGAAAATCCTTTCCTTTTTTTCTCTACTCTTTCTACCTCTCCTTGTTTACAGATTCTGCTCCTTATTGGATCTGAACTCCCTACAGTTAGAGATTGTAGTCTCTTCCCCCTCAAAAACACCTCAGTTCAGGGGTGCTGTGTGTGGGTTAAGCATCCAACTCTTGGTTTCCACTCAGGTCGTGATCTCAGGGTTGTGAGATAAAGCCCTGCATCAGGCTCAGTGCTCAGTGTGGGGTGTGCTTGGGATTCTCTTTCTCTTTCTCTCCCTCCCCTCCTCCTGCTCATGCTCACTCTCTCTCTCTCTCTCAAATGAATAAATAAATAAATAAATCTTAAAAAATTCCTACAGTTCACTTAGCATTAGCACAGTGACAGGCTCAGAGTTAGCATTAGAAAAGTATTTAATAAATAAAAGAACATTATATTAAATGTGCATTGCCATCTGCACAGTCCTTAAGTAAAGGTTTTTAGAACTGTATTGCTTTTTATTGACCATTTCCATTTCTGACCACTGCCAGCCCAGTTCTGTAATGTGAATGAAAATTTAATTTTATATAAAATATAAGGTTTCAAGTACTAAACTGGTTTAGTCCATAAGTTTCAAATGCTCTAAAAGGGAAATGCTGTGCCAAAACTGTCATGTTCAATTTTAGAGTGGTTAACAGTAGATGGGAATTATATGCATCTTGGCAATCCCTCTGCCATTTCATCCAATTCTTTTCCTATAGTTTCTCTTTGACCACATAAATTTTTGCTCTAAAGTCTTTAAATATTTTTTTGCTGCCTACTAAGTAATGTAAATTAAACACCAATATCTTCCCACTTTTTCAACTACTGCACTTCATTTAATGGTTGAATGGCTGAATCCAGATATTTTATAGATAGTCCAGATTTATGTCTTTGACTTCTGCCTCACCTACAATTGCCAGTGCATTAGTCAGAGATAGGTTAAGTTCTTACAAAACGGGGGTTCTGAATCAACATGCCTGAATTAAGATAGAATTTTATTTCCCAACCATGTAATGGTTGAAGTGAGCTTGACGAAATGAGCTGTCCAGGTCTGAACTTTCAGGGTTATTCTCTCAGTGTTTTCTATCATCAGTTGTCATTTCCTACCCAGCAGGAAGGATTGACGAGAAAGTCTAGGATACGCAGCTTACCCTAGAAGTTACCTGGAAGTTGTCACACATGACTTATGTGTGTATGTCACAGACCTGAGCTCAGTGACATGGCTACACCTAGCTAACAGGGAGGCTGTGGAATGTCATCTCTAATGGGAAAGGATTAACAGTAAAAGAAAGAAAGCAAAGCCAGACACCAGGAGGAAGATATTGGTAACAACTATGTCTGTTTCATCCAAGTGTCTCTTGAAATTATTCCCTGTGCCCATGGATAGGAATTTTTGTCAATTCCCATTAATTGTTGGCCTTGCCTTCTGTCTTGTTCCCTCCCTAATATCAGATTACCCCTCTGTCCTCTCTTCAGAGTAGAACTGGAGCATCCAGTATCTAAGGTTCTGGATATAGGAGCTTGAGGGAGTAGAAGTTTGCTAATATCTAAGAGGAAATGTTGGAGGTCAGATCAAAGAAGAAGATCCACATAGATTTTTAAGGAGAGCCTTCCTCTGATGACAAGTCCTATTTTTCTAGTGAAATCATTTAGCATTATCTTCTGTGAAAACATTTTTTTTTTTAAGTTATGGATCTTTGGTCATAGGTCCAGATAGGTAATGTGATTGGTGGGAAGTAATTAGAATTTATTTGTTGTTGGGTGGCTCAATTGATTAAGCGCCTGCCTTCAGCTCAGGTCACGATCCCAGGGTCCTGGGATCAAGTCCCACATCAGGCACCCTGCTCAGCAGGTAGTCTGCTCCTCCCTCTTGCTCTCACCCCGCTGCTCTTTCTCTCTCTGTCTCTCTTTCTTTCTGTCAAATAAATAAATAAAATCTTAAAAAAAATTTACTTGTTGTTCCCCTTAGTTGAAAGACAATACTCTCTATACAAGGTTGTATTTCCTTTAATGCAGGAAAAAAAAAAAAGGCAAGTATGATTAAATGCAAAGTATCTTTCCCTGGAATAGTACTAGAAATGATGCCATTGTTGGATTCATGAAGCTTTTAGTCCTGGAAGCAAAGAAAATAATCTCTTTAGCATTAGTATCTCTGGGAGAGTTACAAGATGGTACACAAAGTAAGATTTGCCAGAAGTGCCATAGAAGCTTTATGCTTTTGAGTTTGTTTCTTGACAGAAGAGATGGTTGAGCTCCTTGCCTGGATCATAAGCAGAGATGGTGAATTGCACTATTTTTTTTTTTTAATAAGAGATCCTCGATACTTCCTCATACTTGCAAAGTGAAAACTTTAGTATTTATTTTTCTTTCATGTATATATTCATGGCATTCACAAGTGATTACAAAATTTTTGCTTAATATTTTGCTCACATTTAGAATATCTTATAATTAAATTAATAATAATAATATAGCATACAAATATACATGGTAGAAAGGTAAAGAGTCTTTATAAAACCATTTTGCCTTTGTAGTCATGTAATTTCTTCCAAAAGATGATGCTTTCCTCAACATTCTTCCATTGGAAATCACCTGGCTTTTGATATTCTACTCACAAGCTGCTTCCTCTATCAAGGAAATAATGACCTTTGCCAGAAATATTGTCTCCCACTTCTGAACATTTATAGCTGATTTGTCTATTCAGAATCTAGGGGTTATGGCCTAATACACATTTTTATTTCCTCCTCTGGAAATAACACTGTGATAATTCATTGGCCCATTTAATAGTTTTAAAAGTAATCACAAATAAAAAAATCTTTAGAATCTGAGTGAGGTAGACTCTTTTTTTTTTATGTGTAGTTTGTGTGCTTTGGATACTTTTAATCAGTATTATTCTTATTGTAAAATAAGGATAATTCAGTAAAATTCAATATTATGTTTTCATGACTGCTTCATTAGAAACAATGTTATTGATTTTAAAGTTATACTGTTTAAATATGCAAAAGAGAATATTAAGTACCTTGACATTACAGAAATCTGTAATTTTATTTTTTTGTTAGGTTCTATTATTTGATAGTTTGATTTACTAATGACTTAAATTTAGTATATATATATATTTTCTACACATAATCAAATAACAAGCAACAAATCTGTAAATCTTTTTTTCTCCTCCATATCCTTCTTTTAAGCTCTTTATATTAATTTAGGAATTAACTATATGCTAATGTGTTTTTTTTCAGTTGTTTGTTTTGGGATTTTGTCAATAAAATAATACCATATCTTTATCTGTGTTTTCTGAACATACGAGGTAAAATAAACTACATTTAAACTTGGCTGGATTATTTTTTATAATGGATATCCTCTGTCTGTCTTGTTTTATTTTTGAAAACTAACCATCTGTGCTTGTTGTGTTGAAATAAAAAATCTTTAATTATGTAATAACTAAATCTATATGATATCTATATCTACCTGTGTGTGTATCACATATATTCATATGTATATATACTCATATTCACATAGATATATATTTCAACTAAAATGTCAAAATAATCTAAATGGGAAAAAAGATGTCAGGGAAACTAAAGGCTCATATTTATAAAAACAAATGCAGCTTTATTATACACTTTAATTGGAAATAATTAGAATATTTTATTTAATGAATAGCTGTTACTCTAATCAAATGGCTTTTAAATAGTTTAAATTAATACATTTTTATACTTTATTTGAATAAGGTACTCTTAAAGTTCTACTCAAATAGAGGGAGTGATAATGGTAAAAATGTACTCATTCAAAATATCAAGAGAGGCAAATATTTGAAATAAAATAATAAATATAATGAAAATATAATATTAAGCAATGACAGATTATTCCTTGTGTAGATATTAATAATAGTATAATAATAACAAGCAGTTTCACAGAGTTTATCTAATGCCAGTAGTATTATAAATTTTTTATGTATTATTTAGTAACAATCCTGTAAGGAAGGCCCAATTATTATCTCAGTATGTAGGCAAGGAAACTGGGGCCCAGAGTTAGATAGGTGGTATCAGCAGGATTCTCTCTAGTACTGGCATTTTGGCTCCACTGCCTTATAATAATACTATACTATACTGTACTATACTATACTATACCAAATACTATTTTTGGGTTATCTAGTATGTGCCAGACACTTTAAATATATTATCCCATTTAATATAATCTTTAAGAAGTATTTTAGTTTTAATTGTAGTAAAAAAGACATAATATAACATTTACCCTGTTTTTAAGTACACAATTCAGTAGTGTTTAAGTATATTCACACCATTGTGTAACCAATGTCCAGAACTTTTTCATCTTGCAAGACTGAAACTCTACCCATGAAACAACAACTTCCCATTTTCCCCTCTCCCAGCCTCTGGCAATTACCATTTTATTTTCTGTTTCTATTAATTTGACTACTTTAGGTATCTCATATAAGTGGAATCACACAGTAATTGTCCTTTGTGACTGGTTTATTTCACTTAGCATAATACTCTCAAAGTTCATCCATGTTATTGCAAATGGCAGGATTTTCTTCCTTTTTATGGCTGAATAATATTGTATTGTGTGTATAGACCACATTTTTTTATCCTTTCATCTATTGATGGTCACTTGGATTGCTTCCACATCTTGACTATCATGAAAAAGGCTGCTATGAGCATGGGTGTCTAAATATCTCCTCAAGATTCTGCTTTCAATTTTTTAGATATATGTTCAGAATTGGGATTGTAGGATCATATGGTAATTCTATCTTAAATTTTTATAAGAACTGCCCATTTTTCAATTGAGGTTTTTAGTATAATCTTTTAATAACATAAAAGTAGACATTATTAATCTACTTTTATAAATGGGATAGTTTAGTTTCAATAAACTTAATTAATCTGACCAAAATTAGTGAGATTTGAACCTACTTTCTCTAGTTCTGAGGATCATGTTTGTTTGTTTGTTTATTCTTTTTTTTGTTTATTCTTATTTATTAACAGTTGGGCACTTCGAATGAGTCATTACAAACAACTCAAACTGTTTCTCTCTCCTTTGAAATGTATTTGGTCCTTTTAAATGGTCACAACAACTGTCTTTATTTTCATTTCTGCTAGACCGATACATTGATAATGATTTGGAATTTTTATTACAGTTATTGAAGGAGAGTCACGTATACAAGATGACCATGATTTCACTATAATTTGATAATTGTATCTTAAAGCTACAATAGAAGACTTCTAGTAGCCTGCCTTTCATTAGTTTTAGAATAAGTCATATTAGTGAATAAAAATCCAGTAGTTGCATTGCACAGTATTGTTCAAAGAATAATTTTTATCTTGGGGCACCTGGGTGGCTCAGTCATTAAGCATCTGCCTTTGGCTCAGGTCATGATCCCAGGGTCCTGGGATCCGGTCCCACATCGGGCTGCCTGCTCGGCGGGAAGCCTGCTTCTCCCTCTCCCACTCCCCCTGTTTTTTTTTTTTTTTTTAAAGATTATTTATTTATTTATTTATTTGAGAGAGAGAGAGAGAGAATGAGAGATAGAGAGCACGAGAGGGAAGAGGGTCAGAGGGAGAAGCAGACTCCCCGCTGAGCAGGGAGCCCGATGTGGGACTCGATCCCGGGGACTCCAGGATCATGACCTGAGCCGAAGGCAGTCGCTTAACCAACTGAGCCACCCAGGCGCCCCTCCCACTCCCCCTGTTTGTGTTCCCTCTCTCGCTGTGTCTCTCTCTGTCAAATAAATAAATAAAATCTTAAAAAAAAAGAATAATTTTTATCCCTATAGGCATACTACATATGACAGTTGCACACAGTTGGCATTTTTATTAGTGATTTTTTTGATATCACAATGAAATTCTGAATATCTTAGGTGGCAGGAGTGGCTGTTAAAAGGACTACTAATTATTACAATAGGTGTTACTTGGCTTAGAAGTACAACTACAGCATCTTTGGAAACTGTTAAGCGTCATTGTGCCTAACTTCCACCCCCTACAGTTGTGAATTTATTTTCAAAGTAGATAAAAGCAGACAAGGAAAAAGAATTATTTCTTACAATTAAATACCAGGAATTCACACATTATTATCAAATATAAACAAGTATAATCAGTGTTGAATTGGTGCTGAGGAGGCCTACCAATTTCTGTCCACAGTAGATCACTCATTTTTCTATGTGTTCCGTGTTGAATATCAAAAACTGTTGTAATTCTATTGACTTAAAAAGAAATGAAATTGCATCATAACATCCTAACATCGTGGTCCTAGCTTTTAAAATTATTTTGTTGTTTACATATATTCTGGAGACTTTTCCTTCTAGAACTTCATTAAAATTATTAAGTATGAATTATTTCATTGAAAGTGGATTCTCTGTTTTTAGAGTTTTGTAGCAAGATTAATTAGCTGCCAGACTGAAGAAAATATGGAGTGAACAAAATTCAGTGATTTCTGTGTTTTGCACTGATTGAAGTCAAGTAATAATGAGCTTATTTGATGCTAGATTTTATACTAAATATTTATATAAAATAAGTGGTTCTATGAAATATTCTCTGATAAAAATGAAAATAAATGTATATGGTCAACTTTGGAACATGTTGAATGTTCCAGATAATTCTGTAGGTATTTATTCTTAGCATAAGGAAAGGCCCATTATTTAGCAGGATGGAAAGAAGGAAAGGGACTAAAAATGCAACAACTTAATCTAATTGTGTCTCCAAATATATAAAACATTACAGGGCATTATCTTCCTGAACACACTAAAATGCTTACTAGCTAGAGGTCCTAAATATAGTAATTTGATAGTCCCTTCATCACAGGTCTCTTCACTTTTCTATCATCAAGCTACTTTGTGACTTTCAAAATATTTACATAGGGTACTGTAGGCAGGATACTCTGAAATATGAGCTTGCTAATTGCTTTGGCACATGGTATTAGCATCTGCTGAAGAACTAGTTTTAGAATATCAGGAGAATATTTATAGGCCTTTCATGGCATACAGTATAGTATGAAATTATAGGCAACCTCCTAGTCTTCCAGTAAGACTGTTTAAGGTGCCCTTGGCAACATCTGATATTCTCCACAAAGGTCCCTGAGGCAGTCAGATTCATCTAAAATGAACATTCCTTGAGGCAAAACTTTTCTAGAACATTGTACCAACAAACATTAAGCTAGTATTACCTAAGAAAATTTTCTTTGACATGAAATACAGTTTCTTGGAGTTGAGATGTTATGTACTTTATGGTTTTAAAGAACTATTGTACTTACTGAAACTGTGAATTGAGGCACACTTCACACTGATACCTGAGGAAGTGCTTATTTGGAAGCTGTGGAATTTGAAAGTAACCTTAGGCAAAGTAATGTTTTTACATGGATCAATACATTTTAGTATATTATTCCCAGACTTCCTTGTTGATTAAACATGCCAACTTTGCTCACTAACATGTTATTGTCATTTAAAGTTATTTGTTTCAGAATTGAAAGGTGTTTTGTTTTTGTTTTGTTTTGTTTATTTCATACATTTTCCAGTAAATTTTTTTGTTTTTTAAACATGGAAAAATTGCCAATGGAAAATGACATGTTTAATTCAAGTAACAAATTAGTAGTAAAGATAGGGGAAAATACCCTATGGCATTTTTGGGGAATAAGAAGTCTTTGACAAATAATTTTCAATGTATGCCATGTATCGAGGTTTGAATATCACTGAAAACCACGGCAGTTTGTAGGTCAGTGAATGAGATCTGGAAATCTAATTTCAGAACTGCTTTGTTTTCTCTGAATAGCAGAAAGCCACCTGGCTTTTGCTGCCCAGAGTCTTGTGTTTATTCTTAGAGTGAGTGTCCCTTTATTTATGGGTGCTGTTTGCTCTGACGTGTGGATTTGGGAGAGAACTAAAGGAAGCTTGCCATCAGTGTCAAAGGTGACAAAAGTTCTTCTGGTGCTACTCTTGATACCCCTGGTACCATGATAAGAATTAGAATAAAACATCAAACAATATCTAAGGCAAAATTAATATCCATGGGGACTTGGGACAGTTATTTTGCTGTTCACACACCATCATTTTTTAGTTTAAAGCAATTTGCTGACTTCTAACTGGTCTACCTGTATATCCTTGAATGTCTTTCAAGTTTCCTTACTCTATAGCCTGTCATCTTGGACTCCAAAAATAAGTTTTTGAGAACAGTCCTTGTAAGTAGTACATAGTTTTAGGATTGGATAGTCTTAGGTATAATTAAATCATGTTTGTTTTTAATTCTTCTACTTGAATAAGTAATTTAATTTTTACTTTTTTGTTGTTGAACTAGATTGTGATGTTTCTGATTTTTATTTGTGGTTGAACAAAAACCCTTCTTTATTGTATTTTGTGAGTTTAACTTTTTTTTAACTTGAATGAAACTATAAATTTAAATAACTTCCTTCTAGATGGCATGATAAGAATTCCACAATTTAATTTTTACAGTGACATAGCAATATTGGTATCACATAAAACTATCCAATATGTGAAAACATCTAAGATTGATTTTTAAAATGGACATAAATTATATGTTCATTACTAACTTTCTTTAATAGATACTGGCTAAATTACATAGAAACCAAAATAAGCTGTGTAAAGAACATATGATGATAGAATTATGTGTGTTATACAAATTTGAAGTAGCATATTTCCAAGTTTTTATATTTTAATATATTATAATTTTTAAAAGATTGTAATTATTTATTTGTGAGAGACAGAGATAGCGAGAGAGGGAACACAAGCAGGGGGAGTGGGAGAGTGAGAAGCAGGCTCCCTGCTGAGCAAGGAGCCCAATGCCCCAGGGGGGCTGGATCCCAGGACTCTGGGATCATGACCTGAGCTGAAGGCAGATGCTTAACCAACTGAGCCACCCAGGCGCCGCAAAATATTATAATTTTTAACTGAAATAACTTTGTATAGAAAATTGACCAGCTATTTAAAGAGATTCAGATTTTTTTAAACAAACTTTTATTTTCTTTTTGGAATTCAAATGCATTGATAAAAGGCAAAAAAATAGCACCATAAATTCCATTTCACATTGTTTAACAAATAGAATGTTTTTTAAATAAAACCTTTGGAATAATGGGACATTTGGAATAAGGTAATAATTAGAATAAAGCAATTTGTATATGTATATTTATTTTGGCCTAGAAATTTATTTCTATGCTCTGATGTTTTTTATATTTATTTTAGAACTCCCTGTAGTACTGTTGTTTGATATTAAGGTTTAATTCTGCAACATAATTAATAAAGTGTTTCTGCAATTATTAAACCAACATTTTTCTGAAGCTAGTCCTCTGGGCCAAAAATCCTTAATCATCCGGGAGTAAAGAAACTCAGAATTTGAGAACAGCCATGACAATTTTCCCAGAAAATGTTCAGATACATGCAAATTTGCATACAACATAGAAGTCATTCATGATTCTCTGCTGTGATTATTTATAACATAGATATGGGTGAGTTGTGCAATAGAGTCATTTCTATAGAACTTACGACAATCTTAACTTAAAGCTGTGCAAAGATTTTTTTTCATGCTCTTGCGATTACAGGAAATGTTTTATTGAAGGTATCTTTGTGTTTCCCTCCCAACTGTTCCCAACCAGTCACGTGTGAGTCCTGTCAAGGTCTTCTCTGCAGTGCTTTTCAAATCCACAAATTCACTCAAATTCACTCTTCCTTGGCTCAAATCATTATCTCTCATTTAGGCTAGACTTGTATAGGACTTTCATGTTTTCAGGCTTTTCCCTGACTGTAGCATTTAAAGCTTCATTGACAAATGAATTTCCCCACATTATAGCTCTGATTTTTTTGCTCCTATGTTCAAAAACTTCCATTCAGCCTTTCATTTATTACAGAGTAGGACTGCAGGTAACTGCAACTATAACTTGTCCTGTAAAGATTTGTGAATAGAATTACCCCTCTGTGAGATAAACTGTCGAATTTCCACATAATGGATCCCTTCATACATTTGTATAGTCATTTCAGAGGGAGAGGATGTGAGTCTTAAGTCTGTTAGAGTTATTGTAAGCCGTTTGAATATCATAAAACACACTTGGAGGAAGCTTGTTCGTCAGGAATCTAAAATGAGATAGAGAAAAATAATTCACGTAGGCAAGCTCCGGCCGTGCTCAGGAGAGAGACAACAGTCACTTTAAAGTTGGTCTAAAGTTCTGTAACATTTGGATGACAAAAAAATTCCTGTCTTTGATTCCATGCTCACCTAGCAAACTTCTGATTTTAATGTAGCTCAGCCTCAGGGAGAGAATGTACCAGTCATGCTGACACGTGTTTTCTGCTGACAGAACCAGGTTTCTGAGGTGTCAGGGCTGAAGGCCAGATCCTGGACGGTGTTAAATTCATTAAGGTGATATCACAGTGTGAGGTCTTTGGAAGGTAGCTGGGATCGTCCTGGTAACAGACAGGTCTTGCCAGGAGCTTTCTATTTAAAAGACAGCACCAGATAAAATCCAAAAAAAATTCCCTATTCTCAAGTCCAAAAGCCCTTCATGTCCTGCCTCTGAACCATATTTACTTTCTCATCCTTATTTTTTCTTTCATGCACTTTTCACACTGGACGAATTGAGTTATCATCTGTCTTCCTGCTACGCCTTCTGCTTTTTGTGTGGCTTTCTCAGGAGCAGTGCATCTGAAATGGAAGTCCTTGGCCTGATTATTTATCTCTTTCCTAATATTTCTCATTTTTCATGGCCCATTTTATATTCTCTTTTATCCTAATCTCTTCTGTGATTTCCACAGTCAAATGTAATGTTTCTCTTCCCTAAACTCCTAGAACACCTTGAGAGGCAATGTTATCAGTGGAGAGCCATGCGTCCTAAGACGTCTATGCCTTGCACTTCAGGAGTGTAGAGGGAATACTCATAAAACAAATGATTATGTGGGTGAGCGAATGAGGATGTCACTTGTTCTCTTCAGATCAACTATAGGAGTTAATATAGAAATTAGTCTTTCTTAAATATCTGATTTCTATATTTAAGGTCTCATTTATTTTACAAGAACAATGTTGATTTTTACCACCAATTTTGAACTACAGTTTAAAAAAAAAGAAAAAGAATATTAACAAAGGTTTGCCATGTCATATGTGACACATTTTTGCTCTTCTAAGCAGCCAACTCCTGATCTATAATTACTATGAAAATGTCAACAGTAGGCCGCGGGATTTTTGCCATAAGTTGTCACAGAAATTAGCCACCTCACAGCAAGCTTTCAAGGCTAGGAAAAGGAGTTTCCCCTGCCTGTTTTTGTCTAAACTCAAACTTTCTAAAAATGAGAATCCTAAGGAAAGATTAGTAAACACCCCTTAAGACTCAAATGATTGATTCACTCACTGTATTAATATTATATAAAAGGGAAATATACAGAGATTTCTTTTCTCTGGAAGAGCATCTGTTGAAAGGAAAATTCTTAATCTGATTTTATAATAAAAATACAATGTTAAGAACAATTATTTGGAAAACACCTGTTGAAAAGATGCAAATGCTCTGAGATATACACTATGTAGCCTGATATTTTATTGTGTGAATTAAGAACATAAAATTTTTTAGTACCTCAGATGAAATTTAAATTACAATTTCTCACATAAACCTCTCCTCCTTTTTACTTGCAATCTTAAAATGTTTGTGATATGCGTTCAATTTAGGAGAAGCTAAAATACCAATGAAAGATTTATAATCTGTGACATAAAGTTACTTAAGAAAGATAAAGAAAATAACTATGGTTTGTGGATATTTTATATTTTAAACTATGTAAAAACAGTAATGACAACAGGGCGCCTAGGTGGCTCAGTCAGTTAAGCATCTGCCTTCAGCTCAGGTCATGATCCCAGGGTCCTGGAGCCTGCTTCTCTCTCTCTGTCTCGTGAATAAATAAATAAAATCTTAAAAAAAGAAACAGTAGTGACAACAAATAGGCAAAAACCAAGAATTATAGTCACTATGTATTGAGTAGTTTTACTGTTATGCTTTGCTATTTTCTTAAAGTCATTTCTAAATTTACATCTTGGAAGATACCTTGAACCAACTATCAAGGAAACAGTATGTATACCCTTAAAATTGAAAACAGAAATGAGGCCTTTGGACATAATTTGAAATCAAGTCGTGCTCTAATTCCTGGAATATTACCATTGCATGTTATAGTGTAGTAGTATAGGATTAAAGTGTTTTGATTGTTACTGTAATAAAAATTCATAGTATTTGAATCATGCAGTTTTGTTGGCAGTGCAATAGATGAACTAATGCATGTGATGGAATGTCATCTTGAAGTTTATAATTTTTATAGTGACTGTTTGTTGTTTGTTAACATTATGATAGTTTATATTTAGTGCTCTTTGGTAGAATTTTTAAAGATTCAAGGATTAAATGCTTTATTTCTTATGATTTCAGGATCTGGGTTTGTAATACAAGGTAGTTGAATTTAGTTATATTGAAACCATAATGTTGTGCTTTATAATTGTTTGTTCACAACCTTGGGAGTTCTTCCTGCTGAAATTCAAAACTGGCCCTGCACTCGCAGGGCAAGGAGATACTTAAGAAAAAGGCAGCCTAGGGCGCCTGGGTGGCTCAGATGGTTAAGCGTCTGCCTTCGGCTCAGGTCATGATCCCAGGGTCCTGGGATGGAGTCCCGCATCGGGTTCCCTGCTCCTTGGGAGCCTGCTTCTCCCTCTGCTTCTCTCTCTCTCTCTCTCCTCCTCTGTCTCTCATGAATAAATAACTAAAATCTTAAAAAAAAAAAAAAGGCAGCCTACTCCAAATTTGTAGGTGGCAGGTTTAATAGGCAAGGGACTTACTTATGAGGCTTGTTGTGGGTGCCCCAAGACAAGTAGATTTTTCTGTATCTGTCAGAATCTGAAAAGCTGATTTTATAGAAACAGGAAGTAGAATGGTGGTGGCCAGCAGCTGGGGCCTGGGAAATGGGGTGGTGTAGGTCAAAGGATACAAACTTTCAGCTGTAAGAAGAATGAGTTCTGAGGATCTAAGGTACAGCATGATGCCTATAGTTAATAACATGGTATCGCTTCCTTAAAAGTTACTGAGACTAGATCTGAAGCATTCTCACAAGAACAGCAACAGAAAAATGTTAACTATGTGGATGGATGTGTTAATTATCTTGATCCTGGCAATCATCCCACAATGTATATGTCTATCAAATCATAGTGTGCACTTTAAATATATACAATTATATTTGTCAATTTTCTCCAATTACTCTTTAATAAGGTTTAAAAGAAAAGGGAGGGGAAAACATTTCTATAGATGCCTTCACTGGGTTCAGTGGTGTACATGGTCCAGAGGGTCTCAACAGCACATTACTTTCTCAAGGCTGCATCCTTGAATGGGCTCCTAGTGTGGGAATAGTCGATAGAATGTACATTCTAAGAACAAGGGAGGAGGGAAAGAACCTTTGATGTCCTGGTCCAGCTCTTGGTTCAATCAGTGGTCATGTCCTTTCAATGACCTCCTCCAACAAATTGACACTGAAATTGATCATGGGGGAAAGGAGATTTCTATTTTCTTCATTGTATTTAAATGAATAGTTCTGGCAATAGTATTTATCTTTCAAACTAGAGCTCCAATTTCTTATTTAGCATTAAACAGCAGCTGATACTAGTGGGAAAAAACCAAGACATAGAACTAAAAAAAGTTCTTGTTAAATATTTAAGTTTTCTACATTTTTTGAAGAGTTACTTTTATAATATCACTTAGAACAGGTGTTTAGAACATACGTATTTTTAAAGTTATCACTAATGCTATTAAATGACGTGCAGAAAATAGAGTAAATACTTAAAGATATCTTCATATAGACAGCAAAAAAGATTTAAGAATGATTCCAACATTTGAATACATTATTGTACATCTATAATATGGCAATATCATAGTAATTTCAAATGCGATTTAACAAAATTGTGTTACATAAAAATAATCAAATTCTAATCAGAAAAAAAGCAAATAAAAAAGTTTGCAATCTAACTACTGTTCAGGAAAAAAGAAATAAAAGAAGATAGATTAGGTACCATTTTGTAGGTATCGGACATGATGGCAAAATAATAGAAAAGGGAACATTTTAGTTAGGTATGATTTTATTTTCATGTGTGAAAACACTGAAAAACTTTTCCTTTTCCCATATGCCCTTAAACTTGATTAAATAAAGTCATGTTATGTAAGGTTAAAGGTAGTTGTTTATTACTATTGTTATATTGTTAATAGATGCAACCATATGATTAATGGTTACAATAGCTATAAATGAATTGGCTGTTTATTTTTAATTAGAGCTTTTTTGGAATTTTACAGGTGGTCCTGCTTTCCCTTTTCTATACCTCGTTATGACTCAATGTCACACAGAATGACATCTGTCTTTGCACAAACATAGGACAAAATTACACGTGTAAAAAGCTCATTTTATGCCAAGAGTAAAAATTAGAAATAAGAATTCTCACATATTAGTGGCTGAGTTTATTTCAAAAAGCTACAGAAGAAGGGCAGAGCTATTTCCCTAGCATGGAACTGAGAGCCACAGGAGCAAATTTGCCATTTACTATATTATCACTGAGCATAGACTGATACTATGCCATCTATGAAAAACCTAAATGATTCAAGCACATGCTGCTGAGAGCACTAAAATTACTATAAATTAACACCTGGAGCTTACATGTAGGTTATACTTCAGCATTTTCATTTACAGGAGGCGGTAATGGCCAAACCAAACATTTTAAGGTAGTTCTTAAATTCATTCTAGGACAGCCTGTAAATTCGTAATACCTGTATTTGTTTTGTATTTTGTCACGTCTTGAAAAAAAAAGTTACTGCAATTTTTAAAAATACCTTGACATTGTGACAAGATTTCTAGTGGCATTATGTAAACGTTGAAAAAATTGTGTTGTATCAATTTGAAATGATTGTACATGGATTTTGGACTGAGTAAGGTTTCTGTTATGTACTATAGTCTGCCTGAAGAAATGCGACCCTTGGTTGTTGATTCTCTGATCAACATCAAATGGTTTACTCATACCCATTTAACTTTCACTCTAACCAAAGCAAAGGAATAGAAGGAAACATAATTTAAGTTAAAATCATTAAAATTTTTCTTGGATCCAGATCTTTATCAGTAGTTGAAAGGTAAAGGAATAAATCTTAAAAAAAAAAAGTCAAATAAAGAACAGCAAATAAGAAGTACTCTATTTACTAAATTCTAACTATGAACATTTGCTAACTTTTAGAAAGACAATCCTGAAACTAAAATGAATTTTTAAATAGGTGTGTAGGTTAATATAGCAATGTTTTTTGGTTTCATTTTTGTTTCAAAAAACTGTTATTAAATAAATAGAAAAGTAGGAACAATCCTAATATGACTTAAAGAGACACTATTCAATCTATTTTAACTGTATACAAAGCTGGTTTAATTAAGTGTACTAAGTTGCCTGTTAAGATTTATAGTTAAGGGGCGCCTGGGTGGTTCAGTCATTAAGCATCTGCCTTCGGCTCAGGTCATGATCCTAGGGTCCTGGGATCAAGCCCCACATTGGGCTCACTGCTCAGTGGGAAGCCTGCTTCTCCCTCTTCCACTCCCTCTACTTGTATTCCCTCTCTCGCTGTGTCTCTCTCTGTCAAATAAATAAATAAAATCTTTAAAAAATGATTTATAGTTAAACCCCATTCATTAATTGTCCATTGAGAGACCATTCAAATAAGTATAAAAATACAGTATATATACTTGGTCTTTAACATAATCTAAGACAATATTAACAATTGGCTCATTAGATTACATGGACAAATATTTGCATTTTATTTGAAGAAAGATAATTTGAAATTAGCTATCTCATCTAGGGAAAAGAGAGTTGTTCTCCTTTGCTCAGATCATTATCTATTTTAAGTGAAGAGATAATCAACATCACAAAGTGTAGTGTCTCCCTTACTAGAGGGGTTGGGCATGAAAGCGGGCATGATTCCAAGTGGTTTCTTGGACTACAAATAGTACTGTGTGTGTGTGTGTGTGTGTGTGTGTGTGGGTGGGTGGGTGTGTGTGTAGCCAAGTTTATAAAAATGAGAAATAATTTATAAGAAAAAGCAGAGTTTATTTTGTGCTATTTTCTGAAATACTAATGAAACATGAATGAGTCTATTCAGAGATTCCTAGATTCTATTATTCAGAGATTCCTATGGATATAGGCACCTGTTTCTGAAAGTTCTTCTTAAGTTCTGTATTAACATCTTAGGACAATCAAAGCCTGATGTTATTGATCTGATTGATTGCTGGTCTGAATACATTCAACCAAATTCAAGCTAGAAAATGCTTCAATACACTATAACAGCAAGGACCTTATTATAGTCCATAAACATAGTGGAGATGTCATTTATTTAGTTCAAAACAACATAATCTTGCTGTTGAATATTGTCAGGTTAAATCTAGCTGCTGTAATGCATGTATTATAGGATTACTGTCATTCCCTGAGATTGAACCCTGACTTTACCACTTATTGATAGATTAGTTTGAACTTTGAATCTGCCACTTACCACTAAGTGACGCTGGGCAAATTATCTTCTGTCCACATTTCTGGCTCTGTAAAAGGGGGATGATATTAACCTACTGCATGCTGTTGTATTGGAAGGTTATATATTGATACATAGAAGTTCTTAGTTCACATTGGCATATGCTAAGTACATGATACATGTTAATTATAATTACTTCTATTGTCAACAATACCTTGTTATTTAAGTTTATAATTTAAGTTGAACTCTTAAGAAAAATTATTCACTGTTCAACATCTGAACTTACATTTAGAGTAATCATTTCGTCTAAAATATGTAGGATTTGGGATTTTCCAACAAATCACAGGCATCTATTTAATAACACAAATTTTATTACATATTAAGAGCAAAAATATGTATAAATTAAAAGCATTTTGCACTTACCTACATGTCCTAGAGATAATCACTAACATTTGTAAGACTCAGCTAGCTAGAAAATGAGAACAATATTTTGTCTTTCAGGAAATCAGAGGATTATTATAAATATCAAATGATCAAATGTACATGTAAACCTTTGGAAAATAATAAATTGCTAAAGCATGGTATCATTTCTAAGACAAACAATCTTCTTCCATTTATAAATTTGTCTTTCTTTCCTAAATATACACATTTACTTTTTAATATTTGTAAAATTTATAATAATCATTGAGACTAAAAATAAATCAAAAGAATGAGGAAAAGACTGCTTTGTTTTTAAATAATTATGCATGACATTTTTAGCTCTCCACCCTAGTCATGTCGTCTCCTCCCTGAATAATCTTTGGAATAGTTGAAGAGATTGACATGTTGAAGAATGATTAGAATGTATTGTGACAAGGGAAGTAAGATAAGCACATGCAAATTACATCTGTAGAAGTAGGTGATTCAATAAAGCCCTCACTGAGTCCATGACACCTAATCTGGGTTTTGATGGATTAATAGAGTTTGCCATTTGGACAAGTGGAAGAAAGCATATGGAACAGGGACCTGCATGCACAAAGCTATGGAGGTATGAGAAGGCACAGCATGTGCCATAACTGCAAGAAATTAAGTACGGCATAAATGAAGAGTGAATGATAGGGAATCATGGGAGATGAAACAAAAGTATTAGGACTGGACTTAAAGGTATTTCTAAAACCTGCTAAAAAATTTTAAAAAATTAAAAAAAATAAAACCTGTTAAACATCTTGTCCTTTATAGACAATGAAGGGTTCCTACAATTACCACTTAGCAGTGGCTGCTTGACTGATTTTTATGGGTGTCCAAAGGGTCAGAGTAAGACCTTTGTAGATCTTAATCCCTGAATGGCCTCCTTTATTTCCCCATATGCAATTAAAAATAAAAATGAGAGTGGAATTAGTATAAGGAATTTCAGTGAAGTTCTGCCTCCCCCCATGATATCTGCTTTAATTATTTCAGAAAAATTAAAAATGCAAAATTTTTAATTTTTTAATTTTTAAAATTTTTATTGTGTTGATACCTCTAGTTTCCTAGGGTTCTAAGCACATGCTTTATCTCAGGTAATAAATTATTAGTCTTTCATGTAATGGCTTGTGAATGCATTCACATCTTATAGTCTGCCGGCTTAGTGAGAATGAAGACTGGTGTAATTTTGTATCCCAAACTGGGCATAAGAAATCTCTAAAAAAGAGGAAAAAAAGGGAATATTTTGAACATTAGGACTTACATAGACTTGAAAGTTTTCCTTCTAGCCTCCAAGCACAGAAAACACAACTTAATTGCCACACTATATCAGACTGCAAACTTATAAATGTTTGCATTAAGTTTCTTTGAAATAACATTTTTCTTTAAAATTCATATGCCTTTTGAGTTCCATTCTGGTACACATGACAAACATGTGTGATGTGTTTGCATTCCTTCATCATAAATTAAATGAAAGCAGCATGGCTCAAATTTTACTGGTTAGGAGATGCAATCTAGAACTTAACTTTTATTATGTAGTAAAATATGAGTGATCCCAAACTGATAAATATATATTAATTTACTGAAATAGATTTACATTTATATTAGCCATTGTTCCAAAATGTCTAAAATGCTTCACAATATTTAAAATGACATATTAAAATAAATATTTTCAATAGGGCTATAGTGGGCTTGTGGGTGATAACTGAGTAATTTTTCTCATTGATTTCATATTATGCTCATCACTGATTAGAGTATTTAAAGGTTCATATAAAAATTACATGTAACCAAATGCCTACCATATAGTGTAATAATTGAAAGATAATTATTATTCTTTTATTATCTTACATTTGTTATAGATTTCTTTATTAGAAAGCAAACCAATAGTGTATTAATATATACTTTATTGCATTCATATCCTTTTAAAATACATTTATAACACTATCACTCCAAAAGGGCTAATACTTAAAAATTCATTTACTTCTATGATCAGGTCTTAATTTCTTTTGTCAAAGGAATAGTACCAGTTTACTCTCAAAGATCATAAGCAAATAATAGTGTATATCTAAGTAGTAAATCAAAACAATCAAGATTATTGGCTATGTATTTTCCATAATTTTATTTCAGAAAATAAAAATTACTTGAAGACAGAACCCATGGAGTATTTTTGAATTGATAGCTGACCCCTTGGTTATTTTATTTTGATAATTTTCAGCCATACAACTAGTTCATTAGACTAAAAACCTGCCAAGAAGTCAAGCACAGGAATAGAACAAAACAAATTGTAACTTAAAAAAGAAAAGAATGTTGTTAATATAAATGTTTGAGTTTTAAAATTGAATTTGATTATGTCAAACTGATGCAATATTCCTTTTAATCAAATAAGATCTCACATTTCCCTTGAAATATATTTGTTTATTTACTGTTTTTTTAAGAGAGAGAGAGAGAAAAAAATATGTGATGGGGGAAGGGCAGAGGGTATGGGAGGGAGAGAATCTTAAGCATGCTCCATACCCAGCACAGAGCCCAACTCGGGACTTGCTCTCATGACCCTGAGATCATGACCGGAACAGAAATCAAGAGTTGGATGCTCAATCAATTGAGCCACCCAGACGCCCCTTCATTGAAATATTTATTTTTCCTCAAGTCTTACTAGTTACCAAAGCAGACATCTACTTTTGTTGAGGAAAGTGACATGTTTCATTCCCCTTGATGAACTTTTTGAACACAATCATTTTATCTTTTTATGTTGTTTATATATTTTCAGTCAACTGTTACCTAGTAGAAATAATTTATTTAATTTTGTTTACAGAAACAAATACCTTTTTTTCTGAATGATTTAAGTATTCAACTTGTATGTGGAACATATATAAACATATTTTAAAATACTTTTTAGAATTATAGGTACATAATGTAAACTTCCAACAGGTAGGAAGCTTAAATAAGTTGAAAAATAAAAACATTTTCTAAAGTATTTAAACTAACTAAAGCTGGAAAAAAAGTGCCATTTTTTTCCTTTTTTTTCTGTTTAAAAGCTGTTTTCATTAGGATCAAGGCTAAGTTGCAAAAAAAAAAAGAAAGAAAGAAAGAAAGAAAGAAAAAGAAACCCAGGGGCACCTGGGTAGCACAGTTGGTTAAGTGACCAGCTCTTGTTGGCTCAGGTCATGGAATTGAGCCTTGTGTAAGGCTCCCCATGCAGAGTCTGCTTGAGATTTCTCTCTCCCTCTCTCTTCTTCCCTCCCCCTGCACTCTTTCTCTCTCTCAAAATAAATATATCTTTAAAAAAAAGACATCCAAAAGAACAGTGATTTTAAACAGAAGATTATTTCTCTCACACAGTCAACTAAGGACAGTCATGGTACCTGCACACTGAAGAACAAACTCTTCTTTCCTTCTTCCTTCTTTTCTCAGATAGGAAAACCTTTCTATAATTATCCAAGCAGATTTCCCTTAGGTTTCAGTGACCAATATGGGGTCACAAATTTTTGCCATGGTTGCAGGGTCTATTAGTTTTGTCACTTAACTAACTAATGTTTAATTAGTATTTCACCTTGATTGTGAAATGTGCTCTACCAGAAAAGAAGATACTTGGCAAAGTTTGCATGAATGACATCCAAAATATTTATCACTTTTAGGTTACACAATTAAAAAAAATTAAATGTTTACTTATTTATTTTAAAAACATTTCTCTAGAAAGCTCATCTGGCAATTAATTAAAAAATGGAAGTGTTTTGCTTCTTTGATGTTGGATTTCTAATAAATACAAATTCTTTGTAGCTTTATATTATTGTAGTAGTGCTTTTCCTAAATGTTATTAATAACTAACGGTATATAGTTTCCACATATAATAGTAAAAACAAAATGCAAATAATCTGTAATACCTGAAAAAATGTCTCTCTTATGAAATCACTATTTAATTTTATCAAATATTCTATAACTTATCCACATTAGAATAATAATATATTTTGCTTTTTACATTCAAGGATATAATTTTAATTTTCTTCTTTGTGCTTTTTCCTATAATTTCTAAATTTTCTATAATACATTATCTTTAAACACATATAATTTGCATTTTGTGTAAAAATACATATTATTTAACTTAAAAAGCTTAAAAACTTAAAAACAAAAACTTAAAAAGGTAAGAATATAATTAGTAAGTATAATATATATATATTATATATATAATAAGAATATAATTAGTGGTTATTCTTTGGGTGATGATGTTATGAGTAATTTCTTTTTTACTCTCTTCGCTTTTTCAAATTTTCTAAAATTAAAAATTATCTTTGTTATAATTAGATTGCACCGATTTTTGAAAATAATGCAAACCAATTTAAAATGGTGGTGGAACAATTGGACATCCATATATGAAACTATGAACTCAGCCTTCACATCATATTTTATACAAAAATTAGCTCAAAATGGATCACAAATCTGAATGTAAGCATAAAACTAGAATACTTTTAAAAGAAGATATAGGAGAAAGTCTTTCTCATCCATATTTTTTGCTTAATTATATATACATTGATAGCAATTTTGATATAACAAAATTATTATTTTGCAAATTTTATAGAGAAAAAGAGCAAATATAAGAAACTTAAAAATCTCAAATGAAATGTTGAAGGGAGAGAAAAAAAATCATAATATTAAAAATCTTTCAAATACACGCCAAGTGGCTTGGTATTTCTCTTCAGGTATACCTTAATATTGCTGCCTCTGGTTTTGAACCAAGAATGTTTGAATGAGAAACAAAAAAAAAGGCAATCTCCCTAGTTTTATTCATTAAATGCTTGTAAGACTGTTTCAGGAATAGTTCTTTCATCAAAACTGTAAAAAGACATTATTTCATAGGCAGGAGGGAAACATGCATATCCCTACCTTTCACAGTTGATATTGACAGTATGCTCCCCCCCATCCGCCCCCATGGAAGCTGGAGTTTTTTTTTTTAAAGAAAAAAAGTCATACACGTAAAATGATTTTTCATTTCTTAGAATCTCACACTCTAAATTTTTAGAAGAGTAGCAATAATGTTTCACTAAGTTTTACCCAAGGTCTATTAATTTCAACTATTAATCTTTTTGTGTGCAGTGCTTTTGAACCTTAGCTACATAATGAAATCACCTAGAGAGCTTACAAAACATTGTAGTCTGTGTCACATCCCCAGAGATTCCAATTAATTATTCTAGTAAATGACCTAGGAATTATAATTTTTAGAAACTCCCCCAGTTATTCTAACATGAAGCCAAGGCCAAGAATTATTGTTACAACACCTGTTTTTTGACAGTATGCTTTTTAAGCCAAGTATAAAATAATAGAAAAGAGTGTTACAAAAATGGATCTCATTGCAAATAATGAAAATTAGACTATTTGAACTGGTTTGTGGCATAAATGCTAGGATTCATGCGGTATCTCCAAATGCCCCAATGCATTGGTGGGAAAAAACCTCAGGTATGTGTGCTTTTTTTTTTTGGTAATAGAAAATGTCATGTTTATTTAAAATACGAAGCAGAACTACAACCACTGACATCAATAACAAAAATTCCTTGTTAAAAACAAGTGAACTAAAAACCTTCCAAAATTGCATTTGATTCTTGAAAGTCTATTTTTAGTGAATACCAGCGTGGCACTTCATTCACATCAAATAAAAGTCTGATAACATTTCTAACTGCCCACAAAACATGGACGCTTCCCCCAGGGATTCAATCTTATCACAACGTGTTTCAAAGAGCTCACTGGGAATATATTTTATTTTATTTTATTTTATTTTATTTTATTTTATTTTATTATTTTATTTTATTATTTTTTCAGTATAGTCAACACAAATGTTACATTCGTTTCAGGTGTACAACTTAGTGATTTGACAATTTTATGCATTAAGCTATGTTCACCACAAGTGTGACTACCGTGTCTCTGCCCTGTCACATTGCTATTACAATATCATCGACTGTATTACTTACTCTATGCTTTTCAGCCCTGTGACTAACTCATTCCATAATTGGAAGCCTGCATCTCCTTTTCCCCTTCACTCTTTTTGTCCAACCCCCACCCTCCTTCCCTCTGACAAATACCAGTTTGTTCTCTGTATTTATAGGTCTCATTCTGCTTTTCATTTGTTTATTCATTCATTTGTTTGTTTGTTTAGATTCCACTTATGAGTGGTATAATGTGGTATTTGTCTTTCTCTGACTGACTTATTTCACTTAGCATAATACCTTCTAGGTTCATCCGTATTGTCTCAAATGGCACAATCTCATCCTTTCTTATAGTTGCATAATACTTCCTTATTCTTATCCATTTGTCTATTGATGGACATTTAGGTGGTTTTCATATCTTGGCTATTGTAAATAATGCTGTAGTAAACATAGGGGTACCTATATCTTTTCAAATTAGTATTTTTGTTTCTGTGGGTAAATACCCAATAGTAGAATTATTGGATCGTATGGTACATTTATTTTAATTTTTAGAGGAACCTCCATGCTGTTTCCCACAGTGGTTCTACCAAGTTACATTCTGACCAACAGGGCACAAAGGTTCCTTTTTTCCACATCCTCAGCAACATTTGTTATTTCTTGTCATTTTTATTTTAGCCATTCTAACTGGTGTAAGGTAATATTTTATTGCACATGAAAAGAGGCTCAACCTCACTAATCATCAGGGAAATGCAAATCAAAACCACCGTGAGATATCAGGTGTGTTTTATGTTATCTGCTAACTAATTAACATGGTCACTTTCACAAATCTGACTATATTTTATGTGCTTTGGATAAAGTGTCATGTATACAATATTTTTTTCTTTCTCATATTTACATATCTATATCTTATATCCATCTACATCCATATCTATATATATCTATTTGTTAAAACTATACCAAAATGATAACATGATTCTATTCCTATCGCTTTAGTCAGAATGCTATTTGATTAGCATACATAATGGATTGCAGTTGTTTTATAACTGCAATTGCAACACAATTTGATGAAAATTACTTGTCTCAAGTGCACAGGCAGGATATGGCATCTAGGAAGAAAGTTTAAGACTTAATGCAATAATACTTGAGTTTTTGGATGAGGGCAACAAGTGAGTTCTAATAATGGTTATGAAATTATAAAATAACATTTACTCTCCCATGATTTAATAATTTATATTTATTTTTGAAGGCAAAATACATTGAATTGACCAAAAGATTGATAAATTCTGTCCTATACATTAAATAAAGTTCACAAATTTGAACAAAGGTGAAGAAAAGTAATTATATTCTCATGAGTCTATGATAACGATATAGGGAATTGAGAAATTGCGCTCAAGAAGTCATACTTAAATCGTATCATTACTTGCATTTATTCTGGAAATGTCTGCAGGTACAACTCTAAACTTTTTTAAATCGAGATCATTAAAAGATATTCTAGTTTAAATGTCATTTTACCATATTGCTAACTTTGAGTATGTCCCATAACCACCTGGTAAAATGTTTGGTTTTAATTTCCAAAATGGGTGAAATAATGCTGCATTGGTCGTCATTGTCGGAGAAAAAAAATAACTGATTTCCTCTTCTGTTATAATTCAGAAAATGTGCTTCAATATGAATATTATGCAAGAATACATTTCCATATTCCATTCATTACATACATTTATACAAATATGTCTACTAATTAGATAATATTACTCTTGCAAAACCAGGCAGGCATTCGTTTATTTCCAGTAATAGTTTTGGATTTCAAATTAAGAAGTATGTCAGATTCATTAGGGAAAATATGAGAGGTTTTGTGATCAGTTTTCATATTTATTTTTTTTCTCAACTCTCACTTATTTTGTAGACTTTTTGGATGCAGATTGTTTACTACACATTGTTCTTTTAAATGACCAAGAAAGATAGTATCATCTTCATACAAAATGACTTTTAATTCATTAAAATGCTGTAACACAGTGTAGTCATTATATTCATTGTACTATTAGAGAAGAGAATTAGAAAAGAGTTTTGATTTTTCAAATCTTTTATGTTCTTACTTAATTCTTAAAATGCATTTTTATTTTCCCTCTCTTGGGCTTCTTTTTATACCTTTCTCTTCCAAGAACTTGCATTCTCTCTCCTCTTCCTCTCTGTCCTTGCTTTTCTCTCCATAGTGCCACCAAGGAGAAATTGCCAGTATCCCAAGGAGGAAGTTTTATTCAGCTCAATTTTCTCAAAGTTTGATAAGAAGCTTTAATAAACTGTGCAGCAAAGTTAAAATTAAGTTGTTTAATTATAGCTGGTGTGTCTGCGCGGAGCCACTGTAGGGCGGCTTTCACAGAAGGACTGTTTTGGATGAAGTACTGTACAGGGTACTCTGAAATAGGATCCATTTGATATCTTGTCAATTAAAAGTTCCAGGTACTTTTACTCTTAATAAAATCAATATTTTTTTAATCTGTTTTGTTTCATATGAAGTGACATAACTCAACAGAACTTCCAACTTGTTTTCTGTATTTCCAAGGTTAGAAATTTCAAAGTTGCTGTTGTGGGATCCTGGGTGGTGCTGAAATCAGCAACTCTAGAAGGCAGCTTGCATCATTTGACCTTCTCTACTTTGTAGGATCTGCTCATTATCTGATGACTTTACTATTCATAGCTGTTATCGGTTGTAATATTATATGTGTGTTATTACAGTAAAAATGCTTAAGTATAAAATCTATGAAAAGGATATTTGTGGGGAATACTCTGTGGTGTATCTAGTGACGGACTCCATTGCCTTTTCAGTTTAGCATCCCCTGCTGTATTTTGCGGTTTGTAATTTCAGCCTGTGTTAATGAGATTGAATATGGCATCCTTAAACAACATAAAGAGCATATTTCATAGTTGCATTGTACCTGTTTCAGTAAAATTGATTAGATTCATTCTTCGTACTATTCCTATGTGTTTAGGCAAGGAGGAGATAACATTGTATTTCTTTGAATACATAGAAATTTCTAAGCGGATCATCCATTTTAAGCAGGATTTCAATCCATCAAGTAGATGAATCCCCTTTATACTTCCTCCTTTGCATCCTGAATTTTCAGACAGGCAGTGATTATTGGAAAAGCTTCATTGTATTTAACTAATGTACAAATGAACAAATATCATACGTTGGTACTGATTTTGCCTTCTGAAGAATTATAGAAATATACTTCCTTGGCCATATAATAATCACCCAAATATATGAAGGCATTTATTATATCTTCTTTTTTCCAAAACAAACATTTACTCTTAAAGATATACCTTCCATACATTGTATATTATGCATGGTCTTTTTTTTCTTGGCATTTTTAGTAGTTATGCAGTCATTGTTATCCTTTGTAAAATTTCTCTATAGAGAGAATATTTCCTTTTAAAGCAAAGCTATACAAATACTCAGGAATTTGAATAGAATATATAGTAAGTACAGAAAAGCACAGAGAAGAAAAAAATATTGCCTATGATTTCATCATCCTGTGATAACCATGATTATTTGTATTGACACTTAAAGTTATCATTTTTAAAAATTTCATACAGGGATGCCTGGGTGGCTCAATCAGTAAGTGTCTGCCTTCAACTCAGGTCATGATCCCAGGGTCCTGGGATCCTGTGTAGCAGGGAGCCTGCTTCTCCCTCTCCCTCTGCACCTCCCCCTGCTTGTGCTTTCTCTCTCTCTGTCAAATAAATAAATAAAATCTTAAAAAAAAAATACATACTATAATTGGTTGGGTTCCCAGGAAGCAGACTCAGAGAATTGAAAATGGGAAGTTTATTGGGGAGTGTTTTTAGTAATATCACCTGTCAGGGATGAAGGAAGCACGGCTGGGCAGAGAAGGAAGCTGACCTGGAATGAACTTCAACAGAAGCCTCAGTCAATAGTTTGAGGAACTGTGGAGCTAAATGGCCCTTAAGGATTAAGCCACGTGAGGCAAGGGTCCCAAGACTTTGCTCCAGTGCATTGACTGGTTTTTGAATATGGACTGGCTCTAGGGATGGGATGTAACAGCCAGTTAGGCAGCTGCCTTGCATGGAAAGCAGTGTCTGCAGAGGGACTGACCTGCGGCCATCTTCAGCTAACATTTTGCAGCTGGGTAATCATGGCCTGTGTCCTGAAGAGGCACGTAGGCAACCACACCAACTACACGTGCCCACAAAAATATTTAGCATTTTGAGGATCATAATTCATACTCTTCTTTGAAATTTTGTAAACCTAAAAATGATTTCTCTGATCGTATGTATTTACCATTTCAGGCCACAGTAGATCTCATGCTGCCCTCGTATAACTTGAATGCATTTTGAGCTTTTATGATCTGTGTTTCTGAAGATTCTGTACAAGTAATGATTATTTCATGTATTCAAAAATCTAAGGACAACACAATACGAATTATGAGATCTTTTCCATAAAAAGTGAAGGATGTTTTTAGCTACTACCTAATATGTTTTTCTGGGCCTTCTTAAATTAAGACGCAAGTTTTAGGGCTATATTTTATAGTCCTGATTAAATAGAATTGAAATCTATTACTTTTGATCCAACTTATTACATTAGAGTCATTAATTGATTGAGTTCAATTCTGTAACCTAAGTATGTGGCTGTCCAAAGTCTGTACTTGAATGGGCTGCAATCTTGGCTGTGAGATTTAAAGTGTGGTTTTTGGAGCTGGAGCTGGACAAAGGTAGGGTCAGTCAATAAGATGCAAGGCATGGACCCATAAGAGATCAAAAAGAAGGCCCAATTTATTTATTTCTGATTTATAGAGAAAAGTACAAATAAAAACAATCACAAAAAATACCATCTTCCTTAATTATTGGCTTTATTATGTAAATATTATGTGCCAGGTCCTAATAGTAGACATATTCTGCCATTGTATCAGCTAAATGCAAATTTTGGTACTTATGCATCTATTTGGAAATTTGGTCATCTTAGGGATGGGTGTGAACTGATTTGCTTAGAAACATCCATGAATGCTCACTTTTTTAAGAAGCTGTAAGGTGCAACGAGGTGTGAGTTTATTGTTTTCTCCAGAAACTTTTGAGACATCTTCTATAACCAAATTACCAGACAGGACTATCACTTAGCAGGGTCACAAGCCATTTCAGGGACACTAGTTTGGTTTTGGGGGATTTTGACAGGGATTGCCACGGAAATATATTTTTTGTTATGTTTTTTTTAATGCTAAGTAATGAGGAGTTCAAATTGCATTAATAAAGACCCAGTGGATCTCATCTTAGCCCCATTCTGATATTCTTATTTTCAAGAACAAAATATATTCTTCTAGATAGTTGGCTATAAATATTCATGATCTGATTCCAGTTATATTAGAGGGAATTCGGAAAACCCATCCACATAGATTTTAAAAATGTATAATGTAAAATAAAATAAGCAAAACACAAATGACTATAAAACATATTCTTTATTGAGACACGCTGTATCAGCAACTTAGTGAAAGAGTTGCCAAGAGCCCTGCAAAGCCACTCAAAGATCTTCCTGCTGGCTGAGAAAGCCAGGTGTTAGCATTAGACTCCGGAGAAGTCCGCAGTTTGCATCAGTCCTTTGTGGATGGTAATGGGAGAGCAGTGTTTGTTTTAAGGATCAGGATGCTTCTTTGTAAAGGCCCTAAACGGGGCTCACCTCATTTAGCATGCTTATATTTCAAGCATATCATTGAAACATAGCATATAATTAGGTGAACTTCGGAATGGAAATAGTCAATTTGTGAATGAAAACTTATGTTCATCCTCTTAATTATTTTACTTCTATATAGAGGACTTATAAAAATGTATTGCCACTTTGGCTTGATGCTTTTTTTTCTGATTACAAGCAATTAAGACATTAGGGTACAAACTTCAAATGATTTTAAGGAGATTTAACTTTGAAGTGTTTATATAGAAATATAAAATTAATGAACTATAGATTTCTCACACTTGAATTCCCCCAAATTCTTTTTCACTTTCTTTGTAAGTTCACTTACCTTATGAGTAGTAGTGGAAGATTTTGCGTATCATAAATTAAGGAATGTAACTTTAAATTACATTCTAAATTTTAAAAACGTTAGGTCTGTTTTGCCTTTAGTATCATTTTTTACAGCCCTGAGTATATTCCTAGATCTGTGATATTGAAATCAATGAATTTATAAAGTTGGACACAATTCTGCCCTTCAGATAGATTTGTAACTTAATTGTACCCTTCTTAATGGTAAATTGGCAGTATGCCTGAAAGCCTTAAAAGAAAGTGTCTAACATTTCATCCTAAATTCAAGGTTCCAGATAGGATAAATTATCATGGTTGTATAGTGAGCTTACCCAACTGTAGCAGACATACCTTAAGGTAACCTCTAATGAGTCACACCCTTGTATAATCCCTTCCCCTTGAGTACAGGTGGACACTGATGTGCTCTGGCTAATAATATTTGGAAAAGGTGGTAGAATGTCACTTCTGTGAGTAGGGTACATTTTGTGGCAACAGTGATTAGTCACTCTTGTGATTACCTTACATCATATGAGACTTCATCTTAGCTAACTATAGGGGGAATTTTACCCACCTTGAGGAAGTAAGATGCCAGGTTGTGAGAGGGCCTCTGAGTATCACAGCGGATCATGCCAACAGCCAGTGAATAAGCAAAGACTTCCCCAGTCCTACAATAGCAAGGAACTGAATTCTGCCAGCCACCATTTAAGCTTGGAAGAGGATCCTGAACACCAGAAAGAATGCAGCTGGCTGACACCATGATCAGAGCGTTTTGAAACCCTGACTTGAGGCTAAGCTGTGCCCAGACTTCTAACATGTGGATACTATAGGATTAATAAATGCTTATTGTTTTAACCTGCTAAGCTTGTGGGTAATGTATTATACAGTAATAGACAACTAATATACCAAAGAAGTTAATTATAGCAGTTTTATATAGTTCAAAAAGAAAAGAAACAAAACACAAGAAACTGAAAAATAAAATAATAGCATATACTCTAGTATCTGTCCATATATTAGAGTGCTCAGCTATTAAAGAAATGGTATTGTAGTTTGGTATATTTTTAAGTGATTAAAAAGAGGCCACAAACAGTATGACATAATTTTTTTCTTAGGCAAAAATAGTAGATATACATACATTAAAAATGATAGGATACACGGTAAGAGAGACAAAGAGAACACAAGCAGGGGGAGTGGCAGGCAGAGGCAGAGGGAGAAGCAGGCTTCCTGCCTGGGGAAGTCTGATGTGATGCAGGGCTTGATCCCAGGACCCTGGGATCATGACCTGATCGAAGGCAGACACTTAACCAGCTGAGCCACCCAGGAACCCCTAGCTTTTGAATATTTTAAACATTTATATAATAATAAGATTGCCATTTGGGTAAATACTTGGGAATGGGTTTACTGGATCATATGGTAAATATATTATTAACTATGTAAGAAACTGGCTAACCATTTCCAGAGAAGCTTTGATATGTTGTGCTTTAATTTTCACCTAGTTCAAAATATTTTTTTAATTTCCCTTATGATTTTCTTTTTAAATCATGTGTAAATGGAATATGCACAATTAGACATGCATTATTCATCTTTGAATATTTGGGGATATTTCTATATGTCTTTCTGTTACTGATTTCTAATTTAATCTGTTTATGTTCAGAGAAAATATTTTGTATGATTTCAATTGTCTTAAAGTTATTGAAACACATTTTATAGGTCTAGGATATGGTATATCTTGGTAAATCTCTTTGCACTGGAAAACTAAATATATCTTGCTATTTTGGGGTGGAATTTTCTAATAATATGCTAACGTGATTGACAGTGTTTCAGCCCATGACCCAGAGCAGTCTTTTTTCTGTGCTTCACGCTTGCATGGCAACCCAAATCTACCTTAGATTTGTACAGTATCTAAGGGAAAATAAGGTGTGTTGCGTGGCCTTGCCTGGTAAGAGTCATCTGCGTCATCTCCATGTAGGAACCAAGGTGCAAGTAGGTTTCTTGCCCCTATAGTAATGGCAAATGAGTTTTTCCTACTGTCAGTTTAAGGTGGGTAGGCTGGTTTCTTTCTCCCCTTCCAAAGACATCAGTTCTTAGTCTGGTGTCACGTCAGGGACTGGTTGGAGGGAGTGGAATTCCCAGCCTTTCCTTCAGTAGGGGTCATCTCATGTCCTTGTTCAGAAAGAATATGATCTGACACAGAACCATGTTTCATAGTCCCTTCCAGCAGCAGAAAGCTCTTTCTTTGTATGAGCACAGGATATAGAGCATGGGCAATCATTGTGGCAGTCCCCTAGTGGTAGTCAGTCCACGCCTTGTACTCATGCAGAATCTGGAGCTCACATGTGCTTCCCTGGGTGTTCTTCCTTTATCATCACATTTTGTCAGGCCTTTCATGAAGCATCAGTCAAGGGCTCTCTTAGAACTCCCTCTATTCCCTCAATCTCTTTTGTGTGCAGTCAGTGGGGTCCTGGGGAAAGAGCTGGTGAGCAGATATGGAATCATCTTGTTCCTGGGACTCTTATTGGTTTGAAATAATCATGCTAATCTACACTCAACCATTCAAAGTTTGTTAAAATTTATGTTGTCTTCATTTTACCCACTTTTATGCTAGCTTCTCTTCTTTCCATGCTGTCAAAGGTAAAACTGAAAAGTATCTTGTCTTTCCTTGAAGAGGCTTATTATTATGGAATGCAGTTCTCCTGGTTGCCTTACAATCTCAGAACTCTCTGATGGATTAAAGTGTTTCATTTTATAGATTATATGTCTTATTATTATGGCAGTGACAGTGTTCCCTTATGGCTTTCTACATTCTAAGCAGTAGTGGAAATTTATCTCATTTGTCAAAGATTGTCTGATATAAGGAAAAATGGATCTGCCTCCTTTATTATGGCCGCAAAGTACTCCATCATTTGGATATACCATCAGTTCTTTAATCAGTGAAATGTTACTAGACGTTATAGGTGTTTTCAGATCTTTCTTGTTATAAACAATACTGTGATTAATTGTTTTATGCATTCTTTAATACTTTTATTTAACAGTAAAATACTATGTACTATTGAACAGTAAGATACTATGTATTAAGTTTTCATTTCATCTCATTTCAAATCTCTTGATTGTGAACTTCCATCTTTATATATATTATTCTGAGCAATAATTTCAGAAAAGTACATCCCTTTTTATCAAATGATCAATCAAATGAAATGGACATGAGTTTTATATAATGCTGTTTTGTGAACATTTCCATGAATCACTCTGATATATTAATTACTTACATGAATATCACAATACCGTAATGAGAACATTACATTTAATTCCACTATATAATTCTGAGTAGTTTTATAGAGGATTGCTTAAAGGAAAATAACAAACATAACTAAATGATTATTTTATAAAACAAAAGTCACTCTTTTTACTCTTGTAATTTTTTTCTTTTTTCTTTTTTTTAAGAATTTATTTATTTATTTAATTGACAGAGAGAGAGAGAGCAAGAGAGGGAACACAAGCACGGGGAGTGGGAGAGGGAGAAGCAGGTTTCCCGCCCAGCACGGAGCCCGATGCGGGGCTCGATCCCAGCAGCCTGGGATCATGACTTGAGACAAAGGCAGTCACTTAACCAACTGAGCCACTAAGGCACCCCTAATTCTTTTTTTAAAGATTTTATTTATTTATTTGAGAGAGAGAGGGAGAGAGAGCACGAAAGAGCAAAAGCAAGGGGGAGGGGAGGAGAGAGGGAGAAGCAGGCTCCCCACTGAGCAAGGAGCCCAATGTGGGGCTCCATCCCAGGACCATGAGACCAAGACCTGAGCAGAAGGCTGATGCTTAACTGACTGAGCCAACCAGGCATCCCAACAAATTCTGGATTTATTTTCATATCAGCTAAATTTCCTACCCAGCATCACCAGGAGATACAGACAGAGGCTTATATTAGAATTTAGGGATATTCAACTACCAGTCTAGTTCTGTTTCCTCACCTTGTCCTAACACAACTTCTTTTGTACCAAGAATCCTGTTTTCCTTAATTAAAAATGAAAGTTATCTGTAATTCTTGGAGAATTATTGAATGTTCTGAAAATCCCACATGTATAAATATTTTCATCCCTGTGGGAAGAACTGAGAAAACATTCCTTCCTTGGAAACTTTTTTCCCCAAGATTTATTTATTTATTTGAGAGAGAGAGAGCACACATAGTGGGGGTGAGGGGCAGAGTGAGAAGGAGAGAATCTCAAGTGGACTCCCGGCTGAGCGTGGAGCCTGATTTGAAGCTCGATCTCAAGATCCTGAGATCATGACCTGAACTTAAGTCAAGAGTCTGATGCTTAACTGAGCCACATAGGTGCCCCTTCCTTAGAAACTTTTAAAAACATTAAAAAAAAAAAAAAAAAACCAGCATCATAGATAGCCAAGTACACATGCACAACACTTAGGGAATACCCACTTGGCCAGATAGACCAACCAACTCAAATGTTATGAACAGTGGAGTGGAGGACCAAGTGATTATATAGAAACTTTACTGAACTGTTTATTTGTTGTTCTAAAACGCATGGAAATCCTGGAAAACCTTGGAATTACCTTAGCAAATAAGCATAAATGTTCAATCTATAGGTATCTTGCTTAACTCTGTGCTGGGTTCCAGGTTTTAGTACAGTTTGGAAATAAAACCTAATACACTTGAAGAATTAATATGAAAATAATTTCAAGGACTATATATATGCATATATATGTATTTATTACATATATATGTGTTAAATACATATGTATGTATTTAAATATTTGGGTCACAGAGACTAAGTTTAGGCTGGAATGGAAAGTAGACTATGAATAAGTGTGAGTGAAAAAATGGAATATTTAAGGTGTTAGTTTATGGAAAACGTGAATGCATTAGTTTCATGATTAGGGAAGTAATATCATGAGAAAAGCATTTAAGAAAGAGCAGTCTGAAAATCAATAGTTGCTGATAAAAAAGGAGCAAGAACAAAATGAGGGAGGCCATCTGGCAAATTGTTGTTGGGTAAAAATAAATCCTGGAACCTCAAAGTTTCTTTCTAGAAAGAAATGGCAAAGCTTTGTGCCATTGAGTATAGAAGGTGAAACAGCAGTTGGAGCATGGTGTCCTAGATGAATGGTAAGGTCACCATTATAACTGAGGTGTCATTTCATGAATGTTTTAGGGGAATGAGATGATTTCTGCAACTCTGTGAACTGTATTTTTAAAAATCAATATAAAGTTATAGAATTATAATTTCATAGCCTATTTTATAATTGTATATTTTATATCCTACAACTGGAGTACTATCTTGAATGGAAATTTGTTTTAAATATGAACAACTATTAATGAAACATGAAAAATGTAAAGCTGGAATATCTATTTTAAACCTAAAATAAACATTTGAATTTTTTATATTTATATCTTATTTTTGTTTTGCATTTATGTTTTCATATGAACATAAGTTGAGTTGTAGTATCCAGGTCTAAAATTTATAATTAATTGTTTCATGTGATTTTTACTTTACTAAAGGATGCTTATCTTAAAGAGAAGTTCTACATGCTATGGGAGTTTTCTAAATTATTCTTCCATATTTTTTCCTTTTTCAGTATCAATATCATATATTTTTATATTTTTAAAGAACTATTGTAAGATAAATCTGAGCAAATGGGAGGAGTGTGGGGCATATGTTATTTTTGAGGATGTACATATGTAATTTGAAAATAGTAAAAATCATTTAGCTGTCCCTTTACTGTAATTAATACAGTAGTGTTGGTTAGTGTATAGGTATCCAAATCTGGGAGAAAGGTGAGGGAAAGGAAAGATATGACATTTTAATTTTTTAAAAAATTTTTAAAGATTTATTTTTTAATTTATTTAATTAAGAGAGAGAGAGGGAGAGTAAGGGAGAGAGCAGGAGGTTTAGGGGAGGCAGAGGGAGAAGCAGACTCCCCGCTGAGCAGGGAGCCCAATGGATGCAGAGCTAAATCCCAGGACTCTGGGATCATGACTTGAGCTGAAGGCAGATGCTCAACTGACTGAGCCACCCAGGCACCCCAACATTTTCATTATTATTTGAAAAAGGATTTTATTTTAAAAAGTTAATGGATAAAAGCACTATTTTAAAATGATTGATTTTCTAAATGTTGAACTCAGTATTAGTTAAATGTATTTAGATTTATCCTAAATCAGCACTAAAAGTTTTTTCCTACACTAAGTGTTGTCAGGATCTAAATTCCAATTTGTGTGAAGGGGCAGCTGTTACAATGGAGGACTGCCCCTTCCACACTACTGGTTTAAGCTGAAATATGGAGGGCTTCAATTTATCCTGGTTTTTCATGTTTTCTGTTATAGGTGTGACTTCACTGAATACTGTATTTTTTTAATCAGCCCAATTATTAGTAGGAGCAGGACCCACACAACAGATGGCATTTACACAGGGAATCTTGACTCATGGCCATGGCAGAGCTCTGAATAATTTAGTGTTGGTTCAGTGGTGGAAAAATAGATGGGGAGGGAGGAAGGGCGGAGAAAGGGAATGTGAATTAAGGGAGAGGGCTGGAGAGAAAGAGCCGCTGTTGTCACATGTCTGGGTCGAGGTGAGGCACGTGCTTCCAGGAGTATGAGTGCTCTTGGAAGCCTGGATGAGATGGCTGATTCATTTATCAAGTGTCGAGGATGTTATAGTAAAAAATGAATGTGTGATATATTTGTCAGCTGAGTTTAGCCAGTCTATTAACATTTAATTAAAAGTGTTTTCCATTCCTCCACCAACATTTCATGTCCTGATGAAAGTCCAATGCCTTAAGAAGATTCTTAAGATTGCTGTGCATTTCCAAGAACCTAACATTGTCATGATCACTGCCGCATTTTAGTCTCCGCTTTCTGCTGAATTTATTTAACATATTCACCTACAGGTAGAACCTAGACCTTTGATTTCTAAGGTGCCACAATGCATAAAGCAAACAAAATACCACTCACACATGGTTGGTGAATGTAGCGAACTTGTTGAAAATATGGAGGGTTTGTATAACACAGGTTCAAACAATTTAAAATTGAGTGTCAGACATCCCTGTTTTAAAAAATAACTTCTATTTCCTTTTCTGCTGAACAAGTGTCCAGACTCAACTCTGTCCCTTCAACACCAGATTGCCATGTATTCCATATATAAAGGATGTTAACGATAGATTTTATTTTTTCCCTAGAAAAACTAAAATAACGAATTCTCTCAGCTTCCAAATGAAGAAAATTTTCAGGATTTTTTTCAAATCAGACTGTTCTCTTCCTAGGATGAAATCTGGTGACATCTGTTTTATTCCCCCCCTTTTTTTTAGAATTGTGAATTGTGATATAATGGCTAAGAGAGTCAGTCAGCCTGGTGTATTATTCTGGTCTTGGTTTGGCAACGCTAATACTCCTTTGTCTAATCTGTAAAATGGAGATAATAGGAAAATCCATTTTGTAGGGTGGTTATGAGGCTTACGTGAGTTAATTCTGGTAACGTACCTACAGTGGTGTGTGTTTGGTATGAATGCTCAGTAAAAATGACCTGTTCCTAAATCCTGCATGAATATAGTTTTTGCTGGATACTGAAGAATGTCAGTTATGATAGGAGAGAATGCTACACAGTGAGTTAGGAACATTTGAAACACAGATAACCGATGTTCATGCTGTTGGCCTTCTGACTTCTGTGAGTTGAAATATGCCACCTAAAACTGAATTGGCTATTTCCAGATTAAGTTTAGTGATTTATTCTCTTGTCAGACTAAAGGAATAGCTAATGTCCAGATATATGTATGATGATTATTTCAAGAAAATAGGCATGGGGCGCCTGGGTGGCTCAGTTGGTTAAGCAACTGCCTTCAGCTCAGGTCATGATCCTAGAGTCCCGGGATCGAGTCCCGCATCGGGCTCCCAGCTTGGCAAGGGGCCTGTTTCTCCCTCTAACACTCCCCGCTCTCATGTACTCTCTCTCTCTCTCTCATTCTCACTCTCTCAAAATAAATAAATAAATCTTTAAAAAAAAAAGAAAATAGGCATATGAGTGAAAGGGGATTAATTTCCAAGTCCCTCCAAATTGAAGTCTCTCTTTAAGAGATATGTTCAGTGTGCACATAAAAAGGCTAATCTTTTTCAGTGTATATATATTTAACAAGAACAAATTGGAATTTAAGCAAATTACCTTCACAACCCTTTTGATTTATATCAACCATCTTGGTAACTCATGAACCATTTGGGCTGCAAATAAATGATCCTGGTATGATATTCAAAGAGGTTTTTCAATCAGTGTTTGATGGCAAACTCTAATAAAAGTTTCTATGTCTAGATATTTCTTCTATATCTTTTTTTAATGGACCCTGAGGGTAATATTAGGTTGATTCTGGTTAGCTCTTTTGGCTGAAGACTATTTGCTGGCACTATTCTCATAGGTTTTTAGATAATCTCTTATACACAGTCTGGTAAATTGTATGCTTCTCTTCATTACATTTTTCAAAGGATAACTTTTATTATTCTGAGAATTCATTTCTTTTAGGCAAACTATAGTTTTATATGGCTATTATATGCTAAAATTCTTTGTGGAATAATAAAATCCTAACATCAATGAATATTACAAGTCTTCTATTCTCTTTCTTCCTATTTTGTTTTGTTCAGACTCCTTTATCACAAAAGCACTTCAGTATCACATTTTATTCATATTTTTTATAAGAAGATAATTCATTAGAAATTCTTGCTATGCATTATGTTTTTTTAAAAAAAGTATCATTTTTTCATGCTGAGTGTTTTGACCTAAATTTTCCCCGGAAATCATTTCATATTTTCATACTTGGTTGAACTTTTTTTCTGACTTTTCATGAAGAAATCTCTTTTAGGAAGTTTAAAGGGATATTTTGGAAAGAAGATTATATTGGCTTGCTCTTGATGTAAAACAAACTATCTCAAAACTCAGTGGCTTAAAACAATGATCACTTATTCTTCAAATGTCTGTGGCTTAGCTGGGCTGGGCTCAGCTCAGCTGAACACTTTCTTCAGGCTACTGTGGCTGGGAGACTCTTCTTGTCATTGGAATTCTGTGGGCTGGTTGGAGTTGCTCAGTTCCATATACTTTATTTTTTCTTGGACCCCCAGAACAGCCAAGGCCAGCTCTAATCATTGGGATGACCAAGAAACAAAAGGACAATCAGAAACCTGCACAGCTTCATTGATGCTGTGAACAGGCATCATGCTCAGAACAGGCAAACTATCACTTTCGCTTCATGCTATTTGTCACATCAAGTCACATGACAAAGCCTGACGTTACGGGATAGGCATCTCCTTTTGTCAATTATAAAGCCACAAAAAGGATGTGGATACAAGAACTTGTGGACAATTGAGATCAATGACACAATCTACCAAAAAATAAGTAAGAAAGGAAACAAGAACTTTGTTTTATGGGTACTTGTCAGGTGTACTTTTCATATTTATAGCTTTTCACCAGTCACTTCTGACTTCTTTCAAATATCCTTGAACATGAGCATGAAGAATAGCTCTTTTTTTTTTCCCCCTTTATTTTGGCTGCAGAGAACTCCTCCTGACATTCTTTTGCTCATACATAAATGTGAGAAGATTGGGTGGGGCCATATGGGGATAGTGTTAGTTCTGGCCTCACATTATTATGCTTAAATATGCATAATTCCTATTCTGCTGGAAAAGTGGCAGATATTATAGTCTGTGGTTGTATTTTGAGGTTTAGAAAACTAAGCATGGATTCAAACTTGATAACTAAGGAAAATATAACGAAGGAAGACTGTGCAATGTATTCTCTAATAATTTGTTAAAAACACAAATTTCTAGAACTCTATGATTGTAACTCTGCACAGTAAGTTATTTAAGAAGTCATGAAAGGTTAGGATAAATCAAGTAGATTAACAATTATGAAGTTCTAATTTTTTTGCCATTTTAAAATATATCCAATAGATCTTTATTGAGCATCTGATACACATGTCCTGGGGATACCATGGTGGACATAATAAACAGTATCAGGACCTCACGGTACTTACATTCTAGTGGGGGAAGACAAATATAAGCAAAAATGAATTTAACTTGGGTGATTATTGCAATGAAAAAAATAAAAGACGAAGTTACCGAGAGGAAGAAAGCATGCCGTATTGTATTGTAGCTTCTGAGTATAGCTTAGAAAAAAAAGGAGCAAAGGAGCCATTTGTATATTTCATTGAATAGCTTTTTAGTTAGAAGGCAAAAGCAAGTGAAAAAGCACTCAGTTGGGAGTATGGGAATTTGAATTACTCCAAGGAGGTCTTGTGGCTGGAACGAAGGAAGGAGAAGAAGAAATTGAAGGAGATGAAGACAGAGAGGTATTAAGGAGCTAGATCAGAATATCATCTTATAGCCAAAGCAAGCATTTTGGATCCCGTTATCTTGGAGAGATGGGATGCTCTTGGAAGATTTTAAATGGAAGAATCATTTGATCAAATTGTTTGCAGAGCAGACTAAAGAGTAGAAGCTTGGAGTCAAGCTAGAAAATTCTACTAATGGTCTTATAGATGGTATCTTTATATCAACAGAGATCGTGAGAAATGGTCAGACTTGGAATATATTTTGGCGGAGGAGTCACAGGATTTGCTGACAGATTTGATGTAAGCCTGGGAAGAAAGGAGCCAGAATGACCCACGGCTTTTTGTCCCATGCATTTAAAAAAATGGAAGTTGCCTTTTAAAAAAGATGGGGAAGTTGCTACAGGAGCAGGCTTCCAGGGAGGGTCAAGTTTTATGTTGTGCATGTTAAGTCTAAGAGTTCTTATAGACATCCAAATGTGTCAGCAGGCATTTAGATACAAGTACTCATCTGGAGTAAATAGGACAAATATATAAATTTATATAGTTCTAAGTTCATATTTAAAGAAATACATCTAGTTGAGGCCACTTTTAGTGAATGAAAATATTGTGCATCAGTGCGTGATGGATTTGTCCTTTTCAACATGATCCAAATTATAGTAAAACTTTAAATGACAGCAGAATAATTTTAATTTAAGTTAGACAATTTGTACATATGGTTGAAAATCTATCTGTAGCACATGCTTTTAAAACCAAAATATCTTCTCTTATATGGATGTTCTCAAAATGTTAAGCCATGTCTTCCTGATTTCAGTTTGACATGTATTAAATACCTGGATTGTTGGGCTCGTAGTCATATTCTTAACTATTTTTCCTGTAGCTACTGAATATAAAAAAATCACTAACCAGGTTACTGATCTTTAAAATATAAATGCTGAAATGTCAAGATGCCTCATTATTCTATGCATAAAAATGAGACCTTGATATATAGGCAGCAATATTTCTTGCTTAATAGGCCCTACTCCCATATTATAGGAACACAATCTCAAGATTCCCTCTATTTTATGCTTTCTCCTCACAGATAATAATTCTTGAGCCCCTGATTGTGGCTTGATACTAACTCTAGGCTACTGTTCATACACATATCCCATGGTCCTCTCTGGCCACTACAGCTTCTACTTTTGTGGGCATTCCTTAATGTTCAGCCGCTCCTACTGTCAGCAAGGACCTGGAACTGGAACACCCTCAGTTCTGCTCCTCGTTCTTAATCGCAGATGCTTAGTTTATTGCGCAAGGTTGGATGAAGTATATTCCTTTCTTCTCTGAATGCTTCCCACTCAGAATCATCCCAGCTCAGTGTATTTTAGACCCTGAGTGGTTACTATTTTTTCCTATCTTCTCTTCCTGTCTCTCTAAGATGCTCCTAAGGAAGGCTATGTTGAGGTGAAACAACCATGTGGCAGTTTTACTCAGAAGCCCCATCCTACTGTAATTGGGTCCCACTGGTCAACTTAATCACTCTGTGTGGCATGGAGTCACTCCCAGGAAATCCATGTTCCCTTCTTGTAATATATCTTCCTTTGGAGCATTAACTCCCCTCCCCTCTCTTCACCCCATGCCAATTTTATTAGCCATTGTGTGAGTTCTTTAATTCTCTCCGTGATATTCTGAGTGTCTTTCCAAGAAATCTTACCAGTTTCCGTGTAAATCAGTAGATGCAAATAAATTTTAAGAGAAGGTAAAATATGTCTCTTAAGTTCTCGTCACAGACATATTGAAAATTTGGTTCTGGCATAGCGAGGACACCCGCCTCCTGCATATTGTGAATGAAAAGATCTCGGCTACTACAATGTACTATCATTCTGATATGCACGTAACAAAATGTGTAATGTCCATTTCTTTCTAAGGTTAAAAGTACATTAAGTGAAATCAATATAGATTATCATGGCTGTTCATTAAATTCTTATATTAAGATTGTAAGAAATCCATGCATAATAAATTAGATAAAGAAAATAGAACAGTCATGAATGAAAAAAAGTTATTTGATTATAAAAATATTTCCTCTGGGAAATCATTTTAGCAACTCAAAGAGGTTTCTGGGATCAAAATTGCCCAGGGACAGAATGGAAAGTAGATTTATATTTGTGTGCCTGCTCTGATAAATTTTTAGAGCCTGCCTCTGATGTTATTTTGAGCATCGCAAACTGGGTCCAAGCTTTGCAGCAGAGTCGAGGCACACTGGTTGTAGCTAGCGTGAGCATGGCAGAGTGGAAGCTCCATCCTGTGCATTTTCCACTTTGGCACATAGGGAAGAAAACGAGCAAAATGAATTTCAGTAACAATAAATGGACTCATAATATCTAATCAGGGCCTATCATCAGCATAAGTGCTGGGACCTTATGCTCCCCATGTTCCTTTTTTGAGAATTTCAGGGAGTTTAATAAGCTGTCTTGTACAAATAGCAGCAGTATAAATCAGTCATTTAAAAACATCACACTCATGTAATCTCTAAAATAAGTAACTCGTCACAAAACTTTTAAATTGTCATTGAAATTTTTAAAATCAAGTATAATTAGGTAAGACATAATTAAAAACATATGAAGATTAATATTTAAAAATAAAACTCAACTTTATAGAAAATTTTAACATTTGGAGAATTTTCTATTGGACTGAATAATGTAATAACTAGTAAAATAACTGTATCGACCATTCTCTGTTGATTCAAAGAGGAACATATATTATTAACGTGTTCCAATATCTATTAATATTTAAAGTAAGAAAGGATTTGGAACTGAGTCGGATGGGAGTGTTTGGTGACGTGATTAAAAGGAATTTCACGGGCACCGGGGTGGCTTAGTTGGTTAAGTCTCTGACTCCTGATTTCAGCTCAGGTCATGATCTCAGGGTCATGAGATCGAGCCCCAAGTGGGGCTGTGTGCTCAGCGGGGGGTCTGCTTGGGATTCTTTCTCTCCCTCTCCCTCTGCCCCTCTCCCCACTTGTTTTCCCTCTCTAAAAATAAATAAATAACTCTTTAAAAAAGAATAATTTCATTGACGACAATATTTTGAATTGTCCTTTTCACTTCTATTTAGGTTTTCTCTATCTTAAGGCAATGCTCAATCTATAGTAAGACTCTAGATAAATGAAAATTGTCATTTAAATAGAAGAATATTATTGTTTCAATGGCAGAATGGTCAATGTGAATGCTGTGGTGTGAACTCCTCATCACAGATACTAGCTCAGGTAGAATTGCCTTGAGAATAGAAGTTTAAAGATGTGGAAATCGATTTCTGTAAAAACATCCATGGCATCAGACCTCTTGGTAAATGTTGTGGTGAGCTAGCAGGAAAGCCTCCACCACAGGTGTGGGTGGCTGCTGATTATAGCACAGTGGCTCAAGGCTTGGAACCTGAATCTCAGTTGCTTGGGTTCAAACCCCTGTCTTGCACTTAACAACTGTACGACCTTCGGTGAGTTACTGAAACTTCCTCTGCCTCTGTTTTCTTTGTCTGTAATATGAAGATTGAGAAATAGAAAAGTGGTCTTGATATTTGGGATCCTAATTTTAGGCCTTGGTGTTTTCCTATTGAAAATAATGAAAAAAATCTCACAGAACAACAACATTAGACATAGCCATTCTATGACCATACCGAGGTAAGGCAAAGCAAGAGGTTGATCATTTTGCCCAAGGGCATACAAAAGACGAAGTCACCTTTTGTAAAACACAAAACACCTCCTGAAATGAGTGACTGCCACTTCATTAGCCTCATTGTAGTCTGCTCTCCTTCTTAAAAAGCTTCTTAATATACCCAAAAATAGAATGATCCCTGCTTGCTGACAGCACCCAAGAGTGAAACTTTGGTTCTGGAAACCTCTTCTAAAATCCCCTCACCAAAGCCCAAATCCTAAAATCAGTCTGTCACTCTCTGAGGTATGCCATGGATCTCCATGGGTCTCACTTCCTGCAAGAAGAATTAAACCAAACTTGTATAACTACAGGTGCTCTCCCTTGTAGTCTTTGACAAGAGAATAAGGGTTGGTTCCATCTGAGGACTGTGAGGGAAGGATTTGCTTCAGTTTTTTCTCCTTGGCTTGTAGATGTCTGTCTCCTCACCTGGTCTTCACATGGTCTTCCCTCTGTGTTTCTGTGTCCAAATTTCCCCTTTTTATGAGGATACCAATCAGATTGGTTTGAGGTCCACCTTCATGACCTCAATTTAACCTGATCACTTCTGTAAAAATCTTAACTTCAAGTAAGTTCACACTATGTGGTACTGGGGGTTAGGATTTCAACATATGATTTTTTTGGGGGCAAACAATTCGTAACAATTATTATGTGCATTTATTCTATTTTTTAAAGTTTATTTATTTATTTATTTTTTAGTAATCTCTACACCCATCATGGGGTTTGAATTTACAACCCCGTTCTCCCGAGGACCTCTGCCTGCCTCCATGTCCACCTCCCAGCAGGGGAGGCCAGGAACCCGCCCCCTCCCTGACACAGTGCACCTGAATGGTGGTGCCAGTCCATGAGCATTAGGGGAAGGCTGGGTGTAGGCAGTGTTGACAGCTTCAGCCCACCCAAGCCAGCTAGGATTTGATAAAAAAAAAATAAAAAAGAGTCACATACTCTTCTGACTGAGCCAGCCAGCCACCCCATATTATGTGCATTAAAAAAATATCCTAGAATGTAAAAGCTATGACTATACTCTCAGAAACAGGAAAAAGAAATCAAAGAATTATTTTAACCATAACTTTCATTTGACTAAGGTGTTTCTTTTAAAGGGCAGTCTGATTGGGAGTTTGCCATGTTGTAAAGTTACTGTGACTTATTGGTTTAATAAGTGGTACCATTGATACTACAACTGGGATACAGTCTCAATTACGGGAAAGGACAATTTAATAGTTCTAAAAACAGCTCCCTTTTATAATTATAGAGAATTGCCTTAGTGGTTTTGGAAGTTCTTAAGTCATTCATGTTATCTCATGAGGTCTGCTTAAATATGTGGTTACTACATCATTTTGAGCATCCCCAGTAATTCTGCAGGTGGTAGGCAAAAAAGCATGTTGAATACATATAGCAAGTGGCAGCTGCATTCTACTTTAGAACAAGTAAATGAAATCATATTTACCACTGGAATCTGACTTTCATTAGATTTGTCCTCGATCAATGGGGCTTAAAACTTCAAGGAGTCCTTTGAGAATATATATTACAAAAAAGATTGGTTTCTCAACAGGAAAGTGCTGTGTGTGTGTGTGTGTGTGTGTGTATGTCTGTGTGTGTGTGTGTGTGTGTGTGTGTGTGTGTAAACACAAATTTTGCATAAATGTCAAACCAGTTGAAGGTGCTTCAAAGCTTATTTACAAGCCCCCCTCCCCCAGGGCCCTACTCTAACCCCCCCTTTTTTTGTGAGGCAGTTTCTGCTGAAGGTTTCTTGTTTGCTTTAGCCTCATCTCCAAATTTGGCATTTTTATTGGCTTCTAGAGCCTCAGTTCAGTCCCACAGGCTCTAGGCTCATCTCCTTCGTGTTGGTTCCTTGTCAGCGCTCACTACCTCATATCTGACCTCACTGGTCCTTGGGAACTTCTCTGAATGCCACACTTCAGGCGCTGCCCTTCTCCTTCTTTCATTGTGGAATATGAGAAATCAGTCATTGTAAATCCCTGTGCATTTTGGCAAACTATTGCCTAAATTATCTATTTTCTTTGGGAATCTTACCTGATTTTTTTTCAGAAATTTAGAGTACAATTTGTAGTGCATTTTTAATTTTTTATTGTTATGTTAATCACCATACATTACATCATTAGTTTTTGATGTAGTGTTCCATGATTCATTGTTTGTGCATAACACCCAGTGCTCCACGCAGAACGTGCCCTCTTTAATACCCATCACCAAGGCTAACCCATCCTCCCACCCCCCTCCCCTCTAGAACCCTCAGTTTGTTTCTCAGAGTCCATCTGTAGTGCATTTTTAACAAGCATGTTTGTTCATACCTTGGTTCCCTGACACATAGACTATGTCTTTAAAATCCATTTTTTCTCATATGTAGAATCACATGTATCATTATTTTAAGTCCTACACTTTCTTTTTTTTCAAAATTTTATTTAAAATTCAAGTTAGTTCATACATAGTATTAAGTCCTACACTTTTTATTAACCTTTGAAAAACTTAAAATTTGTGATTTGTTGTATGAATAAAAGAATTCCTGAGTAATGGGAATACCATATTGGACAAATCATATAAAAATACATCATATACATATATAGCATTTATGACTACTTTGAAAATCAGTATCATATGATTATATGTTTTATTTGGATTGGCTGTTTTTCATTATGTTCTTTCCTAAAGAACTGACAAATAGAATCCCACTGTATTATTTCCGAAGCTATTAAAAGTACATCTATGTACTTAAGTGTTGAAAATTGCAAAATATGCAATACTGTCTTGGCTTCAGCCCTTGCTTCTGCCTGGAGTGTCTGGTTTATCTCCTTTTCCTTCAACATGAAGCTCCATCCATGAAGTATTTCCTGAACCACTCAATCTAATATGGTTCTCTGAATCTGAGTACTTCTGTTTCTGCAATTATCTCATTACATTATAATCACTAAGTTTTTGTTTCCTTTCTTTTGTATCAGCCTCTCTCAATGTACTCAGATTTTTGAAGTCAGAGATGGTTATTGTTTGTTACCCCAGCACGGAGTACAGTACACTTTACTTAGCAGGCACTCAATAAATGCCTGTTGAGTTAACCAAAGGAGACCTAAGTCAGTAGAGAAATAATTGGAGCAAGGGTTAGGGCACTCTTCATATTATGACAGATGTTTCTTTTTGTCATTGTCACTATAGAATAATTTTAGAAGGTCATATGAAGAAATTCAGTAACAATATCTAATAAATATCCTTAAGATTTGGAGCGTTGGCTACAAACACTTCTTTCAAGAAATTTACAAGGTAGTTGGAAATGCAACCTTAAAATACCAGAAGGAAAAGTTACAAAGTGCAAAGGAACTTAAAAATATGTAAGGCAATGTTGTGCAAGATATTTACATATATATTGAGAAGCTGTAATAACAGTGATTGGACCCACTGTAATAGAAAGAGCAGAAAATAATAAAAAACAAAAATACAGAGATATTTCAGTTTTTGTACTGCCACTTCAGATCATCAAATGGAGTGCACTTATGCATAGATTAACAAAGTGCTTATGGGCATCCCTTCACCGTCTTTCATCCTCATGAATGAAAGCAGGAAGTCACAAAAATATAACTAAGGCAAATGAAACATAAACATGGATTACAGCCCTGGATTGCAGATACCTGGTGCTAATGAATGATAGAGATGAAAAAAAAAAAAAGAAAGAAAGAAAATATGGGATTTGCTTATGGTTCTGTGAATTTGCAGTCTAAATAATGTAAAGAATATGAAAAAAGTAAGAGGCATGGATTCATTCTTTTGATCAGTTTTGTCAGATTTTTCGTATTTAGTATATGAAAACTTATTTAAAACAACTTACTCTTGAGAGAGTATAAGCTCTGAAATCTTGCCACATTTCCTGAAATCTTTAATGAAATGTCAACCAGAGACTTCTTTCCCAAATGAAATGCTTTTATAATTTTGGTTTTTATCAACCTGTGCATATTGTGCATACTTTTAAATTTATAACTGGGCATTAAGAATTAAAATAAATCATTTGTCAAATCGATGAACTCTCCTTTCCCAACTTATCTACTTAATAAGTCAGATTTTTATTTATAGAAAGGTATTTTAATGGAGAAACATAGGGAACTGGATGACTTGGTCTGTCAAATCATCTGTTCTCAATATAGCTTTAAAAAATGCTTGGAGTTAATCTCCAGTGGATAATTTCCGTTTCTTTGTTCCTTATTGCTTGCAAGTTTCTCTTTTTTGTCCTCTTCTTCCCATCCCACTTGCCTTTCTTTGGAAATCGTGAACACTTAGAGCTGACTTGATTTGTTTCCAGCTATCAGTCAGACCTCCTGTACTGTCTTGTGATTTTCTAACACAGGAAATTGCATAATCCAAAGCTTGAACTTGGCACAGCTTCAGTGGTTGAAATTTGACTCATCTTCACTTTGGGGGCTCTCGTTAACTCCACATTCTGAAATGTGATGTTCCTTCTGGGGTGTTTTCAGGTTTCAGATGATTTTATAAGTTTATCATTTTTTTCAAGTTTCTTATAAAATGATAAACTTATAAAATTGATACAGAACAGTAGCTTAAATCTATGTTGGTAGCTCTATTGTCAGAATTCAAAGATAAACTGTACCACTTCCTTGTGTGACGTTAGCAAAATATTATTAGCTGTGTGTGCCTCAGTTTTCTCATCAGTAAAACTGGGATAATTAGGGACTCATAGTGAGGATTTAATGAGTTAATAGAAGTAAAAGGCTTAGATCAGTGTCTTTCCATTGAAATTAATCAGTACATGTTTGCTCTCATCATGATCTCAGCTTGAAAAAGTGTGTAACATATCATGGGCATATCTAGCAAATACTTGTTGAATGAATGAATGAATGAATGAAATGTTTCAACTCAGTATTCCCATAAACACCTGTGCATTTTTAGAGCTTTCTCTTTGACTTACTTGAAGATATTAGATGTACAAAAACTGTCTTAGAGTTTGTAAAATTCAGGTTGATTTGTTTTGGCATTTTATGTAGGTCAAGTCAATTAGACAATATCCTTTATTTATATTTAAAATAGTAGAACAGTAGTTTTCACAAATGATGACCCTGAGTATAAACATGAGAAGTGACTAGTCTTTTGGATTGAATTTCAGCAACTTTACCACTATTTTACTGCTATTATATATACTACTATTTAACATTATTTACATGTGTGTTAAAGGAGCAATATGGGCAGTACCCTGAACTCCCAATGCCCAAGATATTATAGTCATGGATATATACACAAAACTAAAGCTATTTATTGATGAAATAAATCTATTATTCTCAATCACTTGATACTGGAATAAATGTTCCCTGTCTGCATCCTTTCCTTCACTGAATTATTCAAATTAAATCAAATGATCTTGTTTTTCATTAGACTCAATTTAATCCTGTTGTGCCTTCTCAATATACATATCTTCTGTCATAGAAAATGGGGTTTCATATTTCTTAGCCTAGACTCTTACACAAAAAATATGCTATTATTTCTTACTCTCCTCCTCATAATAGTGGGAAATACCTTACCCTCTAAGTTGATAATTTATTACAATATTCCAAAACTATTTTAACAGGTAGATGAAGTTTGACTCAAGGTAATTATGTTGAATTGTGATGCACTTGAAGAGATAAGTCCCTGCTTTTGAATCATATGTAATAATTAGGAATTGCCCATGGCAGCTGGTGAAGGAGGAATATTGCTGAAAATCACTTCCTATTCTCACTACAAAACTCAGTCAGCTTTCATAATGGCAAAGGGACTACTCCCTGGATCTCCACTCAGTTCAAAATCATTTATAACAAATTAAAGTTCAATACTGTGAATATTGCTTTTTGTATACCTATTTCTCAAATTATTGATGATCCATTATATTTCTTTATGATCTAACTATTATCATATAGAAAAAGGGTACTAAATACCAAGATGGAATTTGCAGGGAAAAGATAAGTGAAATGTTACTTAAGGAGTTTCGGCTGGTGCAGCAAGAAATAAATAAAATGAGATGTCATGTGAGGGCCTTTGCTTTGGGAGTATTCTGTAAACTCATGGAAATATACAGGAATTTGATTTTTTCTTGCTTCTTCAAACATATGTAGAACATGGAACTCCATTTTAAGTATAATTCATTATGAAAAAAGTCAGTTTTTATGATTGAAATCTTTGGGAAATACTCAGAATAGACCTGCTTTATACTTTATTCCACTATGGAACCACGGCACAAAAAGACTTGAGTATTTTAAAACCACTGCCATTTTCAAAATCCCATGCATACATTTTTAACAGTTTTCAAAAGAAATATGTAAACTGCTATTCTCCTACTGAGGAATGAAATTAATGATTGGTGGGCTGCATTTCAACAGACCATTTGCCTTCCATTGTCATAAATATTAGCTATCTGACAGGACACTATTAATTAGTCCCTAGGAAACTAATTGCTGAAAAGGCTTACAGGTGATTTTATAACTAGAGTTATAAAAATGCAGAAATTCTGACAGTAAGAGCACATGAACTCTTGAGAGCTTAGCAAGAAAATCAACATTTTCCTGCCCCTGAGAGATGGATCTGGCAGTACCAGTGTCATTGACAGATCAGTTTACCTTTTAGTGCAATACAAAGAGAGAGGGTTGTAGACTGTCAAACATTTCAGGAAGTAGGAAAAATTGTAGAGCCTTGAGGTAAAGAATTGAATTGAATTGAAAAGAATTGAATTGAATTGAAAAGAATTGTGCCCATTGGATTCTGTGGAACACTCAGTTATGTTTTAATTTCTTAGAATTTAGTAGGCATTGATTTCTTAATTTAAAAGACATTTCATCTGAAATGTCCTATTTTTGTCTGGAGAATATTGAAATAGGGCAAATATATTCAATTCTCTACAATATTAAAGAAAATAGTCATTTTGGGTTCCATAAAATACAAAGTTTTACAACAGTAACATTGTTTCCCTCATTTTTTTTTCTCCACAGAATGCCCATTTGAGTTATGTTACTTTGTTTTCTTTGGTTGTCTGTGTTGAATGGTAATTTGCTTTTTCTCTTAGAATGTGTTGCCTTCTCAGTAAAATGGCATGTAAACGGTATAAATTTTCATAAATCAGTTTCCGGAATTCATTGTTTTTACTCTTTGCTTTCATTGCTTTTGTTAATGATGCCAATTATTGGATAAAAATAACTACAGAAAATTTAGCCCTCCTCCAGGCCCCTCAGTCTTGAATCTCTATGAATACTGATTTTCCTGACTATTCTCAAATAGGTCCTTTCCTAAAGGAATGCACAGGCAGCTTCTCAATTATATCTCTATCCACTGTCATTTGGATTTTTCTTGATCTCTGATAACTCCCACTTGTATGCATGCAATATTTTTGGATCTATAATATTTTGTTGTACTTAACATGTTTTTATGTTATTACATTTTCTCATATTTAATATGTAGAGGATTACCTAAGATTTAGGTTTATCAAAAAAACAACAATTTTTAATTGCAAGATTCAGATTGACTAGTACAAAAACTGTATTTAAAGGAAAAATAATCCTGGTGTGGGTGGTTCAGTCAGTTAAGCATCCGACTCTTGATTTTGGCTCAGGTCATGATCTCAGGGCCTTGAGAAACAATCTGAGAGTTCAGAATAAAAATATTTTGATGACCTTTACCTCAGTTATATTTTTAAAAACATCTTAGGTGATACCTACCTTTATTAAACATTTGGAAAATAAATTCAGGCACAAAGAGTTGATAGTATTTGTAGATATAATTTTACTATCCATTTTGTTTCTCCTATACTTTTTCAAGGGAAGAGTTTATTTGAATTGAACTGTGTGAAAAGTAGAATATTCTTTGACTATTGTTAATAACTATTACACATCACATTCTAAAAGAAAATCACCTGGGAGTTGGTTCATATCCTAGAAGCGCTCAGAGGTTTATTCACTTGGTTCAAATAGAATAGTAGCCTGGTAAGGAGAGTGATCTCCTGTGTATAGTAACACATCCTGACAAAACTCCACTATACATCAGAATGAAAACAAGAAGGATGATAGATTGTTGCTGACAAGTTGGTGATGACACCCACTGTATTTCTTACAAATGTGTATATGCAATCTCATTTATTGACTGTGCTTCATATTTTGTTTTAACATATTTTTAGTATTGGAAAGTATTTTTAAGTGATTGTGTTTAAAAGCACAACAAAGACCATTCTTAGAGGTGTTGACATGATGAGGGCTCTCTGTGATCTATGCCAATGACTATAGTGTGTTCCCTATTTCCATACTTATAAAAGCAAAACCAAAAAAAAAAAACCATTTTATGGCAGTGTTAAAAAATATGATAAGCTACAACTGGGAAATCTTAGAATTATTTTCTGTGTTCCTATAATTCTCTTTTCTATATTCTCCTCTATCTATAACCGATTATTTTGGCCTCAAATAGCTGTGTTAGGATTTGGATATAAAATGCTGTTAGGATATAGTGATTTTACACTTAATTATATAGCACCACAAAGTATTTGCCATTTTTAAGTAAATATTGTAAAAGATTGAAAGGAGAATTTGGATTCTTAAGGATAAAAAAATGCACAATGACTTGCACATGTGGCTTATTAAAAACTGTTACTTCCAAGAAAACTTCTCAGTGCTTGGAATTGTGTGACACAGAAAAATACAGGCAGACTGAATTGTAGATGTTCAATATTTGGTGAAGTACCAAAGAAAACAAAACTAAACTTTTTTACGTATATAATCAAGATAGTTTTCTAGGGAAACATTTCTAGAATTGTTCTTTTCAGAACTCTAGATTACTAGTATTTTTACTGATGTAGCATAAAAATGTTTTAAAAAATTTAACCTATTAAACATTTATTATGCGATTCTCAAAAACATTCACTATATGAAAGTGCTTGGCAAAATGTTCAGGAAATAGGATATAATATGTGACATTTCCCAAACATTCACACCAGAAACAGCACCCCCCTTTTTTTTCTGCTGACCAATCAACGGAGTTATTAAAATTTTAGAATTTTATGCGTGTATTATTTTTCAGGGACATTTCTAAATACTATTTGCAGATTTTATTTTATTCTTTTGCATGGGTACAATTTAAGTAATAAAGTCTGAAATTGCTTTAGATCTTTATTTGCTTCATATTTTTAACTTCCCTCTCCCTGAGTCATGCTATTACATGGTACTTAATGTTTATTGAACTCGGGAAATCTAACCTACCACTCTTTGTAAAGTTGGGTTGTTCTCAGAGATATAACAGCTAACTAAACTTTGTAAATTTGTATTTCCCCCTCTTTTTATCTTTCTTTGGCTCATATTTTATTTCATAAGTTATTAAAGCAGAATTTAAAAAAAAAAAAAGTACAAACAGGGATGCCTGGGTGGCTCAGTCTGTTAAGCATCTGCCTTCGGCTCAGGCCATGATCCCAGGGTCCTGGGATTGAGCCCTGCATCGGGCTTCCAGCTCAGCGGGGGGCCTGCTTCCCTGCCTGCTGCTCTGCCTACTTGTACTCTTTCTCCCTCTCTGACAAATAAATAAATAAAATCTTAAAAAACAAAACAAAACACAATGACTTGATGTTAAAAAAAAAAGTACAAACAGATTTTGAAGGTGTGGTTCTGGAAATTACATTCTCTGCACCACCACTACTCTCCCAGAATAATGCAGTGACAAATGTTTGCGAATAATTTCTTTGCTGGAGATCTTACATTTTACTCTCAGAATCTCCGATTAACATACAGCCCTGTGATGTTTAATAAAAAACTACAAAACATTTTCAATGAGTGCTTTGAATAAAAAAACAGTGTTTGGACAAATTCCAGTTCAAGTAATTATATTCTCCTTCCCTAAATCTTACCCTATAATTTTCATTCTTGAATCATGGAAGAGTGTTAACAGTTGGGATCATTTAAGTCTGTACTTCAGTTTTAAGCTCTTTAGATATTTCGGATGGGAAGCTCCGGGTACTATCAATGCTTAAAATGACATCAGGTTGTTGGGCATGCTTTATGGCCTATTTCTAAGACATTCCTTTAAACGGAATAGAGAAATTATGCAGACACTACTGAATTACATTATCTTATTTTCATATGTTTTTACTTTTAACTAGATCCTATATTTTACATTCTTTATAAGGAAAAAAAAAAACCTCTTTTGTACCTCATTGTTTTTCCCCATGAAGTTGCTATTACACATCTTCTCACATGCCTGAACTACAAAAAGGGGGCTGATGCACTGTATGATGAACACCATCCACCCAGCAAGCAACTGTTCAGAGGAAGTAAAGTTGCACATGTGAATTTATAAGTGCAGATATTTATTATAATATAAACAGGAGGTGATTTAGAAGAAAAGAGTTACTAACTTTGTTTTTATAAATGGAAGTTGGAGAAGTGAGGGGACAGAGTCACTATGACTACACTCTGATTTCTCATTAACTATCACTATCTGCACTGTACAATATGGTGGTTATTGAGAGCCCGAAATGTGGCAGTGTAAGTTGAGATTATGCTGTAAATATGTAATAGAAAATAAATTTAAAGACTCAGTGTTAAAATTAATGTAAAATATATCAATTCTTACATTGATTAGATATTACATGTTTTGAATCTATTGTATTAAGTAGAATATATTATTAAAATTCATTTCACCTGGAATTTTTGTTTCTGTTTTTTACTTTTTATATGTGGCTACTAGAAAATTTAAAATTGTGTACGTGGTTTACATAATATTTCTATTAGATAGGGATGCTCTATATCTTCCAAATATTGCAGTCATATTTTCTCTGCCATTTTAGTTTAATTTTTTTGAACTTTTCAAGTCTTTTGTATTTGCTAGTTAATGATTCCCTATTTATTTATTTATTTATTTATTTATTTATTATTTTAAGGATTTTATTTATTTTTTGACAGCAAGAGACAGAGAAAGAGGGAACACAAGCAGGGGGTGTGGGAGAGGGAGAAGCAGGCTTTCCGTTGAGCAGGGAGCCTGATGTGGAGCTCGATCCCAAGAGCCTGGGATCATGACCAGAGCCAAAGGCAGACACTTAACTACTGAGCCACCCAGGTGCCCCAACAATTCCCTATTTAATACCTCCTGCCCAGTGATTTAAAATTCATTCTGTGAAAGTGGTAAAACTCAAGTGAATTAATAGTGTGTTCTAGGAGCACTAGACTTTTATGAATTTAAAAGGGATAGATTTTGAATTGCTTTACACAACAGTTTTTATTGCATCTCATGTGTTATGTTTTCTTCTAAGCTTTTGTTATAACTTCAGTTAAAATATTTGGGGATATTGCTTTGTTTTATTTTCTGCATTTTAAGGGACTAGACACATGATGAAATTCTGGAATAAATTATATAATATTACGAGACACACCATATAATTTCTTGTTCTGAGGGTGATAGCGACTTACTTGGATGGACAATTTAACACAGGTAGTATGTTAAAATAATTTCAAGGCAAAACATTAGAATAATTGAACGCTGCTCTTCCTCCCATCACCACAACTACCAAGCACAAAAGAAAGCAGGAGAAATCAGATAGCACATTGTTGTCTCTGGTTTGCTAGATGTTAGTAATTTCACCTAAGGTTCATGCGATCAGATTTCGGAGCTGTTATTCTGCAGGGCTTGTTTCTCAATCATTGACTCCAATAAAAATGGTATCCTATAGAGATGTCCTCAAAATCTGCAGCAGTTTTAGAACATGAAGAAGATTGATTTATTGAATAGACACAGGAAAAATAGAAATTTTCAATTTTTGTTGAATCCCACATATTCATAGGCAAGGAGGATTTTTGAAGAGGTCATGACAGGATTGTAGTACTAAAAATGAATGTTGAACAGACTTTTTTATTCCTCTTTTCTATTGGGGTAATTTGTTTCTTTTGTTCAGTTGCTTAATTCAATGAGAGCTGCATATAAACTGAGAACTCAAATACTCTTTTAGCATGGTAGGTAGCTATTATTTTTTCTTTCCTCTAATTCTCTCATGTTGGACCAAACCCCCCATTTCTCTTGTTGCTACACCAGATTCATTTCACATATATGATTTCTGGTGGAGCATTTGTGTGTTCATTGGACCTGACCCTGATCCCAAGATAGGCACCTGACCCGTTTGGGCTGCTCAAACTTTTTGGGGGGAATTATGGAGTTGAAGCCAAAGAGAATATAACTTTAGTCTCTCCCTAGATGCACCTGTTCATATATATATATATATATATATATATATTTTTTTTTTTTTTTTTTGGTTACAATGATCACTTTGTGAGATGCATATAGTAAAATACTAGGGATTGCAAAGAAAACAAATTGTATTGAAATAACAGTTTTCAAAATATAAAAGAAAACCTCAAATTTGATATACTATTATATGTGATTCTTATCAGAGAAAAAGCACTGGCATCGGGGGATGAGGGCAGGAAATGAGATTGAAAGCAGAGATGAGAAATTGAGAGATGGAGTTCTGACAGCGATTTAAATACTGGTTCTAGTTTTTCCCTGAAACCCAGACATATTGCTGTCATTCCCCAACACCACAACTTGTAAATTCTATTTGTGAGTTGATGACTTTGGAAAAAAAAAAAAAGCTCCTTTGTGCTTTGATACTGTGTCATTTGAATGTTAATGCTATATTATGTCTGTGTTATATTACAGACATTAAACGTGTTAGGGAAATTGTTGTTAAAATTTAGAGTCACAAAGTCAAAGATCACACTATACTTCCTGACGCTAAGATTTTTAAGATAATGGCATATAATACTGTCCACCAGAACTTTCTGTGATGATGAGAATATTTCATATCTTCACTCTCCAATACTGTAGCAGCTAGCAGTGTGTGTTTATTGAGCACTGGAATGTCACTAGTGCGGCTGAGGAGCTTAATTTTTAAATTTTTATTTTATTTAAATTAATTTGAATTTGACCTCAAATAGTTGCATATGGGACAGCAGAGGGTATAAAGCAATCTTCTTTAATTTATATAATATAACAGTTTCCTAAGCAGAAATGTCTCAAATTGATGCCAAAAGTTGCTCAAGTTACTGTCCCATGGACATTCCATTTATATTGTTTTGTTTTGTTTTTTTTTTAGAAGGTTGCTAAGTGCGTTGTAGGAAGATAGCCTCAGGTAATGGATAGACCCTTGGCTTAGAAGTCAGATAGATGATCTGTGAGTCAGTCTAAGCCTAGTCACATACTGTGTGTGAGTTAGTAACCTTAGAGAAATTATCAGACCTAACTGGACATCAGTTTCATCATCTGTAGAATGGGGATTATAATATCTCTTTCATGATGTGATGTGAGAATAAAATTAAATATATTGAGAATATAGTTTTAGAAGGAGTTTAGCGCAGTGCCAATCACTGTTGTTAATCAGTAAATGTTTGATAGTGTTGGTTTTTTGTTTTTTTTTTTACTTTGGATAATTGTTATAATATCCAGATAGATGAGTTTACTTTATGCTAGAGAAATGCTAAACAATAAAACCTACCTTTACCAGAAGATTGAATTTTTGTCTCAATATACTTGGAACATATTTTGAAAAGCATACCCTAGTCAAAATATTAAGGGATAAGATACCTTGAAAACTCTGGTCACTGTAATATTTTGGAAGTATGTGATGCTTCATTTAATCGTTATGTTGAAATGTTTCTACATTTTAAAAACAGAATTTGTTCTCTCAAAGTGGAAATTCTGTTCTTAGCTTTCAACAACTGCTCATAATTATATTCTATTTGAATCAAAGTGTAGAGTGATTATTAAAGAAGTTTGATTTTCAGTTTTGTCGAAGTTCAGATGATTTTAAAGCATTCAAGTGATGGTTTTATCACACAGATGTGTCTGATGTCTGTTATTGAACTGTCAGGGAAATGAGCCTTGAATGATTCTATTCAACAGTCTTGAATTATTATACTCTCCATATTCAATAAGTTGAGAAGAAGTTACTCCATGGCTCATTATTATATATATAAAATATTAGAATTGGCCATATTCTCCTATAATGTTACTAACATTTATCATTTTGATAGTATCTATTTATGGGCAATATGACCTATATACATTGAAATTTATATTTATCTAGCAAATGTGCCACAAGCAGTTTTCTGGAACATTTATATTAGTGGAATATTTTAGCTTGATATCTCAAGTTGTGAAATTACTTATGGATGTCCCATAACTAATAACTTTAGGATATATAGCTCTATATTTTACAGTTATGTAAAATATTTGTATTCTTATCTTAAAATACTTGATCTCACATTCTTTAAATTGTATTGCTATTGACTCTATTGTGTATTATATTTTAAGTTCTAAGTAAAAATTAGAAAAACCAATTATTGTGTTTTCTATGAAAAAAAAAGAATTATTACTAGGGCCCCTCTCTGCTACCAAAGTTGAAAGCCACCCTGCTACTAATTTTAACTGAAGTTATTATCTGTGGTTGGTTTACTAGCATAGCATAGCACCGGATTTATACTACTATTGAATATGACAATATTTTCAGCTTCAGAGGAAAGATATTTAAGGACTGGTTTCACTCTCTTTAATTCCCTCCTATATTTTTCTCTTTAGCCCTCTATGACATAAAAACTAAGAATGTGGAAGAGAGATTGCTCTATAAAAAAAAGCTAGCCCAGGCAACCTTAGGCATGGCAGAAATGCACTCTGTTTTCGGCGGCTCTCTCTTGCCTGTATAGTCCTGTCCAAAGTCAGAAGACTGTGCAAAACCTTGGCTTCTGACTTTTTCAATGTGATGGGAAGCACTGAGTCTCAACTTGGCAACATATCGAAATCACCTAGAAAGCACTACCAAAAATTAATGCCTGGAACCCACCACAGATTCTGATTTAATTCACTGTGGGTGTGGCCTGGCCATTGAGAATCTTTTTTTTTTTTTTTTTAAATATCTCCAGATGATTCTGATATGTAGCATAATTTGAGAACAACCACAGTAAGCATCCTAGTCTAACTGATCATGCTTTACCAGAAGATGGGCTCAGTGTTACCTTCAGCTGTTTCAGATGAAAAGATAAGACAGGACATTCCGTTCCTTTGAATTTTTTACTCTTAGCATAGTACTCTTAAAATAAATGGCATACTTATCACCCTTAGTAATTTGGACATCCATGTTGATGACTCTGGATTCCTTGAATTCATTGTTTCTCTTTTTCTTTTCTTGACATAATGAATGCATCAGCATTGGCCATGGTACCAACTACTCGTCATGAAGACCACACTTGGGAAAATCCCACCTCTGGGAGCACTAAGTCCATATTTGCCTTCTGACAAGACCAGATGGGCCCCTAGACAGTCTTACTCTCTCACTTTGTGGACCAAACATAAAATCTTTACATCTTCAGCAATATAAAATATTTACTTCTTGTTACACATGCAAAGCTATATTCATTTGTTGGCACCCCAAGAATCTGTGTTCTTCTCTTTTTCCTACTATCTCTGTTTATCCTTTTCAGTACCATCAAAGCCAGTTTGCTCCTGTCAGACAGATCAGCCTTTTGCTCTGTGTCTCACCCATTCCACTGTCTTCAGAATATCTCTTACTCCAGTCACTTCTAATTTCAGCTTCTCCTCTTTCTATCATTCCTGGTGGTGCAAATTTCTTTTGAAAATCTGTGTCTACTTCTTTGTCACCTAAATGCCATCTATTCCCTCAATAATTTTTCTGCCAAGCTCTTCTAAAATTTGAATTGTGCTCATTTGTATATTTTAAAAATCATTTGTCAATAGGCTTATCATAGCCTAAAAATTGGCTTTCAAACTAATCACTCTCTAAAAATTTTTAATAAATTCCTTATTCCCAAATTCAAGGATATGATTTCAGGGCTTATACAGTCTGGGAAAATGGAACAAAAGCCTTCATTCCATTCATGTATTACTTTGAACAGTTATAGAATATCTACTTCATAGATGTCTTTTGAGAGAGAAAATCGGTAATAAGAGGACAATTGAGCTAATATTTATTGAGCTGTTATTGTCTATGAGACACTTTGCCTGGATCATCCCATTTAATCCTCATTACAGCCATTTAAATGAAACACCTGAAACTCAGAAAAGGTAAGGAACCTGCCCAAAGTCACAAAACAAGAAAGTGACCAAGCTTAAATTCAAATCCAGATCTTTCTGATCACAGAATTCAAGCTTTTGGCATATCTATATCTATGCCTATAATGATAGCTAAATGTGGAATGTTCCCTACAGTTAAGGAGCTCATACTTTAATAATAATAATATTTAATATTTGGTTAGCATTTTACAATAATGTTGTCTTTACACATGTAGTTTTATTTGATGTCCCTACCCAAAAAAAGCCAGTATGTGTCCCGCAATAGTAGCAGCCATGTGTTCATGAATAAACACTAATAGACCTAAGAAACATTTAACATTTCCACTTGACTTGAAAATGTTAGTATAGGGCGCCTGGGTGGCTCAGTTGGTTAAGCAACTGCCTTCGGCTCAGGTCATGATCCTGGAGTCCGGGGATCGAGTCCCGCATCGGGCTCCCTGCTCAGTGGGGAGTCTGCTTCTCCCTCTGACCTTCCTCCTTCTCATGCTCTCTCTCTACCATTCTCTCTCCCTCATTAAATAAATAAAAATCTTAAAAAAAAAGAAAATGTTAGTATATAAATTAGCTATTGAAAATTATGCCTTAATGAGAAATGCCATTGAATAGAAGAATCTATAATTTTTCTTCAAAACTTAATAATTAATCATAGTCCATTAACATGCTTCTTTTGACAGATCGTCCCCTTATGATGATGTCACAGGAATCTTTAATTGTGTGCAACTGAACAGTTTTTAACAAGAAGAATGGTTCTCTATAGCAAATAGGGATTGCTGAGAAAAAAATAATAAAAAAGTGAGTAAATGTATTCAGCATGAGAGCAAAGATCATGCCTAACTTATTTTCTGTTGTGTTCTGAGTACTCAGGAAAAAATTTGATCTTAGATGATAAATATTTGCAGTAGAGAAGAATGACTAGAGAATTAATGCAAGAACTGGATGAGATGCAATTGTAATTGCTTTCCAATATCTTCTAGACCAAAAGCAGTCATTGCTCTCACAGTCATATGGCCTAGAGTTCTTTTTGATTTAATTTTCAATATGCATTTTTAATGCTTAGTGAATTGAAAAAGACATATCCAGATATTCCTTTTTATAAAATAGGTGTTCAAAAGAAGTGTTCAAATTAAATTAATCCTGTCTTCAAAGTGAAATAAAATGTTTTTTTGGAACCATTATATAGCATATTTTAATTATTTTTAGGTGTCGTTTCTTAAATGCTGTTCTACATTTTTTTAACTTTTCAGAACAAATATATTTCCCTTATTCGCTTTGTCTTGCAAATTATTTTAATATGCATAACTTTATGAAATTAATTTATTCACTTTGGTTTTGAAGAAGACACAATATTCAAAGGAAAATACAATTTACTAAGTGATTTCAAAATCTGAAATAAAAAAATACACATATCCCTAGAGGCTCTTGCTTTGTGTCTATACATGCAAGTGTGTATATGAGCCTGCATGCCAGTGCTGTATTTATAACGGTCTTAGAGAGACATCAGTGTAACAGGACTCTAGTCAGAGAATCATTTACTTCTATGGAGAAGATGATCTTGTCTATAGTCCTCATTTCAATGATAAAACAGGTAGGAGGCAGTAGAGTAATACCTTAGGGTGACCGGCTAAAGTCAATTAGGTTTATTGCTTCGTTAATACTTAAATTTAGGATGCCTCATTTGTAAACCCTGAGAGTTATTCTGTCTCTGAAGGACCAGGTAATGATAGAACACTCCTTTAGAAAAGGGTTTCTCAATCTCGTCACTGTTGACTTATCTGGTCAAATGTTTCTTGGTTGTGAGGAGCTATTTCAGGGCATTTGAGGACGTTTAGCGTTGCCTCTGGACTGTACCGCTAGACGTGGGTAGCAACGCCCCTGCCCAAGCTGTGACAATCAAAACTGTCTCCAGATATTGCCAAATGTCCTCTTGAGGGCAAAATCACTGTTGGGGAACATCAGACCCCTGCTGAGAGTGATGAAATAGGGAAATGAGGCTTTTGCATCCCAAATTGCACTGCGATTGCTATTTTCAAGACCGCCGTGACCTGCAGGTTGCAGTGGTCAGTTTGGACCTCAGTATATTGATCTGTCTGCTGCATTTATCAGTTGATATTGCTTCCTGCTTAAAAAAGCCTTTGTTCACTTGACTTCCAGGAAACCACACTCTTGACTGTCCTCAGCCCTCACTGGCATCACTCAGATCCCTTTCCTGATTTCTTCTTTTCCTTGGCCTTTAAACATCAGAGTAACACACAAACTCCCTCCTCACAACTCTTCTCTTTTCACACGTTTCCTTGGTGATCTTATTGAGTCCCATGACTTTTCAAAAGCATTTACATGCTTCCCACATTTATGTCTTCAGAGCTTACTACTGACTCATATATCTAATAGCTTAATGATTCCTCCCCCTGATTATGGAATAGGCATCTCAAAATTAATATGTCCAAAGCAGAAATACTGGTGTTCCCACCCTACCAATCTACTTCTTCCAGGCTTCTCCATGTCAGTAAATGACAAACCTCTTCTTTGATTCACTCAGATAAAACAAACAAACAAGCTTGGACTCATCTTTGACTCCTCCTTTCTTTCTTTAATATTGTGCATTCAATCCATCAGGAAATCATGTTTGCTGTACCTCCAAATAAAGGCAGAATTCATCAGTTTCGCTACAGCCCTACCACTACCACCCTGGCTATCTTATCATCTATCACTTGGATTAATTCAGTATCTCACAATTTGTTGCCATGCAATTTTTTTCTCAATAGCAATTTGACGTTTTTAAAATTTAAATGATCTTATATCAATGCTTTGCTCCAAACCATTCAGTGATTCCCTGCTTGATTGAGAGTCTTTAGTACGCTTGATAACTCTCCCCTCTGTGGCTCCTGGTTAACTCTGACCTCTTCTCTTTCCAATATCGCCTTCCACTTTCTGCTCCAGCATACCTGTTTTTCCCTTTCCCTAAGATTCTTTTCTTTAAAAAAAAAAAGTTTTGTTTTTGTTTTTTTTTTTTTTTTAATTTGAGAGAGAGCCCGCCCGTGTGTGTGCATAAGTGGGGGCAGGGACAGACGGAGAGGGAGAAACGGACTCCTTGCTGAGCATGGCTCTGGACCTGGCACTAGAGGGAGGGCTCCATGAGGGGTTCGACCTGGGGTCCCCCACCTGGGGACTCCATCCTGGGATCCATGAGGGGCTCAATGAGAGGCTCCACCAGGGGTTCCACACCAGGACCCTGAGATACTGACCTGAGCCCAAGCAGACACTTAACTGACTGAGCTATCTGATGCCCCCCTCCAAGATTCCTTTTCCCCATATCTGCATGGCTATCTTCCTCATATTTCTTTCAAGGAGACTTTCCCTGACCACTGTGTTTAATATTATAACCTCCCACTTTTTCTTTATCTCTGGTCCCTTCTTTTTTTTATATATATAGTTTATCACCTATCATCGCTGACACGATGTACTAATATTCTCTTTCCCCTACTTTCATATCTTATGCTCCCTTGTTATACCCAACCTAGAGCATTTGTCTGGCCAGCTGTGTACTTTTAAATATTTGCGGAATGAGCAAATGCATGTATGAAATGTAAGCACTATTGAGCAGTTATATATATATTTTTCAGTAGACATTAAGCATTTGGAATTATTTGAGGATGTTAGTGCAAAATTTCACAGGACATGTTTTCTATGTTTGGGTAATTGTGCATTATAATGTAAAGGGTATTTTTAGTCTAGTTGAGTAGCTATTTCTATTAAAGCACAAAGGTAATTGTTGGGGTGCTCTTTAGCAGCTTATTAATAGGAAAAAGTAGAGACTGTTCTCGGCAGTTCTACAGTTTTCTAAATTGAGGCTATTGTGGATATCACCGAGAGACAAGGAAGACCTAAAAACAGGAGGAAGGAAAGGCTCAACACAAAAATGTGAAGCAAGTGAGTAGCAAATAATGTTCTGAGGCACAGATACTCTGATTCAGTTGTATTCCAGTGCTTCCCACAGTACCTGGAGTGTAACACATGCTCAATATTATTAAATGAGTGTTTTTTTGGATAAATATCTTCAATGACTTTGAACCATCATGAACTGTCTTACGCATCTGGCTGGCCTCATATTAACTCTCATGTACCACTTCCCTACCCTTGTCAGGCCTCTCATTTTGTTGGTTAAATACCTAATTCTTTTGTAGAAAGGAATTATGAACATAAACTAAAGGTTTATTTATACTATTTGACCTATTTTACCTTAAAAATTTTGTTCTTTTGGGCACTGGGGTGGTGGTACATGAGCTAGGGGTATGTTCCAGTGTGAAAACTGATGTTTTGGATTTTTTTTTTTTGTATTACCATATTTCATGGTATCCAAGACGTCAACTATCATAAACCAGCCCAATTTCAGAGATGATAAAACGTAAACAATGGTAGCTGGCAATTGTAGGACACAATATTTCAAACATTCTCAACTCAGTGAAGCTAAAGTTATATTTCAAACAATAAAATAGAGTAGTGGCTTCTTACCTACTGCCTGCATTGTGTTGTTGAGGATGGGAGGGAACTCAAAATAATAACCATTACTATGTGTCAGAAATATGTTGAGGGCTTAACTTTTCTATCACTTGATTCCTAACAAGTAATATAATCACACTAAGAGACAGATAAAATATCAGAAATTCAGAAACTGAGATCCAAACCCCCATCTCTCTGAATTCACAATCTACAATCTTTCCACTTTACGAGTTACATGGAGATGTCTGAAGGGTAAAAGTATATTTGTCACCTTGCTCAGTTTGCCTGTGATTCTGCAAAAAATTGGGAGAGATGCTTGGTCTATTGGACACAACTAATTCTGTGTTTTATTTGTATGCATTATTTGTTAACTTATCAAAGTAACACAAGCACAGAGTTTTAAAGACTCAAATATGCTCAAGGTACATAACAAAACATGTTTCTGCTCCTCTTGCTTCTCCCTGATGCAACCATGATCTACTTTTTAAACCATTATTCTGGCATTTACACATATCTGTATTTCTAAATAAATGTGAAAAGAAGTAACTCTTGATTCACCAATTTGTGATATTATGTATTAACTTCCTGTTGTCATAAATGAGTATTTGATTGTTTTGCATAGTCTACACCTTTGCTGCCATGCTCCGTTCTCCAATATATTCAGTCAAAATTTTTATTAAAATAGGTTTATTCTTGTGTTTCTGCTGTTCATATCTGAGTACTATTGTATGCTGTGATCATTTTTCATTTTTACTTTTTCTCCTAAGAATTAATGATTAGGCAATTCATTTTCATTTGCTTGGTTTTCTTTGTATCTATTGCTAATGTCCCCCACATCTTCCAATAAACTCTTTGTATAATTTTCATCAAGGCCAATCACATAAGATAATCTGTCAATTCCATTCTTTTCTTCAAAACATCTCTCCTAAAAATAATCATATATTTTTTTTCTTTCTGAGTCCTGTTGTGTGACTGACATTTTGGGACATTTTTTTATTAGCATATTAGAATTCTTTTGCTTCTTTCTGTTGCTGATTTTTTTTTTCTCATGTCTTAATCTTTCTTAATTTACTCACTTGTTATGAGAATGAGTAGCTTCCAGTACTTTCATTATGTTAAAAGCATGGTGATGGCATGCCCACTGATTAAGTCTTACTGGATTAACCTCTTATGCTTGATAAGTAGTTGGCACCCTGGGATCTCATTTTATTGCCATTTTGGAGATTGTCTTGACTTCTCTCTTGATGAATCGCTAGTTTTCTTTATCTTGTGGTTGCCTTTTATTTGCTTGTATTGCTTAGAGGCCTCTTCCAGTAGCTTCCTGTGAAAGACTATATTAAAAGGAAAATTGAGACTTTGTATGTCTGAAAATACATTATATTCTTCTCACATACTTGGTTGATAGTTTGGCTGAGTAAAAAATTCTAGATTGGAAATGATTTCCATTCAGAAAATTGGAGGTTTTGTTTCATTGACATCTTTCTTTCAGTGTTGCTGTTTGAGAAAGCCAAAGTTATTTCAAGTTGTTCTTTGCAAATAAGCTATTTTTTTTCTTTCTCTAAGACTGTTAGATCTTTTCTAATACACTCTCAACCATTCTGTACCCATACAACCATTCTGTTTTCACTTTCAGTGTAGTATTCAATAAATTACATGAGCTATTCAACACTTTATTATAAACTGGGCTTTGTTTTAGATGACTGCCCAACTGTTGGCTAAGGTAAGTCTTCTGAGCATGTTTAAAGTAGGCTAGGCTAAGCTGTAATGTTTGGTAGGTTATACGAATAGCATTTTCGACTTACAATATTTTCAACTTATGATGAGTGTTTTAGAATCTAATTCCATCATAAGTCAAAGAAGATCTGTATTCATATAAAATAAGTTGGCTTTAGTTTTGTTAGGATACAAACTCTCTCAACTGTGCCTGATATCTCTTCTCACTTCCCGTGCACAGATCCTCTATTTAACTCTTTTCACTGACTAAAACTTCATACCTTTTCCAAAGTTGGGAGAGTAGCAGTAATCTAGAGATTAAATTGTTCTCAAACATGTTTAACTCTATCATCTTTATTTTAACAACTCCCTTTGTCCCAAGTTCCAAGTGTGCCTAGTGCTGCTGATTACTGAGCTATTGTAGATTCTGTAGTCTCTGTTAATTTGGTCTCAGCTTTCCTGTCATGGATTTCAATTTGCCCCCCATTTATCTTCATCCTAGCTCACAAGGTTTTGTCACTATGTTTCCTCCTCTGGTTTTTCTGGCTTTGGGACTTACAACTTAAAAACATTCTATCTACTGTATTGTTTGTGGGGTTTGGGGAGCAAAATTGCATATGTTCCAGAACTAAAAACTGATTTTCAATCTTAAAAGCTCTTAGGCTCATAAGAAGTTGAATCTTAAGGTTTAAAAACATAAAAATAAAGGCATGAATTGACTTATGTAATAATACTAATGAAAGCAAAAGCAGTTAACACTTAAGAATATGTTTTTCGGATCAAGTGCACTTTACATGCTTTGTCTCATTTCAACCTCAGAACATCTATTAGAGATAAGCGCTATTAATAGCCCATTTGCAAAAGAAGAAGCTGAATTTGCCCTACTTTATTGACCTAGTATAAGGCAGAGCTCAAATTCAAACTTAGAACTCTGGTTCTAGACTTATAGCTATCCCTTTGTCATATGTCCTCACCAAATTGTCCTACTGAAAGGAAAGAGTTGGATTCACTTGGGGCATTATGAGCCCTAAACATTTGGATTCTGTAGTGGCTTGACAGAAGAAGCTAGAATGATTTTGATTCTGATTAAAAATGGAGGCAGTATAATTTATTACTTACTGATGTAGAAGAGAAGCAGGTAGTGCATATTAGTAAGATCAACCTATATGGTAAATGTGGTTACTTAATGTTTCTTAATTTTACATTATAGTTAATGTAGAAAACTGTACCTATGTGTTATCAGTAAATTGAAGTATTATCAGTTCTCTGTCAGTTACCTGTTCTAGCTATACATTATTAGGTTAAAAAAAGGATCGGTTTGAAGAAGAAGAATAAATGATTTGCTATGTATTATTTAAGTGCAGCCAAGCTATATGCATCATAAGACTAGTTAGATATAAATTGCATTTATTAAGATAAATGTGTATAACATTTTTTATTAAAATTAATCTTCCAGAATATTTACACTTGTCACCAACAATGTTCTGGAAGATTTATTGTCTTTGATGCATTTGTTGGCGCATATACACTCATTCAGTGTTATCCAGGGTGCTTTGTGCTACAAGCAACTGAAAACCAAACTCAAATTTGAAGTAGATTGATTCATCATCTCACGTAAAGAAATCAAAGGGAAGATGGCTCCATTTGGTTAATTCAGCTCAGTATATATCTGAGCACCCAGATTCTATCCACTATATTCTGCTCTATTCTGTGTGGCAACTTTGTGGACTTGTATATATCATGATTGCAGACAAGTCCAGGTATCATATCAAGATATGAAGATGCCTAGGGGAGTATGAAGGGCTATCTATTTGTTTCTCTTGAGAAGAATGAGGAAATTGTCCCGGAAAACCCTAGCACAAAATTGGTTCACATGGTTACAACTGGGGCATGTGTCCTTTCCTAACATAAAAATTGGTTAGGGTAATGTAAGTTAACTTGGCATAACAATCTGAAATATCACGGATATAAGAAATAATGGATATGTTATTTGAATTTCCTTTTTAAAATTGAAGTATAATTAACATACAGTGTTATATTAGTTTCAGGTATACAGAATATTTTTTAAAGATTTTATTTATTTATTTAAGAGAGAGAGAGAGAGAGAGAGAGAAACAGCTTGAGAGGGGAGAGGGTCGGAGGGAGAAGCAGGCTTCCTGATGAGCCGGGAGCCTGATGTGGGACTCGATCCCAGGACTCCAGGATCATGACCTGAGCTGAAGGCAGTCACTTAACCAACTGAGCCACCCAGGCGCCCCTCAGGTATACAGCATATTGATTCAACAATAATATTACTTAGGGCTCAGCATGATAAGTGTAGTCACCATCTGTCCTGTACAATGTTATTACAGTATTATGGACTATATTCCCTATGCTGTACTTTTCATCTCTATATCTTATTTATTTTATAACTGGAAGTTTTTAACCTCTTAATCTTCTTTATCTAGTTCACCTACCCCCACCCACCTTCCCTCTAGCAACCACCACAGTTTGTTTTTTGTATTTAAGAGTCTGTTTTTTTCTTCTTCTCTCTTTGCTTCTTTATTTGTTCATTTGTTTTGTTTTTCAGAATCCACATATAAGTGAAATCGTATAGTATTTGTCTTTTTCTGACTTATTTCACTCAGCATAATATCTTCTAGATCCATCCATGTTGTTGCAAATGGCAAAATCTCATCCTTTTTATCACTGAAATATTATTTTATTATGTATGCAATATATATATGTATATATATGCCATATATACATGTTACATCTTCTTTATCCATTCATCTATCAGTGTACACTTGGGTTGCTTCCATATTTCGGCTATTATAAATAATAGTGCAATAGACCTGGGGGTCTATATATTTTTTCAAATTAGTGTTTTTGTTTTGTTTGGGTAAACACCTAGAAGTGGGATTGCTGGGACATACGGTGTTTCTATTTTTTAACTTTTGAGGAGACTTCAGACACTTCATATTATTTTTCACAGTGGATGCACCAATTTACATTCCCACCAACAATGTGTGAGGGTTCCTTTTTCTCTACATTTTCACCAACATTTTTCATTTCTTGTCTTTTTGGTTCTGGCCATTCTAACAGGTGTAAGGTGATATCTTATTGTGATTTTTATTTGCATTTCCTTGATGGTTAGTGATGTAGAGTACTTTTTCAGGTGTCTGTTGGTGAATTGCCTTTTAAATATTTAAGTGAAATAAATTCACTCAATGAAATTTTTTAGAATTACTTAAAATTTCACAAAAAATGCTTGTGAAAATATGTCATTGCTGATTGTATTAAGAAAACTTTTAATTTGATGGTGTTATTTTGAAAATCCTTATGATCATAATCTCATTTTCACATTTAAAGAGAAATAAGCAATTTTTTACATTAGAAATATATGAAGAACTTGATGATTAACTATTATGCAACATGTCTTCTTTCTTGGTTCAAATGTCTCTATTCTATACAAATGTAACCTGTAGAGTGGCAATAATTTTAAATGCAAGTTTTTCTGCAGTTACTTTCTGTTCTTTCCACCAGAATTACTTTGTTTCTTACAGAAATTTATGCCATATTCAGAAACACATTTATACGTGTATCCTTTTCCATTTCTTTCTTCTTTCAGTGTAGCTCACTCATGCTTATGTTATCAGTTGAGTGAATAACACTCAATGATAGATGAATAAATTATTTTGTAAGCACTTTCTAAAAAAATTGCTTAACACAATAATGTCTTTAGATTTACACACTCAGCTTTATATCTGATTTCTTATGTGGTTCTAAATGGATCATTAGATGAATGTAGCTATTATATGGGCTTACAAATGAAGCATGGATTTAGAATTCAAGGACTTCTGCTAGAATCCCTTATATTATAGAAAAGTAACTTAGTAGTAAGGTCTTTTTAAAAGCGATCCTGTTAAGTGACATTTTCCCCCACTCTTACCTTCTAACAGAATTTTTTTATGCTGTGGTGTTGACCATTTTTGTTGTTGAAAATTTAATGAAGTAATTAAAGTATAAGTCATATTAATTGAATATCATAGATCTATATTAATTAACTCCAGTCCTGTGATTTTGTTTTTACTTGTTTCTCTTTGCATGACTGACTATTGTAGATATTTGGAAGAGAAAATATGTGAGATAAGAATTTCCTTCCTGTATGTTTCTTCATTTTCTCATTTGTTCTTTTCTTTTTTGAAAAAGCAATTACATTTCCAAGAGTGTCTTATCAATGCAAATATACTTTTTCTTAAGGTAACTCTTTTCTTTAAGATTTATTTATTTATTTGAGAGAGAGAGAGAGAGTGCAAGCGGGGGGAGGGACAGAAGGAGAGAGAGAGAGAGAATCCCCAAGCAGACGCTCGGCTGAGTGCAGTCCCACCTGGGGCTTGATCTCAGGACCCTGAGATCTTGACCTGAGCTGAAACCAAGAGTCAGAAGCTTAAGTAACTAAACCACCCAGATGCCCCTTAAGGTACCTCTTTATTATGGGTGGGGATGCAGCAAAAAGCAACCACTTATTTATTCCAGCATTATGCTTTTGTGATATGATCCTATGTATATTTTTATTTACTCTGCGTACAACACTGTTTTTCTCTCTAGACTCTTACAGAATAATCCTGGATTATGGCAATGTAAGCAGTCTTTTCTTCCACTGAAATAATGTTATTAAATATCGAGTCTGGAAGAAGAGATGAATGAAATCCTGAATCTATGTATTGCTTTTCAATTACCTCCCAAAGGCTCTGTCTGTGTCTCTTCAAAGACAAAATCAATCTTCAGTAAAATTTTGCTCTTTCTATAAACAATTACTAAAGTAATAAGAATGTTAAAGAATCTCATTCACACATAGAAATTCAGCAAATGGGTCTACACATTAAAGGAAAAATTACTAGATATAAGAGACTCTCAGATTAACACTTGAATGTTTTTATTGTTTCCTTACTTCCCTTCTCTACCTGCCCCCCACCTCCCTCTTTGTCATTCCTGGTTCTGTTCTGTCTGCAGATACTGCAGAATGGTGAAGAAAACAGGCATGGCCTTCAAGGAGTTTGCATTCTAATTGTCTAAAAAAATCACTTGAGAATGTTGACTTCTCGATGAAAGGGTCCTGGGATAATTGGTCACTTATTGAAAGATAAATTTAGAAAGCGTTTAATGTCAAAACTAATATTAAAGTAAATTTGAGATTTTTTAAAACGTTGAATATTAAAGTGTGATATCAAAAATGTCATAGAAAAAATAGATATTTGAATTTTGGATCTCGTAATAAAGAAGAATCACCTTAGTTTAAAACTAATAGAAGATTCACATCAGAACAGATGGGTAAATTTGAATACATAAATATGTATTAAAACTATTTTGTATCAAAATATGCATATTTTAATATACAGCGTAAAAAACTGAACATACTTAAATCAAAATATTTTAGTAGATATTTTTACTGTTTATATATATATTTAAAATTGTATCCCGCTCCCTTTTCTGTATTTTACATATTAACTGCTTTGGCCATGGCTTAACTGTATAATCAAAAAATAAACAAAAAAATTGAGTCCTTTTTGAAAAGGATGATAGCTAAGAATGAGGTCAGGCTACAGGATTTGATAACTAAGATAGCCAAATTAAAATTTCATTTCAGATTTTAAATAGCATATACTCAAAAATCAAATTCAAATAAAAATTGAATCAATAAAAAGTAATATTAATTTTCAATTTTTAAGTGAAAGTAATGGGTTTTAAAACCTATTTTATCCTCCTTCATACTAAAATTTTAAAAAGATGCAAAGCTAAGAGTAACATTATCAAATCTATTATATTCTATTATTTCATGTCCTTTTTTTCACTTGATGCCATGGATGAGACATACTCAGAAAAAAAATCGCTGTAAGAATATTCATGATTCTTATTTTTACTAAGCTTATTTATGTATATATATATTTATGTACATATGCATGTATTTGCTTCAAGATGTTTTAGAGGGGATACAAGTTTCTTCTCTGCCCTGTTTAGATTAGCTTCAGAGAAACACGCACCTAACAAGGAGGAAGGAGGATGAAAGGCTCATTTATGGACAGTTCTGTATTATCAAAAAAATTACTTACGTATTTGGCAAAATAGCCTCCCTGTGAGTCCAGAATAATAATGATGGATTGTTATATAACCAAAATTGTTAATTTTATGGATGAGAGAATTGAGATGCCAAGATGTTAAATGCCTGGATCAAGGCTATTCATTCAGCACACAATTACTGAGCACATACCCTGTGCCAGCCACCTTCCTCAGGACTAGAAACTTACCATTAATATAACATGAAACTTTCTATTCTCCTGGAACTTACATTCTAATGGAAATGGCTCAATTTTCCTAAATGCTATTCCCATACACATACCATTGTATGGCACTTCCTTAGCAATTGAAAATTTTATGAATATGAGTAAGCATTCATGTTTGGAATTTAAAAAAATCATAAATGAGATATTTCTCTGCTTTTTTGCTATTCAGATTATCTCCAGCAATTCTAAATATGCTAGAAGTACCAGAGATTCAGCAAAAATAACTCTACAATCCTAATCAGAAAAAAAATTTGAAAATGTTTTGATTGATGGATATTTGTAATGGAAATCAATACTGGTGGATAAAATGAATGTTAGAAAATATGATTGAAATATACAGAATCTTTGATATGATAATAAATTTCACCTTCTCTCTTGACTACCTACCTTACTTGAGTGCTTTTATTGTCACATTTATTTTATAATTTTATAGAAATATATGTTATTTTTGTAAAAGGTCCACAGAAAGGTCTTAAGAAGAAATTTAAAAGCACTTATACTCTCAGAACTAGGAAGTAAGTGGGAAGTTATTCTGTGGTTCATATCTTCATTTTTCTAGGATATATTTATGATCTATAGATTATGTTCTGTGCACATCGAGTATTTTTAGATGATACAGAGTTCAATTTTCTTATTAATTATACAACCAACATTCACATATTATGTTTGTTTTAGCTTTAAAAATATTACTAATATTTACATAGGCCGATCAATTGAACATAGCCCCATATATGCACAATTAAAATATAATTATAAAATATATATAGAAATAGAAAATTTATAATAGAAAACTTATAAAATACATACTTTACAATTTTAATATATTAAAATTTCCATTTATTGGCATTGTTGTCTAGTTAAAGTTTCCAATGAGCAAGTATTATGGAATAGCAAAGTTTAATCCATATTAACTTAATTTCATGTGTAGCTTTTACTGATATTTTGGCAAATATGTCACTGAATAACATCAGGAAAGCATTAAAGTTTTATGCCTTTGATCTCAAAAGTTAGGAAAAGAATTAAAAAAATCTATAAAAGTTGAATATTCTCATCACTCAACACCTACTCACATGGAAATGTGACTGTAGAATAAGGAGAGAATATGAAAAATTAGCTGTCTCTACATTACTAGGTATAAAATGAATTAGTATTGCTCAATGCATTCATATAAATATCCCCAAATATAGGCATCTCAGAAAAGTTTAGAGCCCTGTGCTACAACATTATGGGATCTTTCTAACTGAAGAATGAGTCTCCTGTAAAATGTGAAAAAATATATAAAATATGATTTATATTCTATTGACAATTTACTACTCTAAAGTGTTTACTTTTGGGGAGCCTGGGTGGTGTAGTCAGTTGAGCATTCAGCCCTTGGTTTTGGCTCAGGTTGTGATCTCATGGTCATGAGATCCAGCCCCTGGTCAGCTCCGAGCTCAGGGTGGTGCATGCTTGAAATTCTCTCTCCCTCTCCCTCTACCCCTCGCACTCGTGCTCGTGCTCTCTCTAAAATAAATAAATAAATCCTAAAAAATAAAATAAAATGTTTACTTCTATGAAGACATGAAATTGATGGATGCCTCGCTCCCTGACAATTTCCCAGCCCAATTCTGCCAAATGTGAAGATGTGGTTGCTCAATCAATACAAACACTTCCACAGTGCATCGTTCCTTGTTTACTCGGTATTTTTACATTGCTGATTTTATAGTAGTGTTTCCATTATTAAATGGTAGTTTGGAAACCAGACAGCAAATTAGTGTGTACTATTTGCAAGAATGTAATTCCAAGTGTGAGAACACACACACAGACACACACATACACACATATATTCAGGTGTCCTCTGCTCATAGAGAGTGATAGAACAGTGGTTCTGAAACTTTAGCTTGCATGAGAATCTCGTGGGGACTTTGAAAATCCCTGGGCCCTACCACCACAGTTTCTCAACTTCCTGGCTTGGGGTGTGGTTAAGATTTGCTCATTAACAATATTCCAGGTGATGCTGATGCTGTTAGTTTTGTAGTCCACATTTTGAGAACCAGTGTTTTAGAGGGGAAAATATTGGGCATAAAGACATTTGGACAGTAGCTGGAGGGTGGCATAGTCCTTTTGTTCCTTGTGTATTGGTCGCTTCAGGAGGATTTTTTTTAAATTTACATTTTAAAAAATTGTTTATTCCTATAATACATTGAAAAAATACGGTTGCTCTTTTTTGCTTTTTGATAGATCAAATCAGAGGTGGGATGACACCTAGACCAGCATTATGCACACTGGAAAATGATGTTTTTTCATACAGTCATTCCCTTGACAAGTATTTATTCATCAGTAAAGCATTAAAATTGATGTTGGAGTCTCTGGTAGACTAAAACAGCCTAACTTAAGTTCACACACATGCATACAAACACACATATTTTATATGGGAAAAGAAATATATTGATGTGTCTAGGTTGGGAAAAAAAAAAGTTGTGAAAGATTGCCTGTGTGCCAGGCTTTTGATTTGCTGTGAAATTCTGGTCAATTCTCAATGACATGACTCACACAGTATCTTGGTAGAATGTTATTAAGTTGCTAAGACAAGCTACCTCTCTCCAGTGAGGCTGCTGAAAGATGAGGAAGATTACAACTACTTGTGATTGAAACTGATTGAAAATTATTATCTTCCATGGAGGAAAATCCCAAGCTATTCTTTTTGATTTGTGTACTTTCTATGAAAAAAAATGGTGAGAACAGGGATTATTTTATTTTTCCTTCAGTGTGCACCAAATTTTGAAATTGAACATGTTCATATTTTTAAAATTTCTAAATCTTTAGTATATTTTGAATATTAATGGATATTAAGCCCTGAAACAAGATATTTTCATATATGCATTGTTAGCCCTTGTAGATTAAGTGATAGAATGAATGGCTTTTTCACTTTTCTTCTAGATTTGAGGCAACAAATGCCCTTAAAAATATTCCCTTATGTTCTACTCACAAGCAGAAAGTCAAAACAGTGTTGGGGTCAATCTTTTTCACTTTATGGATCTGTAAACTCTAAATAGAACTAGACATAAGGTATTAAATAATGCTGACCAAAGCACTAGAGAAAAGTCAATAAATGAAATGGAGAAATAATCCAAGTTACGAAGGTAGACTTGCTTCATAGGTGTGTTCTTTCATATTACTTTTAAGGAAGTTTAATATAATGAGACCAAGTGGACAATATAATAACAACTGAAAGAATATATGCAATAACATAGAATGTTCTAATTAATGGTAAATATAATTTTCGAATACCTTTGAATACTTTGATAAACTTTGAGATAGATTTTTAGCTTTAAAATGGAAATTAAAGTTTGTGATACTTGGAAATTAAAATTTGAAATGGAAATTAAAGTTTGTGATACAGTGGAAATTAAAGTTTGTGAAACCAGAAAATTTTATGTGACATATATTTATAAAAGCTATAATATGAATAACCACTCAGATTTAATTTTCATGCTATTAAAATAACATAGGAATAGAAAAATGACAGCAAACAAAAATTAAATGGAGAGACCAGGTCATTAATATCTGCACTTCTTACCATCTCTTCTCTCCGCCAAATATCTTAGTCTTTTTCTCCAGGAAAACTTAAATACAAAGTGTACAAACCATCAAAATTATAAGGCAAGGTATAACAAAGGTAGGATACACTGGAATCTTGATTTTTTATGTTAATTAATCTTATTTTAAAGTAGAAAAACTGGTTATTTTTAAATTTAACTATTAGTGCTGTCAAATGATTTTTGAGTAAGTATACCTATTTATCTCATAGTTTTAAACAGAGATAAGAATTTTAAACACTGGCTTACTGAGAGGGCATGGACTCACGAGAGTGACCCCATAAAATGCTGTGTCCATCTGTTATGTCTCCTCTTGCAGGATCAACCACAGGTTATTATCTAGAAGCCAAGGAAAAACAAAACAAAACAAAACAAAATTCCAATTCTTGATTATGTCAACATTGCACCCAACTAACATAAAATAATTCCTGTGAGTAAAAATAGAATAGACTTTACTTCACTTTTCTCAAATCAGGCAGCCCTAGCAGTAAATTAAAACCATGGTAACTCAGGCTCTGTTCGTAAAGTCATACACACGACTTTAATATGCCTTAAAAAAAAAAAAAAAAAGAAAGTTGCCTAGTGTATCATTTCCAATGCTCTGTAACAAATTGCCTCAAACTTAGTGGGATAAGGCAACACAAATTTATTATGTTATGTTTTTGGAAGTAGAAGTCTGAATGGTTTTACAAGGTTAAGATCAAGGACTATGTTTTAACTGGATGCTGTAGAGGAGAATCCATTCCTTGCTAGGGGCTGCCTTCATTCCTTCGTTTGTGGACCTATCACTCTGACCTCTGCCTCTGTAGCCACATTATTTTACTCTGACCTTCCTGCTTCCCTCTTAACAGTGATTCTTCTGATTATATTGGGCTTATCTAGGTATTCCAGGACAATCTTCCCATCTCAAAATCCTTAACTTAATCACGTCTGCAAAAGCCGCTTGCATTATAATGTAACATACTCCAAGGATTAGAATGTAAACATCTTTGAGGGGCCAATATTTTTCTTACCATAGATAGGAACAAAATTTTTATGTAATAAAAATGCTTAGTTTCTGTGGTAAGTTAAATGGTGTTCCCCTAAAAGTCATACCCATGTCAAATCTCTGGAAACTGGGAATGTCACCTTATTTGGAAGAAAGGATCTTTGCAGATTTTAAGTCAAAAATCTTGAGAAAAGCGCCTTCCATCCTCCCCTGTCCTTGAAATGTACCTTTGAACTACTATTCCCATGCTAACAGCCCTTTCAAGGATGCAGTTTTGTGAGTAAGGTGTTCTTGAGACTATTGAGTAAGGTGTTGTTGAGAGCAAGATTTTGGGGGCACCTGGGTGGCTCAGTCAGTTAAGCGTCTGCCTTCAGCTCAGGTCATGATCTCCAGGTCCTGCGATCCAGCCCTGCACTGGGCTCCCTGCTCCGCGGGCAGCCTGCTTTTCTCTCTCTCCCTGTGCCGCTCCCCAACGCTCATTATCATTCTCTCTCTCAAATAAATAAATAAAATCTTTTTTTTAAGATTTTATTTATTTGACAGAGAGATACACAGCGAGAGGGGAACACAAGCAGGGGGAGTGGGAGAGGGAGAAGCAGGCTTCCCGCGGAGCAGGGAGCCCGATGTGGGGCTCGATCCCAGGACCCTGGGATCAGGACCTGAGCCGAAGGCAGACGCTTAATGACTGAGCCACCCAGGGGCCCCAAATAAATAAACTCTTAAAAAAAAGAGAGAGAGCAAGATTTTGTTGAGAATACATAACTAAACCCAGTTAAGTCCTCTATATAAACTTTTTTTTTTTTTAATAAGTAGAGCCTGATGCAGAGCTCCATCTCACAACCCTGAGACTGTGACCTGAGCAGAAATCAAGAGTCCGATGCTTAACTGACTGAGACACCCAGGTGCCCCTAAACTTTTAAGATTCTAGTGGGTGGGTGTGAAAATCTTCTTGTCTTGGGGCCACTCAAGACAAGCCTCATATGTAAGTTCCCTTGTTTATTAAAACTGCCACCTATCAATCTGGAATCATCTGCTTCTTTCTTTGGTCTTTCCCAGCCCTCTGTGTATGGAGGCCAGTTTCAGATTTCACCTGGGGAACTTCCAAGGTTGCAAACCAACATTATAGCAGTCATAGGAAAATAACATTTTCTCTAAATGTAAAAGTTTTTGAAAGACATACTTCATATTCTAGGAATTTTTCAAAAGAAGATTAAAAACAACTTTAATAGTCACAAAATTCATATACTGTACATTTATAATCTTAAAGATATTCATATGTTAACATATCTTTAAAAGACTGTATAGAAAGGGTGCCTGGGTGGCTCAGTCCATTAAGTGTCCTAACCTTGAGTTTCAGCTCAGGTTATGATTTCAAGAGATCAAGCCTTGTGTTGGGCTCTCCGCTCAACGTGGAGTCTGCTTGAGATTCTCTCTCCCTCTCCTGCTCATTGTCTCTTCACTCTGTCTCTCTCTCTAAAATAAATAAATCTTAAAAAAAAACTGTGTAGAAATATCATACCTTGAGATATATCCAAAGGGGATTTTTCATTTGTGATCACAGAAAGATAATACTTATTTCTGATATGAAATGTTTCAGGAGTTGAGTAAAGTTTTACAGAATTGAAAAAAGATTTACTGTAGATTTTTGTTGTGGATTAAGCAAAACAAACCTATAAATCCCTTTCTTTCATACTGGTTGACTAAAAATAATTTGTAAGAAAAGAAAGAGATTGTATATGACATTGTTACTCTGGGTGCCAAATATAAACTTTTAAATAAATTCACAATAAGATGAGTATTTAAGAGGATAGTTGATAGAAAGAAGTCATTCTTTATTGGTGCCATTATTTATGTTTCTCATTTTCTACAAATTTTCTTGGAGAGATGCTAGATGGAAAAGTAAATTTCAAATGTTATAACACCTGGGCTTCATTAAAATTTTCTAATGAGAAACCTTATACTTACAGATGTACTAAATATTATAGGAATACAAATTGCTGATGATTTTTCATAGTTTTTGAGATTAATAGTACTTATACTTCGTGAGCTCTTTTTTATTATGTTTTTATTATTTCTTTTGAATGCATATCTTATTTTTTACCCAAGCCTGAATAACATCTAAATTATTTCCAACCCAGAATAGTCAGATGGTGTAAAGGAGTGCAAGAACCATACATAAAGTGTTTAAAACAGAATGGCCTGCAGTTATCATTGGAGTTAATGTCATAGAACTGTTATCTGAACCACTTCTCATTTTTATGCCATGGTTTAGAATGTTTTTGTATTTAGTTTGGTCATTGGTATTTATTTATTTATTTATTTTTAAAAGATTTTATTTATTTATTTGACAGAGAAAGAGATAGTGACAGCAGGAACACAAGCAGTGGGGAGTGGGAGAGGGAGAAACAAGCTTCCCGCTGAACAGAGAGACCAATGTAGGGCTCTATCCCAGGACCCTGGGATCATGACCTGAGCCGAAGGCAGATGCCTAACTGACTGAGCCACTCAGGTGCCCCTATTTATTTTTTTTAATAATTTAATTTTCAATGTACTGGGGAAAAAAGCAAAACTTTAGCCACAAATATGAAGATAAATGGCTCTATCACCCACCCTGAGATCTTGTGCAAGTCTCGTGTGTGTGTGTGTGTGTGTGTGTGTGTGTGCATGTAATTGATTTATAGCATTTGCCAATACTCTGGGTCTTAGATTTATTCAAATAATATAAATTTAGGATATACACTCTTTTTGGGGTTTGTTGATTTTTGTCCATCATCAGTTCCAGAGTCTCAAAACTGTGCATGGCAACAGTATATTTGCTTTGGTGAACATAGGTATCAATGACAACTATAACCTGCTTATCATACTTTGAGATATATCCAAAGGGGATTTCTCATTTGTGATCATTGAAAGATAAATACTTATTTCTGATATGAAATGTTTCAGGAGTTGAGTAAAATTTTACAGAATTGAAAAAAGATTTACCACAGATTTTTGTTGTGGATCAAGCAAAACAAACCTATAAATCCCTTTCTTTCATACTGGTTGACTAAAAATAATTTGTAAGAAAAGGAAAAGATTGTATATGACATTGTTACTAAATATTACTAAATATTTCTACCTATGGTTAAAACATCTTTTAAATAAAGATTAAACTTTATTATTTTAAACAACACTGGGATCTAAAATTTCCTAATGACATGTTTATAATACAGTATTCTATAAGTCAATCATTTTCTTATAATCATATTTTTATTGACTGCAAGACACACTGATTTGAAGTAGCATATATATTTATATATATATAAAAGAATAGTGATTTTACACAGATTAATGTAACATTTAATTGCAAATTTATGGTGGAAAGATATTTAAAGTGTAAACACATCCAAATTACATACCTCTTTTATTTGACCTTAGGTTAAAATATTGATAATTAGTATGAGCCATCAGAAATTTGTGGTATTATATCTAAGGGTTTGACAGCCTTGTTTTCTCTATACTGACTTTGCCTCTTATTTCTCATATTCTGATGTTGTTTAGTAGTAGTATATTAGATGCTTTTCCCTAGTAAATGATAAAAGGTCCCAAATTTTGATGTCTAATTAAAATAAATTTAACTTTGCTAGTTAAAAACTAGAACAATCTAGTATTAACTTTATTTTTGGAAATCATATTTGGAATTATACTTTATCCTTAGATTAACTCCAGACATCACTGAAACAACCCATCATGACTAGATGACTTTCAGAGTTTCAATATGGAAGCCCAAATGATAATGAAACCAAAGCCTCACAATTTGAGGTCAAGAAATCTCAGCACAAGGGTGCCTGGGTGGCTTAGATGGTTAAGCGTCTGCCTTTGGCTCAGGTCATGATCCCGGAGTCCTGGGACTGAGTCCCGCATCAGGCTCCCTACTCCTTGGGAGCCTGCTTCTCCCTCTGCCTCTCTCTCTCTCTCTCCCTCTCTCTGTCTCTCATGAATAAGTAAATAAAATCTTTATAAAAAAAAGATCTCAGCACAAATTTTAAATAATATCTATTCTAAATGTTTGTGCCATTTAAAAGTCAACAGTTTCCCTCTTTTCATTATGGCAAATTTATATTTTATTTTTTATTTCGATTCTTTGGCAGTAAAATATGGACTTCTAAACTTGCAAATTCTCAAGTCCGTATTTTAAGTGTGTTTATTGACTGTGTATTTTATGATTCTATATAGCAGTCTGTTCTCTAACTGTTGTATTTTTAAAATATCATTATACTTGGAATAACAAAAAAAAGAAGAGGTATTGCACGAAAAAGGGCAGGGAAGGAAAGGTAGAAGAAAGAAAAGAAAGAATGCTTGGAATTACAAATGGAATAGATCAGAGATGTAGAAGGAAGAGGGATTGCTCAACCACTAAATGGAATAGGATGAAAAAGATGACGTAGAATGCTGGCAAGGAGGAGCTGCAGGAACTAAGGAGAGCTGTGTCTGCCTCTATCACTGAGCAGATGATTGTGGAGACAGGGAAACCAACAAGAGTGCATTCTCAGCCATGTACCTGAGGGCTGATTCTAGTGAGTCTGGAGCCAGCATGCTGGCACTTAATCCTGGTAGCAAACAGTTGTATTTTTCAAACTCAGGCCTATATTAGAATCATAGGGTGGATTAGTTAAAATACAGCTTGCTGGGGCCTGCCCCCAGTTTCTAAGTCAGTAGGTCTGGGGTGAGACTTCAGAATTTGTATTTCCAACATCTTCCTGGGTAATGCTGACCACCCTGATCTGAATCAATCCTTTGAAAATCACCACTATGTGGGATTTACACTCATATGACCCTCCTGCTCTGTTAGTGCTTAGGGGACTGATGACAGGGGAAGACAGCCACCAAATAATGGGTATGGATCAAGGATGCAATAGGCTCTCAGGGTCATTGCTCAAGAATTCATTTAACCCTTCAGTCTGGTGCCCTGATGCACACAAGAATCCAGGGAAGCTCAGACATCACACTTGAGTCCTCCATCTAGGATGGATCTGAAGGATGACTGCTGGGATGGAGTAGATGCTCCTGGTAGATCTGGTGGAAGAGATAAACTACATATGCAGGGTGGGCTTCAGATTCTCTCCTGGACATGGCAGTTGGGAGTAGAACAAGTGTCATATAGGAATGCACCAATGGCACAGAATATAGGAGCCAGAGGGATGGGTTTTGAGAATATGAAGGCCACTACTTTGTTCCACAGCGTGGTGAATGCTGTTGCTCCAAGAATTCACGTGGAGAAAAATCAGAAGAGAAGTGAGATTTACAATGTGAGATGTGACAAAGAGTTTCAGTAAGATAAGGGATAAAAAGTCTACATTTGGCAATAAGGGAACTAATGTTAGAAGAATTTTGGTAAAGTGATCCCGTGGTCCTGGTAGTAACGAGATGGCTTTGGGCTTATGAGGGAATAGATGGAGAAGCAGAGAGCTTTTCAATTGCTTGAGTATGCAAGGGACAAGCTAGAAGATCTGAATACTTTTTGCAATTTATGGATGGAAAAGAAGCTTGAGCATTTTTATCTGCTGAGAAAGATCTAGTAAAGTGAGAGTCTGAAGACACAGGAGGAAAGGGGTAATTAATTCCAGAAGAGGAAGGAGATAACTGATTTTGTAAATTTCTTTAGGAAGTTGGAGGGGTTCTGTGTTCAGAGCATCAAGGAGCTATTAAATGTAACCTGCTATTTCTAAGGTCTTTCTTGGGATTATTGTTATAAGTATGTGGTAATCTATTTTGATATTTTCATTTTGTCTCAGCTATAATGAGAAATTAAATTTGGAGGAGTTTGTGCAAATTTTTATTTCTTCTCAGCTTATACTCAAGGTATTGCTATTTATCATCACTTTCTTTTTGTATACGTCCATTAGGTGAATAATTGGTCACCAACTAAGAAATTTCCCAACACAGACTTTTTTGGTTGTTTGCTTTTGTTCTTGTTGCCTTTTAGGTGGCTTACTTGATTTATTTTTTTCCTATAATATAAAAAGTAGTCTTGGAAGTACCTCAAAGTAAAATGATCAGTTTGATTCAATAAGTGTGTCTGTTTTGTTTGTATGTTTGTTTTTGCTTTTGTCTTTTGTTTTGGTATTCTCTATTTAAGTTAGTATACCAAACTTAAAAAAAAATAGTTTTTAAACATATATTGCATTATTTGTTTCAGAGGTACAGATCTGTGATTCAACAGTCTTGCACAATTCACAGCGCTCACCATAGCACATACCCTCTCCCATGTCTATCACCCAGCCACCCCATCCCTCCCACCCCACCCCCACTCCAGCAACCTTCAGTTTGTTTCCTGAGATTAAGAATTCTTCATATCAGTGAGGTCATATGATACATGTCTTTCTCTGATTGACTTATTTCACTCAGCATAACACTCTCCAGTTCCATCCACATTGTTGCAAATGGCAAGATCTCATTCCTTTTGATGGCTGCATAATATTCCATTGTACATATATACCACATCTTCTTTATCCATTCATCTGTCGATGGACATCTTGGCCGTTTCCACAGTTTGGCTATTGTGGACATTGCTGTTATAAACATCAGGGTGCACATACCCTCGTCAGATCCCTACATGTGTATCTTTGTGGTAAATACCCAGTAGTGCAATTGCTGGATCGTATGGTAGCTCTATTTTCAACTTTTTGAGGAACCTCCATGTTTTCCAGAGTGGTTGCACCAGCTTGCATTCCCATCAACAGTTTAGGAGGGTTCCCCTTTCTCTGCATCCCCACCAACATCTGTCATTTCCTGACTTGTTAATTTTAGCCATTCTGACTTGTGTGAGGTGGTATCTCATTGAGGTTTTGATTTGGATTTCCCTGATGCCGAGCGATGTTGAGCACTTTTTCATCTGTCTGTTGGCCATTTGGATGTCTTCTTTGGAAAAATGTCTGTTCATGTCTTCTGCCCATTTCTTGATTGGATTATTTGTTCTTTGGGTGTTGAGTTTGATAAGTTCTTTATAGACTTTGGATACTAGCCCTTTATCTGATATGTCATTTGGAAATATCTTCTCCCATTCTGTCAGTTGTCTTTTGGTTTTGTGGACTGTTTCTTTTGTTGTGCAAAAGCTTTTTATCTTGATGAAATCCCAATAGTTCATTTTTGCCCTTGCTTCCCTTGCCTTTGGTGATGTTTCTAGGAAGAAGTTGCTGTGGCTGAGGTCAAAGAGGTTGCTGCCTGTGTTCTCCTTTAGGATTTTGATGGACTCCTGTCTCACATTTAGGTCTTTAATGCAATATATGTTAAGAAAAAAAAAAGAAGAAGATAGCAGGAGGGGAAGAATGAAGGGGAGTAAATCGGAGGGGGAGATGAACCATGAGAGACGATGGACTCTGAAAAACAAACTGAGGTTTCTAGAGGGGAGGGGGTGGGGGGATGGGTTATCCTGGTGATGGGTATTAAAGAAGGCACATTCTGCATGGAGCACTGGATGTTATGCACAAACAATGAATCATGGAACACTACATCACAAACTAATGATGTAATGTATGGTGATTAACATAACAATAAAAAAGTTTAAAGAAAAAAAATAAAAAAATAGTATCTGCTTACACATTTCGTGTAAAAGAAAGTGTTAAAACTTGATTGTGGATCAAATCTTAGTTCTACCCTTCAGGAACACTTTCTTGGAAAACTTTATATCTTATCTCCTTTTAAGCTGATTTTTTCCCGCTAAAACATAAATAACAAAGAAATAAATTCTCTTGAACTACTTGACCATTCTGTAGATGGTTCAGAGAAGTCTGAACCATCTATCAGCTGGGCATGTCCTGGGTGTAACTTGCAGGACAAGGGTGGAGTTGCCAGAAAAAGAGAGAGGGGGATATTTGGACCCAGACACAGGGCAAGGTTTTTGTTTTGTTTTGTTTTGTTTTTCCCACTCGAAACAGTGTGAGACTCCATAAGGAGGGAAAAGTGAAGGATGAAAGAGAAGCCAGGGGCTGAAAATGGAAGTTGAAGTAGGATTCCAGTGCTTGGAACCGGTAAAAGCCAACAGATTTTGCTGATTTTATTGCTATTGTGGATTTTTTTCATAAGTCATATGCTAACTAGGACTTGGTTGGAAGGATGAGCGATAGGCACACTTAGGCTAGCTGGGGCATAGGGGTCTTGAGAAGGAGATTGCTAGTCATTTGAAGACTGTTTTTGAGTATTGCAAGAGTTGCTGATTCACGGAAACATCAAGCTTGTCAATCCAGCAATAAGGGTTCTTTGCAGGCTCTCTATCAGACTGGATTGACTGGCTTTGCCTTAGGTGCCAATCATTGTGCTTAAAAGGGGTTGGGCAATAGAAGCTTGGGCAAAAACTTTTGCCTGTGTTATCTACTAATATTTTCACCTTCTTTGTTTGCTTGTTTTTTAGCTAAGTATTTAGTAACTAACGATAAGTCTGCATTTCCAATCTTCTGCTATCGTTAGATTATTTTGACTAAGTTACTGCCAATGATATACAAATAGAAATAAGGTGTACAACTTCAGGGTTGAGCTCTAACGGAAAGAAGATCCCGCCCTCCACTTCTCTTTTCCTTCCCTCCCTCTAACTGAAAATTCTCTATTGCCTGCTCAGTCATGAGATAAGGTGAAAGAGATAAAATGGTTTTGTATGTTTTTTGGTTTGAAGTACTACATTTTGTTTTATTTTGTTACAGCAGTGTATATACTAATCAGCACATTTCTCAAGATGTGTCATCAATTCATTCAACAAGTATTTATTCAATACTACGTGCCTGCCCCTTTTCTAGCAACAGTAAATAAGAGCACAAAGAAAATCCCTACCTTCACAGAGTGTACTTTCTAGTTAAGAAACTACCCAGTAAAAGGATAAATTTTGTGAAATACATAGTTTTTAACTGAGTACTATGGATAAAATATAGTAGGAGTAAGAGAATATTATGAAAAACTATATATTAACAAATTGGAAAATGTAGAAGAAATGCATAAATTCCTAGGAATATATAAACTACCCAAACTGACAGGAAGAAATAGAAAATTTGAACAAATCAATTACCAGCATTAAAATGGATTCAGTAATCAAAAAACTCCCAACAAATAAAAGTCCAGGACCAGATGGCTTCACAGGCGAATTCCACCAAATATTTAAAGAAGAGTTAATGGCTATTCTTTTCAAACTATTTCAAAAAATAGGAAAGGAAGGAAAAGGGGCACCTGCGTGGCTCAGTGGGTTAAGCATGTGCCTTGGCTCAGGTCATGATCCCAAGGTCCTGGGATCCAGCCCCAGTGGGCTCCCTGATCAGTGGGAGCCTGCTTCTCCCTCTCCTGCTGCCCCTCCCCACTGCTTGCTTGTTCTCCCTTGCTCTCTCTCTCTCTCTCAAATGAATAAATAAAATATTTAAAAAAAGAAAAGAAAAGGAAGGAAAACTTCAGATTCATTCTATGCAGCCAGCATTATCTTGATACCACCCAGATAAAGACACCAGTAAAAAAGAGAACTATAGGCCAATATCCCTGACGAATAGAAATGCAAAAATCCTCAATTAAATACTAGCAAAGTGAATTCAACAATAAATTAAAAAAAGCATTCACCTTGATCAAGTGGGATTTATTTCCAATTTGTAAGTTTGTTCAGTATTCACAAATCAATCGACATGATACACTGCACTGATAAAAGAAAGGATAAGAACCATAGGATCCTCTCAGTCAATGTGGAGAAAGCATTTGACAAAGTAAAACATCCATTGATGATAAAAACTCCCAACAAAGTAGGATCAGAGGGAACGTACCTCAATATAAAAAAGGCTATATATGAAAAAATGACAACTAACATCATCCTCAATGAGGAAAAACTGAGAGCTTTTCCCTTAAGGTCAGGAACAAGACAAGGATGTCCACTCTCACCACTTTTATTCAAAATAGTACTGGAAGTCCTAGCCACAGCAGTCAGACAACAAAAAGAAGTAAAATCATCCCAATCAGTACAGAAGAAATAAGGTTTTCACTATTGGTAGATGACATGATACAATACCCAAAAGACTCCACCAAAAAACTGCTAGAACTGATAAAATGAATTCAGTAAAGTCACAGGAAACAAAATCAATGTACAGACATCTGTTGCATTTCTATATACCAATAATAAAGGAGCAGAAAGAGAATTTAAGAAAACATTTACAGCTGAGCCAAAAATAATAAGATGAGAACATTAGTCACACATACAATGGAATATTAGTCATAAAAAGAATGAAATCTTGCCATTTGTGACGACATGGATGGAGCTAGAGAGTATAATGCTAAGCGAAATAAGTCACAGAAAGGCAAATACCACATGACTTCACCAATATGTGGAATTTAAGAAACAAAACAAACAAGCAAAAGGAAAAAAAAAGAGACAAACCAAGAAACAGACTCTTAATTATAGAGAACAAATTGATAATCACCAGTGGGGTTTGGGTTAAATAGGTGATGGGGATTAAGGAGTGAGTGTACTTGTCATGATGAGTACAGGTGATGTATGGAATTGTTGGATCACTCTTTTGTACACCTGAAACTAAAATAACACTATATGTTAACTAACTGGGATTAAAGTGAAAACTTAAAAGAACAAAACAAACAAACAAACAAACAAAAAACCCAAACGAACAAATAAACAAAAAATATAGTAGGAAAATGGGAAGGATAAATGCTAAACGGGAATTGAACTTTAAGATAACATCAACAGAAAAGACCTGACTGAAAAAAGTGATTTTAGAGTTAAATCCTGAAGGAAGTAAGAAAGCAGCCATGCAGACATGGGATAAAGAGAGAACATTCTAGGCAGAGGCCTGATGAGTGGAAAGACTATGAGACCATATTGTGCCTGATATAGTAGGGGGTAAGTGAAGGAGGGAGAGTCATGAGAGATGGGATTAGTGTAATAAGGGGGCCAGTATTGTAAATCATGTTACGGACTATGGATGAAATGTGAAAGCAATGGAGGGCTCCTACTGGATGACATAATTCAATTAATATTTTAAGAGGATTACTCTGACAGATTTGCAGAAAATAAAAAGTTTCAAGAAAAAAGCAGGCAAACCATTTAAGAATCTACTGTAATAACACAGGTGTGAGATGATGCTAAATGGACAGGATGTATTTTAAAGGTAGACCCACCCAAATGGGACACATGAGAGAAATGGTTCATGAAAGATATTTTCAAAGTCTGTGTTATGGAGCACCCGGGTGGCTCAGTTGGTTGTGTCTGGCTTCGGCTCAGGTCATGATCCCAGGGTCCTGGGATCAAGCCCTGCATCAGGCTCCCTGCTCATCAGGGAGACACCCCCACCCCACTTGTGCTCAATGGCTCTCTCCCTCTGTCAAATAAATAAATAAATAAATCTTAAAAAAAGAGACTATGTTATGACTAACTATAAGAATAGAGTTGACATTAACTGAGATGATTAAGGAAAAAAAAGAGTGGTGGCAAGAAAAGCTGATCTTGGGGATGGGAGCCAGGCAATAGTGAAGCTCTGGACATGTTGAGTTTGGGACACCTGTTGGATATCTCAGTGGAGAGGCTGAGTACAGAATGGTATATGTGTCTGGAACGTAGGGGGAATCTGAGATGGAGAAATATTTTAAGAAGTCTTTGGTATGTATACTATATTTTAATTTTAAGACTGGATGAAGTCCCTGGAGATTGAAAGGTAGAAAGGGAAAGACATTCAAGGACTAATCCTGAGGCTTCAGGCTATTCCAACATTCAAGGTCAGAGAGATGAGCAGGAAGCAACAAAAGAGAATGAAGAACGTCGGTAAAAGGTAAGATGAAAACCAGCTGAGTGTGGCATCCAGGATTCTCTGAGGAGAAAATGTAAGGCATGTCTTTCTGGAGCTCTCCTTTCCAGGCTCTGGGTATAGCAAAAGACACAATTGATATGAATAGTATGTTCTACCAGACATGCCACAAGTTAATGGGACCATCAACCCAGTTTAGAATGTCAGAGGTGGATGAAATCATATATAACTAAGCCTAGAATCATAAAACAACTTGATTTAGGCAGAGAGTTGACAATTTTGAAGCGTGACTAAGTCCAGCCCAGAGTGTAGAATATCAAAATTCCTGCAGATCTGTATGGCTTAACCTTTATTTTTTATTTTTTTAAAGTTTTATTTATTTATTCATGAGAAACAGAGGGGGAGAGAGAGAGACAGAGAGAGAAGCAGAGGGAGAAGCAGGCTCCCAAGGAGCAGGGAGCCCGATGTGGGACTCGATCCCAGGACCCTGGGATCATGACCTGAGCCGAAGGCAGACGCTTAGCCATCTGAGCCACCCAGGCGCCCATGTTTTAACCTTTAATTCAACGACATTTGACACCCTGATTAAAAATGTGAAGAACTGGAGATTGTTATGCTGAGCGAAATAAGTCAATCAGAGAAAGACGTGTATCATATGACCTCACTGATAGGAGGAATTCTTAATCTCAGGAAACAAACTGAGGGTTGCTGGAGTGGTGGGGGGTGGGAGGGATGGGGTGGCTGGGTGATAGACATTGGGGAGGGTATGTGCTATGGTGAGCACTGTGAATTGTGGAAGACTGATGAATCACAGACCTGTACCTCTGAAACAATACATTATATGTTAAAAAAAAAAAAAAAGAAGAAGATAGCAGGAGGGGAAGAATGAAGGGGGGAAATCAGAGGTGGAGATGAACCATGAGAGACTATGGACTCTGAGAAACAAACTGAGGGTTCTAGAGGGGAGGGGGTGGGGGGTTGGGTTAGCCTGGTGATGGGTATTAAAGAGGGCACGCTCTGCATGGAGCACTGGGTGTTATACGCAAATAATGAATCATGGAACACTACATCAAAAACTAATGATGTACTGTATGGTGATTAACATAGCATAATTTAAAAAAAAAAAAGAAATGTGAAGAACCTAACCTGAATAGCTCATCAGATAGAACGCCACACTATCATCTTAAAGAGATTAGTTGTGAGAGTAAATTTAAGCAATGATACCTCCCCTTATGAAATGATGTTGGGCCTTTAACAATATGCAGGTACTGATGATGGTCATTAGCCTGTGAATTCCCATGTCATTCATGTGTAAAATTCATAATAAGCAATTTTACTATCTTTACATTGAAATAATATTTACCACTTTAAATGCTAGTTACCTTTTGTATGTTACTGTGTTTTGCCCCCCTCATTTGAAGCCATGTGTCTTAAAGAATGGAATAGTGTTTTTAAACATTTAAACATTTTATACTGCCTTCTTCACCCTTTCTCCTTCTTTTTGCTTTCACAATACTAGTCTTAATGAGAACATTTTCTAAAAACTTTTGTTGTTGTTGATGTTGTTGTTACCATCCTTTTACTTCTTAAAACTCTAAACATATTTTTTGTTAATCATTTGGTAACATAGTCTCTAGCTCTGTTTACCATTATTCTAAGGCTGGTACTGTTATTATTTTGAATACAAGATAAAGATGTTTGCAAAAAACACTGCAATAGTGTGTAAGTTTTAATGAGTTGATTATTGTTCTTTAGCACTACTGATGTGAAGATATTGATAATGTATTCCTCTTTTTAATGTTCTCCAGAAATTCTAAATGAGTTTTGCAATAATTATGAATCTCATCCAAATATCTCATCACTATATTTACTTCATCCTTCAAATGCCAGCTAAAAGAATGATTGATATGTATGAATATTATGTCAGTGGTCACACAAATTTCATTTGTGTGAATCAGTGATAATCTCACCAGTACACTATGACAATGTTTTTATCCTATGCTAGTTTTATAATGTTCATTGAAGTATTCAATTTCTAAAGGAAGCAATAGTGACCCCCCTCCAATGTATAAGGAGGAAAAAGTTAATGGACAGCCTTTTAAATTCATTTAATAAGCAGTGTACTAGCTAAACATACTCTTGAAAATTATTAATAATTAATTAATAATTAATGATAAGTACGGGTGATGCATAGAATTGTTGAATCACTCTTCTGTACACCTGAAACTAAAATAACACTTTATGTTAACTAACTGGGATTAAAGTAAAAACTTAAAAGAAAAAAACAAACAAAAATAATTATTAATTATTATTAATTATTGAAAATTATTAATGGGGAACCTGAAATAACCGTTCACAGGTTTGTTTTTGTATTATTTTGCATTTATTTGTGGTTATGTGATCAATTTTACATTTTATTCATACTATTTATACATAATAGTCATAATATTTTTGTTAAGGGTATATGAATTAATACGCTAAAATCGCCCATATTAATATTTCATAGGGTGTGACTTCTATGTTCCCTCAATTTGTGAGAAATTTCACATTAACTGAAACAGGATTGCCATTTCAAATCATTCTTATGGCTTCCCATAGTCGAAATGAAATGGTCCCTTTGGAACAGCAAACTATCATTGCTATGTCTCTGTTCTCTAAGCAGGAGAAATTGTGGAGTGAGTAGGTGAACATGTATCCTACTGATAACATCTACCCAAGACTAGAAATAAATAGTATAAAATTTTGTGACTCAATCAGAGAATACAAGGAATCCTGTCAGATAGAATTTTGCCCTCTACTATCTCTTTCAATATTGTCTTCTTATTAACCTCTTACTATTGCTTTTTATCATTTTATTTATTTTTTTAAAGATTTTATTTATTTATCTGAGACAGAGAGAGAGAGAGAGTACAAGTGTGGAGGAGGGTCAGGGAAAGAGGGAGAAGCAGACTCTCTGTTGAGCAGAGAGCCAATGTGGGACTTGATCCCAGGACCCTGAGATCATGACGTGAGCCACTTAAAACGATGGAGCCATCTAGGCACCCCTCTTATCATTTGATTTACCTCTAGTGTACAAAAATTAATCTCATCCACATCCTTTTTTTTTAAATTAAAACCTGAAAAGAAATCTCTATGAGGCACTAACAGATTCTGGCATCTCTAAGCCAGCACTATCACATAAAACTCAAGGGAAAATACACTTGGGGTGCAGACAGAAAGCAGGATAAGAATTGGCTAAAAGAAATTTCTATGAGGAAGTAATTATTATTACCCATCCTGTGATCTGATGGGAGAAATATAAGCTATTTACATGAAAAGAATGAGCTTCTTTAACCTAGAGAGGTCTTGTGCAGTAAATGTCAAATATTCCAAAAACCACTTTAGGCATTCATATATTTATACAAACTGTATATTTTTAAAATATATTCTTAGATTTAGATATGAGGGTCTTTGATTCACTATTAAATTTATTTAAATTAAAAAAAATCCAACTTTGTAGAACTACTCAATATAACAGTACGGATTTTGGACCTGCATGAGGAGTACCATTAATTCCGTGGAGAGAAGAATTTTATTTTGAAAAAAAAAAATGAGATTTGTTACAGAATTACATATTTATTACAGAAGTAATCCTCATATAAACTAAGATGTTACACAATGCTGAAGTTAATTCAAATGGTAATATTAAGGTTAATAATTCTATACTCTATAGGGCATGACTTAAAATAACATAAATGAACTTTCATTCATGTGAGGATAATAATTTTTGACATTAAATTTTAAAAAATGAACTGGTGTTAAAATGAATGCAATTATGACCATTTAAAACCGTATTCTCTATTACATCATAGGATAATAGCCATTAAAATATATAGCTAATACTAAATTTAGTCACAAATTCTAAATACCAGGGCAAAAAAAAATCTTTTTTTTTAAGGATTATTTATTTATTTGAGAGAGAGAGAGAGAGAGTAGGGGGAAGGGCAGAAGGAGAGGGAGAGAAGAGGGAGACGGAGAGAAGCAGACTCCCCACAGATCGGGGAGCCCAACACGGGGCTCTATCCCAGTACCCTAAGATCAATACCTGAGTCAAAATCAAGAGTTGGATGCTTAACCAACTGAGCCACTCAGGCATCCCCTGCAAAATCTTCCGCATTATTTCTTGACTAGGTGTGCTAACAGAAATTACTATGTACAATACTAAGTGTAAACCTTGAGAGTGATTAAATTACTTGTTTTCAAAAATCATTTTAACAGTATCTGATTGTCAATTCATCACTTTAATATGATAGAAACATAAATGTAGTCTTCCTTGTTTTTACAAAGGCTCTTTGGGCATAGGTATTAATAATAACTATAATATCTAAAATTTGCATAACTACCTATTATCAGATACTGTGTTTTGCTCCTTCCAAATATTAACTAATTTGATCCCCCACAACCAACTTCTAAGAAAAAATATCATCATCATTTTATACTTAAGAAAATTGAAGCACAGCTGTAAATTACTTTTCCAAAGTCAATCACAGCTAGAAACTGATAGAACAGGAATATAAACTGAGGTAGGCTGGCTCCAGAGTCATTCTTGTTAATCACAATGCTATTGTGCCTTTAAAATTAGATGTAATTTTGAGAAACTTGCATTTTAATGTGCACAGAAATCTATGTACCCATGCTCGTGACCCTCATTTATAGAAACACAAAGCCTACCATGTAAAAAATTGAGGTGTGTACTTTTTAAACCTAAGATAGTTCAGTGGAAATCATTTAACTTTTTATTTTTATGTAGGTGTTTCATCAGCAAGTAATTTTTCTTTAGTTTTCTTTTATTTTTTTGTTTCCAACAACACCTTTGGGGCATTGGTAGAAAAAGCAAGGTTAGTTGATGGTAGTGGTGATCATACGAGATCACAATCCACATGCCTTCAGGGCTCGGGCAGGTAATGAAAATGATTAAATATATAAGACAATAGGGAATAATGGATCCACTGGTAAATTACAGACAGAACAGTCCCTTTCTACACACTTTGAATTCACTGTTTTTACGGTATGCACCGAACAACGAGTCTATGACTGATGTCAGCCTTAGGCCTTCACGTTTGCTGCATATTTCTGCTCTAGAATTATGTAAGTATTCCTCATGATGGTTTAAACGACTTCGATAGAAATTATTTTAGATATGACTATTTGGTTAGATCTCAAGGTGTAACATCAACAGGAATTTCCTTTGTTATTCTTTCTGACAAATTTCAGTAACCTTTATTTTCAGATGGTAAAAGTAATTTTTAAGGAATATGAGAAGGAAAACCTTCCAAAAGACTCTTCTTTCTAAGGCCCAGGAATGTTCCACCCTAAAACATCTGATCTAGTGTGCATTTATTAGGAATTCTTTCAGATGCTCATGCTGTCTTTTCACCAAAGTCTCTCCTGTATTTACAATCATTCTTGGATCATGTCTTTTATGTGTGAGTGTTAGTTAAAACACTGTTTTCCACTGATCTTGGAGCCTACATCCCCACAAAACCAATAGAAATGTTACCTCTTTTTAACTCCAGGATTGCCATTACAAATCATTCTTGTGACGCTTCATAGTAGAAATGAAATGGGGCTTTTTTTCCCCTTCTTTTAGTTCAGAACATAAAATTGCAGTGAACTAGCTTTTGTGTATTATAGCTATTTGTGAACTGGAGCTGTGGTGAACTTCGCTACTCAGTTCTGACTGCTGGCTGTGTGGACTAATCCACAGGACTGAGACTGATGGCAGAGAGACCAGTTAGAGCCTATAATAATCTAAGTAGAAGTAAGGAGGACTGGGACCGAGGAGATAATAAAAAAGGAGTGATAAAAATTGGAAAGTTGGTGTGGATTATTTTAAATCCTTCTCATAGATTTGCTGTTGACCTTTGAGTATTTAAGAAGGAGGTAAGAAAGCAGCCCAAAGAAACCAGCATTTCTGTTTCCAGTGTTTCTGTTTCCTGAGCAATGAATGCCAAGTTGTCCTTTTTTTTTTTTTTTTTCCTGAAGGGAGAAGAACTTAACATACTTGTAAAACAGGACGTAATGCCACTTTGATGAAGCTTTTTCAAGAATAACTAGTACATGAAACATGAGCAATTTGTCTATTTAAGATTTAACTGGGATGGCACCTGGTGTTCAGAAGGATTCATTGACATGAATTTTAAAGTTGAAAATGCTACATAAGCAATCATAAAATATAGACAGTCAAAATAAATGAGACAGTCTCTTAAGGCATAAACTATTCACAGGAAATTTCAACCCTAAAACTATGCAGCCTTTTAAAGTGAGTAATATGGGTATTTCTAGGTCTCATTAGAATGAATTTATTTAATAAAGAACAAACTTTAGTGATAAGCATTCTTTGAAATAACCAAAAGAAAAGCAAGGAAATAATGATGTTGGATTTATAGGTGATTATGGAGATCCTCTGATAAGAATGCTTTTAAAGAAGAAGTGTGATTCTCATCATGTCATATAAGGTTTAAATCCCTTTTAACAGCTGGATCTAGCCAGTTTGTATTTTGGATTAATTATAATCATATACACGCAAAAAAAATTCATCACATCCGGATATATTATTGCTCAGCAAAATTCAGAAAGGCTGGCAAATAGGAGACGACACATTATAGTAAGACTTGATTCTCCACTAGTTTCAAATGCTTATATGGTGAGACCAGGAATTTCTCGGAAATTTCTGTATCGGCAGCTCCAGAAATCTCTCTATGCTTTACAACCCAGTTCTTCAGGTGACAGGATTGTACTTTGATCTCCAGCACGTGCCTGGGGTTTCCACTTTCTCAGAGAGCCCTCCCACTCTCTTCTCTGCACCCAGACTTCAGTTAGTTGCTGCTTTGACCTTGATGGAAGCCTTGGGCACCTCTGGTGGGACTCCGTCCACCTTCCTGTTGTGACCTAAGCTTTTGGCCAGCTCTAGACTCCTAACATTCTGTGGGGCTCCTGTATACCCCAGGGGTGTTTCTCTCAGCTTGGTGCTCTGTCTGGTACAGCCTTCTCTGCTTTGGATACTTGAGGACGATCTTTCAGCACTTTGACCCCGCTCTCAGCCTTCTCCATGACGATGCTGTATATTCAGTAAAGGGCCCGTGGTAAGAATTGGCAGTCTGATGTGGATGCACATTGTGACTAGGGTATTTCAGAATTCTACTCCCTAATCCCAGTCTCACAAGTGGCAGTTTAAATTGTGACAGGTTCTGCTGTCTGTCTTCTTTTTTATGGCAGGTTTTGCTCTTGCATTCACACGGCCCTAGAGTTCAGGGTAGCTATGGGTCACTTCTGCCTTAGGAAATGTTTGTCCCCATGTGGAACTTAGTACCTTGAGCTTTCTTTAAATCCTTAACTCCATGAATGGGCTTTATTTATTTATTTTTTTAAAGATTTTACTTATTCATGAGAAACAGAGAGAGGGAAAGAGAGGCAGAGGGAGAGGGAGAAGCGGGCTCCCACGGAACAGGGAGCCTGATGCGGGACTCGATCCCAGGACCCCGGGATCATGACCTGAGCCGAAGGCAGATGCTTAACTGATTGAGCCACCCCATGAATGGGCTTTAAAACACATATGTTTTTATAGGTTATCTAATTTGTTCTCATTAACTGTAATTGTAAGTAGTTCTGTGAAGACACATTTACATTGTTCCAGTTACTAGAAAATTAAAATTAATATTGTAATAAATTTTATTATAAACATTGTGTGTGTGTGTGTGTGTGTGTGTGTGTGTGTGTGTGTGTGTGTAAATACCTCTTGCGTATATCTTTAGGAATGGAATTCTGGACCATAGAATATATGTAGGTCATACATATTAATTTTACATGCATTTTATACTCCATGAGATATTTTTGTTGCTCTTGCAGTTATGATTTACTTATATTTGCCCACATATTTTTTTCTTTCCATTACTCTATTTCTTAATGATTTTAGGGTTTTTCTCTGTTATCATCTCTTTGTATTGAAAGAACTACTTTTAGTAATTCTTTCAAATGAGAGTCTACTGCTGATGAATTCATTCAGTTTTACTTTGGTTACCAATATTTATTTTTATTCTTCAGTCCAAAAGATATGGGTATAGAATACTACTTGGCAGTCATGTTCTTCCTGGAATTTAAAGGTTATTCCATTGTCTTCTGCCTTTCATCATTTCGGCTGATAAATAGTTAACTGTCAGTTTTATTATTGTTCCATGAAGGCTAAACTTCTCCTAATGCAACCCCCCAGCTGCTTTTCAGATTTTAATTTCTTTTTATCTTATATTTTACTATGCTCAGGTATCTTATGCTTGTTTGCTTATTTGTGTTTCACAACCTGGCATCTATAATTCTTGAATCTACAGATGATACATCTTACCATTTTTAGAAAAATCTCAGCCATTTTTTCTTCAAGTATTACATTAGCATCACTTTCTCTCTTCTGTTTTTCTTCAGTTACAATTACACCAATTAGACCTTATTCCCTGTACACACATTTTATCTTATTCTTCATTCTTTTTTTTCACTTAAAAAATTCTTCTGGTGCTTTATTCTGGATATTTTCTCCTGAACTTTATTCTAATCATCTATTCTTCTTTACCTAATCCATGAATCAGTGATCTTTTTTTGTAAAAGGCTAGATAGTATATATTATGCTTTGTAGGATATACAGGTTAGAAAACTCTGCATTGTAATATAGAAAGAGTCATAGACATTATGTAACCAGGTGGATATGACCATGTTTCAATAAAATATTATCTATCAAGTATGCCATATTTGGACCGTAGTCTTTAATTTGACAATCACATGTCTAATATAACCTATAGAGTTTATAATTTCAATTACTGTATTTCTTATATTTAGAGTTTATATTTGACCATTTTTATAGTCTCTAGTTCTCTAGTGAAGTTTAACATAATACCAAATATTTTCTGAGCACATTAATTGTTATTTTAACATTTGTGTCTAATAATTTCAACATCTGAATCAACTCTGAGTCTAATTCTATTGCTTGTTTTTTTCTCTTAACCATATCTCTTGTTGTGTCTGTTAACTTTTTAGGAAGCTGAAGTCTTTTTTTATTGTTATGTTAATCACCATATATTACATCATTAGTTTTTGATGTAGTGTTCCATGATTCATTGTTTGTGCATAACACCCAGTGCTCCATGCAGAATGTGCCCTCTTTAATACCCATCACCAGGCTAACCCATCCCCCTACCTCCTCCCCTCTAGAACCCTCAGTTTGTTTTTTTTAAATTTTTTTATTGTTATGTTAATCACCATATAATACATCATTTGTTTTTGATGTAGTGTTCCATGATTCATTGTTTGTGCATAACACCCAGTGCTCCATGCAGAATGTGCCCTCTTTAATACCCATCACCAGGCTAACCCATCGCCCCACCCTCTTCCCCTCTAGAACCCTCAGTTTGTTTTTCAGAGTCCATCGTCTCTCATGGTTCGTCTCCCCCTCTGACTTACTCTCCTTCATTCTTCCTCTCCTGCTATCTTCTTCTTTTTCTTTTTTCTTAACATATGTTGCAGGAAGCTGAAGTCTTAATAGGAAAAACTGTAAAGGCTCTAGATGAGACGTTATCTTCAGCATGTAGTTAGCATAGGGACATATCACCTTAACACAAGCCAGGTTAAGCTAGATCAAGGCTGAGTTTTAGAGCTTTTAATACCTGCTGTATTTCTGCTTCTCCCTTATTCCTACGGTTATTTATTCTCAGAACTCCCAAGTGAAAGTCCTGGGAATTTATTAGAAACCCTATTCAGTGGCAAGCCCTACATGCCACATTTTTTCTCCCCTGTACTCTGTGACTGCTGAAAACTACATTTAAGTCTTTACTTCTTTAGTATTGGATTCTGTATGGCTTTTCTCTACCTTCACATCTTATGAATTGGTGAGTGCCTAGAGGAGATATACAGTGCTCACTTACTTGGTCTTTCCCAAAGAGATCTTGTTACTCTATCCTGGCCGTCTTAGAAGCCCTGGACTTCTGGATTTCACCAACCAGTTTTAAGAAATGAGGAGAAACTCTGTTTAGGTTTTCCATCTCTTAGCAGCCATTCTGCTTAGCTTCTCAGCTTCTCTTTCTTATCTTAGAAATGGATATATGCCTTGTAGTGAAGAGTGGCATAGGGTGTCAGGTTCTCCTCAGTGAGTTTCTCTTCTCCTGGGATCATGGCCTTTCAAGTACTGACTTACTTGCTAGCTTTTGAATGCCTTTAAATAGATGTTTGATTTTTGTTGTTTGTTTGCTTGTTTGATTAATTTCCAGATTCTCCGTTTTTTTGTTTTGTTTTGAGAGGACCTTTTAGTCTGCTATAAGCTAGTCCACCATTACAGGGGAATGAAAATTTACCTATTACTTTTTAATCTCTTGAAAATAATTCAACATGATATTTTTCCCTCTTTTTATCACTTTGTGCAGTTTATTTTCAGTTTGCTATGTCAGAGTCATGCTCTGCATTTTTCTTCTCTGCTCTGTGCCTGAGCAGGTCCTTCAAACTATATTACCTACACTCCCTTGCTGCCTGGCTTCCTATTGGGTTTGGAGAGTGGGAAGCACCAACCGGGAATCAAAGCAGGGCAGCTGAGAGGCTGAAACATTCATTCCCTTTCTTCATGGACAGCATTCTCAACCTTTGGCCACAGGTTCTCTGGGGAGGCTGCTCTTAACATAGGTCTAGTTTCCATTTGGTTAAAGTGTCATCATGCTCTGCCCCTTTCATGTACTTTAGGCCTAAGGGTAGATGATGGGGTTTCTTGCTGTTGCTTAAAACTTGGTGTTCAGCTTGACCTTGGTTATTCCCTTCCAATTACCCTTTTAACATCCCCTTAGTTAAGGTTTTATCAGTTAATCTTTTGAATATGCCATCTGCTCAGACCCTGACTGATACACATTCACATTCCTCATTGGGGTAATTTAGAGGGTCTTTTGAGGATATAGAGCTAGGATGGTTAAGTTTTTGTCCCAAACTATGGACTTTTAACTAATGCAGGCTTGTATTCAACAGAGTAGAACCTAAAAGATAATAAAGAGTAATAATTTCATAAAAAAACTCCCGAAATGCAAGTGTGCATTAATGGAAATTGTACAGCTACAAGACACAGGATTAAAAAAAAAACAAAATGTTAGTTATTAAGTAGAACAAGATACATAGTTGTTAAGTAAGATTCCAAGTGGCAATGTACTACAAAGATAAGTCAGTAATTAAAATGCATTGGTCTGGACTAAAATGGGGTGGAAAAAGCTTGACTGGCTTTAGTTTGTCAGTGTCATTGACTTTGAGTATTTTTCATTACTACAACAATTAGTCTAAGATTTGCAGTTCTTCCCTTGACATGCTGACCTTTTCACATTGATTCTTTTTACCTGCTGCTAAGATACAAAATCAATGTAATCAAGCAGGCAAATCACTTGATACTGAAATTGCCTGATAATAGAGGAGAAAATCTAGTTACGCAGTGTCCTTGGATGTGCTTATATATGTATAAAGACAGGCATATAGGCCTACTTTAAAGTAGGCCTGATTTACACTCACATCCTAATATAGGATCTTTATTTTTAAAGGAGTGCTATTGAACAGAAGCCAGTGAGCAGACATGTCAGGTTCACTTTTGATGCCATCCGTCCTTGATGATATCATATGGTATTCCTTTTTCTTTTACTTGTAGAGTAGTTTTGTTAGATTTCCTCCAATCCCCATTTTTCTCCTAGTTCTGCATTTCATCTGACATAGAGCTAGTTGAAACCAGATTTATGATGAAAAATTTTAAAGGGGTGATGCAAAGTGATGTGGACCCCTGGTCATTTTTCTTCCTTTTCCATCTCTTCACTCCTGTGTGGGACATGCTGGTTATTTGAAGTATTAACAGTAGCCCCATCAAGCCCTGTGTTTTTCCTGCCAGAGACCTGGATCTTGTTCACAAAAATCCAAAGCAAATGGTTTTCTCGGTAGGGGTACCCTGACAGAATTCCTTAAGTCATAGTACATTAGCCAACATAGCCATCAATTTATCAGTTAGCTTTAATATACTATTAAACAATCTATATAAAAAATAACTGACTAGAGTACTTGTAAAATCTGTGAAAAATCATATTTATTTATTTATTTAATTATGTTCAGTTAGCCAGCATATAGTACATCATTAGTTTTTGATGTAGTGTTCAACAATTCATCAGTTGCATATAACACCCAGTGCTCATCACATCACGTGCCCTCCTTAATGCCCATCACCTGGTTACCCCATCCCCCCACCCTCCTCCCTTCTGTAACCCTCAGTTTGTTTCCTGGAGTCCAGAGTCTCTCATGGTTTGTCTCCTGCTCTGATTTCTTCCCATTCAGTTTTCCCTCCTTTCCCCTGTGGTCCTCTGTGCTATTCCTTACGTTCCACATAAAAATCATTTTTAGAACACTATGCACTATTTGGAAAGTCTTTACTATTACCTTTTTACCTCCTGAGAGAGAAAATCCTATAGGGATTACTATGACTTAGGTATTTGCTGGAAATTATATTTTATTTAGGTATGTTATCTGTTAATCATTTTCAAGAGTGATAAAACATATATGCTGATTTAAGATGATAGTGCATTTCCTTTTGAATATTTCATCAAAGAAAAGTTTTTTTTATTTTTTTAAATTTTTTTTATTGCAAAGAGAAGTTTTTTAAAGTTACTTTTTAAAATAGTGGTGGTATATTTTATAATCCTTTATTATGAATCCAGGAATCAACCCGGTAACAGGATAATTTAAAAAAATTTACAACACATTTTTCCCTTTGGAAGCAATCTTCACATAACTCATCTATGATAATGATATTACATATTCTCAAAATGTAATGCATTAATGTTAACTGGTGATAAGTTGAGATATTCATTCTTAATGTCTGGTTGGAAACTAGTCCCAGCTTTTAAAAACTGCTGTTTAGCAAATTAAACAAGTCTTATATAGAATAATGTATTTTTATAACTTATCTATAATTCATTCCATGAATAGGGCAGGTGGGGCTAGTTGGAATCATCATTTCAACTAGTGCCTTATATTTGCTGAGATTGGGTCTCATGACTGTAATATAAAAATGCATTCTGACTAAAGACCAGCGTTTATCTCAACTTTTAGTGGAGAAAAAATGATCAGGGTTGGTGTTTAAATTATGAAAACACCAGAATTGAACTGCAATTGAAAAATATATTCTTTTATTAACTTTATTTTTTAAGAGTAGTTGAAGCGGGCGCCTGGGTGGCTCAGTTTGTTAAGTGACTGCCTTCAGCTCAGGTCATGATCCTGGAGTCCCAGGATCGAGTCCCGCATCGGACTCCCTGCTCGGCAGGGAGTCTGCTTCTCCCTCTGACCCTCTCCCCTCTCATGTGTGCTCTCGCTCTCTCTCTCTCTCTCAAATAAATAAATAAAATCTTTAAAAAAAAAAGAGTAGTTGAAGCTTCACAGAAGAAATAGGAAGATAGAGATTTCCCGTCATCACCCACTGCCACATGTGCATGGCCTCCTGCATTATGTTAATTTGTTAATTAACAAATTATGTGCATTTGTTAATAAGGATGAACCTACATTGAACTTCAAAATCACCCACAGTTCAGAATTAACCTTAGGGTTCATGCTTGTTGTTGTATATTCTGTGGGTTTAGACAATCCTATAATGACACACCCATCTTTCTAATATCATACAGAGTAGTTTCACTGCCTTAAAAGTTCTCTGTGCTCTGTGTATTTATCCTTCCTTCTGCCTCCAAACCCATGACAACCACTGATGTTTTTACTATCTCCATATTTTTTTTTCTTTTTCCAGAAACATATAGTTGTAATCATACATATACAGCCTTTTCAGACTGGCTTCTTTCACTTAGTAATATGTACTTAAGGTTCCTCCATGTCTTTTCATGGCTTGATAATTGATTTCTTTTTAGCACTGAATAAAATTCCCTTGTCTGGATGTACTATAGTTATTTTTCCATTTATCTACTACCAAAGATGAATAGATAAAAAACTGATGGGTATCATGGTTGTTATCAAGTTTTGGCAATTATGAATAAAACTGTTTTAAAGATCCATGTGTACATTTTTGTGTGGACATGTTTACAATTTTTTTGAGTAAATGCCAAGAAGAGTGATTGCTGGATCAAATGGTATGTTTAATTTTGTAAGAACCTGTCAAACTATCTTCCAATATCAGCATTGTATGGGAATTCCTATTGCTTCACATCCTCACCAGCAATTGGTGTTATCAGTGTTCCAGACTTTAGTAATTCTATTTAGTATTCTATCTATTCTAATTCTATTCTATTTAGTAATTCTAAGGTCTATTGTGTCATATCTTATGCATTTTTCTGATGGCATATGATGTGGCATAATTTTTTCATATGCTTATTTGATATCTGTATATATCTTTAAGGTCTTCTCTGAGAAATAGGGAAAATAAGAAGACATAAACTCAGTAAGGATAGGAGAGGATGTATTGTTAATTTGAGGAGAAGAGGTCTGGCCTGGTCTTCCAGAAATGTAGAAGAGTGCAACAGAGAAAAGATACTGGGTACCATTAAAGTCCCGTGTGTGGTGAGATGGTGAGATTCAAATCGTGACACAACTCGTGGTAATGTGTTTTTTTCTAGCTGCATGAAGCTTTGTGAGTTCAGACTCCAAGGAGGAGGAAATTTAAACTAAATTTAAACTACGATTGTGACTTATCCAAGCACATAGTTTGAAGGGAGCATAGCATAATGGAGTTATGGGCACATACCTGAAAGAAATTAAAACTTACCATGGAATTTAAGCTAGTAATACGGGAAAGGAAGGCATACGAATGGGGTCATAAAGAACATTGAAAATACAGTAGAAATGATGGATTGAAGGTACAAGTGGGTCTGAGGCATTTTTGGAAATAGAGTACTAGAGGAAGCAAGCTGGCAAATAGGAGATAGTGGTTGGTGAGTGGGATATTTCTGCTGAGTTCTTGAAGCAGTGACAATTATTGGTAATTAAAAATATAGGCATGATTATGTGAGGAGCTGAAGTATGTGGAGGGCAAACCCATTGGAGAAAAGGACATCGAGGAGCTGAGTGAGACACCAAGATCAAAAGTCATCAATGTAGATAATAAAATTATCAAGGATTTTGCATAGAGTTATTGCGGTTATAAGTTTTCAAGGAATAAGAGGAATCACAAAAAAGTAAGAAAAAGGTTATAATTATGGAGGAAGACAGTGAGTATAACAAGGATGGGTAATTCCTGAAGATTATTATCGAGACCATGAAATTTTAAGAAGGAGGAGGGAGAGAGAGCATGATCTTAGCAATGATTAATAGGTCTTGTGACAATTCCTGAAACTCCTGAAGAACAACTACCCTCCTCATTCACCTCCCCTGACCTTCCCCCTGCCATCCAGGCTTTTGTGGGAAGAGTGCAATGGAAGAAATAGCCACCACTGGGGAAGACTTTAGGGGAAGCGATATCCTCAGTGGAGAGGCAGTTTTTAAGTAGGGAAAAATATTGATAAGAATGTTGAGCTAGGGGTTAAAAATATAGGCAGTTTTACCAAAGCTTGATCACGAATTGTGAACATCACTATGCAACAGTTTCAGGAGGTATATGTAGGGGCATTACATAACAGAATGGGAATTTGAGACTAATGTCAACATATTTAGGGGTTAAAACCTAGAAAGTCATTATGCAAATGTAAGAAACTCTGAAGATTTGCTTAGTGTTGCAACATGCTCTGTTTCTCAGAAATAACTTTTAGAAATAGATTCCATTGGTTACTTGTTCGGAAATAATTTGGTTTAGGAATAAAATGATCTGATTGATGAATATTTTGCTTAACTGAGATCATCTCTTCATAAATTAACAAACATTTAAATAATTAGGATAAATAAAATAGAAACATTAAAACTTTTGAGAATTTTTTCATCTCTATTAGAGTACATTTAATGCTTTGAGTTTATATTTATATCTTTTTTAATATATTCTAATTATTACTGCAGACTTTTGATGCAGAAGGATTGGGATGGATGGGTGGCATGATAAGGTTGAATTGACATTAACTCTTTATTAAATCTAAGAAATAATTTTCTGAGTAGTGTTTGTGTGTGTGTGAGAGAGAGACAGAGACAGACAGAGACACAGAGAAAGAAGTAGAGAAGGAGAGAAGTGGAGGGAGATATAGCGCAGATATTTTTCATGATATTTTTTCATCACTGAGTTAAGCAAGCAGTGAGAAAATCACTTTTAGCAATAGAGAGGAGAAGATTGGCAGCTACTGAGTAGAAGAAGCTGGTTAAAAGGGATCAGTAGTCAGAGAAAGAGAGAGAGAACATCTAACAATAGCTACCTAAGTTAAATGGCATTTGAAATTACTGAGATAAGAGACCTTGGTAAAAGTACACCTTGGATCACATTATTTATTGATGGAAATAAAATATTTTATAAGAAGTAAGTTGATAGTGGGAATTTGGGGTTCACTACTTTGAAGAGGACAGGATTATGTTTCAGTAGCACAAGCATAAATTGATACAAAATGTGAGAATAAATGAACTTCTGAACACATTATAAGACAAAAAAGTAAAGATTGGGTGATGTTAGTTTATAATTATTTTTAGAGCTCAAACTACATAACTGAGTGCTGTGTAGAAATAAATTAATATGTCAAATTGTTCTTCAATTTTGATAAGATCTTCAACTATTTTCCAAAGTGATTTTGAATATACTATCTAATATCATTTTCTCTGTGAAGTAATATGTGAATTATTCAAAAAGGTAAAAAAATTAAACCAAGAAAAGAAAAAATTGTGGGCACTGGCAAAAATCACTGATGTGATTTGAATTTGAAGTCCATTAAATGCCATTCAACATTTTTCTACATTAAAAGGAAAAAGTAGAAAGATATAACAATTTCATTTTTTTTTAAGATTTTATTTATTTATTTGAGAGAGAATGAGAAATAGAGAGCACGAGAGGGAAGAGGGTCAGAGAGAGAAGCACACTCCCCGCCGAGCGGGGAGCCCGATGTGGGACTCGATCCCGGGACTCCAGGATCATGACCTGAGCTGAAGGCAGTCGCTTAACCAATGGAGCCACCCAGGCGCCCAAAAGATATAACAATTTTTAATGACCTGTCCTTTTCTCAACACTCTGTTGGTTTTAGGGGGCAAGGAAAAGGACAAACTCTGATCAAGAAAAGCTTTAAACTCACTGTGGGGGCGCCTGGGTGGCTCAGTTGGTTAAGCGACTGCCTTCGGCTCAGGTCATGATCCTGGAGTCCCAGGATCGAGTCCTGCCTCGGGCTCCCTGCTCAGCAGGGAGTCCGCTTCTCCCTCTGACCCTCCCCCCCCGACCCTCCCTCCCCTCATGTGCTCTCTCCATCATTCTCTCTCTCAAATAAATAAATCTTAAAAAAATACTCATTGTGTAACAAATAAGATAACATAAAGTAATTTTTTGTGTGTGCTACCAATTCCTGAGCCTTTACAAGTTCTTGTAAGTCAAATATGCTTGCTTTACATTCACTCCAACTCTGCAGGATTAAGATTCCGTATACCTCTGATCTGCTAAGTCATATCACATATGCATCTAATTTTCAACAACAGAAATTCTGTTGATATGTCTTTTTTGCTCTGATCAGCATTATATGTGTCCTTGCATGCTTATATTTTTGTGCCTTTACAATCACTTTAGTAGGAAATCAGGAAACATATGCTATGTTAAGTTTGCAATATTTAATTCCAAGTACTTTTTAAATATATAAGTAAAAATGAATTAAAATCATAAACCTATTTACTGACAAATGAGGGAAATATTGAAATGTTGCGATTTGTCTTGGTTTTAATACATTAACTAAGATTCATAGTTATAATTTGTTTATATTAACTATGGCAGGCACAATGAAAATAAATGGAGAAAATTCTCTAAAAAGAATCAAAACCAATTATATTTTTACTCTTTCAGAAAATAATTATGACAGATATTCTATGTGAAGAACTTTACTTGGTGATTTGGAGATTATAAAGATGGATTAGACAGTGATCCCTGACTTCGAGGGGCATTGAACTTAGTAAAAGAAATAATCCATGAGATAAATAACCATAAGATTTGATAGAAGAGGCCCCATGCATCAAAGAGTTATGGGTAAAATGTCCTGGGTATTTAGAAAAAAAGAAAGAATGGAGTTTTTTTTCTGAGGGATTTGAAATGCCTCTATGGAAAAATTGGAATGAGGTTGGTCATTAAAGTATAGCTAAAATATGGAGTTGGTGACCGTAGCAAGGGTAAGAATGGACCTACCAAGAAAGAGACAGGAACGTGAATAAATTAAAATTCTGGAACAGGAGGCTCAACTGAGTCAGAGGGTCGGAGATGAAAAGCTGAGTGAAAGATGATGTGGGAAATTGCTTAAATTTGGTTATTTCCTTCTGTAGGCAGTGAGGAGCTTTAAAGATTTAAACAAGGCAATGAGATGATAAGGGCAGTGCATCAAGGGGCACTTGGGTGGCTCAGTTTGTTAAGTGCCTGCCTTTGGCTCAGGTCATGATCCCAGGGTCCTGGGATCGAGCCCCGCATCAGGCTCTCTGCTCATTGGGGAGCCTTCTTCTCCCTGTCCCTCTGCCGGTCTCTCTCTCTCTCTCTCTGTCAAATAAATAAATAAAATCTTAAAAAAAAAAGAGTGGTGCATCAAGATTAGTCCTGTAACTGTTGAATGTTTTATAAAGTGGGGAATTATTATCCAAAAAGTTAAAAGTAAAAATTTCTTTAAATAAATATATTGAATAAATAAATTTATTTATTTAAATACATAACAATTTGGATCTTCTTACCTGGAACAGCAGCCAGTGAGCCATTAACTGGTAGGAACAGTTAAATAGTAATTGAGACAAATTTCCTGGAGACTGAGTGAAGACTAGCGTAAGAATGCAGAAACTCCCGTGGGTAGGCTGTTTTAGTGAGAACCAACTCTATGGTGTGTTTTACTTATACATCCAGAGCATTCTTTGTAACAAAGACTAGTCTCAAGGGGAAAAGTTTTTACAAAAGCCCATTTCTAGGGCTCTAGGATAAGGACATAGTTCTTACTAAAGGATAGTCTAGCTTTCCTATTACTCCCAAAAGGAGAAGAAAAACTACCACTGGAGAAACATTTATGAAAGTCACAAGCTAGAGATACAGGCACACTAAAAGACTAAGATTTCATCATAAGGTAATGGAGTACTTTCCCTCACTGACATCTTGCCAAGACACCAATGAGGTTGATACAATAGTAATTCATTATAATAGAAAGAGATGCAAGACATAGACTCTGAGGAGGTGTATTGAGGGAAACACATAGTTAAGAGGAGAAAGACAAGAGGGACACTAGAAGAGAAGTACCACTGATATGCAAGAAAAGAAAAAAAAAGGAATTATTTAGATGCCCACATAAAACTAGAAAAAGAGGTGTTAAAGAACAAATGCAGCAAATAGAAATAATTAGGATAAATAAAATAGAAACATTAAAACTGTTTTGAGAATATTTCATCTTTCTTTATTAGAAGTAAATTTATAGCTTTTGAGTTGATATATATATATCCTATTAATTCTGTTTCTTTGAAGAACCCTAATAAACTGTGTTTATTCATAGATGACAATATTATATAAGCAGAAAATCCCAATAAATTGACAAGAAAATTTCCAGCACTATAAGCAAAGGTACAAGACAATATAGCTTACAAGAATAATACACAAAATTACTTGTTTTCCCATATACCTCAATGAACAATTAGAATTTACTTTAAAGAAACAAAGTCATTTACAGTATCACCAACCAAATGAAACACTTAGGTGTAAATCTAACAAAATATTTACAGAATCTAAGTGAAAGGAATACAACTTAAATGAAAGAAATAAAGTGATCTAAGTAAATGGAGAAATATGCCAGGTACATAGGTAGGAAGACTCAATATTATTTACATGTAATTCTTCCCAGTTTTATCTATAGGTTCAGTGTAATCCCAATCAAAATCAGGGCAAGCTACTTTTTAAAATAGACTTCATTTTTTGGAGAAGTTTTAGGTTCCCAGCAAAATTTAGTAGAAGATACTGAGACTTCCCATATACCCTTTACCCTCACACATGCAGAGCCTCCCCCATTACCCCAAATCCTGGACCAGAATGGCACATTTGTTATAATTGATGAACATGCATCGATGCATCATAATTACCTAAAATCCATAGTTTACACTTCTGATGTTTTACATTCTATGGGTGTGGACAAATGTATAATTAACCTGTGTCTACCATTATGGTATCATACAGAATAATTTCAATGACCTAAAAATTCTCTGTATTTTGCCTATTCATCCTCCCTTTCCACTAACCCTGGTCACCCACTGACATTCTTTTCTAATTCTATCATTTTTCTCCCCAGAATGTCCTATTGTTGGAATCATATAGTACATAGCCTTTTCAGATTGGCTTTTTTCACTTAGTAACATGCATTTAAGATTCTTCCATGCATTTTTTTTTTAAGATTTTATTTATTTGACAGAGAGAGACACAGCAAAAGAGGGAACACAAGTAGGGGGAGTGGGAGAGGGAGAAGCAGGCTTCCCACGGAGCAGGGAGCCCAATGCAGCGCTCGATCCCAGGACCCTGGGATCATGACCTGAGCCAAAGGCAGATGCCTAACGACTGAGCCACCAGGCGTCCCGTTCCATGTATTTTTATAGCTTGATAACTCATTTCTTTTTAGTGCTAAATAATAGTTATCTGGATATGCCACAGTTTATCTATTCACCTACTGGAGGACATCTTGGTTGGTTCTAAGTTGTGGCAATTACGAATAGATTTTCCATAAACGTCCATGTGTAGTTTTTTGTGTGGATATAAATTTTCAACTCATTTGGTAAATACCAAGGAGAGTGGTTGCTGAATTATAGGTAAGATTGTATTTAGTTTTGTATAAAACTGACAAATTGTCTTCCAAAGTGTCTATACCATTTTGCATTTCCATCAGCAATGGATTGGAGTTCCTTTTGCTTCACATTCTTGCCAGCAGTTGATGTTGTCAGTGTTTTGGGTTTTGGTCACTCTAATGTGTGTAGTGCTATGTTGTTTTAATTTGCAATTCTCTGAATACATATGATGTGGAACAGTTTTTCATATGCTTATTTTCCAACTATATACCTTCTTTAGTGATGTGTCTATTCAGAGCTTTTGCCCATTTTTAAATCAGGTTGTTTCTTTTCTTTTTTTTATTATGCTAATCACCATACATTACATTAGTTTTTTTTTTAACATATAATGTATTATTTGTTTCAGAGGTACAGGTCTGTGATTCAACAGTCTTACACAATTCACAGCACTCACCATAGCACACACGCTCCCCAATGTCTATCACCCAGCCACCCCATTCCTCCCACCCCCCACCACTCCAGCAACCCTCAGTTTGTTTCCTGAGATTAAGAATTCCTCATATCAGTGAGATCATATGATACATGTCTTTCTCTGATTGACTTACTCGCTCAGCATAATACCGTCCAGTTCCAACCACATCGTTGCAAATGGCAACATTTCATTCCTTTTGATGGCTGCGTAATATTCCATTTTGTATATATACCACATCTTCTTTATCCATTCATCTGTTGATGGACATCTTGGCTCTTTCCATAGTTTGGCTATTGTGGACACTGCTGCTATAAACATTGGGGTGCACATACCCCTTTGGATCCCACAGTTGTATCTTTGGGGTGAATACCCATAATGCAATTGCTGGGTCGTACGGTAGCTCTATTTTCAACTTTTTGAGGAACCTTCATACTGTTTTCCAGAGTGGCTGCACCAGCTTGCCTTTCCACCAACAGTGTAGGAGGGTTCCCCTTTCTCCGCATCCCGCCAACATCTATCATTTCCTGACTTGTTGATTTTAGCCATTCTGACTGGTGTGAGGTGGTATCTCATTGAGGTTTTGATTTGGATTTCCCTGATGCCGAGCAATGTTGAGCACTTTTTCATGTGTCTGTTGGCCATTTGGATGTCTTCTTTGGAAAAAATGTCTGTTCATGTCTCTACCTAGAGCAATCTTACACATTTAATGCAATCCCTATCAAAATACCATCAACTTTTTTCACAGAAATGGAACAAATAATCCTAAAATTTGTATGGAACCAGAAAAGACCCCTAATAGCCAGAAGAATGTTGAAAAAGAAAAGCAAAGCTGGTGGCATCACAATTCCGGACTTCCAGCTCTATTACAAAGCTGTCATCATCAAGACAGTATGGTTCTGACACAATAACAGACACATAGATCAATGGAACAGAATCGAGAGCCCAGAAATGGACCCTCAACTCTAGGGTCAACTAATCTTCGACAAAGCAGGAAAGAATGTCCTGTGGAAAAAAGACAGCCTCTTCAACAAATGGTGTTGGGAAAATTGGACAGCCACATGCAGAAGAATGAAACTGGACCATTTCCTTACACCACACACAAAAATAGACTCCAAATGGTTGAAAGACCCCAATGTGAGACAGGAGTCCATCAACATCTTAAAAGAGAACACAGGCAGCAACCTCTTTGACCTCAGCTGCAGCAACTTCTTCCTAGAAACATCACCAAAGGCAAGGGAAACAAGGGCAAAAATGAACCATTGGGACTTCATCAAGATAAAAAGCTTTTGCATAGCAAAAGAAACAGTCCACAAAACTAAAAGACAACCGACAGAATGGGAGAAGATATTTGCAAATGACATGTCAGATAAAGGGCTAGTATCCAAAACATATAAAGAACTTACCAAACTCAACACCGAAAGAACAAATGATCCAACCAAGAAATAAATCAGGTTGTTTTTTGTTGAGTTTTATGAGGTTTTCTCTTCTCTTCTTTTCTCTTCTTTCTTTCTTTCTTTTTTTTTTTTTTGGTATGTTTTGGATATAGTCTTTTGTCAGATATGTGTTTTGCAAGTATTTCTCCCAGGCTGTGGCTTGTTTTCTCATTTTCCTAAGAAAACTATTTTTTACTATATAGAAAAACGGATTCTAAACTTCTACCTTAATATAGAAAGTTAAAACACTTAGAAGAATTAACACAATACTGAAGAAGGAAAACAAACTTGGAAGACTTACACTACCATATTAGAGGAATTACTGTATAGCTACTGTAATGCAGACAGTATGATATTGGCAAAAACAATACATATATTGGTGTCTTCATCCACTTAGGATGCTATAACAAAATACCACAGACTGGGTAGATTGTAAACAACAGAAATTTATTTTGCCAGTTCTGGAGGCTGGAAGTCCAAGATCAAGCTACCATTCTGGTGAGCACCCTTTTCCAGGTTCATAGCTGGTGACTTCTCACCATGTCCTCGCATAATGGAAGAAGGCAAAGGATCTTTCTGGAGCCTCTTTTATGAGGCACTAGTCCTATTGATGAGGGATCCACTTTTTTGACCTAAGCAATTCCCAATATTCTACCTTCTAATACCATAATTTTGAAGGGTTAAGATTTTAACACATGAATTTTGGGGATAACAAACATTCAGACCATTGCAATAGGTCAAGGAAACAGAAGAGTCTAGAAATAGACCAAAACAAATATATGAACTGATCTATGACAAAAGAGTTGAGTCAATTTAATGGAGAAAAGAACAGTATTTTCAACAAATAATGCTGGAACAATTGGAGGTCTAATTGCAAAAAAAATAAACAAACAAAAAAAGACTTAAATACAGACTTTTCACAGAAGTTACTTGAAATAGATCATAGGCCTAAATGCAAAAGCACAACTATAAATCTTCTTAAAGGAAGTATAGGAAAAAATACATTACTTTGGGCTTAGAGATCAGGTTTTAGATACAACACTGAAAACATGATCTGTGAAAGAAAAAAAAATGATAAAGTGGACTTTATTAAAGCTAAAAAACATTTGCCCTGTCAAACTCACTAAAAGGGAAAGAAAGATAAGCCACAAATTAGTAGAAAATATTTGCAAAAAATATATCTACTAAAGGACTTGTATCCATTATTAACAAAGGGCTATTAAAACTCAACAATAAGAAAACAGATCCATTTAAAAATGGACAAAAATATGAACAGACACTTCACCAAAATGATGAAGAGGTGCCAATTAATCATATGATAAGAAGCTCAACATCACTTGTCAGTAGGTAATTTAAAATTAAGTGAACAATTAAATACCATCTATGTACCTGTTAAAATGGCTAAAATTTGAAACAAACTGACTTCAACTGTTGGTAAGGGTGCAGAGCAATAATAATTCTCATTCATTTGCTGTTGGGAATGCAAAGTGTTACAGCCACTTTGAAAGACAGTTGGGCACTTCTTACTAAATGAATCTTATCAGGATCCATCAATTACATCCCCAGGTATTTACTCAGCTTATTTAAAAACTTATATCCACAAAAATATTGTACATGAATGTTTATGGCAGATTTATTCATAATCATCAAAAGCCGTAAGTAACCACGATGTCTTTCAATAGATGAATGTATAAATAATGTACACATATATAGTGGAATATTACTCAACAATAAAAGGAAATGAACGATCAAACCAAGAAAAGACATAGGTGACTGGAAATGCCTAGTGCTAAGGCTCTGTAAGATGTTATTAATAGCAGAAACTGGATGAGGGGTATACAGGAACAATCTTTACTATATTTTCAATTTTCTATAAATCTAATACTGTTTTGTAATAGAAATTTCATTTTAAAAGTTAAACATATTAGAGGCTATCTCAATATATTTTGGAATCATGAATTAAGGCTAGCCATGGAAATTTCATGATGTGTTGTCCTCTGTTTCCCTCGAAATCAAAAGAAGAAAGTAAAAACAGAAATTAAAGTAATATCCAGATTCTTGGAATCATCATGCTATTGAAATCTCCATGTTTCTTAGGCTCATCTGGTGAATTAAGTGGAGAAAACTCATGTAGTTATTAAAGTATAAGTTTTTCAAAATTGTCAACTCTTCATGGTGTCATGATAGCTTATCCTTCTAAGCAGAATTCTTAGAAGCAGAGCTATCTTAACTGTTGAGAGGCTTTTTTTTTTTCATATTTGGTAAGATCAACAAAAATTCCCTGGTTTCAAATATGGTAAATTGAATTACCTGATAATTATACATATATTAATATTACACAGAAAAAATTTAAATACATACCTTTTATGTCTTCATTATGTATGATGTGGTAATCTAGTAGTTGAATGGATTAATAGAATTTAATCTTTGAATTCCTGTAATCATATGCTACAGTGATTTAGAATGATGATCCCCCAAATTCATATTTCAGAGCAATAAAAATTGCTAATTGTTGCTTTTACTCTATATTGCTTGTGTTCTGCAAACACAATAGTTTACTTGATTCAGTTTGTATTTGAAATTTAAAATGAATGATGATATGATATCTTGCAAGTCAATCATTTAAATTGATTATGACATCAGTGTTTGAATTTTTTATGGAGTCTTAAAAAGAAGTGTTTTCCTTTCTATGGAATTTTAAGGAATTTTGTTAGATTTTTTTCTTTTTATTTATTGCACTAATCTTATAGCTGTCAGTAAGGAGAATCTAGGAGCTGACAGTTTTATTGTGACTATTGATTACATATATTTTTTTCTGATTTTTAAAATTTATCTTATGAGCATCATATTCCAAACCTAGATTTTGCATTTATATTAACAATATTTGAAGAAAATACATATTTACAAACTATTTTGTTACTAGAAGCTTTAGGGTTAAACTTCCTTTTCAGTATGGGGTGTTATGTTCTTTATTAATTTTCCAAATAGATATTTGTGGAAAAGAGATGAGGAGATACTGAAAAAGTGATAATATCTTGGTTAGTCTGTTTATAATTACATTTGCATATACTTTATAGCTTAAGAAATTTATCACAATTGTTTTTTTTTCACAGAAGCCATAGATCAAACTCTTACTTATTTTTAGACTATGGTAAATAAATATACATCATTTTGCTTGTGTAAATAATCGAAATAAGTCAATCAGAGAAAAACATGTATCACATGACCTCACTGATATGAGGAATTCTCAATCTCAGGAAACAAACTGAGGTTTGCTGGAGTGGTGGGGGGTGGGAGAGATGGGGTGCCTGGGTGATAGACACTGGGGAGGGTATGTGCTATGGTGAGCGCTGTGAATTGTGTAAGACTGTTGAATCACAGATCTGTACTTCTGAAACAAATAATACATTATATGTTAAAAAAAAGAAGAAGAAGATAGCAGGAGGGGAAGAATGAAGGGGGAAAATCGGAGGGGGAGATGAACCATGAGAGACTATGGACTCTGAAAAAAAACTGAGGGTTCTAGAGGGGAGGGAGGTGGGGGGGTTAGGTTAGCTTGGTGATGGGTATTAAGGAGGGCACGTTCTGCATGGAGCACTGGGTGTTATACGCGAACAATGAATCATGGAACACTACATCAAAAATTAATGATGTAATGTATGGTGATTAACATAACATAATAAAAAATAAATAAATGAAAGTGGACAAAAAATAATCACTTTTAATTATAATTTACTATGAGGAAAGTAGAAGTAAAGAATTCCCCTTTTATGGAAACTGTAATCGCTGATCTTAAGGGGTTTCCCCCTTAGTATCATAAGCAGATCCTTATTGATGTGCCTTCTGGATCCTTTCCTTCTGATTTCCCTATGTAATAGTCCCAGACTCCTCCCTGATCCTTATATACTCCTGCTAAGCATTCTCTTTTTATTTTAACGGCTTCCAGTCAATTATCTCTCCTCAAAATTACTGCATTGATCTGACTTAAAATCCATTTGAAACTTACAGTGATTTGGTTTTGATCTTCTTTTTAATTTAGGTAGCTCTTGATTCTTTATGGAAATTGGGAACAGTGATAGCTCAGAGAATAAATTACCAGAATATTCTAAACACTAACTTTAGCTTTCAATGTCTTCTTTCAATGTCTTTGTCACTATTTTTGCAAACTTCCTGTTCTGTTCTGTGCAGATGGTAAAGTTCTGCATCTTTTTTACTTCATTTCTCTATACACCGAGGGAGATGCTGATAAGTAGTAAAATGTCCAACAGTGAAGAATAATGGAGAGAATTTTTCATTCAAAAGCTTGAGTAATCCATAAATTAATAGCCAACTCCTAAAATTATTACCTTTACCAACCCTGAAGATTTCTCCAATCCACAATGTGGTCTCTTTTTCAATTTTGATAGTCCTCATAGTGTCAAGTAAACAATAAGAGTTTTTCTTGTTTGTCTGTGAATTCCATTTTTTACCTTTCCAAATCATTTGTAAGTTTTATAAAATCTTACATATAAATGATAGAACTATTCCAAAAAAATATTAATTGGTGGTTATGATTCTGTTCAATTATTTCAGTATTTTTCTACTATCAACATCATCCATCCTAAGTTATTAAATCTTAAAACTTTGAGATGTTGTCTATCACAAGGGAAAAATGTATTATTTACTTTGTTTTATTGCACCTGCCATACTGTATCATAATCATTTAAAAATCGTAGATGGGATACTTTTTGTTTGTTTTGGTGACTGAGTCCAATTTGTATTGTGAATAATTAGTGAATATTATAAGCAATTAAAATAATATATTCCTTATTTTTATGTCTGTTTTATTTTATTACATCCTAAAGCCCAAATAAATAAGTATGTAATATAATTTCAGGTATAAATGCTATCTGGAAAATGAAATCAGTCTAAATGGATAGAGAGTGATGGGGCAATTTCAGTAAGGGTGAGAGAATGCATATTCTGAGATAGTGAGGTCTGATAAATGAGTGTAAAGCTCTGGAATAGGAACAATTATGATTTGTTCATGAGTGTCGCTAGCGTGGATGAAGAAGAGAATGAATAGAGATAAGCTCCAAAAGGAAGGCAAGGGGCAGACTATTTAGGACCTTGTACAACAGATGTTGACCACTCATGCAAACCATTGAATAATAAATTGGAAATGAAAACTCCTTGCCCCCCCCCCCCCCAGTTCTCAAGGAACATCAGGGACAGTTTCTGGTGAATAGGAATAATTTATAAATGAAATGTTTGGGACTTAAATAAATCAGTAACAATAAATAAAAGGGGGAATAATCCTTGAGAATCATTTCAAGCACACCTCCTTCCCCTCCTGCTACCACTGCTGAACTATCAATTTAGAAAGAAATTATATGTTACTTCAAGTTTTATTTCATCTTCTTTTCTATAAATATGATGTAGTTATCCATCTATCGGGGTTTTCTGAATGGCTTCTAGTTTACTAATTGTCTAAGTGTTTTAGTGTCTCTAATCAGTTATTTAACATATTCTAGGGTGCCTGAGTGGCTCAGTCGGTTAAGCATCTGCCTTTGGCTCAGGTCATGATGTCGGGGTCCTAGGATCGAGCCCCTAGTGAGGCTCCCTGTTCAGCAGGGAGCCTGCTTCTCCTTTTCTGTCTGCCTACAGCTCCCCCTGCATGTGCTCTCTCTTTATCTCTCTGTCAATAAATAAAATCTTAAAAAGATAACATATTCTATTAGATTTTAATGTTTACATTTATTTAACTTATTTCAAGAAATTCTATTGGTTCTTTTCAATTCTTTGTAACATAGTTCTTTGTTGCTTGCTTTTTTGTATAATTATTTATCTTGATGTCTTTAATACATAAGCATTTTGTATTATTAATCTCATAACCTAATGTATGAAACTTTGGGTTATGAAGACTTAAACTCTTTTGTTAGTTATTAATTATGTTTTCTTTGTCTTAGCCTTGTTTGGCTTGTTTCTTCATTTTTTTTAATATAATTAAGAATTTGTTAAACTTAGTCTCAGGAATACTGAGGAACTTACCTTGGTCATGCTTTTATCTTAAAGAAGATTTGTGCAGATTCAATATCTGGGTCTACTTTAATTGGCTATCTCAGTTTAGAGGTTCCTAAAAGTGTTGGTAGTGTGTATTAATGCATGGGGTGCATAGGGCCCATGTAAGAGAAAATCTATGGTTACAAATTACAACAGAGAGTATTATTATTATTATTGATGTTTTTAATTTTTTGCATAAAGAGGATTTCTTATTGGTTCTTTCTTGCCTGTACCTGGGGTTTTTATAGCTCCACCCTTTATAATATGTAATTACTCATTTTAAGTATCTTGACTTTTAAAAAAATTTTTATTTATTTATTTATTTTTAAGATTTTATTTATTTATTTGACAGAGAGAGAGAGAAAGACAGCGAGAGAGGGAACACAAGCAGGGGGAGTAGGAGAGGGAGAAGCAGGCTTCCCGCTGAGCAGGGAGCCTGACACAGGGCTCGATCCCAGGACCCTGGGATCATGATCTGAGGAGAAGGCAGACACTCAATGACTGAGCCACCCAGGTGCCCCAGTATCTTGACTTTTTTTTTAGAGCCTCTAACTCAACTGCTCTAAATAATGCAAACACAGAGTTTAGACTACTATACTCCTTATGTGGCTAAAACAATTCTGAGATTCTAGGTTCCCAATACTTGTCAGTTCTTCCAAAGTAGCCTAAATTTTGTGTTTCTTTCAGCGTATTGATTTAACATCATATGTGTGTGTGTGTGTGTGTGTGTGTGTGTGTGTGTGTGTGTATTTGCCTTTGGAGATTTCTTGCAAGCTCAGTAATACATTCAACAGTATGTTTCCTACAGTTTATCCACCAACCAGATATTTTATGGATGCAAGATCTCTCAGACCATCTAGTCTTTTCATGGATATATGCAGGTTTTATGATGTTAATTTCTGTTATCTATAAAGCTGATTGCTTATAATTGGTATTTGATGAATATTTACTGTAACAGGCTAAGTTAAAATTTTTAAACATTTTCACTAACTTTTTGTAAAAAAAAAATAATTCCTTCTTTTCTTTCTTTCTCTGTTATTTTATTCTTATTCATCTTTCCTCTTACCATCTTACTATCCTCTTACTGTCCTACTATTTTCATTAGAGGGAAAAATTTCTATAATTTAATTTTATAATTATTCAGCAAAATATGAGGTTAAAAATTGTTTCTTCTAGAACATAAGTAATTAGGAAATGGGTAGGGAGAAATGGATAGTTGGAAGATTTTCACTATCTTTATTCTTTAGAATTTTGTTATTATCTGTCCATAGTGTCACAAAAATTTTATGTTATTTTATGTCTTTATGTTATTCTCTATGATTCATAAGACTGCATGTGTTTCTGATGGAAGCGTTGCGTATAACCAACAAAACTTTGTGTCCACTATTCCATTAAACAAAACTACATCCTAGTGAGGGATGTGAATTTCATACTTCTAATAATATATGAATAGAAATAGTATTAATATTTAAGTATCAGTATTTAGTCTAGAGAGTGATTTTACATTTTAAATAACCCTGTGAGGTAGATATTGATATCAATATTTGACAAATGAAGAAATCAAATCCCGAGAGTCAATATAAGCTTATCACATAATTAATAATTAACAAGGGTGTAATTCCATGCTAACTTTCAATATCTCTGATCCTGCAGACATTTAACACTTGATTATCAAATAATAACTCAGTATCTGATTAGTGCTTGTAATCAGTTTGTTGCCATAATACACTATTTGTTTGTGATATTACATAGGTATTTAAACATTTCAGTAATTTAATATGAGTGGAATACATTTTTTGTTGTTGTTGTTTGAGGCAAAAGAAAATGAGAGAGGCTTTCCGGGTCAGTCCCTTAGGGGACAGTTGTAGCAGTTTAGTGTGAAATGCTTGAAACACGTGATGTTTTTAACTGTCACATTTAATTCTTATAAGTTTTGGCCAAGTATGAAGCAACAGGAATCAGAGGCATTTTTATGTGGTTGAAAACTGGCTGATTTTTTTAGTTGTTAAAGTGTTAAAGGCAGTGATTCTTGATCTCTGAAATATGTCCTCATTTCCATTTAACCTTTTTTTGTTATTTAGATCTGAATTATTTGTTGTAACAATGTAATGTTAATTTTGAGGTTATTACTTTTGGATTTTAAAACACTCGAGTCTACTTATACTTGGTAGTGAAATTCTTTTAAAAATATCCATATCTTCTTATAATTCCTCAGAAATTAAAAAAATATGTGACAAAATATATTTACAGAGACTTCATCAAAGAGGAGATATGGATAGCAAATAAGCACATGAAGAGTTGATTGGCTTTATTAGTCATTATAGAAATTCAAATTAAAACTAAAATGAAATACCATTATATACCATTGAATACCATGAAATACCATTAAATGTCATTATAATTAGAGTAGCAAGGAAAAAAAATAATAATCCCAAGTGCTGATGAAGATTCAAAACAATCGTAACTCTTATACATTGCTTGGTGGGAATATAAAATGGTTCAACCAAAATGGAAAACAATTTGTCAGTTTCTAATGAAGTTAAACCTACCCTCTTAGGACTCAGCCATCCTACTTTTAAGTATTTATCTTACAGAGATGAAGACACTTGTCTACACGAAAACGTGTCAAAAATATGCATAGCAGCTTATTCATAATTATCCCAAATTGAAAACTACCCAAATGTCCCCCAGCTGATGAATGGATATATAAGTTGTGGTATACACATACGATTGGATATTAGTCATATCAATAAAAAGAAAATAAAAGAGTGACTCTTGACACATATAATAATATGGATGAATCCTAAAAGTATGCCAAAAGAAAGATGCCAGAATTGCAAGTTTACATATTCTATGATTCCATTTAAATAACATTTTGGAAAAGACAAAACTGTCAGGTCAAAAACAGGTCAAGGGTCACCAAGACTTGGGGAAAGGAGGTTGACTACAACGGGCTATGAGAGGACACTTTTAGGTGACAGACACCTCTGTATCTTGATCGTGGTAGTATTTACATATCTGCATACACTTGATAAAACTCATTGATCTATAAACTTAAAAGAGTGAACATTAGGCATGTAAATTATGCTTCGATAAATCTGACAAAATAAAATATTCATGATTTTATTTTTTCAAAAGTCTTATTTGTGGATTTAAAAATTCCCAAATATACTGAATGAGTGGAATTAAGTATTATGGGCCGAAGCTGCCAAGACCTCAATTTTAGACTTTGTTTAAAAGGCATGTAAAAAAAATAATAATAAAAAATAAAAGGCATGTAAATTTTGCAAGAAAAAAAAAAAGGGTGCCTGGATGGCTCAGTTGGTTAAGCATCAGACTCTTGGTTTCATCTCAGGTCATGATCTCAGGATCCTAAGATCCAGCCCCAGCCCTGAGTAGGCCCTGTGGGGAGCCTGCTTGAGGATTCTCTCCATCTTGCCCCTCCCCCAAGTGTGTGTGTGTGCGGGCGCACTCTCCTTCTGTCTCTCAAATAAATAAATAAATCCTTTAAAAAAAAAAGGCATGTAAATTTTCAAAAGTAACCAATCAGAAAATAACTTCTGTATCATGTAAGGGTTAAAGGAATTAGAAAACAAAAACACACAAAACAAAACAAATTTGATTATTGCTTCATTCAGTAAACATTTATTGAGGATTTTTAAGGCCAGATACTGCTCTAGGCATTGTAGATACAGACGAAAGGCACACTGACCGCCCTCAAGGAATTCATTATTTAGTTGGGGCACAACTAAATAAACAGTTAAAATACAGTGTGATTAAAACCATTCACCATAAAGGAGCCCTTTTACTTCAGTCTTGGAAATGGAAGATGTTACTGTATGATTTTGAAAAACTCTTTAGTCAAATACATCTGAGTTCAAATCTCAGCTCTATCACTTGTCTAACATTGTATCGTTAGGTAGATTACTCATCACTCGAAGCCTCGGTTCCTTTGTCTATAAAATGGGGAGAATAACAATTACCAGTTCACTAATGCATACTCTTTTTTATTTTTATTGAAACATAATTGACATACAATAGTAGATTAGTTTCATGTGTACAGCACCCTGATTAGATATTTGTATACATTGCAAGATGGTTACCACAAGTCTAGTCACCATCTGTCACAATATGAAATTAATACAATAGTATCAACTGTGTTCCATGCTGTGCTTTATATCCCCATGACTTATTTATTTTATAACTGGAAGTTGGTACCTTTTTTTTAAGATTTTATTTATTTATTTGAGAGAGAATGAGAGAGAGAGAGAGAGAGCATGAGAAGGGGGAGGGTCAGAGGGGGAAGCGGACTCCCGGCTGAGCAGGGAGCCCGATGCGGGACTCAATCCCGAGACTCCAGGATCATGACCTGAGTTGAAGGCAGTCGCTTAACCAACTGAGCCACCCAGGCGCCCCTGGAAGTTGGTACCTCTTGATCCCCTTCACCGATCCCAACTCCCTTCCCCTCTGACAATCACCACTCTGCTCCTGTATCTATGAGTCTGGACGTTTTCTTCTCTTTGTTGTTATTGTTGTTTTTTGATATGTGTATATATTCCACATGTAAGTGAAATCATGTTTATTTGTCCCTATCTGACATATTTCAAAAGGCCCATCCATGCTGTTACAAGTGGCAGGATTTTGTTTAATTTTTATGCCTGAGTAGTGTGTGTGTGCATGTATATATATATATATCTCACATTTTCCTTGTCCATTCATCTATCAGTGGACGCTTAGGTTGGTTCCATATCTTGGCTATTGTAAATAATGCTGAGATGAACATAGGGATTCTTATATCTTTTTGAGTTAATATTTGTTTTCTTTGGATAGATATACAGAAGTATAATTGCTGCATCATATGGTAGTTCTAAATTGATGTTTTTAAAAATCAGAAAAAAATAAATATTGGCAAACTAAAATTCAAAAAGTAAGATGAAACTCATGAGGCCTTAACTAGTCACTTTCTGTTGAAAGCCTTCCCTAGACATCCTATCTGAAATTGCAGCATCCCAGATATTTCTTATGTCCTTTCTGGCTTTTTTGTCTGCTTTACCAAATATGCTACCTCAAATATTATGCAAAAGGGCAGGAGCAGGGGGGGAGGGGCAGAAGGAGAAGCAGGCTCCCCGCTGAACAAGGAACCCACCGCGGAGCCCTATCCCAGGACTCTGAGATCATGACCTGAGCCAAAGGCAGAGGCTTAACTGAGCCACCCAGGTGCCCTTCAAATATTGTGTTTTCAAGTTATTTTTAATCTTTATTGTAAATTACATATGAGAAGGTTTTATTTATTATACTTATATAACATCAGCACCTAATAACTAAGCATAAGTTTAATATGTATTTATTGAATGAATTAACAAATTCTTGAACACAATTAGTAAGCTTGGTTTTTGACATACAAACAATAACTACAAAAAGAAACAATTCATCCTTTAGTGCATAGCAACATATTTAAGTGACCAAAACTAAACCACATATTTACAACCTGCTTAATACAACTGCAAGAACTGTGAAGATATGAATCATTATCAAATGTAATTAACAGCTACTATAAAATGAAATTTTAAAGAATGCGAAGAGTTATAATGCCTGAATTGACCTTAAAAATGCAAATGATTCATTCAGATCATATAAATATTTCAAAGTTCTTATTTGCAAGACAGCCTATGTGGTTTCCTTCATGGTTAGAAAAATTTCTTAAAGTTTGCTGGCCTTTCCTCAGCAGAGTTCCGAGATAAGATGAAGCTCTAAAATCTTTTTTTTTTTTAAGATTTTATTTATTTGACAGAGAGAGACACAGCAAGAGAGGGAACACAAGCAGGGGGAGAAGGAGAGGGAGAAGCAGGCTTCTCACAGAGCAGGCAGCCTGATGCGGGGCTTGATCTGGGAACCCTGTGATCCTGACCTGAGCCGAAGGCAGACGCTTAACGACTGAGCCACCCAGGCGCCCTGAAGCTCTAAAATCTTAAAGCAGTGACTCTAAAAGGAAGATCACAGACAGGAGAATCAATATCACCTGGAAGCTTACAAGAAATGTAAATTCTCAAGCCCCATCCAAGATCAATGTTTTATTTTATTTTTATTTGAAAGAGAGAGAGTAAGAGAGAGAGAGAGAGCACAAGTAGGGGAAGGGGCAGAGGGAGAGGGAGAAGCAGACTCTCCTGCTGAGCAGAGAGCCTGATGTGGGGCTCCATCCCAGGACCCCGGGATCATGACCAGAGCCGAAGGCAGACACTTAACCGACTGAGCCACCCAGTTGCCACCCAAGACCAGTTTAATCTGAACCACTGAAGGTTGGTTCCAGAAATTTGTTCTAAAAGTCCTCCAGGTGATTCCATTTGAACTAAAGTTTGTGACTGTCTTAAGGGATCCATTACGTGTTAATTTTTCTGTAACACATTTCAAATGGTGCTAGTTATATGTCATCCTTAGGCGAAATTAAGAAAATAGTCATTTTTCTTTTTGCTTCTGAAATATTTCTTCTGGAATAATTTGCCTTCCTCTTGAATGACATCATTCAAAAATCCCCTTAGTGTTGTGTGTTGGTAGTAAATACTATTGTCTTTTGATTCCATAAAAACCCAACAGAAAAAAGAAAAAAAAAAGAAAAGAAAAAGAAACAATCTATATTTACATCACTGATTTTATTAAGAGCAGTTGTAATAGCTAAAAACATAAAGCTTTGATTTGGATTATAAATAAGCAATGTTCTGAAACAGTGTGTTCCAGGATTCTATCATGAAATGGCATTTTAGCTCCCTAGTATGTGGAAAGTAAACGAAACATGAAAAAATGAAGTATCTTCCATGTCAATAATGGTGTTTACTTTATATATGATAACTTGAAATAAAGTCAATAACCTGGGGCGATTTATGGCAGGAGCAGTCTCAGATGGCATGTAATCACCATTGAACAGTTCTAAATGAGACTGAATGGTTCCCAACATTTATTTTGTGAGAAATGTTGTAAGATTTGTTTAAGCACCTAAGGGAAAAGGAACAGAGATGCCTTGGGATAAGATTTGTGGATGAAGTAGGTTCTGTTGCCACTAATAGTAGAAAAAGTAAATTTCCTATCAGTGATTTTTGCAGTAACCTTAATATATTTATTTCAAAAGTCAGAAGAATTACACTCTGTATTTTGATAGGGTAGTGATGCTACATTTTTTTTAATATTACATCATAATATAATGGTTAGGAAAGCAGAAACTGAGGATCTTCTGCCTACATTCAGATTCTGGCTCTGAAATCAAGCTCTGTGATCTTAGACCTGTTATTTATTTAATCTTTATGTTGCGATTTTCTCATCCATAGAATGGACATAATAGTAACACCATACCTTCTAGGTTTGTTATGATTATTAAATGAGTTAAGATATTAAGTTACTTCAAATACCCTTGGATCAGAGTATGCATCATACAAGTAATAAACAAAATGATGTGCAGAGAAGTTACCTAGATAAATATAAGAAAACGTTTCTTAACTATATACCTATATATGTAGGTGGGTCAAATACATTCTGTCCTTTTTGCATCATTATTGTAATCTGGGTAGTTAATTTCAACAATGAACATTTATTAGTAAGCACCCACAATATATATCAATTTTTGAAGTTGTTAAAATTCATACCTGAAATAGTTTCTATTTATTATATATTCCCTAATTCAGTGATCAAATATTTCTTAATCAACTGTTTGTGTATGACATTGTGCTAGAGAATGTAGAAGATATGAAAAGAATGAAAAGTTGTTAGTCTTTAGGAGCTTTTTAGTTTGGTAAATTAGATATAGATGCAATACAGCAGATAACTAACATATGTGGAAGGTGAATCCTTCCATCTTAAACAGGAAAAATAGTGACAATTTTAATGACATTTCCTCAGAGCTTGGGAGGATAAAGGACAATCGACTCTTACAAAAATTCTGTGAGATAAAAAGATGATTGTTATTCCCATTTAATAATTGTGAGAATGACAAATCAGAAATTGTAAGGTAACTTTCCAAGTTACAGAGCCTGTCACAGTTGACAAAACTCGGAACTGTATTCAGACTTATTTGATTCCAAAGCAGATCCTTTCTTGTTTACTTCATATATAAAAGGATGACAGAAATAAAATCAATTTCAACTTCCACAATAGCATCCTTTTGTTTTAACCTCTGTTATGTCTTATTGGTTGATTTTTAGTGACTGGAGAGTACTGAGTCCTTAGGTCTCACTTCAGTAAATGAATGTATTATATGTAACCATGATGTAATTAATGTTGCTCATTTTGCAATAACAAAACAAGAACTGAAATTAAATTCTTCTGATGTACTATTATGGTAGAGTATCGTATTTCCTATAGTCCTTGGGGAAATATTAAAACCAATGAACTCAGTATTAACTTTACCGTTTTATTATATTTGTTAATGAATAGATAAAATAAGATAAAAGAATCACTTGTATATATTGGTGAAGAAATGTAAAAATAAAGTTTCCAATGAGAATTTAAAGGCTTTCTAATATCCAGGTAGGCCAAATATCCTACTCTGTCCTTCCTTTCTGCATTATCATTGTAATCTAAATAATTTATTTATCCTAACAATGGATTTTTTTTTATGAAGCTTCTATAATACATTGCATGTCATGATGTGTCTGACAGAAATATCTACATCATAATGAAATGTAGTTTGTGTTCTGGGAAAGTAGTGGGAAAATATATCAGTTCTACTTTGAGGTAGTAAGGACTTAGCATAATGCCAAAGGAGTTGACATTTGTATGGGGTCTTTAAAAAATGGAGTGTGTCTCCCCAAGTACAGATAGTAAGAGAAGGCATTTTTTGGGGACACAATATGACACAAAATGAAAGTCCATGCTATGCACTGGAATGTGTATATACAATGGATTCCTTCTTTTTTGACTATGACGCATCTTCAACCATGTCAATTGATTTATCTTTATAAAGCATAAATTTCATCATATTTCTTTTTTTTTCCATTAAGAGAAAAATAACCTCTAATTAAATAAGTAATAAAATCCACAGTTTTAGAATTGCAACCAGGATAATATTAGCTCTGAAAGTTTAGAAAATTCTTCCTTGTATTACAAAGTTGGCTTGCTGTAACTTCTAAGACATCCTAGTTCTGGTCCATATATTGATGTGGTGATAGTTATATCATCAACATCAACAACAACAACAACAACAACAACAACTACTACTAATTAAAGAATTCTACTCTCTGCCAGGCATTGTAATTGGAATTTTATATAAATTATCCCATTTAATCTTTACCTCAGTCTTCCAGGTTGGCTATGACACTTTTTGGCAAATGAGGAAATTGACACACAGTGATTAAATAGTTGTCTTGAGTCAAATCACTATTAAGTCAGGACATACATGTTTCAATTTAGGATTGCTTGATTTTAAAACCATCATACATCTTGAAAATGGCTGTGGAAAGAACATTGAAACTTAATGTAGCAGTCTTGGTCTAAATTTAACTCTTGCCTTTTAACAGCCCATACAACCTTTCTGCATACTTGCCACAGCTCTGTCCAGTTTGATAAGCAATTTAATAATGAATGAAACTGTCTTTTGGGTTTTTTTCTCTCTCCCTCATTTTTTCTTTCTCTCTCTCTCTCTTTTTAAGATTTGTTTATTTGAGAGAGAGAGAGTGTGTGTGTTTGCAAGAGGCGGGGAGGGGCAAAGGGAGAGGGGAGCAGAAACTCAAACAGACTGCATTCTGAGCCCGGAGCCCAATGTGGGGCTAGATCTCAGGACCCTGACACTGATATGAGCCAAAACCAAGAGTCAATCACTTTAATGGACTGCACCACCCAGATGCCCCTCTTTCTCTTTTAAATTCTTTTGTTCAAGATAAGCATCTAAATTCATACAGTCATTCTTCATAGGACAGGTTTCCTGGATTCTACAATGAGACCAGGGAAGAAGAAACTTTGGCTATTACTTCCTTTAATCCTGACATTTTGCTTCCTTGCATTAGAGTTTTTATTGAGGTCATTGTTAACCATGTCACATGGTTGACTTATATAAGCTTGCAGTCAAATAAACTAATCACCCTGGACCCCCCTGGACAAAAGGAGGGGGAGAGAGGCAACAAAAGATTCTTTAATTTATAAGGCCCTCACTGCCAAACCAAACTCCCACAGTCAGTTTGTACCTACAAGATATTTGTCATGTAATAGGCTCCTATTTATGATTATCCTCATTGTTGATGTATTTATAACTTCACTGTCACAGTTTAACATTTTAGTATGGGACTTTAAAAATTATAATTTGTTGATTACCATGAATAAATATGTAATTTATATTTGTTTTTATTCTAACTTTCCCCAAAGACACCAAGATGTAGAGAGAATTATCAGGAGGGTAGGCACTTTAAGGCACTCCCTATGCTCTTTTAATATGGGTCACCATAAGACTTCCTGCTCCCTATGAAAGGGAATTTAGACAATTTCAAGACCAAAAGCCATACTAGTAATTATTATGACATTTTTGGTCACACAGTCACATAGGTAAGGATGATTGTAAAAGCAGTGTCAAGATAATCCTTCTGGACTATGCAAGTTCTATGCAGATTTTAGTGGACGTAAATGTGCTAACCTCAGGGCTATGCAGTGACATAGAGTACAAATAATGGGCTTATTCTCAGAGAGGCAAGAAATATAAATGAGAGATATATATAAAAAAGGAAATTTTCACAGAAAAAATTAAAAAGGAGGAAAATGATAGGGGAAGATCAATATGCCGTAGTTTCTTATGGTAGAACAAATGTTATCTGTCCCTCCCTTTGAAGACTGATAGATATTGTAATTTCCAGCATATTCAAATAATTCTTGTCTGTATCTTTTAACAACTTTTAATTTAACTGAAAATTTAGAAACCTAGTATTGAGTTCTTGTGCAAGTGTATTAGCAGCACATGAAACTTGAACCCAATTATCATACGACGATAATCTTCATAAGTTCCACATTTCACAAACAGAAGATTTGTTCTCCATACTTGAAGTGACCTTGGAAAACATCTGACTCCTCTGTGAAACAGTCACCCAAATTACAGACACTTCATATCAATAGAAAACTCAGCCTAATTCACGTGATGGATCATTATTTAATATTTAATGATTTTAGCTGAAAAAAGTAATATAGCAATTTAGGTTTACATGCCCTGCAGTGAAAGAAATTAACTTCTGGAACCCCATGTTATAAGTGATATTCACGAAAATATGAACAAAGAAAACCAAGAATTTGTATGCATTTCTATTACTCTTTTTATCACTATCTTTCTGAAATTAATCTTAATATACATTTTGTTAATGGCTTTTCACATCATTCACGCAGACTCATTAATACTCTGCTGAATTACATAACCCAGTTTGACTAGAGGGTTTCAAGTGGACAATTTTACCAGCAAAAGTCCTAAGCTAGGCCTGCCCTGAATACAAGTATACTACAGTGAATCTGAAATGAAGGGCTGATCTTGTTGTATAAACAAAATGGTGATATGGTACTTCCCAAAGTTTAACAGTCTCTGCATACAGACACCAGGTTGTATACTTGGCTATTTTGCAGATGGGGGTACTGAGAAAGAAACTGCCAGTCTGCTTCATCCAAGCACAGTCAGGAATGCTGATAGTTGAACTGATTGGGTTTATTTATCATCATAGCAAGGGAGAATACACACCATGGGAAACTGTTGGGTATTTTAGTAAGAGGGTGTCATAAAGATACTGATCAGGATTTGGCTTTGATTGGGTAATCCTGGAAAGGGTCTAAGGAAGTGGAGATTCACTTTGGATTGGGTGTTGTCAGGAAGTGGGGGCAACTCTATGGTCTATCTCAACAGATCTTACCTACAGGGAGAAAAGTCTAGAGGGAGGATAAAGCTGTAATTAGAAAGGAAGTAGCAGTCATTCATTTAGCAGAAGAGGAAGATATTTTGTATTTTGTAGTTTGTACAGTGACTTTGACGAAAATGTTTTATGAGATTGTTAATATCCAACAGAAAAGTATGCCTTAGCTGTAAGTCAGGAAAGTATGCAATAATACTGAGACCAAGTCAGGTAATTTCTGGATGTTAGGACTGTCCTTTCTTTCCTTCCCTTTCCTTCCTTCCTTCCTTCCTTCCTTCCTTCCTTCCTTCCTTCCTTCCTTCCTTCCTTCCTTCCTTTCTCTCCTTCTCTCTTCCCTTCTCTCTCTCTTAATGGAAAAAAAAAAAAAAGCCCTGCTAGCTTGGCACTCTTTTGGGATTGGTGTTGCTACTGTTAAGAACTCATTATAGGGCAAGAGAGGCCACTGCTCCCTCAACCTCACCAAGAGGTGAGAACAAAAAGTCTTAAGCCATATTCTGCCAAATTTACCAAATTCATTTTAGTCAGCAGGCACAAAAACTGTCATACTACCTGCTCGTATGTGCTTGGAAACCCTTGCATCCTCAATCCTCAGAATCTAACAAGCTCCTTACAGGAGAGGTTCCCACTGAGAAGAACACAGTGATGTAAAGCACAGCTCACAGAACTTTTTTCGGTGAAGGGCCAGGTGTGTGTGTGTGTGTATGGGTATATATATATATATATATATATATTAGGTTTTCTGTGTGATGTGGTCTCTGTCACAACAACTAAACTCTGCTGTTGAAGTCCCCAAAGAAGCTGGAAGACAATATGTAAACCAATGAGCTGTGTTCCAATGTAACTTTATTTACAAAACAGTCAGGGGGCCTTTTTCTGGCCTGTGGGCTGTAGTTTTCAGAACCCTGATGAGGAGGTGAGATCAGCCCATCTTCTGGTCATATGGGGCAACTTCTTCTGTGAAAGGATATACAGAACCAAACAGATCTCACAAGGGCCTTAGGACTCATGGACTTTCTTTCTTCCTTTTTAAAAAAAAATCTTCTTTTGTTTTAAGATTTACTTATTTATTTAAGAGAGAGGGAGAGAGAGAGAGAGAAAGAGAATGAGTGTGGGGAGGGGCAAAGGGAGAAGGAACGAGAGAATCCACAAGCAGACTGTGCTGAGTGCAGAGCTGGATGAAGGGCTCCATCCCAGGACCCTGAGATCATGACCTGGGCCCAAACCAAGAGTTGGACACTTAACTGCCTGAGTCATCCCAGGCCCCGTTCTTAAAAAAAAAAAAAAAAAAAAAAAAAAAGTTTATTTTTGAGAGAGTGTGTGAGAGAGTGAGCAGGGGCAGGGGTAGAGGGAGAGAGAAATGCAAGCAGATTCTGCACTGAGCACAGGAGCCTGATGTGGGGCTGGATTCCATGACCCCAGACCATGACCTGAGCCAAAACCAAGAGTAGGACCCCCAATCGACCTGACCTGTACCACCCAGGCACCCCAGGGCTCATGCAGTTTCTATCTGGCATATGAATATCATATGGTAAATTAATGAACTATCTTATGTAGATTTTCATCCCAAAATCTGCAGTGAGTCCACAGCTGTCCCTACAATGTTGATTCTTGTTTAGGGTAATTCAAATTCTAATTAATCACCCCCAGAGTTTATACAAACTTAAGTTAACTGTGATTCAGACTATTCTTACCAAAGTACTTTAAATTAAATTACATTCAGATGATTTATCTATTAGACTTTTGTTTGTTAGGATAGAAATTCCCTCTGGTACCTTAAGTATTAGATATTGAATATGGAGATGCATGTATTGATAAGAAAGACACACAGGGAATTAATGGGAAGAGCAAGAACCATACTACATTTCGTCTTTAGGAAGGGTGGTTGGAAAGGAATGTCATTCAGGATGAGACAGGAGCTGCTCAATTTCTGTTTTGTTTTGTTTTTCTATCTTTTAATATGACTCAATTCTGCTCTTTCTCTGATCCCACTGCTTTATTCAGTACGTATCCTTTTGCTTTCAAAACTTCGTATTAGTCATATGTTTTACTTATGCATCCTTTTGGCTTTCTTCTAACTTTGGCTCTGTCATTGCCTCTCTCTTTCAGGTATTCCCACTGGTGTTCCTGCTTCCAAATATTTAGTTTTTCATACAGTCCCCATTCACATTCTCCAGAGGGAGAGTTATTTGACAGAACATGAAACTGTGGTGAAAGAACTTTTCTGCTCTTGTTTGTTTTTTATTTATTTTTTATTTTTTTAAAGATTTTTTATTTATTTATTCATGAGAGACAGAGAGAGAGAGAGAGGCAGAGGGAGAAGCAGGCTCCCAAGGAGCAGGGAGCCCGATGTGGGACTCGATCCCAGGACTCCGGGATCGTGACCTGAGCCGAAGGCAGACGCCCAACCATCTGAGCCACCCAGGCGCCCGCTCTTGTTTGTTTTTTAAACAAAAGTTTTTTGGGGAGTGGGGGCTCTATATAGTATAATGTCTTTTTTTCCATATTAGCTAGACATTAACATCTTACATATTAATATACCAAATTACAATTCCATGTATGAGTGAGTGAGTGAGTGAGTGAGTGAATGAATGAACTACAAGTTGAAGCTATGAAAGTATTAACTTTCATTGTCAGGGGAGTGCTGACAATTTTTAATTTTAAAATTATTTGGGAGTCCAAAAGAAAACAGTAAAGCTTTATTCATTTGAGAGCTCATTAAATGCCAGAAACTGAGCTTGGTATATTTTCATGTTCCATTATTTAATATCCACAAAAGCCCTGTAAGGGTGATATCATCCAGAGTTTTTCATTTGAAGAAATTGAAGCTAAAATTGTGTAGCTTTTTTTTTAGTATACTTCACTAGTTAATTGTGGAACTAGACGTTTTATCCATGGCTATATTATTCCTAAACTTTCTGCTGTACCGTGTTGCCCCAAAAGCCTGAACAGTGGCAGGAACAGGAATTTATGGGGTGAGCTTCCTAAAATTGCCTAGAAGATAGTGTTTCATCATCAAGACAAGAAGTGGCATAGAATACAGCAATCACAATGACTCCTTTCGATTTTCCATGTGGGTGCTTCAGCCTATCCTTACTGACAGGAAGTAATCACAACTTGTTTTTAGGTGTCAGGTAGGTGGAGGTAAATATTATGGTTTTATTTCCAAAATCGGAGACAAAATTGCATGGCAGATGATAGATTTTTGCCATTTCACTTATGCTTCTATATCTCACACTTAACCCAATCCCCTCAAGCTGCCCTATAGATTTCCAAACACTCTGCGTAGACTTCTTTCCAGGGCTCTGCTCTCCTAAAATGACTTTGAAAATTCCCTTGCCCTTTATATTTCCCTTTGGTGCAGGCATGGGAGGAAAGGTCATTCCCATTACTGAGAATCTAGTACTACTAACATTACTGTAATTGCTTTTTAGGAATGACTGATTGCATGCACTCAGGGGACATTTGCAATATAAAATGAGAGTTTATCAATCCGAATAACAAATTACTGGGAGTGTTAGAAACTTGTTTGCAGGTGGCATTCCCAGGGTCACTTGACCTCGTTAAACTATCTCTCACTTCCGTGGCTCCTAGTACAACAGAACATATGTCCCTAGATTGGGACGACACTGGTAGGAAACTGCCCCTTCCCACTTAAGAATGTGGAATATCTTACCATAAGAAATTGACTATTAGGGACAAATATGGTTATATCTAAGGGTGAAAACATGAATAATCAGGTTGAAGAAATTGTAGGAGTGGAGAACATTTGTAGAAGGAGAATTTGCCATCGACGCATTTGCAAGAGCCCTTCTAAGTGAGGGATTACCTGCTTCCCGCCAGAGAGATTTTCTTACCTTTTTCGTTACAGAGATTTTTAACTATTCACTGCTTTTTCAACTGTCTGAACCCTTTTATCTTTATAGGACATATATCTTACCGTGAAGCTGACAAACACAGTTCTGATCTAATGTAATACCTACATTAGAGTACGTTTTATATATCATATCACTAAGTCCATGAACAGCTATGCTAACGTATGAAGTAACTCAGCACTGCTCGAAACACATTCCTGTTGCCAGCACCATAAAATCCTATTTACTTTTGCTTAAAAGTGTTTGATATTGAATTTGCTTCCCCCCGGACTGTAATTAACAACATTCTCAACTGCTTACAAGATTCAATTGACTGGCAATATTAATCACACAACACAGAGAAACTGGCTATTGCATTTGATTTTTTTCCTATGTGTTCTTGGCATCTAATCACTGATTAAAACTAAGGAAATGGCTCTTTTCACCATGTTCTGTGGACATCTATTTTCTCGGTTTGTTTAGTCTACCCCCCCCTTTCCCTCCATGTTGGATCTTGCTTCTAAATTTCTACAGACATGGAATAAAACCAAGAAGCAGTATTTCTTGTCAAGAGGAACAGTTTATTCCAGATAATTAAATCCAATAATGTTCAAAGAAAACACAGCAAGGGACATAAATTAGGTTCCATCAAGGGATATAGGTCGTTCCTCATGAATGGATACTGACAAAACAATTTTGTGTGAAGCTTTGAAAAGTCATTAATAGTTTTGAAAGTTTTGCAAACTAGCACATTTTGTAGAAGAAAGCAACAAGGTTTAGTTTTGTGTTTTTAAAATGTACTTCAGACATTCACAAAAGTTTCATATTTATATTTGACAGTATTTTTGAGCTTGCACCTAAGATTTCTGCACACATACTCTTATGAAAACTAGGGTAGATTTTTCTTTTTTTTTTTTTTCCCTCACATTTGCCCAAATGCCATTTGGAGAAACAAAGAATACAGTGTAAATATCAAAATACAATAAATTTTTAAAAAAGGTATCTTTCCAATGATTATAGAATCTCTTTATTATTCATAAACATTATATAGAACTGTAATATGTAATAGCACCAATGTCAGACTCTAAACTCTAGGAAGACAATGACGCTTTATTTTATTCACTGATTTTACCTTCTTCCTTAGAACTGGAGAATAATAAATAAATCAACGAACACAAATAATTTAGGAATTCCAACTTAAATTATTTTGCTCACTGATTTATTTATTATTAGGTTGGAATTCCTAAATTATTTTGCATGACAGATTGCTACTTGCATTTGGAAATTAACTAACAAAATTAAAACTTAGGAAATGGAAGCATAATAAAAGTGTTTAAGAGAATGGACTCCAGAAGCAGGTGGTTTGGGTTTGTCCCTGGCTGGGAGACGAGTCTCATAGCCTTTCTTCATCTGTAAATTGAGGTAAAGAATTATACCTATATCACAGGGTAATTACAATGTTTAAAGAATGACTGGTATAGAGTAATTACTTTATTAGAAATTGTGGTGAATTTATTGTTATTAGTCTATGATTCTGGACTTTGTGTAGGTATTAAGGACTCATGCAAATATACCAATGTCGTAATGTTTCTGGAAGCCATGTGACAACCTTAAGACATTTAGACTGGCTTTGAATCTGCAAGTAAAGGGAAAATATATATCTTGCAGTAGAAAATCTGAATTTTTGGTTATGAATTTACCTATCTGCCTAGCCACCGTATCTATTCTATACCACCCACCCCATCACCATTCCTTTCTAACATACCTGATCCTCCTACACCTGCATACACACACACACACACACACACACAATTATGATTAGTGATTCTGGCACACATAGATACACACTTACATTATGATCCCATATTCTGAAACTACTTGCAGTTTTCTGACTTCTCTGTGCTTTCTTGTGTCTACCTACATGTCTTTTAATTTGCTGGTGCTTCTGCATGACACATCTCTGTTTGCCCTTTTTCAAGCTGCAGTTCTCAGGCTATGTACTCTGACCCTGATTATATCAGGATGAAACAGATTTAACACTTTGTATACACTATGTTCCTACCATGACTGTGTCTTTATAGACTGTAAATTACATGAGAAGAGAGACTATATCTATGTCTTTTCATCTTCTAGTGGCCAATCTACCATGTACCATGTACCATCTACCATGGTACCTGGCACGTAAAAAGTGTTACATGAACATTTGCCTAAAAACACCTTTCCTCCCCTCTCTCTCTCCCTCCCTTATCTCCTTACTTCCTTATTTCTTTCCATTTTTTTCTCTCTTCCTTTTATAAATGGGCTTAATACAATAATTAAGTGTAATAAAAGATGAAACCAAATATATGAAATATATTACAGTGGTTACTAATATTAATTTTTTCTTCCATGCTATTTAAAACTTACTTTGGGCCTTATTAAAGGACAAATGAGGAGCCCAGATCACCAATAAAACTAGACATTATTTGTTAAACATTACCATTGAGCCATGTTAAAAAGTTGTTCGTTTTTGTGTACATTCAGAAAAAGGAAAAAGGAAGCAGAATTGTATATTCTATATCTCAGATGTGTAAAACTTTCTCTTAAACGTAAAACATCTGTAATATAGTATTTCTTGTTTTACATCAGATTATTCTAAGTGGAATCTTGTTCTCTTAAAAATGTTCTGGTGATTTGAGCTACTTTTACATGTAAGTGTCAGATTTTACTTCAATCTCTTATGTGTGGACTTGATATAACTCTGGTAATTTGATTTTTGCTGGTTGGGTGCTAAAAGGGTGTAAAACAGCAATCTAAGTTATTAAAAAGACTAAATTTAAAGTTTGTAATTTTTGGCTGCTGATATCTGAAGTCACCCTTTTCTGACTTCCTAATTATATATTTTATCTATTAGTGTGCTTAGTGGATAAAAAGTCTCACAGTGAGGCATGAACTTACTTAATTAGCAGACACCTCATAAAAGCAGTTTGTGCTCTCTTAAAAATTTGTTTATTCTATAGATTGCTTATTGTAAAAAAGTCTATTAGCAGTCATGCAGATTATAATTTTTGTATTGGTTTCTATCATGTGTAGTTTAAGGGTGATTTAAAGTTTTCTATTGTGTGTAGTTTATTATAATTAGAGCTATAAACTGCATGATTCTTTATAAGATTACCTGTGTCATAAAATTTTACTGTGATTTATTTTAATGTAAGTTTTAATGTGCAAACACATTTTCCCATGATTACATTTGTTGATAGTTTTTGCTTTTTGAAAACTATAGTCTAAGGCAAGAGAGAATGAACTGATGTGTGTCCTAAATCACTTGCAAATTAGAAGCAAAATATTATTGATTTTATCTCTCTTCTTTGTCATAAGGAAAATATTATTGTAATATAATTTTTTACAACTAGCAAATTAGATAAAAATTTTCAGACATTTGGAGTTGTGGCATTTTATTATTCACTGGATTCACACCATTTTATCAGAAAAAAACTGCAAACCTAGATGCATGAAGTTTAGGAGACATATGTCTAACCATCCCCCATATTATATCAATCAGTGCTGTGAGGTATGGTCCACAGGTGGATGCTGGTCTACAGTCTGTGTGGAAGAGGTACAGAAATTGGGAGTAAGGATTGAAAAAAATGCCATAGCAATTTGAGAGGAAAAAAAATTATATTAACTCTAATAGTAATGAATTTGGGTTCATATTTTATGTGTCTATTTTTATTTCATTTTTCAAGCAATTCATCTTGTTCTCTTTTACAAAAGACTTGTTCTGTAGTAGATTTGGAAAAATAAAACTGATTCTTTACTGAAGATAGTTTTTGAAGCACTGCTATATAGAACAGGCATACACAATGAGGTTTACTGAATTCTGAAATTAAAGAATGAATGAGATTTGAAGTCCCTTTTCTTGAAAATGTTGACAATAGAATAATGAAGTGTCAAATGAAAAAAAGTTTCCAGCACCCCACTGTGGTATAGAACCTCAAGACTGCCCCCAGTGATGCCCGTACCTAGTCTTTGAGCTGGATTTAGTGACTCACTTCCAAGAAATAAAGTAGTACAACAGTGATGGGACGCCATTCTGAAATTAGCTTTAAAGAGGCTACCTTCTCTATTAGATATCTCTCGCTGAAGCACTCGGTCCAAAAGTTAGGAAAGAAAGAAAACTTGGCAAAAAACTATGTGAAAGTTCAGATGATCCTCCTTTGGTCAGACCTTCAGAAGAGAAGGCAGCCTTGGTTGACACTCTGACTGCAGCCTTGTGAAAGATTCTTGACCTCTGGAAGCTGTCAGAATAAACAGCCACTAAATTGTGGCATACTTTAGTATGCAGCCATAGACAGTCAATATGGCCTTGTTTAAGAAGAGGAGAGGAGGTATTTCATCTACTACCAGTGCACAGGGAATCAAGTGGATTCCTGGGGACTGTTTTTTAGCCACCATCTTCCATATAATCTTTGACTACTGACTGTAACTTTCCGGTATATTGGGCTATTTTTTAAAAACTACTGTGTTGACTTTTTGATGGTATTATTGTTACATCAGTGTTTTAAGACATCTGAAATCTAAAACTTAAATATTGGGACAAACCCCAAGATATATACATAGCACTATATTTTTAAATTGAGCAAAGCTTCATTTTTTTTAGAAAGTTTTCTTTCTCTATAATGCTGAAAAGGGAAGAGAAGATAATAGTCACAAAGCAAAGCTGGTAGGGCCAGATAAGTCATACTTTAGATCCAAGATTTTGCAAACCAGTGAGCTATGAATATAAACACTCTTACTATAGATACTAGCCACTATGCATTAGAATCTCCATGTATATATGATGAAATCAAGTGATAATAATAATAGTAAAACCAAATAAAAAATTGCCTTCAAAACAATAATGAAAATTCAAAGTGAGAAAAACAGCTTCCAATTTGTGTTTAAAATAGATATTTTCAAAAATGTATTCACAGGTATCAACCATGATAAAGGACCCAGTTGAAGTAACTGGAGTTAACTTATAAATATATTCTTCCTACTACTTAGTCTGAAGAGCTTATTTTTTTGCTGTGAGAGAGGGAAAAAAGCACAGAAATAGATTCTTGATTCAATAATGAAATAACTAATACATTTTGTTTCTTAAGATAGCACATTCTAAAAATAATAATTTGCTTTCATTTATGATTAACTTTTCTTTATTTTACACAGTATTTACCTTATATTTTGAATAGTACTACATTTTCATTGACTAAATATGCTAAGGATTTATATCAGACATAATATGTGTTTAACATTTTCATATTATATAAATTTATTTTTATTTACATTTTTTAAAGGTTTTATTTATTTATTTGACAGAGAGAGACATAGCTAGAGAGGGAACACAAGCAGGGGGAGTGGGAGAGGGAGAAGCAAGCTTCCCGCCGAGCAGGGAGCCCAATGCAGGCCTCAATCCCAGGACCCTGGGATCATGACCTGAGCCGAAGGCAGACGCTTAACGACTGGGCCACCCAGGTGCTTCTTATTTACATTTGATATGATGAACAATTGTAATATTTGTGCTATATTCAATATTTAGTTAAGTAGTTCTTTTAATTACCAATTATGAACACTCAAAGTGCTGTTATAAATACAAAAAGGGTATGAAATAAATAGGGAAATAATACTTTATTATTTGCATTATTGGCTACTATTTTACTATTAATATTTTACAATTTGCTCCAATAAGTACAATGACTATAGTTTTGATTTACTAATCTGGGAAGTGTTCTAGAATTAGAAACACTTTTATGATACCTGCAGGCATTTTACCTTAATTTATCCCTTGGTTTCCACTTTAAATTGAGGATCATGATGTCATATAGAATACCACATTTGTAACCTACTCCTAAAACACTTTTTTAATATAGCATATCATAAAGATTTTGAGAATCATTTTTACTTGGTTCTAAATTATATGTCTTGATTTCTTGTGCTGAAAATATGGCCCACTCACCTGTAGATTATATCCAAAGCTAGAGGATATATTTATGGTCAGAAGGAGGAAATGAAGTAGTTGGAAAATTTATAAGCTTTACGATTTGAGGATTGAATCACATAGATCCGGAACATTAAACACCGTAAACACTTTTTCTTCCTTCAAAAAATTTTGTTTCTCTATGCGGAAATAGGTATTCCATTGAACATTGTTTTCTCATTTTCAAATAAATGTTCTTTTATGGGGGGTAGCACCGTATAGGATAGTAGTACAGGGGTCTTTCTCAGTATAAGACCAGCTTGGCAGGACTTCCAACTTTTTGGCCTATGGTCTCAGTCGTAACTACTCCACTCTGCTATGTAAGCATCTGAGCAGACATAGACAAGGTGTAAAAAGATTGTTGTGACTGTGTTCCAATAACACTTCAGTTATAAACAGGTGGGGACTGGCCCATGGGCCATAGTTGCTGATTTGTGGTATGGAGAAATGTTTAAGCCTACAGGCCCTGGGCCCTACTTCTGGGGTTCAAGTCCCACCTGTATTTCTAACCTGCTGTATAAGCTTGAGTAGATTATTTAGTCTCTCTCTGCTTCATTTTCCTCATCTATAAAATAGGAGTGTTATTAGAAACACTTACCTCTTACAGATGCTTATAGAACAGCTCCTGGTATGGGATAAGAGAACAGTGACTTCAAGTCACTGTTTTACTCAATTTCTGTATGTGTGTTAGTGTCCTTATAGTTATAATGAAGATTCCCAATATTTTAAAGTCCTTACTTTATTTATTAAGACAATGTATTTTTTGTGTCTTTCCCTGATATTAAGGAATTACAAGTTTTGTATATCAATGTAAAAGTGACCATATATATTCTGAGGGAGTTTAACTTCAATTTGCAGAGATGTTCAGAGACAATTGAGGAATTCGCTCAATGGCACTGCCCTTTTGCACAATTCATTTTATTTATGTGTTTAATCTGTGGTGAGTCAGGGAGCATAAAGTGCTTTCTGAAAAATAAAGGGCTCACCAAAGTGTTATAAATGAATTCTTTCAGGCTCCTACAACATCACTTGGAAAAATGAGTGGTACTTGGGTAATAAATGTGACATTTTGGGGCCTGAAGCAGATAGTTTGTCTCAAATAGATAATTCCTTTATATCTAGACAAAACTTATTTACTCTATCTTGTGATCTAATCATGTAAGTATTTCTGTACAGGGAGCTTTCCCCTTTTGTGAAATAGACTGGCCTAACTATCAGACAAGGCATTCTTCCTATCATACAGTGAAATGTGTAAATGAGTTTGTCGTAATATATAACATATTTCAAAAAAAAAAGCAGATTTCCATCGCTATTTTTTAGCTTATAAAACTAGCAGTGCTTCATGATTTGGCTTAGCTATTGAAACACAGGAAGCGGGTGGCTCAGTTGGTTAAGCGACTGCCTTTGGCTCAGGTCATGATCCTGGAGTCCCACATTGAGTCCCGCGGGCTCCCTGCTCAGCGGAGAGTCTGCTTCTCCCTCTGACCCTCTCTTCTCTCACGTGCTCTGTCTCTCTCTCTCTCTTATTCTCTCTCTCTCAAATAAATAAATAAAATCTTTAAAAAAAAAGAAACACAGGAAGCAATAAGACTTAATGTTAGTAGGGAAATTCTGATGTTTTGTGCAAGAAGGTTTGGGGAACATAATCACAAAATACAGAAATCCTAGGAAATTTAACTTTCTATTCCTCAACATAGATTCACATGAGTATCATCATAGGGTCTTCACTTTTGTGTACATATAAAAAGGCTAACCAAGTTTTTGTCAATAATTGAAGCAATAGCTTATTATACTTACCTTTGCTTTGATTCTAGAGATTTAAATCAAAAAACAAAATTGTTGTTGAAAGGTTAAAAATTAGGGATCTTCCTGTCTTTTATGTTTCCCCTAAATATAAACCTTTTACTGATTTACTTGCTCCTCAGGAATAAATGGAATCCTTGAGTGTGGGACTTCTGGCCCAGGCTCTCCTCCCGTGAAGAGGACTAGGGGCCCGAAACATTCTCCCTAATTCCCTATATGTTTGTGTCTTCTGAGCCTGAATTTCTCTGCGGGCATTTCTTGCACTTGTTTTCTCAATTCCAGGTTGGCTTATTTTTGACCTAAACTGAAGTTTGAGAACAACAAATATTCACACAAAGCTTTCTGAGACAAAAGGAATTGTGCCTTAGTGAACACCTACATGAAAATACTTTTATCTCTTATTCTGGCAAAATTCCTAGATTTAATGAGGCAAAACCATTTTCAGAAAAAAAAAAAAAGTCTGGTGATGTGAGAACACAAAGAAAAATATCTAAAAATAGTTGATAGGCTAATTACTCTGCTTTTCTAAACTGTGTCAGATCTCCACAATGGCCAGACATTGACATTGCTCTTGACTTATCCAAAAGAACTAGTTTCATGGTTTACATTATGATTATAAATTTTTAGATAGCTATGGCCCCAAACTAACCTAGCATGAGTGTGTTATTCTTTATTTCCCCCAAGATTTGTATTTCTTATTTGTAAAGCAATCTTAGAAAATGGCGTACTTCAAATGAGATAACACTGGTTACTTTTTTTTATTAAGTTTTTAATTTTAATTCCAGTATAGTTAACATACAGTGTTATTAGTTTCAGGTGTACAATATAGTGATTCAACAACTCTATACATTACTCAGTGCTCATCATGATGTGTACTCTTAATCCCCTTCACCTATTTCCCCCCTCCACCTCCCCTCTGGTAACCATCAGTTTGTTCTCTGTAGTTAAGTGTCTGTTTCTTAATTTGTCTTTCTTTTTTTTCCTTTGTTCGTTTGTTTTGAATCTTAAATTCTACATATGAGTGAAATTGTATGATATTTGTCTTTCTCTTATTGACCTATTCGCTTCACATTATACTCTCTAGCTCCATCTGTGTTGTTGCAAATGGCATGATTTAATTTTTTTTTATGACTGACTAGTATTCCATTGTATATATGTATTCCACATCTTCTTTATCCATTCATCTATCCGTGGTCACTTGGGTTGCTTCCATAATTTGGCTATTGTAGATAATACTGCAGTAAACATAGAGGTGCATATATCTTTTCAAATTAGTGGTTTTGTATTATTTGGGTAAATACTCAGTAGTGCAATTACTGGATTGTAGGGTAGTTCTCTTTTTAAATCTTTCCACAGTGGCTGCACCAGTTTGCATGCCCACCAACAATGTATGAGGATGCCCTTATCTTCACATCTTTCACATCTTCTCCAACACTTGTTGTTTTTTGTGTTTTTGATTTTAACCATTCTGACAGGTGTGATGATTGTGTTATTCTGAAGGAAGTTATTTAAATATGGTTGAGGCTATATTTTGCCTCTATCTATCTATCATCTATCTATCTATCTATCTATCTATCTATCTATCTATCTATCTATCATCTATCTATCATCTATCATCTATCTATCAATCATCTATCTATCATCTATCTATCTATTTCCACTTAATTCCTGCTCATCTGTACAGATGTTGGGTATTTCAAACACTGTGTGTTGTATCAAACATGTTGTTTTCACATTGTTAGCTTCAGTGCTAATGATGTCACTCTCACATTTATTCCTTCTTCTACTTTTATTTGGTATTTATATGGATGGAGTAACTACAGCAGTGAAAACTTACCCACACCTTCTTGGGGGATGTCCCTGATAGCTGTACAACTTCAGAAGAGTCTGAAGTGGTAGTAGAAAATTTGCCTTCTTGCACTAACTACAATCATAAAGGTAGGCTTTAAAAAAAGTTCACTGCATCTAATGTTCGATATTTTGGAGGGCATTCAGTTTCAAAAATGTTATGAGGAGTTCATAGTTCTTTCTAAGCAACCAGAAAAACTAAAGGACTTTGTTAGCAGTAATGAAATGGTGATGTTGCTCAGAGATACTAACAGAGATGAACCTGGTGCTTCCGATCAGCAAGTGTGCTTTAGCAGCTCCTTTATGTCAGATATTGTGCAGATATTTACATTTTTTAAATAACTAATCCCCCCAGCACCTTTGTCAGATAGGCAGGTATTTTTTTGCCCCCAACTTTAGTCACAGGATCTGAGGTTTGCATCATTTCCTTTCTTTTTTTTTCTTTAAAGATTTATTTATTTATTTATTTGAAAGAGTGAGAGAGTGAGCAAGTGAACATGAGTAGGGGGGAGTGGCAGGGAGAGGGGCAGAGGGAGAGGGAGAAGCATACTCCCCACAGAGCAGTGAGCCAGACGCGGGACTCATCCCAGGATCCTGGGATCATGACCTGAACCGAAGGTGATGCTTAACTGACTGAGCCACGCAGGTGCCCAGGTTTACATCATTTTCTAAAGTAATACAGCTAATAAGTGGTAAAGTCAGACTTAAATTTAGGTTCTCCAAATCCACCACTCATTCTCATTGTCTAGTTTAGTTTAGTTTTGTTTTGTGTTTTGTCTTGTTTTATTTTGTTATGCTTCAGGGAGAAATTCCAACTCCTCTCCATGCTTTGAATGAGTACTAGTCATCATCCCCACATAGTTAAGATGTAATTAAAAAAAAATAAAAGTCATTAAATGAATGTATTATGGTCCTCAGCCAAAGTTTTGAGACTGGAGTGGAGGAATTTAATTTGGAAGCTTAATTTTCTAAGAATTCTATCATTCTATAAATTTTTTACAAAGATATTTTAAAGAAAGCCTAAGCAATCAGTATTTATTTAATTATCCAGTGATGTTTTCTTCCCTTCCTCTGATCCTAGGTAATTTATTGCAGAACCTGTCAGGGTAGACTGCCATAACATGCCACTGTCTTAACATAACCCTATCTCAACCTAAATAAAAGATTGACAGAGATGATTTCTGAAGTTTTTTTTTTCTTCTTTTTCTTTCATTTAAAATTGGTAAGGTGGGAATGCAGAATGTGGTGATGAGTGATTAGTCACAATAAGGAAAAGTTTTGCTTTTTAAAAATTTAAAATTTTTGAATAAGTTAGGAAGTGTATTTATTTCCATAATTAAAAGGTGCTACATTTTCTTCTTTGTACAAAAGGAAGTTTTAGCAAAGAGGTTAGAAAGAAGATTGACCTTTTTAGATTCTCTACTTGACCTTTTTAGATTCCCTGGGTTTTGTAGATTTCCAACACACTGACTTCAGCGGGTTTAAGAGTGTGGAGTTAGGAAATGTTTAGTCAAGGAGCCTCACCATGATGTACTGCCCTTTCTTACTATAGTGAAAATAGCTTATTAATTTCAACAGTTAAGTGTGTTTTATTGACCATAAAATATGATATAGCTTATTAATTTGAACAGCTAAATTTATTTTATCTACCATAAAATATGATATGTATGCAGTTCATCTACAAGGCTTTTAGAGCGGTAAACCAGTAAATACAATAGATTTAGTCAATGTGTTTTGCTTTTTAAAAAATCTAAGTATGCATTGCCTCATCTTAGTGTTATATAGTCGTATTTACTACATGTATATATAGTAAGTATATTGTAATGATTCTTTTCCATATCAAAGATTTAAACTTTAGGCAAGATTTAATTAGGTGTGAATTTTTTTCAAACTTCCAGTTGCATTTTGATGAACTCCTTATATATTCCATTATCATGAGACAGATTTACATAAAGTCAATTTATACTATATGAGCTAGAGCAGACTCACTTGGTATTTTTGCTGCTGTATTGATGGTTCCATTTACTATTGTACTAGTGGAAAATGAAGTTGTGTAACTAGAAACTGGTAAGATACTTTTATAGCTTATTAGCTTAGGGTAATTAACTGCATGTTTCTTGCACATTGAATTGCGATTGAAAGTATTACATTATAATATTTAGGTGAGGTGGCAATCGAATATAATTAAATTATTATAGTAAACATTGACTTGCAATGAAAATGAACACATTTATTGAAAAACATTTCTATAACATGTAAACAATGTGTTCCTTTTTGATAACTACTGTTTTTCTCTTGTTCCTTTTTTTATTTTTTATTATTTATTTATTTATTTATTTATTTATTTTATAATTTGCTGCTTGCCATTACAGGAAGTAGAGGTTTGTATTCAGCTTCTGTATTTCATATTTTATTCTAGATTTTATATGAATCTTTACAATTTAATTACTCATATACACTCAATTCACATTATTTTCCTCCTCAGGATGATTATTTCCACACTTGGAGTCCAGGAAAGGCCTTCGATCAGGGTAAGAATCTAATTATTTTAAAATAAAAATCTTCACATGTTTATAATCACTGTACTTTCATCATGATATTTATTGTTTGTTAAATTCTTAAAATACTAAGTAGGAGAGCTTAGATAGTGGAAAAATCATATAATAATTGCATTACAGAATATGTAGTCAGTAATAAGTGAATTAGATATGATTATGTCAGAACGTCTTTCATTCTTAGATACATATCTTAGATTACTGATTTCGGTTTCTGAACTTTATCGTGCCCATTATTTTTAGCTGATACAAGTCACTTCATCCAGTTTTCAAATATACCCAAGCGCATTCAGCAGGACATAGATTTATTTGTGCAAAATTTTAAAACAAATGACTTTGCAATCTGTGTTTCAATTAATAAAAGCATTCATTTAAAGCAGTATTGACTGGTAATTAGACTCAGTTAGGGTCTTAATAAGACCCAAAAGGGAAAGTCATATGTAAAACAGGTTCTCCTGCCTCCATACACCGTTTGTACTTCTGGTTATGTACTTGAGAAGGAAAAGCAGGAAAGATGCATGGGGAAGGAAGATGTGGAACAGAAACATCAAGTGCAATGCAATCATAATGATATAAATAATTAAACAGTTTTGTTTGCTAAATTCTACACTATTAGAACCAGAGACTCTTCCTTTTTAAGTCTGGTACAAAAGAAATTTCTACTTTACATTGACTATAATAACCTTACAAAAGATATTACCTCCTGAAGTAGGACCATTTAAAAATAGAAATTATTTTTAAGAATGAGTTGTAATATGTTATTAAGGGAATCTTAGGGAATTTTGCTATGTCTTCACATTTTTGACTTAATATGTGCAATGAATGCTATAACAGCTAATTTCTCTGAGTGAGAACCAACCTGGATGGACCTAGCTAGGGACATTGATATTAGCCTGTAGTCTGAAACATTCACATCCAATCCCCCCTTTAATATTATTTCTTTTTTGCTGTACTTCATGTGATTTCACTATTATTATCTAGAGTGTTTATTTGTGGAATCTGCATTTTATAATTCTAAAAAAATATTTTTTATTTCACTAATAATATAAGTCAAGCCAAATGTACTAAAAGACAAGCAATAAAAAAATGACATACAGACTGAGATATATTTGTGAACTTTCTTGGGAAATTAATTTTTATGATGGATTCATAAACCTTGAAAAAATCAAAATTATCCATGAAATGGATGTTAACATTTAAATTTGCCATACTTGGTGCATCCAATTACAATAAAGATGGTTTGGGCTTTGCGTGTGTGTGTGATCATTTGTTGAACTACAATTTATCTCCCGTTAAAAAAATGAGGAAAAAAAGATTGCGATAAAGAGGCTTCCAAACCCTGGTAAGACTGGCTTAGTTTAATTTTCAAAAAGGTTTTTAATACACTAATTTGTCAAAAATATCATATTTATCAGACAGAGAGAAGCTCATGACATAATAATAGCTAACAGAGTGCCCTATATCCAGTCACTATTCTAAGTATTCAATACATGAATTCATTTAATCTTTGCAATAACCCTGTCAAGTAGATGAGGAAGGTGAAGCACTTAAGAAGCTTAAGCTCCTACTCAAGGTCATATTCCTGCAAAGTGGCAGAGTCAGGATTTAGATCCAGGCAATCTGACCCCTGAACCTCATTTCCTAACTACTATGTGACACTGTTGCTCTTATGATAGCATTAAAATGAAATAATGACATACTAGTGGTATTTTGAAGTTTATGTTTTAAAAATAAATATTTGCAGATGAACCATGAGAGACTATGGACTCTGAGAAACAAACTGAGGGTTCTAGATGGGAGGGGGGTGGGGAGATGGGTTAGCCTGGTGATGGGTATTAAAAAGGGCACATTCTGCATGGAGCACTGGGTGTTATACGCAAACAATGAATCATGGAACACTACATCAAAAACTAATGATGTAATGTATGGTGATTAACATAATATAATAAAATTAAAATAAATAAATAAATATTTGCTTAAGTGAATATTAGATAGAGCTAATAGCTGTGTTTCTATGTTTTAAATAATATTTTATAGATTATCAGACCCAGGGTTTTGGTTGATTGAACATATGTAGTTGATAAACGTATATGGGAAAATTTAGTATCAACAGAAAAAAAAGGAAAATGGAAAAAAATAGACTGAGATACATGTATTTGTTTTGTATTTGTTTTGACTTTGAGTCATATTAACTAATCCATTGGTAAGCCATACTGAAGAGTGAGAAAAATTATCCTGTTCTCATCTAGCTCTGAATAAGATAGGCAGTGTGCATCACTTGAATAGAAGAGACTTGAGATATGCTGATTTCTCATGTTTCTTGTTTTTTTATGAAGGAAGAATCTTCTGTTAAGTACCATTTTCAAAATCTGACTGAACTTTTGAGCATAAAATAATTTATGACTTTTTAGAAGTATTTATAATTTTTAATGTATTTTTCATGGTATATGGACATCCATATCACATATCAATATAAATTGATTTTCTGCAGTTTCTTTTTTGGGGGTGTTCGCATATTTCTTGAAAGGAATGAAGAAAAAGTATTACAGTAATTAGTATTAGTTTTTTTTAGCATTACATTTTTTGTGCTGATATTTATACCATTTTACCATATACATTTTAAATTATGTCTTACTTTGTTTTCTACAGAATGGTCCACAAAATATGCAGAAATTAAAGTACTACTAATGAAAATATTAATATTTCATGACAGAAAAGGTGCAATTTCTCATCACCAAACCCTTTCTACATGTATGCATACATATGCACATGCATACATAGATAAGCATATACATAATTTGCACATGCATAGACACACATATTTGCATGTATAAGCTTTCTTCTAGGTGAAACTCAACTCATTATTCATATATAGCTTATCTACCTTGTGGCTTAACTGTGACAAATTTTTCACCTTGTGAGTTTCTTTTCATAAATCAGAATGTTTCTATATTGTTTTTGTTTTTTGTTTTACTGGTAAAAGAGTAAGAGTTTTGGGCAAATATAATAGTTTTAAATAAATTTCAGTAAAACCATTTTGATGATGGTAAAATCTGCTTTATAATAAAGGAAAGCATACTGATGCCCAAAATAAATTTGTTTGTATTTCTCCACGTAGAATTTTCTGTGCCATTACTTCTGTTCATTAGTGTGGTTAATCATGAGTTGACACAACAGACATTGACTGAAAAAGAGTTTTAATGAGGACGTGCATCTTCTTGACTATGACATGAAAATTTAATGTTTACTACGACAAACTTAGAGGGGAAATGCATTCATGAACCTAGAGTGGTAGCATGATAAAATTTTAAACAATTTAAGAAAGACCTTAACTAGATAAGCTGTAGCTTAAAGGAAAAAAAAAACAACACTTTTTTTTTTCCCCTTTTCATTTCATTAACCCTGCCTTGTTTTTGGTCATGGATTAATTTGGGTTTATAAGAGCTAGTCACTGAAATTTTTAGCAGGAATTCCTGTCAGTTGTTTAGAGAATCCAGAGGTACTAAAGTGCTATCTGTACGAGGAATCCCTTTTATTCAAAAATTCTTTTTCTCCAGGATATGATATTTAGGTAGCCTGAGATGAAATAGTTGGAAGCAAAATGTGTTTTTTATACATTTCCCTAATTTCACTATCCAATCCAGCTTGGAGTTGTTCCCCTTGGTATCCTGCATGGCAGTGAATTACAATCAATAGATTAATAACAAATTTAATCTGAATTTAAATAGATGCAGAGATTTCAAGACAAATCAGTTTCACATTATTGATGTGTTTCTCCTGCTCAGGCGGATTTCTGAGGTGTGGAAAGAGGGGCAAGGATTGTGCCTGTGGCTTAGATCAGTATCCTTCAGCCATTTCATAGCAAACCAGTCAGGGACTCTCTTCTTAAATCTGGACCTCTGTGCTAAGGGCAGCCTGAATTCTTCTGGCTCATCAGTGGCATGTAATTCAACAAAATTTCCTCAAGAACTGGTGTGCTAGGAGACCATTGCTAAACTCAAACAGCTGAGTCTAGGCAGGAGAGAGAGACGTGTGCGCATGTGCACATGTGCACATTATATCAATAATATCGATATATCGGTAATATTACCACCACTATCTCTCTCCATTCTTGCAAGGATTAGTGGGGAGTGAGAACAAAGACTGAGATCTTTGAAAGGACAGTGGGATGCTAAGCCATATACTTATACATCGTTTCTCTCTTTTCAGGATCCGTTTGTAGAGCTTCATTTGATTCCCATAAATTTTCTCTTCCTTTGCAAAACATCTCACATATACCAACAGTCAGATCCTGACATGTCCCATTGCAATCAGTCTCTGCTACAAAGGAAAAGCTGTTGAGATTTCCTCTGGAGCTTTTATTCCCTTCAGTGAACAGAGCTGTTCATTGTATGATGGCTATAATTATTTTTGAAACTGAAAAAAGACTAGTGTGTGAGAAAACACACCCCCCACTTATCTTTCCCTTCGTAAACTACACTAGCATACTTTTTAAGGTATAGTATATGTGTATTGCAAAATGAAAGTAGTGCCTCTCTCCCAGATGACTTTAATTTTCACTTGTTTACATGAGGATCTTTTTTTTTTCATGTTCTTAGATGGTATTTATTGATAGTAGCCTCAAACAATAGATAGATCTGATCCATGCTTCACAATAGAGGCATGGTAGTGCCATAATGCTGCTTTGTGTCAGGGCTTGGGGCCTTTTGGCATTTTTCTAGTGGAAAAATTGGTGTTCTCAGAATTGAAATTCAGTGTTGACAATATGCAAAGATAATTATATGGTCACAATGTTTTCTAAAAATGTCTTCAATCATTTAAAAATGTGAATTCTGAACCGTGATTTGATCTGAATCATTATTTGATCAACTCACAAGAATTGATTTAGTATTTTTGTATCGTTTTGGACAAATTACTTGTTGGGTATTCAAGTGCTAATAGCCCTGTCAATTTGCATTATACATTAGTTATATCATCCTTGGTGGCAACTTTGGCTCATAGAAGCCCTCTAGAAAACCTGCAAAAAAAAAAAAAATTCAACCTAGAAATGAACAGTGCATGTTCATTTATTCCATGTCAGGTTTAGTACATAAGAACTACATAGGGCTTATAAGTGAGAAATGTATTTTCTCTTCCTATCCAATTCTGATTTTTTCATACAAGAATGGTATTTAACCTGTTTTACCCCCCTAATCTAGGAAAATAAATATAAGATTTTCCATAAAATGTAGGAATTAGGAATCTTACATTGCTCTATTCTATGTCAGTGCTATTTTCTCCATTGAATAATAAACATTGAATAAAGGTTTGCATTTTTAAAATATAAGGTAAAATCAAGATTAATAATGCTTCATTGGGTTCATATCACAGTAGCCTACATACATGTGTCAGAAGGCAAATTATATTTATTTCTTTTCAATGACCTTATGTTACTAAATTGTGAATCAAATTTATAGAGCAAGAGATTGATTACATATACCTCAAAGGTGTTCAGATTTTAAGAAATAAGATTCTTATCTCAGACTTTGTTAACCTAACATAGTAATAAGTATTGTGAAGATTGAAAAAAAGAGTGGATATATAGGAAGTCATACTTTTTAATAGGAAACCTCCACTGGTTAGAGAGGTGATGTTCAGTCCTGCCTACACATGAAATTTACTAAGCATTCATGTAAAAAGCAGTGCTAATCTGGGGTAGATCCTGGGCACTTTGTTTATGTCTTTGTGTGTACGTGTGTGTGTTTTAATTTTTAAGAGTTATAATAAAATATACACAACACAAAATTTCCTATTTTGACCATTTTTATGTGTACAGTTCAGTGGTATTAATTCACATTTTTGTGAAATTACTACCACTATCTCTCTCCAGAACTCTTTTTATCTTCCCAAACTAAAATGCTATACCCATTAAACCCAGTTTCCCCTCTTCCCAGTTCGTGGCACACAGCATTCTACCCCCATCTCTATGAACTTGACTATTTAAGATTGTCATGTAAGTGGAATCATACAGAATGTGTCCTTTTGTGACTTACTTATTTCACTTAGCATTATCACCACAGGGCTCATCCATGTTGTAGAATGTGTCAGAATTCCCTTCTTTTTAAAGGTTATATCATATTCTATTGTATGTATACACTACATTTTTTTCATTCGTACACTGATGGATACTTGGGTTGCTTCCACATTTTCGTCATTGTAAAAATGTAACTATGAATATTGACATGCAGATATGTATTTGAATCTTTGTTTCATTTCTTTTAAATATATACTCATAAGTGGAATTGTTAGATCATATAGTAATTCTATGTTTAATTATTTGAGGAACCACATCATTCTCCATAATGGCTGTATCATTTTACATTGCCACCAGCAATAAGGAAGAGTTCCAATTTCTCCACATCCTCACAATACTTGTCATTTTGGTGTGTGTGTGTGTGTGTGTGTGTGTGTGTGTGTTTTGATAATATCCATCCTGATGGGTGTGACTTTGTTTGTTTTTTAAACGCTACAGTTTATTATTTTATGCAGATACAGTTGAAAATCACAGGGTATAAGCAATGACTTATCAAAACAATTCTCCTCAGTGATTCTGTTTTGGAGTACAAATAGTTTTGTTTTGTTTTTTTTTGAAAACAACCACAAATGTCAGAGAATTTTAAATAACCTAGTCACATTTTCAGATCTGATGCCAGAAATCCCCCGAAGATAGAATCATCATTTCCATTGAAGAATACTTCCTGTGTGTCAGGTATTATAAATAAGACAATCATTGGGCTAAATTAAACAGTAAATATATTTCTTAATTTGCAGAGGAAACTGAAACTGAGAGGTGTTAATAAAGGTGACAAAGCTAATAAGTGTTGTGGTTGGGATTCAAATCTTGTTATTAGTGGATTAGAAGTTCATTTGTTCTTTCATTATGCAATATGGCTTTAGATTTAGCTCATCTGTATGCACATTTTTGGTCTGTGTCCCTACTCAGAGATACATCTTTTTCATGAAAACACATGGTAGGAATGACACAGAGGAACATAGGTAGCTAAAAGGTTAACCATCAGGTACACATTGGATCACATTTAGGACCACTACCAAGGAAAGGAGGTGTTTGTAACTTGTATTCTAATTTTCAGAATGGAGGAATATAGATTTTCAAACTCAGTTATATAATTGTTATCTAATAAATACAAGGGTTGTTGCATTGAAGTGTATTTCCATCACTTGGGAATAACTTCCAGCATATCTGTAAGACAAAAATGTGTTCCAAAGATGTACAAAAGCTTCTGAGGAATACCTTCTTGGAAGTTACTTTTCATTGAAGTATTCTGGCCACAATTCTCACCCCACTCTTTTATATGAAATGTGGAAAAGAAATACACATGTATTTAGTATATTAAATTACTGGCATTGAAACTTTAGGGCAACTTTGGCCCAGCCACTTACACTATCTCCGATGTGCAGGCTTAAATTTCTACTTGGATATGCTATTCCATCTTCACATAGCACTTACTACTTGAAAACTGCTTCTTAAATTAAAGTAAAATCTGTTTCCTTGTGTTCAACTCTTGCTCTTACACCCTTGATCAAGAGTGAGTAAATTCATCCTTCTACATGAAAATTATGTGAATATTTGAAAGTAGCTAGTATGGTACTCTTTCTAGAAGATTTTTAATTAATTAATTAATTTTAAAATGAATGAAAGATTTTGATTAGAATGCTCTGCTGCTCATCGTATAGATAGTGGAGTATCTCATCACAATCTCTTCTAGTTCTAACATTTCACACATTTTTTACATAGATTGGTAATTTTGCTATTTAGCTCTAGATATTTTTGCTCTCCTTTTAGCATATTTCTTGATAATTTTACCAGGTTCTCCTCTTCTGTGCTTTAATATTGCATTGAGATAGCTAAAATAAATGGTTGATAGGCAGGATAGTTGAGTGGGCATTTGATTAGATCATCTAGACATGAGTTTAAATCACAATTATGGCAAAATAGGCTATATTACCTTATGCAAGTGATTTAACCATTCTAGAGTTGTTTTCTCTTCAATAAAATATGAGTAGATTCCTAATTTACAAAGTTGTGAAACTGAATAAAAAAGCACGTAAAACCTATGCATACAATAATATGTAAAATGTTCAGTATTTTTCCTTCTCGCTCATATTTCTTCTGAAGACAATTAGTAAACTTCCACTACTTTTATGTATTTGAAAACAATGTTTTTGTCCTGACATAATAATTTGTTCCTTCTATACAATATTTCAATAATCAGAGTGGCCATGTTAATTATTGGACTTAATACTGTTAAACAATAGTTATTTTGAGAGTTTTTTTGAAAAATTATATTCCTTGACACATTTGAAGGAATTTGTCATTTTCAAGACTTTGGGTTAAATAAACTGTTACTTTATTATATTAAGTAACATACATTACAATTTTGTGATTAATACAATGAAATGTCTTAGGTTTATAAGTAACACATATGGTATGGTAAAAAAGAATACCAGTGTTGGAGTCAATAAGTCAGGTTTTGTTTTTCTAGTTTTTCCAGTTGTTAACATAAAACTCAATTTTATATAATTTAAAAAACAGACTTTTTAAAAGAGTAATATCAGAAAGTCTCCCCTACTTTATTACTTTTCTTTTTTTAGCTTGAAATAATAAGAATATTACTAAGGCTCTTTTTTTTTAAAGATTTTATTTATTTATTTGACAGGAAATACAAGCAGGGGAAGTGGGAGAGGGAGAAGCAGGCCTCCCACCGAGCAGGGAGCTGGATGTGGGGCTCGATCCCAGGACCCTGGGATCATGACCTGAGCTGAAGGCAGACACTTAACGACTGAGTCACCTAGGCACCCCACTAAGGCTCTTTTTAATAGACTTTCTTTTTCAGAGCCATTTTAAATTGATAGCAAAATTGAGCAGTTGGTACAGAGATTCCCACACACATGCACTGTCTCTCCCATTATCAACATCTTCCACCAGAATGATGAATGTAAACAGACACATCTTCATCACCCAGTGTCCCTCGTTTACATCATGGTTCACTCTTGGTGTTATACGTTCTATAGGTTTGGACAAATGTATAAAGACACGAGTCTATCATTATGGGATCATACAGAGTACATTTACTGCCTTGCCTATTCATCCCTCCCTTCCCCTAACCCCTGGTAATCACTGATATTTTTACTGTCTCTATAGTTTTGCCTAATACAGGAAGTTATATAATTGGAATCATGTAATGTGTAACCTTTTCAGACTGACTTCATTCACTTCCAGTATGCATTTAAGTTTCCTCCATGTTTTTCCATGGATTGATAACTCATTTCATTTTAACACTGAATAATATTCCATTATCTGGATGTACCATAGTTTATTTATTAATGCACCTACTGAAGGACTTCTTGGTTTTTCCTAAGTTTAGCAATTATGAATAAAGCTCCTATAAACAACTGTGTGCAGTTTTTTTGTGTGGACATAATAAGTTTTCAATTCAATTGGTAAATACCAAGAAGTGTGATTGCTGAAACATATGGTAAGAGTATGTTTATTTATGTTAAGAAACCGCCAAAGTGTCTTCCAAAGTGGCTGTACCATTTTGCATTCCCTCTAGCAGTAAATGAGAATTCCAGTTGCTCCACATCGTCACCCCATTTATCTGCATAATTTATTTGCCCCTCAGGTATTTCATCTGGTAACCCTTTCAAAGCACCTGGAAATAAATGATCACTTTTTTTTTCTATTTTATCTAGAAAATCTGTGTACATGTTCAGAGCCAATTGATTATTTTTGATTATATGATAGCCTAAGTCTTCTTAATCTTAAGAATTTATTATTTTACTTTATGGAAGGGGCTTTAAGTATGAAAAGCTCTAAATATGGATAACTTTTCTTCCTACATATTAATTTCCAGTATGTTGGTACACCAGGGCTATTACAATCAAGCCACTCATCAAACTCAGGTGTGGAGTATTTTGTATACATAACCCCATACCCTCCGTACCCATTGCATCATTAGCTCAGGGCATGGATCCCTGCACTTTCTACTCTTCACAAACTCTCCAACAAATGCATCTGTCCTAGACCGTTTCCAGCTTCAGTTCAAAAAAAAAAAAGTTGCATAACTCCTTATTCTATTGTTTTTGTTCTTTTAACGCAATGCTCTACAAGCAGTAAATATACCTGTTATTTTGGCATATTTATTACTACATTTGATATAACTAATTGAAGGACTGAATAAAAGTCTAGAGTGGAAGAATGGAATTTTGAGTATGATTTTGTTTCATTCAAATACAAGCAAATGAATTTATTTGATATAGTGCTTATTTTTGAGGAAGCTATGCTTTATTGTATTTAAGTTATAATTTACATTTACTCTTTTGTTTATTGATGGTAATTTGACTTTTTAATGGAGGAGCATCTTCCTAGCATTTTCGTGTACATTGTTTCATTTGACCTTCACACACGCAAAATCTTTCAAAGTTTGTAAGGGGAGTAATACTGTTGCTAAAATGCAACATGAAGAAACTGGGAATAATTCGGGTTTCGATTTGCTCAGGTTCCACAAATATTGATAAATACAATTGAAATTAGTATTCAGATCTCCCAGACACTAATCTTGTTGTTTTCCAAGATATCATGCAGTTTCTGTTAATTTATTAATGGTTTAATTGCAAAACAACTTATTTATTTAGCTCATTTTGTTAAGCATAATTTTCAAGAGTCCAAAAAAAGATGTCATTTGTTGAATACTTTCTACATACCATAAGCATTTAGCTTTTATCTCACTCAATTCTCAATACCAACTTTCATTTTTATTGCTTTTATTTTGCTCCCATTTTTATTCCTTTCATTGTTCCCATTACAATGAGAAGGAAAATTGATGTTCAGTGAATGCAAATAATTTGCCTATGATCATGCAGCTATTTGGAGTAAGAACCAGAATTCATATCTATTTCATTTGATTCCAAATTCTGAGCCTTCTCCAGATCATGACCTGGGGCAGCATTTATGCTGGGGACTTGCTATTTCCATGATCATTTATTGCAACTTCAAGTTAGATTTCTTAAGGAAGCTGCTGTTGCTACTAGAAAAAGAGTGGAATTCTTTCCACTTACTGTAACTTTGTAAAAATTGAATCCAAAGCATTTGTCTTCTAATTTCTGATTAAAGTGAGAAGGTTGCAGAGAATGATTTTTAGGCTTCCTTTTATCCCCCAAGTTTTATCTTTCTAGTGCTCTGTAAGCCCTGTGAATGGCATGCTAATGAATAAATCTTTGAATATAAATGTTGACATGCTGTAACACTTAATTCTGCCAATAATTTTTATTCATATTATTTTAAAAAGGTCAGTAGTTTGTCATTAGGAGGTTGAATTTAATTTTCAAGAGAACTTTGCAGAAGTAACGTTTTAAAATAATATTTGGAGAAAAACTTTGTTAGCAACTTAATTTATCAAATTGATTTTAAAATACTTTATCATCATACATATATTTGGCTAATTATCAGTTAATATGTATTAGGCCTGTAATATTTTACAATGTTCTTATATGTTTCATATGATTCAGTTTCATATGATTGGAAGAATGGGGCTTGCTATTGCTAAATTTGCAGTTACTCAATCTGTTAACGGACTTGCCCAAAGTTACATTAAAGAACTATAATGCTAACTATTTATATTAAGTGGCACATCTAGAGCTAGACTTTATGTCATTTATCACCTACTCATGTGCCATCTCACTTTACTACATTCTCCACAATTATTACCTGCTACCTTTAACTGTCATCATAAAGACAAGCTAATTATGGCTGTATTGCAGTGGAGTTGGTTGTATATACAGTTAAGAACAGAACATTTAAAAATTAAAATACATTTTAGTGCAAGATGGGCAACAATGTGTTTAAAATTCCAAACCTTTATGCAGGACAAGAGGTAACACTACTTTAGGAAAACTTTGTGGGCTTGGGAATCAGATAGTGCTAGGTTTGAGTCTGGGACTATTTGTATTAGCCCTTCAAACTTGGAAAAATTAATTAACCTAAGGCCAAAGGTAATATTTGCAGATTAACATTTAACTTAAGCCCTGAAGGCTTTCAAGAGATAGTTAATAAAGGGGCAGGAGAAGAGGAGATGTAGGAAAACTCATAGGCTGTCATTTAGGCTCAAAGCATCTTACTTATTTGCACAATGTTGTCATATATTTTTTTTTCACACATTTAAAAAAATGTTTTCTCAAGAACATGTAAAGCACAATCAAGATGGACACATAGGAGAAGGCCATGTGACCACGGAGCCAGAGATTAGAGTTATGCTGCCACAAACCAAGGAACACCAAGGATTGCCAACAGTCATCAGAAGCTAGGAGAGAGGCATGGAATAAATTCTCTTTCTGAGTACGCAAGAAGGGACCAATACTTCTGACACCTTGATTGCAGCCTTTAAGCTCTCAGAAATGTGCGAGGATAAATTTCTCTCTTCTTAAGCCACCCAGTTTGCAGCACTTTGTTACGACAGCTCAAGAAAATCAATACAGTCAGTGTTATCAAAATGATGTTTAAATAATTCCTATAAGGCTCCTGGGTGGCTTGGTCAGTTAAGCATCTGCCTTCGGCTCAGGTCATGATCTCACAGTCCTGGGATTTATCCCCACATCTGGCTCCCCACTCAGCAGGGAGTCTGCTTCTCCCTCTCCCTCTGTTGCTCCCCTTGCTTGTGCTCTCTTTCTCTCTCAAACAAATAAAATCTTAAAAAAATAATCCCTATAATTACTAAATTGATTTCATTTCATAAGCATAAGAGCTGATGTACAAATAGAGACTAATGTCTTCCTCTGATCTAAATATTAAAAATAGCATATATTCATTATAACTTTTAACTCATGAATTTTTGAATATATAACATTTTATATAAAGTGCGTGTATGTGTGTGTGTGTGTGTGTGTGTGTGTGTGTGTGTTGGATGAATGTTCTTGCTTAAGCAGCACCTGTTTTTCTCTCTTCAACAATCTGATTTTCTCTTGGAAAAACACACCTCACTCCACAGGTTTTTATAGGTCAATGTCACCCAAAACCTGGAAGTGCTTATGGGACCTACATCTGAATAAATAAGGTCTACCTGGTCCCTCTTCTCAGCAAATAGTTTAGGGATGAGAAGATGACCCAAATCAAGCCACTTAGATTTGGGCGATGTACAGGGGAATTATAGGAAAGAGAAGCTCTCTTTTTGCAGGGTTAACTATATAATAAGATACAAGCCTGGAAATATCCAGAGTGACTTTGACAAGAGCCTAAGCACAGAAATTCAGTATTAAAAATGAAGCAAGTAGAACCTCATCCTGAATATGGTTTGGGCATGTCTGAAATGGGCTGCAACCATAGGTTCCTTTAACTTTTCTTTCTTTGGTTAAGCCAATTTTAATCAATTTCTCTTATGTCCAACTAAAGTATCCGCACTTATATAGAAACTAATACCTGGAACTGACTTGTAAGAAATCCTCAATGTAGTTGGGTGAGTAGGGACCAGGGCAGAGAGAATACCTAGTCCTGTGTAAGAGGTAGTCACACCATCCTTTATTATAGGAATACCGTGGCTGTTCTGTGGTCTGTTGAATCCGGAGTCTCATGACATGTACCTATTGAAGCTGGTCCTTCCTTGGACCTGTGAGTTACTTGTGCTTTTTCCTGGAATTTCTATATGTTGATAACATATATGACTGCATATTTCCCAAAGCTTTACTTCATTTCTGTGGCTGCTCTTGTCATTGCATCAGCAGCTTAAAAAAAAAAAAAAAGTTAAAAAAAATGGACATGAAAAGCTTTTGGCTTTCTTAAAACCTAAAAGTTCACTTTATGGAATTATATGTGGATAGAGGTTCAGGAAAATATTCAATTTAAGTTCTATCAGATTAAATAGTTGATGTGAACCAGATTTTCTTCAAAGTTAGAGCCACTTCCTCTCAATTAGTTGTTCTAGGTGACACATTAATCTATAGCAGATTCCTGGTTTCTCTTCCGTGGGGCCCTTGTGATGGAGAGTTTGAGGGTCTCCTGGGAGCTTGTGCTGTAACAGTGTGCATACGGAGCCTGACTTCTGAAAGTAGTGAACTCATCTGAGCTATTATGCTGAAAATGCTTTGAGATGTTTCAAAAAGTCCTTGAGGAAGGTTGGGCAGTGTTACTGTAAAATTTTTGATTTGGATCATGTGGATGAGCCACAAGCAAATATCCTTGCTTTCTCCCTGTTTTGAGAATGACAAAAAATTGCCTCAGTGGAGAGAGAACTAAGTAGCAACAGTCTTCAATTCCCCACCCAAAGATCTCTTCTCTAAGAAATGCCTGATTTATGCACCTAAGTCGTCAGCTTGTATTACCACTTGGTAAGTCAAGCTCTTGCAGGCAGTAAGAATAGAGTAAGACACTGGATCCAAAATCTCATCCAGGGAGAAACAAACATTGAATGTGATCTTTGAGACTGAGATCACAAAATGCAGAGGCAATATGGACCACTCAAAATGCTCTGGTTGTTGGCATAAGAGGATAACTGGGCAACCATTCCTCTGATCCACTTTTTTTTTTTTAAATTTAAAACCATAAAAATCTGGAAAGTCATACTGATTTTTATTAGACTCTAGAATGATATAAACAGTGTATGACTCTATAAATGTGCTTAGCCATTAGTTGTATATTTTCATTGTAATGGATTATACTTGGTAGAGAAGGGTAAAAAAGCAAATTCAATTTAAGAGTAGAAGTTTTATATTTCAGGACTTATTTGGAAGGCATTATCACAAGTCTTTTATTTGAGAGCCCACTGAGTAACCAGCTGAAACCATCCCAAATAACTGTATCAGCAAGAATATTTTAAAGTCATTTTTTGTATTTTCTTCTGCACCTGGCTTACAGTAGGACTGAAAATTATTTCTGGTTGAAGCTGGGACTCGGCACAAGACTGCGATAGGGATAAAAATAAAGAAATGAGGTCAAGGAAGATGAGTGGCATGCGTGAAGAAGAAACTCTCAAACTTTGGGTGCTTTCCACTTAATTTAGAACACAGAAGAAAGGCAGGTAAAGTCAACTGTGAAGCTGGACAATCAGTCCTAAATATCCAGGGAAATTCGATATTTTGGCATATCCTAAGGGGAACTAAACAGAACTCAAATAGTTGAGGCAGTTTGTCTGTCTTATTAGGAATGTCATCTTCTATCAGTGGGTATCGGAAGGGCGATTCTGATTGAAATTTTTTGACAAGATATATTAAATGGTATTTCATAAATATTTAAAATATGGAGGTGAAAAACAGGATTATCTTATTGGGAGTTTCATTCAACAGAAGGTCAAATATAATCCTATCTTTAATGATTTTATTTAAGCCGTGGTGAGGAATTTAATTCAGTTCTAACCTGTAAGAGATGGGGGAACAGGAGGTTATTTAGATAGATGCCTTCAAAAGAATTACCTATACAGAAATGTGGAGTTGCAGAAATCTGGAAAAAAAAAAGTTGTATTTGCAGAACTCCTGATAACATGCACATGTTTAAAGACAGGATATCTAACCCATGGGGAAGAGAATGAATATTTGGCTAAACTAGAATAGGTTCAGTTCTAGAGCCAGGAAACTAGGGAGAGTCTCATAATAAGGATCCTGGTAGGGAAAAAAGATGAAGAACTAATTACCAGAACAAAGGAAATTACAGACTAGGTCTCAGGGTCAGAGAGCAGGTGATATCACATGAGAGACACATGATCAGAGGTGGGTTTGAGGAAGGAGTTATATATGGTTATCCATCTGAGAATGTTAAACTGGACCTCTAAGGGAAGCAGGTCCTATAGGGACTTCTAGCTGGAAGGTGACGTTTCTATTTCATGTCCTAGGATATATTTTTCATTATCTCTTACATAATTTCATCTGCTAATCATGACACTTAAACATGCCCCACTTCAGTCCAAATATGGAGTCACACTTAGGTGTCATGATAACCATATAGGAATAATGAAAGGCATAAGGCAAAAAATCAAACACCCAAACAAACATGTACTGATATAGCAGGTCTATGAGGGATTTACAATCTATAGAAAAAAATGGCAGTTTTTTTTTTTTGTCCTTTCGTCCTTAACCCGTAGACTTGACTCATATTTGTAATTTTTTTTTTTTCTATTTGGAGATGACCTGTGCTGAAGTTGACACTCAACCCTCTCTCACTAATCACTGATTTGTTTATTTTTTAACCTACACTGAATGGGTTCCTACAGAGTTTTAAACTGATTTATGGAAACAGTTTATTTTATCAATGAGTAGATGTTAATTTGAAAATTAATACATTACTCAAAGTATGCTTAAATACAAATGTATTTGTTGACAAAATAGTTGTTTGATATATGAAGTTTCAAGATTTAAAAATTCTATATGGAGATAAATTACCTTTTTATTCAAGTATCCTGACATTTTTTTCACCCTGAAAACTACATTACTGTTGATTAGTTTAAAATGTCTATGCCTTTACAATAAATTTAACACTGCTTTATATGCAGTATATTTAACTCCCAATATTTTTTCTAGTTAGAGCATTATTAGTTTAAGTTAAATTGAAATTCTCACCAGATTTAAATCTCACAGGCCATATTTTATCTTTATTAAAAAGTTTCCTATTGACAGTGCACATGTGAGAGCTATAGTTTTAATCACAGAACATGACTTAAGTCTTGCTGAGCTGATAAAAACTGAATCACCATGCTGCCAAGTTAGGTTCCATATTGCAGCCCTGTTTTTAATTAGATGGTTAAATTGCTGTCAGATGGTGCTTTTAAACCTTATCTTCATCTTTCCATTAAGCAAAAGACATTCAGTATCTCATACTGAGAAATACAGGAATGATCTTTTTTTTTTTAATCGGTTATTCCTTTTCCATACCTTTCTTTGGTTTTTAGCAGTTTCTTTTTTTCCATGCTTTTTTTTTTTGTCTTTGGATAAAACTTGAGTATTTAGACTCAAATTTCAGTCCTAATTTCTCAGTTTATTATCTTTTCAAGAATAACTTTTGGGACATGAAAAATTAATAAATATTATTTTATATATGGATTATTTGCCTATTAATCCTTGGTTGACTACACGTAAATAGCTTTCTGGAATTCAAGAGAATTCAGAGGTTTTTCAGAATCTGGAAATCATTTAGTTCCCATATTCAGATTCTTTCTTAAACTTATCTCTTGTTATAAGACATTTCAGAAAGAAGAGAGTGGTTACTTCTAATACTATTTATTTTCTTATATGTAACTTCTGGTGGATGGAAGGGAATTCTGAAGTTCAGTAGTATATAGTTAAGTAGCATATAATGAAATTAATAATTAAGAATATATATAAGACACTTTTATTGAGCTAAAACAGCTGATGAATTAGAAATACAATTATTGGAAAAAAAACAAAGAATTGATTGTAATTTTAAAGAGGATAGACTTCAGTTAAGTAAATTTGAATGGAGAATTAAAATAGTTACTAATAGCAGCAACCTTAAATTCACTTTAAATTCATAAATTTTTTTTTGGTTGGGCGCCTGGGTGGCTCAGATGGTTAGGCGTCTCCCTTCAGCTCAGGTCATGGTCCCGGGGTCTTGGGATCGAGTTCCGCAGTGGGCTCCCTGCTCCTTGGGAGCCTGCTTCTCCCTCTGCTTCTCTCTCTCTCTCTCTCTCTCTCCCTCTGTCTCTCATGAGTAAATAAATAAAATCTTTAAAAAAATTTTTTTTTGGTAACATGGACAGAGGTAGGCAAGGAGTATTCCTTTAGCATCATTGGTAATAGTGTTCTGTTGTGTTGAGAATTACTCTGAGACTCCCCAGGGATGGGGCGAGAGCCTACATGCCATATGTTTACTGATTCAGCATATTTTTTTCAGTTATTAAGGGTTTGTTTATTTCCACTCAATTTCACTTTCACTTTCGTATCTGAAAATCAATAATTCTTCCCTCATAAGTCTTGTGTGAGGATTAAATCATATGTATGAAGGTTTGAGGACTGTACTTAGCCCATAAAAACACTTTATTATTAATAATAATACTACTAATAATATAATTATAATATGATGGCTAATTATATAATTATAATGGCTAATAACATATATTAGTAGGTAATTATAGCTCTTGACTTATATTTCAAAGTACAACTATACCTTTTTTTCTAAACATAATGCTACCTTGAGCATTTATTTGAAAATATAAACCCTTAAAAATGCCCAAAGGCAAATTATTTTAGCACTAGGCAAGGATTCTTTTCAGTTTAAAAAGTCATGTATTAATGCTTAGCAGTCCAGATTTCCTACTGCTAAATTAGTAGTAATGTTTATGATGATGATGATGTCATGATACCATGATATTATGACTAACATATCCTGCCAATGACTCTGAACTGAATTAAATCACAGTGGTAATAATGGGCAATCCTGCTGAGTATCTCTGCTTAAGCATGGACAATTAGGAAAGAAAATCATTAGTTGTAATTGAAGAATTCATGTTTGTATGTAGTAGTTTTTCACAGGGAACTAAAGAAGATGAATCAAAATAAGCCCAAAATAATACAATAATCAGTCCTCATTGCCTCATTAGCATCTTAAGAGATAATGACAATTGAGCCCTTTAGTATGTTTTCCAGAACCTAATTAAAAATGCAATTTATAATTTTTGGAATTGAATATGGGAAAAATATTTGTCAAAATGTCACTTAAGTTGAGCTCTTTTCTTCTAAGCCTTTTTGTTTTTTTTTCTATGATAATTAATATAATTCAGATGAAATAAACTCATGTCTCTTACACTATTTTCCTTTATAAAGCTTGGATGTTTTAGCTGTAAACACACAAGTAGGTTTGTATATGGTAAGGTCTCCACAATCAGCAAGCATTAACTTAGCATGTAGTAATTGCTAAGGGTGATATAAAATACTTTTCATGATCTTAGGAATTGCACAAATCAATATATGGCTTTACTGATGAAGAAGCCAATATTCACTGGTGGTGTAATATGTGAGCTGGTTAACTTCTAGCCCTGTGTACCACCTTTTCCGAAAGCTGGAGAGCGTCCAAGCTTCCTCGGTTTCTTATTTTTCTTCCCATTACTAGCCTATTTGCTATGCCTGGAAGCATTGCCACCTCCACTTTTGCTTATAACACTCCAACCAATAATTGAACATCTTTATATTAAATAATTAAATCACATATAAAAATCAGACTCTTTACGTTTGCCTCACATACCTCCCCCCAAATGCCCTAAAATCTTGATTAATGAATGGTATTCACATTATTGATTTCTCAGACTTGTAAGTTTAGGCTGTTTTTCAGCCCTTTCCTCTTCACTCAGATTCACTATTAATTTGTTGAAGTAATTTAGCAGTTTCTCTCTCTATAGTAAATTTATATAAATTTTTTTTTTTTTATTATTATTCTTAGAGAGGGAGAGTGAGAAAGCAGGGAGGAGGGGCAGAGGGAGAGAGAATCTTAAACAGTCTCCACGCAGAGCCCAAGGCGGGGCTCAATCTCACAACCTGGAGACCTGAGCCAAAATCAAGAGTCCTATGCTTAACCAGCTGAGCCACCCAATTTTGATCTTTTAGTATCAAGTAAGATAAACCAGCCCTGGCTAAGTTAAGCAAAAGGTAATGGCTAAAGGGACTCTGAATAATCTAAGTAAGAACTAAGATCGTCAACCTTTGGCGCGCTCCAGATTCAAAATCCTGAGAAAGTAGATCTCATTGGCAGAGGTTAGGTCAGATATTCAGTTTGTGACTCAGGTCATTTCAGTTCGCCCATTGGAATAGAAGACACCCTGACGAGGGGCAGATCCTCCAAGGAAGAGAATGGTGGTACAAAAAGGAGAGGGAATGATTGCTGGCAGAGGAATAAAATCAATGTCTTTATTTTTTTTTCCTTTCTTTCTCCATTCCTGGGTAATAATACTCTACTTCAGATCTAATCTTCTTTGTCTCTAGCTTTTTTTGCTCAAATCTGTAATCCACAGGAGGGGACCAGATATCCTCAGACTAAAATTACAGTTCTGTGAACCAACTGTTTCTTCCTCTTCTCTGTAACACATTCTTTTAACTGTATGTGATTTTCTATTGTCACTTATCACTTATAATATTAATATCTTAAAGTGTTCTTAAATACTTTGATCACAGAAACTGTGATTTTCATGACCTTATTTTGTTTGTTAGAGAATAAAACACTTTAGTACTGTGAAGATATATTTGCTGAAGATCATAACAAAACAGATTTATTCCTTTCATCCTCAGCAAATGTGAATATCCCTTTACTAAAATAGATTGTCTTAGAATAAAATAATTAAAAATATTTAGAATACAATAAATGTGTTTATTCTACTCATCTGTCTTTTTTTAGACTTCTAATAGAGGCAGTATCTTTTGACAGAGTAGGACTCAATAAATATGAAAATATTATCAGACCAGGTTTTTATCAAATGAATTCTATTAGTATGAATATTAAAACATATAAATAAATAAATTCATAGAGATATGAATATATAAATTCATAAGGATAAACAAATAAAGGTGAGAATTAAACTCAAATTGACATCTTATGGTGTTTACTTTTAAAATTTATTTTGTTAATCATGCTTCAAAAATATTATAAATAAAATATGCAAGACAAAAAATAAAAAAGACATGGTCTTATTGAACACAAGACAAACATCTCATGGATGAAAATGGAGCCATGAGCCTGGTTGAAGCTGTAGGGTCCTGGACTTTAGGTCTGACATTATGCAGTTCAACTTATTGGGTTAATGGATTAAAGGTGCCCTTGCACAGAACTTTATTTAAAAATTTGAATTCCTATTTGAAAACAGGGGTAAAAATAGGGTTCCTTCCTACAAGTCAGGCAGTAGATGGAGAAATTCAGCATCTATTTGCAATCATCTCATGCTTGAAGTTCAGGATGACATAAAGCTGCAAATTGAAGCCAGAAAAAGGCTTGTGCCCAGGATTGGAACACATTTTTCAGGGCTATAAGCTCAGTGACTAGACTAATAGTATCATTGAATGGAAGTTGTATCACCAATTTTAACTGTAGTTCTTGTTTGGGAGTCTTGAAAGTCCAAATGGAAGCAACTGCTCAAAGAATAAAGGAAAGCAGGGAAGGAGATGGACAGAGGGAGAAAAGAGATTGTTTCCTGACCAAAATGAACCTCAAAGTTCTAAAAGACTAAATAAATAAAGCAGAGAAACATTAACAAAGTTAACTACCAAATTAGAATAACAAAATTATGTTTTGAAATATATGCTTCAAAAGAATAATAAAATAAAATCTGGGAATAGACAGAATGCAAAAAGAAAAAAATATAAGTGAATTTGGAGGGATTACCAGAAATTGATAAACTGTGTTGGTAAATTTGACTCTAAAAATAAAAGGTCAGAGACTAATTTTATATTGCTCAAATTTTTGGACAAAATGTTAGAAAACAGTAATTCATTTAAATGCAGGTGGTGGTTGATAAGTGATTAAAGATTGCTAAGATCCTAGTGTTGTTTGGGAGAATAGTTAACGAAAACTTAAGTTTTTGTTAATGAAAACATAAAGTTAACTCAGTTTGTGAAGTGTGAAGTACTGCCTATTAAAGACTCCACCTACAACTCAAGCTTCTATAGCAGGGACTGTATATGCCCCCATTTGTTTCTATCATCTGTTCATAATAATAGAACCTCATAATAGGACCTCAAGTGTCTGCTGGGCACATTGAAACTCCGACTGAAGGTTACATTTCTGAATCTCCTTGCAGGCTAAATATGGCCATATGACTAAGCTCTGGCCAAATGTAGAACTATTAAAAATGTCACATGTGACATTTGGCAATTATATGTAAATAGAACTCAAGAGGTCATCATGGACTAGGAACAGAAAGCCAGGTGCCAGGGATGGCAGAACAAGATACGACTTGCTCAAGTCTGTGTCACTGTGTAGCACCAAATTGGCCCAGACTGCTTGGTTTTTTATTTTATGGGAGGAAAAAGTAAGCTTATCTGTTTTATCTGTTTAAGCTGCTGTTATTTTTTGTTTCAACCACACATAGGCAGACTTTTTCTTAAAGTGATACAAATTATTAGTCAGAAAAATTAAAAGAGGGGGAGGAACAAAGAGAAAATTATAGAAAATTTTATAGTTTAGTTTTTTTTCTGTTATCTTCAATGGTAGCAAACAGCTGATTTCAGAATTTAATGGTTCATTTGCTAGTATATATTGATATTTGCAGTGTGTTTAGAGCTATTATCAGAATTGTTCAGAGGTCTAGCCCAAATGTTTTTATTTGGCAAAAGGCACCACTCCAATGATCATGCTTCCCTCTCTCAGGTAGAATTTCCACTAGTCAGAAAAAATTCAGATCTTTTTCCTTCGTGTTGCTTTTTTTTTTTTTTTTTTTTAGAGAGAGAGATAGAGCGTGTGCAAGTGTGGAGGAAGGGCTGAGAGAGGGAGAGAGGTAGAATCTTAAGCAAGCTCCACGCCCAGTGCAGAGCCCAACTCAGGGCTCTAGCTCACAACCCTGAGATCATAACCTGAGCCCAAATCAAGAGTCGAATGCTTAACTAACTGAATCACCCAGGTACCCCATTGTGTTGCTATCTTTAAGAATTTCTTTTAGATATTGCATATGATTTTTAGTAAAGATCTAGGACCCTCTAATATGAAGAATTTCTTGTGAAATAGTTATCTAACATATGACAACTAAGAAATTCTAGGAGAAAGTTTCATTGAATCACCTACATTCAAAGGCTAGATCACCCTGAGAGATCTCCCCTTCTCTGTAGTATGTAGCTAGTTAACCAGGCACAGGGCTCTACATATATTCCACATTAATTAATTTATTTATAGTCAATCTTACTTAAAAATGTAAGAAAGGTTAAAGAAATCATTGTAATTTCAAATATATGCTCGGGGGAGCTATTTGGTAAATCTTGTTTGTAGTGGTTTGGGATCACATACTCTCGGTGTGAAGTTCTGTGATAGGACAGTCTCCATGGCTGCCTCCCGCCTTTAGTTCCCACAGATCTAAGTATCTGGCCTCAAAGAGAAGCCTCTGGATGATCAAATGGGCCTCAGCCAATACTAATGTCAATAGTTTTGTTAATATTTATATACATAGTATTGCTAAATCAGAGCTATGTTAAAATGTCATCACTTTAATTTCAAAAAGACATTGTCTACATATTATTATATTTAAGGCCATGGATGTAGTGCATTTTTATCAATTCTACTTGTTTAAGACTGCCAGTTTCATGTCAAATAGTTTCATGATGGCTGTTTTCATTGATTTATAGTTTTGGCAGGCTTGGCCTGCTGGTTATTGGGGGAGTTTGGGGCTTGATGCCAGAGTGAAACCTTCTGGAAATAAGGAGAGCTATCTAAGGAAGGATCACTCAGTGGTTAAAAAATTATTCATACTGGCCAAAGATCAGAGGGTGGCCATGAATTAAGGGTAGAAAAAAGAGGGCTGATTTTACATTTCTACCACCTACCCAGACTGTATCTGTTCCTAGAGGACTATCCACATATTTCCCCCACAGCCTTCTTATTCTTTGTCATTCAATCCAAGTTCATAACCAGCCAACCAGAGAGCTTTTTATGACCCTGGGCACCAGTCTAGGACAATAATAATTTACAATTCTACCACTTAAAGGTAAGCACAGTTCCAAACATTTAAGAGGCAAAATAATAAAATAGGACATCCACAAACACAGGATTTTTTGTAGAGGGTTGCCTACTATCTTATTTGATAGATTATTTGGATATGCCCTAATATATTGGATTAAATTCCTTCTAAAGAATATATTTCCTTATATCTTTTGTTCATATATTGTCCAATTATTATTTCAGGATTTATTTCTAGAAATGTAATTGTTGGCTTAAAAGGAATTTTTAGGCATTTCATATAAAATTTAATAGATATTATCAAAAGAGATTTACAAATTATTTAATGTTGATACTTTTATACTGTTTGAGCTCTTGTTCTCACTTAAAAAAGAAAAATAAACTTGAAAATAATTCCAGTAATCAAAATTAGTATTTATATGATATTTCTGAACTCTTAATTTTTCTTTCATTTTCAGCCAGGAAATGTCAGGAAATGGATTCTGCAAAGAGGCAATTAAAAAAAGAGGGAGTTAAAACAATAGAGATTATGCAGAAAGCTGTGAGCAGGGTTAAGGATCCAACAAGGGATGGTGAAGCACTCAAAATAAAGTCTAGCAGTAGAGAAAGTTGTCACCACTCTTAGGCCTTAAGGGACACAGGGAATCTAGTGAGACTTGTAGCCCCTGGAGAGAGACTCTCCAACAACATGGTCATAGCTAGAGATGTACAGATATCAAGTGACAGGGAGGGGGAAGGGAAAAAAATCCTGTATTTTTACCTACCTCTCCTTGTTTCACTAACCTCTGTAGAGGAGAAGGAAGCTAAGATGGTAAATTCCAAAAGGTCAGATTTACAGCATACAGTAGGATGGGAAAGGGTCTGGATTTGCAATCACAGAATGTTCAAGCTCAACCCACTATCCTCTCCCCTTGGTGTATAGTCTTGTCTTTATCTTGCCCTTTTCCCCAAATGGGAAAAATACGCAGTCCTGGTAACCCTGCCATACCACTATGGAGAATGTTAATTTTTTTCATTCCTTATAGGGCCAAAATTGAAATATTAACCACTACTAGTGCACTTTATATCATGTAGCAGAGAAATCAGGAGAAGAAGAAATTATTAAGAAATATAGCGTGTTAAGTCACCACCTCTGTCATGATGTCTAGATTAATAATTAATCAGAGCTTCCGAATTCATCCCCTTACCCCCTTACTCTTGGCCAGCAACTTTCACCTGGTTGGGTATTCCTTTCCTCCTTCCTCCTCTCCTTCCCTCCCCTTCCCTTCCCTTCCTCTCACCTCCCCTTTGCCTCCCCCCTTCCTCCTTCTCCTTCTTCTCCTCCTTCTCCTTCTCCTCCTCCTCCTCCTCCTTCTCCTCCTCCTCCTCCTCCTCTTTCTCCTCTCCTCCTCCTCCTCCTCCTCCTCCTCCTCCTCCTCCTCCTCCTTCTCCTCCTCCTCCTCCTCCTCCTCCTTCTCCTCCTCCTCCTCCTCCTCCTTCTCCTCCTCCTCCTCCTCCTCCTTCTCCTCCTTCTCCTCCTTCTCCTCCTTCTCCTCCTCCTCCTCCTTCTCTCCTCCTCCTCCTCCTCCTCCTCCTCCCTCCTCCTCCTCCTCCTCCTCCTCCTCCTCCTCCTCCCCTCCTCCCTGGTGGAGTGACCCAAATCTTAATTCCCACAAGGTCCAAATCCTTACACCATCCTGTATTTGGTACTTGCAATATACAACTGACCAGTACTATTAGACATAACAGTCCTTAAAGGCACCCGAGTGGATTTTCTGGTCTTCGGACACAGTCCCCTGGTCATAAATAAGGTCCTTTTTCTAAGTTTATGAAACATAGTCAAGCAGAAGGGTTTTGGGTTCCAAGGGGCCAAATGGTCCCCCTGAAGAATGGTGCCATATTGAGGCCTCAGCAATGACTTCTGTCCCAGGCAGTTTCTGCAAATGGCAGTGATAGTAGCCAAGTACGTCTTGTGAGAGAAAGACTGTTGGTCAACATGGAACAAACAGAAACACACCGAGTCAACAAAACTTTCCTGTGCATAGTCTCTATGCATGTTACCATGACCATTTTGTATACATGGGATTCTTGAACAAAAAGTGGGAATGATGGAGGGAAAATCTTGAGGGACTAGAGAAATGGCTGACTGACACCATACGATTGAGAGCTTCCTCAGGGTGGCATTTATATGGAACATAAGTATCTATTACTCTGTGTCTATTCCTAAGACTACTGGTATGTCTCTTCCACTGACCTCTTGTCCCCATTCATTCATTCTTGTTCTTTCCATATCCATAGCCAGCCAGCCAGCATATAGCCAAAGCCCACGATTCAGTATCTAATTGTAACTCAAATTACCCCTCTTCCCACATGAAGTCGATAAGGTGATGTACTGCTCTACACTGCTTAATGGAATTTACTTATTTCATTCTATTTCAAGATTATCCCTGAATAGGGCCATAAGGCACTGGAATTCATTTCTGACATATCCATAAACCTGGGCCATACTTTTGATCTTTTTTTTTTTATCACCACATGAGGCGATAGTTGTGGATTGAAAGAAATTTGGCACAGCAATAAGACAAAGTACCATGGGTATCTGAGTCACTCACTCACTTAACTTATTTTTTTATCCTACTCAGACCTGCTCTTTATTTTTATCTAATAATGGAATGTGGTTACACATTAGAAGTTATGCATTTATAATGGGCCAATTGGGCTGCCTAGTTGTTTCGTTTCTTCTGGTCAGGTCTTGGAGATAAGCTACAGAATATTTTTCAAGGGGAGAATAGTTACTACAAAAGATTTGCCTCCTGTGAAAATCCTAGGGTTTTGTAGTATGATTCTCCTATTTGATCTTATAAGGCTCAAGTAGCAATACTTCTTGCATCTTACCCTGGATCTGATACAGATCCTTCCTTTGCTCCAGGTCCTACCCAGATAGGTAGGTTTATGGGTTATTCAGTACATGGATAGGGGCAGCACATTCAAATGATGTGGGGATATCACACTGTGCTCCAAACTAATAGCACTATAAACTTTACCAATGTGACAAGTCCCAGAACTTCTGCAGCATTTATCTCCTGTTCTCTGGGAACTAAATGAATGACTGAGATCTAAAGGTAGTGTTAGAGTAGTCCAGGTATTATTTCTGATTTTATATGGTAAAACCCCTCCATATAATAAGTGGGGTCCACAAAACATAAGCGGTTAAAATGTCCTTTTTGTATTATTATGGGATTAAGGAACTATCTAGGCATGTCTGCGTGTCTGGTTGCCTGGCAGCTCCATGGGTTCAATGGTGCCATCCAAAATTATCTTGATTTGGGTTACTGTTTGATGCCACCTGGCGGTGGCTGTTGGACCTGTCTCCACAGAGTTAATGGATCATTCTGGATCATGTGGTTTGCTGATGTACTGGTACAGTAGCTGTAATTCTAGGAATCTCCCAGTTAGTTGGTGCCAATTTTGTCACCCTGATCTGGGGAAATCGAGCTGAAGAGTAGTGGGAATGTGAGAGCTCACTGCTTCCTGACATTTCCCTGCTCTGGCTTTCTTGATTAAGTTACCTTCCTTAGGTAAGGACTTTAGGCACCCACTTTTGAAAACTTGACTGGGGAGAAATAAGAGTATATTGCCTGTCACTGTTTATATCTACATTCAAAGGAGGGATAGGTGGGCTAATAGAGATTTTAATATAATTATTTTTCCTAATATTTTTCTCCCATTAGGACCAACTGGCAAGAAATGGCAGCAATGAAATTTGGGTGACTTTCTTTAAAAGTAAATTATGTAAGATAACTAAAAATTCAATGAATAAATATATGTTATTTTTTAAAATGTTTTTGGAACAGCATTTGCCCTAAGAAAATTGGTTTATTGTTTCAAAAACTCATTTTTCCTCTGAATATTTGTTTCAAGATGAATTTTTTTTCAAGCTCCAACGTTCTTACCACTTAAACTTGATGAATTGCATAGGCTTATAATATTTATTAATCTGGTTTCTATGTAAGCCAATTTAACAAATGTTTCTTCAATTACATGTTCAAGAGTAGTCATCTAGTTTAATGAATCTAACAAATTGTGAAATATTTTCAATTAAGATTTGGAACTGACTTTTTTTTCTCTTTTTATTCTGGCTCAAAAAACTGACACATCCCAACTTATTCCACTCCTTTTCTCCACACTACCAGAACTGATTTTGCTTTGATTGTTGTTTTGCTTGTATTAGTGGCTATTAGAGGTGAGATTATTTTTTTTCTAAAGGGAAGTAAGGAGGTGATTATTTTTATGGAAAAAAAGTTAAACAATATCATTGAAAACAATGTGTTTTAAAGTTACTTTTCATATGCTTGTAAACTTGGAGACTGGGATATGGTAGAGAAACTTTAAAACTATATTGTTATTCTTTTTGGAAACCTACAAGTACCATTCCAAAAACTTCCCTTAGAGGCTAAGTAGACATTGTATTTGCCTCGAAAGTCACTTTTACAAAATATTTTCTTACTGCATGACATGGGTCTCCATTTCTCAAAATGGCTGCATTTCCAAACTACCTGCTACCTGACCAGTAAGGTGATGCTACACATTTTAGGTTTTTGTTAGGTTGGCACCCTACTTCGATATATCAAGATCCGTGTCAGGGAGGTTATTCTAGGCTGTAGTAGCAAAGGGTTAGAAAGTTAATATCTCTGTTCAATTAAAGTTTTACTTATGTAATATCCAAAAGCGTTTCCAGGTTGTAGGGGCTTGTGCTCCAATCAGTGATATGGGACTTACACAAATGCAGCTTTGTCCTCTTCAGTATCTAATTTTTTAAAACCTTGGGAGATAATCATCTCAGTTGAAATGGAAATATACCATGGAGGATTGTGAATGAGAGATATTTATGGGAGAAGTCTGAAATTGGTGCACATTTCTTTCCTTTACATTTATATGGGAGAAGCCTGAAACTGGTATACATTTCTTTCCTTTATGTTCTAGATTAAATTCAGTCACATGGTTACAATTATTGAGTAGAGAAGATAAAAGAATGTGGATGAATGATGTGTTCAGGAGAGGAAGAAATGGAATTTAGGGAATGGCTAGTATTCCTTAACATGTGTATTTTAATATTGTGTAAAAATAACTTTTCTGTCCATGAGGACAGAAAATTGAAGAATACATTATTTTTTGTTTAATACTTTTCTATTTAAAACATTAGGATAAAAGACTAAATGTAAATTATTTAAAATAGAAAACTGTGCCCATTAGATTATATATAAAATATGCAATAAAATTATATACTATATATATTTATGTTATATAATTGTATATATTTAACACTCTATATAAATGCTACATGATTATAAATGTTGACATGATTTATACATATTAAATATGTACATATAATAAGTAGAAAAATCACAGAAACCATACATTTGCATCATTTTACCATAACCCTGAAACTTTTCTGAAAACTTAAGCTTTTTATTCCTAAGTATATATAAAAGGAGTTATTTTTGTCTCTTCTGGTTGTTTAGGGGTTTCATTGGAGGCCTCAATGGCCATCCACAATAGAATGGGTAATAAAGACTCAGAAATTTTAAAGTCTAATCCAAGTGTAAGACTACTTATTTGGGAGGTGCAAAGAGATTATGAAATGGCTTTTGTCAACCGCAGTTTGAAATTTTAAATGGAAATGGAAGGTGATCAGAGATGGAGTTGCATTCTGCTATGAAGAGCTGTTAGTGTGATGTGGTTCATCCCCCTCCACTGCCCCTGATGGAGGGAAAGAGAGCCGATTCTTGTCAGTTGAAGTGGCTTCATGGTAACAACGTGGAGAGCCTTATGTCTATAGTTTATTCTGAGGGACTCGAGGACTGGTATTAACTCAGACCTGAATATTTTATTCACTGGAAGTTGCTGCTCCTGTCATCAAAGGGTCAAACTGGGGTGGCTCTACTGAGAAAGAACAGCTCTTCCGCCAAAGTTAGAGCTAATGCTTACATTTGTGGGGCACTCTGCTGACAGGGTCCATCATAAATATATTTTAAAAGGACTAAGTGGACCACCTGAAGAGCAGGTGGGATTGAACCTGGGAGACAGATGATAGGATTTCTGGATTCCCAGAGGTGGATGGGAGAGTCAGAAGTGGCTAGACAATGTAAAGAAATGGCCCTAACTAGGCCACCTGCAGCCACAGGTGCCCTGCTGGAGAATCTCCATGGAAACCACAACAGCATACCCTGAGGAAGAATCAGCAATTGAACATTTCTCACACATGTCAGGAGGACTATGTCCTTTAGACCAAGGACTATAGCTGTCAGAAACACTTATTAGTGAGTCTGCAGGTGGGGTAGGGGTAACAAGAACTTTCCTTATTCGACTGCAGAATTCCAACACTGAAGTAGGACCCCAGCTGGAGAATGAATGGGACATGGAGACATTCTAAATTGTATGGTAGTTAAACTGTCAAACATTTCATTATATAAAAACAACTGAAAACACTGCCTGAGTTTTTGTTTTTGTTTTAACTTCCATAGTTGTGTGAGCCATTTCCTTATAATAAATCTCATTATATATGTACATATATCTCCTATTGGTTGAGTTTTCTGGAGAATCCTAATACAGAATCCTTTACATCGGAGTGCTACTTTGGACCTCAGGTGACAAAACTGGGAGGTGATCTATTTTCCTACATTGGAACAAAACCTACCAGCACCTTGGCATTCATACTAGTGAAGGTCCTTAGGGGAACTGAGAGACTTCTTATTTGGCGTTTGAGTAGGCATTGGAAGGAGCATCAGAAATCTGACAGCTTGAAAAGGAGGCCTGGTCAGAAGAATTTAAGTGGATTTGTTACTGAGATTTAAGTTCAGAGACTCTCAATAATAATTGGAAATCATTTAGAAGGTAACCTAAATCTATATGTAGTTGAAGTAATATTTTATAATTTGAGTATAAATTTAAATGAGAGTTAAGTGTACCATCTTCAGACATAACGTACAATATACTCTTTTTGTTGAGATATAAATGACATGCAATATCACATTAGTTTTAAGTATACAACATGATTCAACATTTGTATATATTGTGAAATGATCACAATAAGTCTAGTTAACATCCATCCCTATATATAGTTACAATCTTTTTTCTTGTGATGAGGACTTTTAAGATTTACTTTCTTAGCAATTTTCATATATGCATTATTATACTATTAACTATAATCACCATGCTGTACATTACAGCCTCATGACTTACTTATTTTAACCTGAAATTTTGTACCTTGACCCTATTCACCAATTTCCCTCCACTTCATCCTCATCCCAGCTTCTGGTAAGCATCAATCTGTTCTCTGTTATCTATGAGCTTATTTTTGTTTGTTTTTAAGATTTCACATGTAAGTGAAATCATATGGTATTTGTCAGATTTTATTTCACTTAGCATAATGCCCTCAAGTTGCATCCATGTTGTTGCAAATGTTAAGATTTCATTCTTTTTTTATGGCTGAAGAGTATTCTATTGCTCTTCAATCATCTATCTATCATCTATCATCATCTATCTATCCTTACATTTATATATGTATATATATGTGTATTTATATATGTATCTGTATATATAGATCTATATAGATCTGTATATAGAGAGAGACATAGATATCTATGTGTGTATCTCACATTTTCTTTATCCATTCATCCATCAGTGGACACTTAAGGTTGTTTCCATATCTTGACTATTGTAAATGATATTACAATGAACATGGGGATGCATGTATCTTTTTGAATTAATGTCTTTGTTTTCTTTAAATACCCAGAAATAGAATTGTTAGATCATATGGTAGTTCTATTTTTAATTTTTAAAGAAATTTCCATACTATTTTTCCATAGTGGCTGCACCAGTTACATTCCTACCAACATTGCACAAGAGTTCTCTTTTCTCCATACCCTTGCCAACATTTTTTTCATATCTTTTTGATAATAGCCATTCTAAAAGGTGTGAGATGATATCTCATTGTGATTTTGACCTGATTTCCCTGAAGAATAGTAATGTTGAGCCTCTTCTTATGTGCCCGTTGGCCATCTGTATATGTTCTTTGGGAAGATGTCTCTTCATATCTTCTGTCCATTTTTAAATGGGATTGTTTAGGGTTTTTTTACTAGCGACTTGTATGAGTTCTTCATACACTTTGGACATTAACCCCTCAGATACATAATTGGCAAATATTGTTTCCACTCAGTATGTTGCCTTTTTATTTTGTTGATGGTTTATTTTGTTACAGAAACTTTTTAGTTTGATGTAGTCCCACTTCTTTATTTTTGCTTTTGGAATCAGATCTAAACAATCATCACCAAGACCAGTATTAAGGAGTTTACCATCTATGTTTTATTCTAAAGTTTTATGATTTGAGGTCTTGTATTCAAATTTTTCAATCGATTTTGAATTAATTTTCATATATGGTGACATAGTAGTCCAGTTGCATTCTTTTGCATGTGATTGTCCAGTTTTCTCCATACCATTTATTGAAAACACTGTCCTTTCCACATTGTATATTCTTGGCTTCTTTGTTGTAAATTAGTTGACCATATATGTGTGGGTTTTTTTTCTGAACTCTCTATTCTGTTCTGTGGATTTATGTGCCTTTTTTTTTCTTTTAAGATTTTATTTTTTTAAGTAATCTCTAAACCCAATGTGGGGCTTGAATTTACAACCCCAAGATCAAGAGTTGCATGCTCCACTGACTGAGCCAGTCAGGTGCTCTTATGTGTCTTTTTATGCTAAAAGCATATTGTTTTGATTACTATAGCTTTGTACTATAGTTTGAAATCAAAGAGCATAATACTTCCAGTTTTGTTCTTCCTCAAGATTGCCTTGGCTGTTTAGGATTTTTTTTTTCTGGTTCCACAATAATTTTAGGATTGTTTCTTTTATTTATGTGAAAAATGCCATTGGAATTTTGATAGGGATTATGTTGAAGCTATAGATTGATTTGGGTATTAGTATGGAAATTAACAATATCAGTTCTTTCAGTCCATGAGCATGGAATATCTTCCATGTATTTGCATCTTTAATTTCTTTCATCAATGTCTTATCATATTAGTGCACAGGTCTCTCACCTCCTTGGTTAAATTTATTTCCAGGTGTTTTATTCTTTTTTTATGCAATTGTAAATGAGATTGTTTTCTTAATTTCTTTATTTTTGATAGTTTGTTGTTAATGTATAGAAATACAATTGATTTCTGCATATTGACTTTGTCTCCTGCAATTCATTTAGTAGTTCTAATAGTTTTTTGGTAGAGTTTTCAGGGTTTTCCATATATAATAGCATGCCATCTATATTCCAAAACTGAAGTAGGACCACGGCTGGAGAATGAATGAGATATGGAAACATTCTGAATTGTATGATAATTAAACTGTGCTGGACGTTTCATTATATAAAAACTACTAAAAATACTTCTTGAGTTTGTATTGAAAAGAGTGAAATATTAGGTGCAAGGAGCTAATTTAACACTTTCTGAAAATTGGATAGAGAATCTGGTTGTTTCTTGAACTCTTTAATCAAGATCAATGTACAAGTTATAACTATATATCACATGAAAAGCTGAACTCAAATGAGTAAAATATATATATAATACAAATAAATATATATTTATTTTTTAATTTTTATTTTATTATGTTATGTTCATCACCATACATTATATTTATATTTGGATATATTATATATATAATATATGCTCATATATTATATATATATATGTAAAATCTCTTGGTCTATATTATCTGCCATGTTCCAAATAAGAAAAGTCTTTAATGTGTCCTTTAATTAGAAAAAACAACAAAATACAACCTAATTCAATAATTAGAACTGGTTAAAGTAATTCAGTTCAATCCCTTTTGGTTATTAAGTCTCTCAGCTGCATGCTCACTTCCTTCTTCTCTTTCCAAGGTAATGCCTACCTGGGAATATGGTGGAAATGGCATGGTGAAGGATAGATTTGACCTCATCTTAGCCCTGTTGGGTATAGACTATTACCTATTTATCTTAGCCTACAACCATCCTACCGACCCCACTCTATAACTTATACGTGGCACAATTAACTTGGCAAGCCCTAGCAGACCTCAAGTTAATGACCTTGCTGCATAAGAACTGAAGGTGGCCTTAAAAATCCACAGGACCTTTTGATTGAGCAAGTCTGCCGACAATAGTTACTTAGACATACCAGTGCCCCAAACTGTTACAGGACAGTCTTTGAAGTGGTGGTAGTGTTCAAAAGAGGGGGCAGAGATTGTCAAATGATCCCATCTGTCTTCCGTTTTACTCTCATTCATCTGAGCATTGCCCAAGAGTTAGTTGGCTTGAAGAAAACCTAAAAAAAGGGAAATAAAAACTCAGATTCTTTTTTTTTTTTTTTTTTGCTATCCATCATCATTCCTCTTCCCCTTTTTCCCCTCATTCACACCCAGAAAGAGAAAGAAAGATAGTCTCTTAATCAGTGTGGTGGGCTGCTATAATAAACCTAGACTGGGCAGCTTATAAACAACAGACATTCTGACATTTCTGGAGGCCCCAAGTGTAAGATCAGGTGCCAGCATGGCAGCGTTCTGGGGAGATCTTCTCCCGGTTTGCAGACTGTTGTCTTCTCATTATATCTTCATTGAATTCTCATGTGAGAAAGAGAGGCAGAACTTCCTGGGGTCTCTTTGATGAGGCACTAATCCCAACCATCATGATCTAATTATCCACAAAGGCCTCACCACCTAATACAGGGGTCCTCCCTTATCCTCGGGGGATATGTTCCAAGACCCCCAGTAAATGCCTGCAACCATGGATAGTACCGAACCCTTTATATACTATGTTTTTTTCTATACATACATACTTATGATAAAGTTTAATTTGTATATTAGACACAGGACTAGATTAACAACACTAACTACTAATAAAGTAGAACGATTATAATAATATGCCATAATTAAAGTTATGTGGATATGGTCCTTTCCTTCCCTCCCTTTTTCCAAAATATCTTATTCTACTGCACTCATCTTGTGATGATGTGAGGTGATAAAATGATAAGATGAGGTGAGGTGAATGAACGATACGACATTGTGATGTAGTTTTAGGCTACTATTGGCCTTCTGATACATGAAGGAAGACCATTGCTTCCAGACTCTGGTTGACCATGAGTAGTAGTTAACTAAAACTGTAGAAATTGAAACCATGGCTAAGAAAGGAGTACTGCACCATCACATTGCAGGTGACGATTTCAACAAATGAATTTTAGGGCGACACAAACATTTAGTCCACAACAAATGAGAAAGCTCTTCTTTCATTCCTTCCTTGTTTTAGAACTTTTCTCTACTACATGGTTAATCTAAAAGAGATCCATTCCATACCACAGGATAATCCTATGATCTTAATCTTTCAGACTCATTGTTAATATGCTAGAGTAGGGACAGCAATGGTGTGATTAGAATCTGGAAAACACTTTTCCCAAACCATTTTCTCACAAAATAATTAAATTGGCAAGTTTAAACTGAATATTTTCTAGATTCTTCTTCTTGCATCTCACAGTGACATATCCCAGTTTCTTCATGGGAATATTAATATACAATAGAGTGGAGGTTTTATATCCAAAAAAGCAATATTAACAGTTTTCAAATTATTTTAGCCATCATGTAAGTTTCAAGGTTGAAAAATAATATACAGCAACATTGTTTCCTTTTTACTTTGACCTTGCTTCCCCAAAGATCAATCACGGAGTCCCTTAGAATTTACCATGTTTCAGTTTTGTTGTCACTGTTGCATATAATATTACTCTAGTCATGTTCTTTTTCCTTTTAATAATTAGTAAGAAAAATATATTTCTAATATTTAATATCAAAGAGTACTTACAAAATTAACATCATAGCCCTTTGTAACCCCCGGGGCCATCGTGTTTTTTTTTTTAAGCTTTTATTTATTTATTTGACAGAGAGAGACACAGCGTGAGAGGGAACACAGCAGAGGAAGTAAGAGAGGGAAAAGCAGCCTTCCCCCTGAGCAAGGAGCCCAATGTGGGGCTCCATCCCAGGACCCTGGGATCATGACCTGAGCCAAAGGCAGACCCTTAATGACTGAGCCACTCACGTGCCCCTGATTGTATTTGATATGGAGCCACATTTTGTAATTCTATAGTCATTTATGTCACTCTCTAGATTCTAAATCACAATCCAATGATTGTGCTCTAATGATTTGAGTCAAGCCCTATTGGATTCTATTGCATTGTCAATTTACAATCCCAAGAATATGACTAAAAAGACTTTTTTTAGTATTTTGAATATTTGGACAAATACCTTAGGCAACAAAAATTTCCAGTGTTTTTAGATGTATAAATTAGACATTTTGTGATATTAAATTGCCAGATATGGCAAACCATTAATTTGATTGATAGTGCTAAAGATGCAGTCCTTTAGTAAATAGCAATTAGAATTTGCATTTGCACCAGAGTAAAGTACAGATTAAACTGTAGCAAAATAAGCTGACTGAAAGGTCTGTATCAGAAAATGCACTCTCATTTGATTTAGTCATCTGAGCAACCTACAGGTTTTAATTTAATCGCACCTAAGTAGGTGGCAGTCAATGAAAACTTCATTTAACAATAGTCAGATCAGTACTTTGCAAAGGATTATCATTATTTTTTTTTGTGAGCCATGATATTAATTAGAAATGACAAACTGAATGCTATGAAAGACGCATAAGGTTTACCTATCTGCCAGGGTAATTATCACCATTGCTTTACTAAGAAAGTCTGCTATTGTTGAAGCTGCAGTTCTGTTTAAGCAGCATCAATTTCCTGAAATAAGGAATATTTGAAAAAAGATTTTAAAAACTTTAATTCATAGGGGCATCTAGGTGGCTCAGTCAGTTAAGTATCTGCCTTTGGCTCAGGTCATGATCTCAGGGTCCTGGGATTGAGCCCTGAGTTGGGGTCCCTGTTCTGCAGGGAGCCTGCTTCTCCCTCTCCCTCCGCCCCTCTCCCCTGCTTGTGCACTCTCTCTCACTCAAATAAATACAATTTTAAGAAAATGTAATTCATAAAATATGTTCTGAATATTACTATGTATATTAAAAAGTATTCTTAGTTTGGGGCACCTGGGGGGCTTAGTCAGTTGAACATCCACCCAACTCTTGGTTTCAGCTCAGGTAATGATCTCATGGGTACTGAGATCCAGCCCCAGCTCAGGCTCCTCACTCAGCATGGAGTCTGCTTGGGATTCTTTCCTTCTGCCTCTCCATCTCTCACTTGCTCACGTATGCACTCTCGCTCTCAAAAAAAAAAAACAAAATCTTTAAAAAAGTGAAAAGTATTCTTAGTTATAAATTCTATTAACTTGTTGCATCAGCCAGTGTTACCACTGGTTCTATAAAATAGTCTTAGTTTTAAAGATTTGGGGGCATGTGTAAAACTCTTTCTGTTTTTAAGATAGTTAAATTCTGGCAGTTATATCTAAAGTCTTTTATAGACATTATAGTATCTGAAAGAAGATTTGAGAAAATGAGACCCAGTTCTACATTCTCTTTCCAATTATGATGTGTTTTTCATTAATTTAACCTATCTGCATTGTGCAGTATTCATTACAAAAGAATATGCTCAACTGATGGAGAATTGATTTTTAGTATCTAAATTTCAATGGTGAAATTTGTCACCTTTGATTTTTGATTGTATGCTCTGTTGCCCTGAGATAGTTGATTTAGAAGACCTTAAATATTCTCACGGAGATTAAAAAAATGCCCCAGGAGAAAAAAAAGTAAATTATTTCTTTATAAATGCATAACTTACATACAATAAAATGCAATAATTTAAAATGTACAATTTGATACATTTTGGTGAATGCAGATAATTGAATTAACACTAGCTCAATTAAGATAAAGATAATTTCCATCACTCCAGACATTCCTCAAACTACTCACTCTACCTCACTCCTTCCAGTTTCCTACTCCAATCTAGGCAACCACTGTCTGAACTGTTCTGATTTCTTTCACTTTAATTTAGTTTAGCTCATTCTATAACTTGATACAGATGAAACTATATTACTTGAATACTTTCATTTATGCCATGTTTTGTTTGATATAATGTTTTTGAGATTTATCTAATATTATTGCATGTTTCAGGGGTTTGTTTTGTTTGTTTGATTGCTGAGAAGAATTTTCTTTGTATGACAACAGTCACCCATTGATGGATATTTGGGTTAGCTCTTATAACTAAATATGCCATGAATATTTTTATAATAGTTTCTTTTTGAACATTCAAAATATACTCTTGGATAAATTCAAAGATGTAGTATTGTTTACTTATATAACAAACTGCCAAAATATTTTCCAAAGAGATTGTGCAAGATATCAGTTTACTGCCTCTTATCTCTCAATTCACTTTTCATTGCCTGTTCTACAGTAATGGAACTGGATTCCGTAAGCATGGCCTATAACAAACAAAATGTTAAGCTTCGTCAATATAGGAAACTACAAGGGTCTGCAGAGTGAAGGACTTCTCTTTCTGGCTCTGGAGTACTTCTGATTCTTCTATTCCAGTGATGCTTGAAGGAGAGACATGTAGGGGTGCTCCACCACAGATGCATGACTAGTGTGTACAGTCCCATGGAAAGCCTGCATATCTGGTCTTAGTTAAATTAAGGAATTTAACTTGGGTACCCTAGGTACACACCCCACTTACAAATGGACTCCCAATGCCCCAACTCCCCCCATGCACCTGCCTGCTGGCTTCAGCTCACTTGCTTCCTGGATGAGTGTTGCCTCCTTGCCATCCCAGCTGTGGTTCCCTTCCCTCCAGCCTCTGTGCACCTAGACCAGATAAGAGGGGGGAATATGTGTGGTATCACCTACTTTGCCAGTGACTATGGACCAACTGGCTCTGGCCCCATCAACCAAATAGACTTCTGGGCTATCCGTTGCACTGCAACCTTCTTCAACGAGAACTGAATCCCAAATCTGGGGAGCAAACACACTTTTCTAGTTTGGCTTTTCTGTTGATACTCTGTTTCATTATGAGTATGTTTTAGAGCTTTCTTTACTCCTTTACATTTATTCTTCTACTATAATTAGAAATTCCTTATTTTAAACTTTCCCTATTTGAGGTACTAAGTCTTTTGTCTCCTAATTGGACCTGAACTAATAATAGTGATTATACCATTCTATACTCCCCACCAGCTACATGTTTTGGTTAGTTAATCTACATTCTTGCAAACACTTCTCTGTTCAGTTTTTTGATTTTAACATTTCTTCTAGTGGTGAAGTGGTAACTTACTATACTTTTAATTTTATATCAGATTGAGGAGTTGATTTCAGGGGACTATCTCCTGATTCACACCCAAGATTAAATGGCCATTGATACAATTCCTTGTTTATACATATACATCTCTGTGTATGTGCACACAAGTGTGTAAACTATCTAATGGTAGCAGTGTTTGACACAGCTTTCAGAGAAAACAAATCTGTGTTTAGAAGTCTCATTTTTTTTTAAGAATTAGCTTCATTGTTCTTTACAAAGAGCTCATGTAGAGATTATTATTTTTACTTTTAAGTTGGCAAAAATAGAAGAGTAAACTATTTAGGAAAACGGTGAGTTAAGAGTCAGTAGTTTTTATTGGGTAGAGGTAATTCTGTGCCCTAATAGAGAGCTGAGAAAAGCAGAGTGTCACTTAAAGTGGGCCAGATATCCTCCCATAGGGTGGTTAGAAGAGGTGTATAGCAAATTACAAGAGATTTTGTAGGACCTTAATAGCTATCAATAAAAATACAAATGATAATGTCAAATGTGGTGCTTTTTATATATTTGGAAATATTTAAGACACTTAACACACATTCAAGCAGGATCACATGAACATTTTTTCAACTCAGGGCTAATTTTTAAAAACATTTCTTCCTTTTTGGATAACAGCTCCCAAGTAAGTTAAAGTACACCATTATAGAATATGTTATTTTGTATTTTAGAATTAGCTCAATTTCTTTAATTTCTAGATGAAGACATTAAGATATAGAATCATTAGGGGACATCATCAAAAACTATAGGTAAACATTATTTCAAAAGCCAAGACATTATTGCCCCATTAGTAAGGATTTTTCTTTATGATTCTATTTTAGTCACCCTCTTAGTAAGTGCTAACTGAATCATAGATATATTTAGCTCATATATTAGAAAGAAGATCCTAAATTTAAATCTTTATGATGGGGATTCAGTATCATCATTTTTGTATATCAAATAATATTTCGAAAATGGAAACTAGTAAAAATAATAGTTTTTTTACATATAATCAAGTTTTCTGATGCATCTCATTTATAAAAGAAACACTGTTCACATTTATTGTTTTAAGGAGTTTCAAAGATAATATAATATGTTAGTAAAGGAATGATAAAGAACAGAAAAGTATGACATTTTTAAATTGTCATCAATACTTTAATACTAGAGTAGAATGATTTTTGGATGAAATTCTGTCTTGTAATAGTATCCAGAGTTTTTTATCAACTTTGAGTTATCGATGTAGTAGTCAGTTTCATTTCATACAATTGTATAAGATAGGGTATTATTGAAATAAACATTGTGATATTTTTATATATATTTATGACAAAATAATTTAATCCAGCAATCACATTGAAATCTGCTAATAGTGTAGACCCCCACATTTAATATTTGTAATGGGGAGACCAGAGTTAGAGTGGAAGGATTTTATAAAACTAAAGTAATATTAAGGTTTAAAACTAAGAAAAGTCACTCCAAAGACATGCAGCCACATTTAGTCACATTTAGCACCACAAAATTGGCTGTCAAAAGTCTAATTAACTATCAGGCATTAGCTCTATTTTCCATGCAGCTCACTTGCATAGTCTTTCATTATAACATCTGGCAAGTTTAAAAAAATTCCCTAGAAAACTACTTCCTATAGTTTTACAAGATAGGGTTTTAGTGAAATGAACTGTTGTTAAAACAACAACAAAAGCATATTCAGTGCTTCATTGTTGAACTGTGAAGATTTTTAAAGCATGTTTGAGCTACTGGTCACTTCATTTTATGTGAAAACACACAATTAAGCTTAAAGAGACATTTCACCAAGTGAATGCTGGTACATACTTTGATTTCACTATTTAGTGATATAATTTTTCCAACATTTTTCCAAAATTGAAACCCAGCCCTCAATGGCACTTGATGAGTGTTTAACTTAGTTTTTTTCTTGATTTTTTTTCAAACAGCTGAAGAGCTCTTTCATTACTTAAGTATACTTACGTTACTAGCTGAAATTCAAAGAGAAGGACATATTTGCCCATGTGTTTGCTCTAATAGTTAGAGATAAGCATTTCACAACACAAAGTTTTGATGATAAGAATATATTATAATATCCAGGGAATAAAGGCTGATTGCTTACAGAGTACCACAGACTAAAAATAGACTTATTAATTAGTAGCAACAGAGGGCAAAATAACATGAAATAATATTTTTTATTGTGACTAGAAAAAAGTAATTATCAAATAAGAATTCCAGACACAGTTAAACTATCCTTTAAAAATGATTAGACGGGGACCTGGGTGGCTCAGTCGGTTAAGCGTCCTGACCTTCAGCTCAGTTCATGATCCCAGAGCCCTGGGATTGAGCTGTGTCTGGCTCCGGACTCAGGGGGGAGTCTGCTTCTCCTTTTCCCTCTGCCCCTCCTCCTGTTTATGCTCTCTCTTTCTCTCTCTCTCTCTGTCTCTGAAATAAATACAGTCTTTAAAAAAATAAAAATGATTGGAAAATAAAGATACATTCAGAAAAATATATAAAAGTTATAGCACAAATTGCATATGCTGGAAGAACTATAAAACGATATGCTTCCACACATAAAATTACACAAGAGAACCCAAAAAGGAAGTGTGAATTACAAGAAGCAATGATGGGCAAATAAATTGGTAGATTTGATAATTTTAAATTAGCTATGTCAGTAAAACTAGTAATAGAAATAATGACTATTTTGCAGTGGTTTGATGGTAAAGTGAGGTGTAGCTCATGGAAAATGGTGTGGAAGTTGAATATAAAAGATTTGGTGTTAACGTGTTCTAAGACCTTGGTACTCTTCAGAAAGAGGATGATCTCTTTTCTAGAGAAAAGTTAAATATATATATATAATTAACACACTATGAGGCAGGAAAGAGGAAAGAAAACTAAAGGAAAAAAAAGAAATATTGCAGAATAGAAAGCACAAAATAGGGGCCCTGGGTGACTCAGTCGGTTAAGCATCTGCCTTCGGCTCAGGTTATGATCTCAGGGTCCTGGAATCAAGCCCTGCATCGCTTCTCCCTCTCCCTCTGCTGCTCCCCCTGCTTGTGCTCTCTCTCTCTCTCTCTCTCTGTCAAATAAATAAATAAAATCTTAAAAAAAAAAGCACAAAATAAAGTGAGGGGAAAGAGTACAATTACAATAAAAAAAATCACATTTGTGGGCGCCTGGGTGGCTCAGATGGTTAAGTGTCTGCGTTCAGCTCAGGTCATGATCCCAGGGTCCTGGGATCGAGTCCCGCATCGGGCTCTCTGCTCCTTGGGAGCCTGCTTCTCCCTCTGCTTCTCTCTCTCTCTCTCTCTCTCTCTCCCCGTCTCTCATGAATAAATAAATAAATAAAATCTTTAAAAAAAATCACATTTGAAACAGAAGAAGAGATAGGTCACTTTAGATTGGACTTATAAATCCATCTAAGAGTTTTCAAGAGCATTCTTAAAATATAAATTTAAGAATTGAAAATAAAGGAGTTCGGACAAAAGTTAACCAGGCGAATACTAATCAAAAGAAAATTAGTTATAGCAATATTAATATCAGAAAAAGTCCAAAAATGGTGGAAGTGAGGAGTTGGACATTTATTCAATTGATTCAGATTTGGTTGTCTCAGCCTACCTATTCCAACAGACCAATGCCTGACCCTCTCAAAATCCTCTTTTTTTTTCTGCTCCATAGGCAGCATTGTTCCCATGCCCATCTTCACACTCAGTTCCCCTAGAATGGATTCTTACCCTTTCTCTCCTGGACTTTCGTTAGTTTCCTTGTCTTGACCAATTTTATTCAAAACATAACCAAATTTTTGTGAGTGATCTCTTTACCATAAAACCTAATTATGTCACTCTCCAAATTAAAATCATTAAATGACATGGCATTTCTAAAAGGTAGAACTCCAAAAGGTAAAAAGCTTCCATCCGCCTCCCCCGTGTTTTTTCATAATACTTGCAGGCAGCATGCACGTTTTATATTTCATCGATCCTGAACTGTCTGTCATTCCAGGGATAGGGCATCCTTTTTATACTCTTATGCATTTCATACTATCTCCTTATATAGAGTTTTCTTTCATTTTGCACATTGTACATGTTTCAAAACCTACCTAAGTTTGTATTCATTCTAATTATCTTTCATTCACCACTATATGACTCCTTCAACTGTGTGTGTGTATGTATTTTCACATAGCTAAATATATATATACATTAAATATGTATATATGCATATATGTATTAAATATGAATGTGTATAACTTCCACTTAACAATGTATTCTAATTGTTTTTTTTTTTATATATCTCTTTTCCAGTTAAAATGTTGAGTCTGTTGAGGACAGGATCCATTCCATGTAGGATATCTGTTGTCAAAAATGTATGCTGAAATCCAATAACATTCACTCTTGAAAGAAGAATGTGAATTTGGAGATCATTTAGTCCAAAAGCTTGATTTTTATAGATGAATCTATCCGGCTACATAGAGATTACTATTTTTTACTACATTTGTCTTTTAAAAATCTGAATCAATATTGGGAATATTAAGTTTTCATTGTATTTGTCAAATTTCTAAGCAATCTTTTCTCTGGCATTGGCTTAACTAAGTTAACTGGTTCATCATTAGCCCCACTAAAAATAAAACGCAGAATTATTTAAAAGTGCTTTAACCTGGAATCATTGAGATTTAATCTTCTAAAAATCTAGGCTTTTTTGTGGATAAACACTCTTAAATTCCAGAAGAGATTTTGTGCAGATTAGGAGTTCTGATCTTCCCTGTTAAAGCTTATTTCAGTTCTTGATACTAACAATAATACCTATTTTTGCACCTTAATGACACCACTTTTTGCCTTTCCCTCTTTTAAGACCACCTGCATGAAATATGAATACTAATGATTCCTCAGCTGCATTGGGAACTCGGCACCTTTCAGTCACAGTCCCATGTTTGTTTTCTTGACCTAGCATCTGCATTATGTGCCCTTACTTTTTGGTTACCCTGATGTAAGGACCTCTCCTCAAGAACTAGATCTTTTTTAACTGACATACCTGTCTACACTCACATTTGTTTCCTGCTCTCACCTACCCTTGCTGGTTCAGGTACTTCCACCATTAGCAGCTGGGTCAGGCTGGATTTGACCTAGATTTCCCTGGTCTAGCAATGAGTGGGGGATTCTAGACTGAAAAACAAATATTCTGGTGAAAGAGTGAGGGAAATCCTATATCACAAGTGAAACGCAACTACATAACAAGTGAAAGTATAAGGCAATTGTATGGAATTTAGACTGCTTCTTTTTTTTTTTTTTTTTGAAACAAAGCAAAACAAAAGCAGTATTAGTTAGGTCCCCAGGTTAGTTCACATCGATCAGAAAGATTAAGACAAAAAGAACATGGCCAAATGAATTCAAGGGTGCTAGCTGAAATCTTTCTAGGGATCATTGTACTGGATGCTTGAGAAAAACTAAAATACACTAATATGGTAATACAGGATAGAATAGGAGATGTTAATTTGAAAAAGATGGAAAAAAGAGGATAGCAACAGAGGGAGGTGATGAATTTATGCCAGGCTTTTTTAAAATACAGGATTGATTCTAATCCATGGGCTTCAGCCAAGGGGAAGATGGTTGTGTTATTGTTGTGATTTCAAGAATAAAATCCCAAGCATCTGTATTTACAGTGTGTGATGTTTTACAATTTTTAAGCTGCCAACAATGTAAGTTCTGCTCAAAAATACAGATGGTTAAAATAACATGCACAGAAAGTGATCTTTTCCTTATTGCAGATCCTATGTATCTGATTCTTCATGTTCACTTTCTATTATATTTTCCAGCTCCTGACAAATACTACTACTCCTTTATTTGATCATTTATGTAGAATTTTATGCAAAATTTTATTAAATTAATTTTCATGTACTATATTTGTTCTGATAATTTCCTCTCATTATACACTAATTTTTGAGTTCTCATTACTTTTATTAAGTAAATATAATGTAAGAAGTCTCATGGAACTTTAGAAAATTATCTAATGTAAGCTGTATAAGGTAAATAAAACCAGAAAAAATAAGTAAAGATAACTACCAATGGTCTGCATTTGGTATGTAACTAGATGAGATTAACTATGATAGTTTCACGTGTATCATACTATTTTATTTCAAAACAAAAACACTCTCTTTTCAGAATATTACGTCCTAAGATAAATATGTTCACACTGAGTTTAGGACATATGAATATAAGATACAGTGGCATAATGACATTGCTTTATAGGCAGAATTGTTTAATTTTAATCAATATTTAAAAGTGATATTAACGATTAAGAGTCAAAATAGGGGGCACCTGGGTGACACAGTTGGTTAAGTGTCCAACTCTTGGTTTCAGCTCAGGCCATGATCTCGGGGTCCTGGGATCGAGCCCTACATCGGGCTCCATGCTCTGCATGGAGTCTACTTGGGATTCTCTCTCTCTCTCTCTCTCTCTCTCTCTCTCCCTCTGCCCTTCCCGCTCATGCTGCCTCTCTCTCTCTTTCAAATAAATAAATAAAATATTTAAAAAATAAGCTAATGATTAGAAATAGCACCATTTTAATGCCTTCTAAGTTGTCAGATGTTTTTCTTTTATGTTGTTTAACAAGAAGTCATGCAGATCTAAAGTGCAATAGTTCAATGAGACAGTTTTCTAATTAGTTATAATTTAAACTGTGATAGTATAATGAGAATGTTCAAGCAACTTGCATTTGCATGGTGAACAAAGTATATTGAACATTTCATAAAGAATAAAATTACTATTATTTATCTTAAGTTTTGAAATTACTCGGAAATTAAAAGAAGCCATATCTAATCATTGATTGTCAAAAATTTTTTTCTTAGAGGAAACTTAAATATTAATGTTCCAAATAGATGCATTTGACCATTTTATTATGATATAAGATGTCTACTAGTGAACATGTTATCAACTATATGTGTTAGTATTTTTAATTTTAAATCTCATGAGTATTTGATATCTCAAGAGTTTTGTAGAAATATATATTTTTGAAGAGAGAAAATGTGTAGGTTTTCTACAAGATTTATTTATTTATTTATTTTAGAAAGAGAGAGATCATGAACAGGGGTCGGGGGAAGGGGACAGAATCTCAAGTAGACTCCTCGTTGAGTGTAGAGCCTGACACAAGGCACAATCCCATGACCCCAAGATCATGACCTGAGCCAAAATCAAGAGTTGAATGCTCAACCAACTAAGCCAACCAGGAGCTCCAAAATATGTGTTTTTATATATATGCATATATATAATGCTGTATTTGTTTGAAATTGGTTTTATTTATTGTTTATGAAAATGTATTAACTTTAGTTAGGATATTGACTTAATATATTCATAAAGCTAAATTTGATTTGTACACCAGATGTTAGCTTTAGTTTACACTAGGTTTAAGATTTGAAAAACTTGGCTCAAATCCACATTTCATATTCAGTGAAAAGTTCAAGGCTCTCCCAAATGCTTCTTCATATTCTAAGCACACATTTTTTCAGGTCACCTTGGCTCCATTTTTCTACATGCATTAGAATTTTATTTTCAGTTTCCATCCTGCATGGGTTTTTTTTCTCTCAATTGTGACATGTACCCAAAGTGGACACTCAGTGCCTTTTTCTTATTTGTGCCAACTCCATCCCTGGACTTTCCACCCACAAAAATCACAACATAATATCACCAAATATCACCAATAGTGATTACCAATAGCAGTATTATTCATAATAAACAAAAGGTAGAAACAACCAAAATTCCCCTCAACTAGTGAATGGATAAATAAAATATGGCATATCTATACAATGGAATGATATTTAGCAATATAAGGAAATGAAGTAGTGATGCATACTAGGACATGGCTGGGCCTTGAAAACATTACTCCAAACAAAGGAAGCCAGTCACAGAAGACCACATATTGTATAATGCCATTTAAATAAAATATTCAGAATGGACAAATCTATAGAGACAGAAATTATATTAGTGTGTGCTCCTATTAGAGGTTGTGAAGGAGCTGGTGGGGTATCATTTCTTTGAGCTGATAAAAATGTTCTAAAATTGATTATGATAGTAGTATCACAGCTGCTAATATACTGAAAACTACTGAATTTTAAACATGAAAAGAATGAATTGTATGCAAGTTATCTTATTAAAACTGTTATTTAAAATATCACCAATAAGTCACACAATCTTTGTGTTGGCATCCACCAAGAGAGAGGTTTTGTCTAGAGTCTAGAGAAATGGTGGTTCAAATATCAGGCACAATTTAAAAATGAAAATGCAACATCTCAGTTATTACGATGATGCACTCAGCCAGTTCCTAGTACAGCTGTAGACTTTTGTTTTGCATATCCAAAAATTTATTAATGCCTACTAATGTCTTTTGGGTTTAATTCTTTATCTCTAACTGCCTGCATCTATCTAGGGAAAGCAGAAGCAGAAATTATAATTCTCCATTGACAGAAGTATTACATTAACATACCCCAACTTTATTTCTGCACCTTTACTGATTAGAAGATAGTAACAACTATAGAAAATTTTGGTCTTAAAGTTTCTGTTTTGTTTACACATTGTTTGTTCATAGGGGTGTATGTTAGCTTCTGAATAGAATAAATAAGACTAAACTGCAGCCGTCTATGAACTCTGAGTTAGGCAGGTAGAAATAGAAGCATCTCTTAAAAGAGGAAGAATGTGAAGAAAATTTAGAGCTGAACTGCTATGTAAATTCCTTGATCAAATTGTTTGATGAGATTAGCTACCTCCATTTTGCAGAAATATATCTTAATATTTTCTGAACAATTTTTTTTTTTAGCTTTAGATCCAGCTAAAGATCCATGCCTAAAGATGAAATGTAGTCGCCATAAAGTATGCATTGCTCAAGATTCTCAGACTGCAATCTGCATTAGTCACCGGAGGCTTACACACAGGTAAACACTATTAAATTAAATTCCACTGATTGAATAGTACTCTTTACCATGAATAACTGCAGAGTGTAAATATTTGGCAATATCTGCTAAGCTTTTATCCAGAGTTTTATCGAAACAATTTTAGAAGCTTGGTTAATACAATTATGATTCACTTGGGTTAAACAATGTAATCAGTCAGAATTATTTTAAAGAATAAGTACAATTTTGGTACACTCTAAATATTTATGCTTATGCCTTTTGAAAGATATTTTCCTTAAGGAAGAATTGGAAACAAAGGGAAAAAAATGAGAGATGTTCATAAAAAAAGATTAAAAGTCACAATACAGAAACATGGACCTAGAATCCTTGAGGACACCTTCCTTTAAGGAAGTACTCATACTCATACTCCACTCATACTGGTGGAGTCCTTGTAGTCTGGAAGCTGACACAAAATTTAAAAAGAAGAAAGGGCTTTAAATTTTTTTTAATAATGATATCACTGTTTCTGTCAGATATGCTCTATTTTGAGAAGGATCAGTAATTTAGAAATAGCCTGTGTAGTTTCATGCTGAGTCCTAAGGATTGAAACATGCCATAACCAAAAGTGAAATCACTGGGTAACTGACTGAAGCAAGAAGGTATATTCATTCCTTTTATTACTTTTAAAAAAGTCTCTTTATGAGAACACTCTTTTTTTTGTGATATTGGACCTGTATTGCTCTTACATCAAATGAGCAAGGGAATTTCGCTATTTGGGTATGTTCAGAGATTAATTGCATTTTGACTTCAGTGTACTTACTCTAAAGTATATTATTCAAACACAACAACAGAGATTAAAAACATTAGAGAATAGGAATGTAAGTAACATTTCTAGAAAATGGCAAAATTTTAATTTTGTTGACTTTTCTTATTGATATAAAAGCACATAAGCATAAAGCCCGTTATTACATGCTGAATGGAGTAGAAGAGTCTATTCCATAATGCCACATCTACAGTGGCAGATTTCAAGTGCCAAAGCAGGCTAATGCAACCAAGATAAAGAGTTTAGGAATGAGTTCACGTGGGACAAAAGAATCATGGCAGACCAATTGTGTACTTTCAGAAGTAAGAGAGAGAGAGGAAGAAAGAGGACAGGGTGCCTGGGTGGCTCAGTTGGTTAAGCAACTGCCTTCGGCTCAGGTCATGATCCTGGAGTCCTGGGATCGAGTCCCACATTGGGCTCCCTGCTCTGCAGGGAGTCTGCTTCTCCCTCTGACCCTCCCCCCTCTCATGTGCTCTCTCTCTCTCTCATTCTCTCTCTCAAATAAATAAATAAAATCTTTAAAAAAAAAAGAAAGAGGACAACAGTTTGGTGATGTGAAGTGTAAAAGACTTCTAGGAAATAGCATTGCTGTAAAGTCAATGTATTGTGGGAGGGCACAGAATGGGAAAGCAGAATTATCAGCAATATATTCCCTACTCAATCATGTCCTCTATGTTAATTTTATCAAGGGATACCAAAACTTCAGGCCAGAATTTTATTTTTCTATTTATTTCCTTTGGCTTTCAAAAAGCTTCTAAATTTCTTGGATTCATATTAATTAATCATCAAAAAATTAAATATTAATATGCAAGTGTATGTATGAAGGGGATGAGGGAGAGTTGATTTTTACTTGAGGGATCGATACGAGGGTGATGTCAAAATGAATTCCTGTATAATCCCTCACCTATATTGCAGAGACTTAGTCAATTCATTTCACATAAAAGCCAAAACTGTTTTATCACAACTTTCAGAGACCCTGGGAAGGATTTTCATCTACACACATTTAATACCTCATTGGCCATTTCACCCCTGGTCCCCTGAACCAAGTCAAAGAGCAACTGAAGAACTCACAGTTAATCTCATGCTTGGGGCAGTGACACTTTCCTTTCCACAACTGCTGAACACTGAAGCCAGGAGAGGTTAAAGTAACTGACTCAAGATCACAGAGCTGGGAATTTTCAGAGCATTGATTCCAGTCTATATATACTGACACCAAAGTCCATGCTTTTTACAACTGTGCTGTCTCACTGCTTCTCTAAAATATTAAGAAAAAAACAACGCATAACTACAGACAAAAAGAAACTTCCTTAACATGATAAAGGCTCAGAACCAATAGTTAGAATATTTCTTTAATATAAACAGGTGACGTGTCTTGAATTGAGAACCATTGCCATCCCTGCCTTTGGTGTAGTAGGGGGCTGGGGCAGTGCAGGAGACTAGTAGGTTTTAAGTGGGTGGACTTCCAAGTGTTTTATGTAAATAGTATTAAGCCCTGTTCTATTTCTGATAGACACTACTATAAAATTTGCACTCAATACACACTATATTCGATAAATAAATAACTAGTTTCCAAAGAATTGATTTTAAGATGAATATTTGGTATGTTTTATTTGCTTTGAGGATGTCAGTACATAGTGAATATTTAAACAACACTTAGGGAAGGAGAGTTTTACCAAGCAGTTTGATCAATAAAAGTGGCTAATGTAAATAAAGCTGGTCTTAAATCTGGGTGTGTGTGTGTGATATGGGGATGGGGTGCAGAAAACAAGGAAAAAGTTTTAATTAATCAATTCTGGCCACTTACATAGTTTAGATTAGAAATTACTACTGTTTTTATTTAAAGTAACAGCTTATTAGTTTTTTTCTTTTTCTTTTCTTGATCTCATAAAAGAGAAAATGGAATTTTCTATTTGCTTTGTAAGGAGAATCTTATTTTTCAAAGAAGTTTTCCTAATTTCCCACCCCTTCCAAACTAGATGACACATCCATTTTTCCACTACCTTAGATCCCTGAACTCATTTTGAAATACTGATTACATTTGTAATAAGTTGTCTAACATTAATCTCCTTCAACTGACAGGAAGTTTCATGAAGGCAGTGTCTATGTCTTACTACTTTATACTCAACTTGACATACTGACTAGTATATATTTTCTTTGAAGAATGTATTAAGATAGCTTTTATTTTTGAATAAGCTAAGAGAAGAAAATTGAGTAGTTTGATCAATTGAACTGGTCAACCTAGATAATCTAAGTCTGAGTGTGTGCTGTGCTTGTTGATTAGATAGTCTGGAAAGGACATAAGAGTCAATCAACAAACATCTTTAAATAAATTTATTGAGAAAGAAGGGTTCAAGATGGCAGTGTAGGAAAATCCTGAACTTACCTCCTTTGGTGGACACAACAAATTTACAACTACATATGGAAAAATTTCCTCTGAAAAAGACCTAAAAACTGAATGAAGAGAGCCTCCACAACAAAGGAGAAAAGGGTACATTAGGAAACAACAAGCACACACACACACACACTTACACACACAAAACAGGAACAGCAATCCATAATCAGGATGGATCTCAAAAGTACAGAACTTTTCCCTAAGAAGTGAAGGATCTATGCTCTACGTCAGGCACCCCAACCCTTAGATCCTTCACAGGACAGATGAGTGCCCCAAATGCCTTGCTTTCAAAACAAATGGGAATTACATCCAAGAAAACCATTTGGTTTGCCCTAGGATCCAGCACAAAATCAACTGTTTGAAAGTACCTAAAACATATGTGAAGGAGATGTAATTACTGATCTTAAAGCATCTGCTGGAAAGACAATAACTTTTTGGGACTCTCTCTGAGGACAAAGTCATTGTCAGGTGCCATTTTTGCAAACTCATTGCAAATGCAGGCACTGGTGGATACCATCTTAGAACTCTCCCTCTAACCTGTTAGCACCAGAGGGTATGCCCTACTGAGTGTCCCACCAACTCCCATGCTGCAGCCACACATCCCATGTGGGCTCGAGTGAGAGCCATGCCCACCCCTGTGTCACACAACCACATGCTACAGCTGGGCCGGGTGAGATCCCTGCCCACTCCCATCCTGTAGCTGCAGCCTCACAACAGCAGCTGGATGCACACAGCTCACACAGGGGATGCCTCTGGCTGCCAGGAGGATAGCACTTCTAAGCCTTACATTATCTCCTACATTAGGATATGCCCTACATTAAGCCACTCCTTTGAGATGGGAAGAGGTAGCTGATTTGCCTAATACATAGAAACAAACACAGAGGGTCAGGCAAAATGAGGAAAGAGAAGACTTTTCCAAAAAACAGACAAGACAAAACCTCAGCAAAAGACATTAATGAAGCACAAATAAGCAATTTACCTGATAAAGAGTTTTAAAAAATGGTCATAAAGATGCTTCCTGAACTTGGGAGAAAAATGGATGAACACAGTGAGAACTTCAACAAAGAAATAGAAAATATAAGAAAGCACCAAACAAAAAAATATAAAGCTGAAGAATACAATAACTAAACTAAAAAATTACCTTTGAGAGTCACAACAGGAAACTGGATGAAGCAGAAGAATGGATCAGTGAGCTGGAAAACAAAGCAATGGCACTCACCCAGATAGAGCAGAGAAAAGAAAAAAAAATTAAAAGTGAAGCTATTTTAAAGGACCTCTGACAAAGAATTAAGCAGAATAACATTTGTATTATAGGGGTGTAAAAAAGAGAAGAGAGAGAAAAGTCCAGAAAACTTATTTGAAGAAACTATGGCAGAGAACTTCCCTAATCCAGGAAAGAAAACAGACATACACGTCCAAGAAGCCCAGAGAGTTCTAAACAAGATGAACACAAAGCGATCCACACTAAGGCACATTATTAAAATGTAAAAGTTAAAAAGAAAAAAAAAATCTTAAAAGCAGCAAGAAGAAAACAACTTGTTACATAAAAGGGAAACCCATAACACTATCAGAAAATTCTCAACACAAACTTTGCTTGCCAGAGGGAGTGGCACGATATATTCAAAATTCTGAAAGAAAAAAATTTTCAGCCAATAATTCCTTACCCTGTAAGGTTATCATTCAGAATTAAAGGGGGAGATTAAGAGTTTTCCAGACAAGCAAAAAGCGAAGAAGTTCATCACCACTTAACCAGCCTTACAAGAAATGTTAAAGGGACTTCTGTGAGTAGAAAAGAAATGGCCCTAATTAATCACAAGAAAACATATGAAAGTAAAATATGTCCCTGGAAAAGGTGAATATATAGTAAAGACAGTGAATCAATCAATTATAAGACAAGTATGAAAGTTAAAGACAAAAGTAGTAAAATTAACTAAAACTACATTAACTAATTAAGGGATGTATAATATAAAAGGATAAACTTAGGGGTACCTGGGTGGTTCAGTCTGTTGGGCATCTGACTTCCGCTTAGGTCATGATCTTGGAGTTGTGGGATCAAGCCCCACATTGGGCTCTCTGCTCAGCAGGGAGTCTGCTTCTCCCTCTTGCTGTCTCTTTCTCTCCCTCTTTCAAATAAATAAATAAGATCTATATATAAAAAACAGATCACTTAACCACCTGTTACATACATAGAATGTTGTATGTGAAACTCATAGTAACCACAAAGCAAGAACTTATAGTAAAAATACAAAAGAAAATGGTAAAGGAATGTAAACATAACACGAAAGATAATCACCAAACCACAAAGGAAGAGAAAGGAGAAAAAGGAACAGACAGCTAGAAAACAATTAACAAAATGGCAATAAGTGCATACCTATCAATAATTGTTATTAATGTAAGTGGACTAAACTCGCCAATCAAAGACATAGAGTGGCTGAATGGATAAAACACAATCCATCGGTAGAAGACTCTACGACGGCACCGTGGAGTGGTGCAAAGCCAGACCGGAGCGACGTCGGACGCACAGGATCTTCCTCACCGAACCATGTCGAAGCAAGAAGCAGGCGCCAACGCCTCCTCATGGGTCGTTGCTTGCCGGCGAAACTCGGCAGTGTCCCATGCTCCGGAAAGGAGGCCGACGGAGGACCTGAATCGAAGAGGTCAGGAGGCCAGTAGGGGCGGCAGAGGTGGCGGCTGGAGGAACCCCTCCAACCTCCAGCAACCTGTGGCTGCTGGCCTCCTAGAACCGCCGCTTTGCTTTGGTTTGAATAACGTGTGGGTCGGCGCTGTGATCGGTCGTGGAGGGTCAAAACTAAAAGTACAACAAATACGAAAATACAGATAATAAAAGGTCATTCAGAAGAAGCAGAGATCAACATCTTTGGCAACAAGGTGATGCAGGCGAAGGCCAAAACAGTGATAGATAATGTTAAAAAACAAGAAAATTACAATTAAAAACTCGGAACTGATATTGTTGCATTCCAACCTTATGTTGGAAGAGATGTAAAGACAGATAGTAATGCTACCGAGAATCAGCCATTGATTGATTGGGATCAAATTCGAGAAGATGCTTTGAAATGGGGGGGAAAAAAGTGGGAAGATTACCACCAATTAAGAAAAACCTTTACGTGGAGTCAGAAGCAACAAATTCAATGTCACAAGTGCAAGTAGACACTTGGAGGAAAGAAAATTATACTATAATGTGTGATGACTTGAAAGAAGGGGAGAAGCGTCGTATACCCAATCCTACTTGTAAATTTGAGGATGCTTTTCAGTGTTATCCTGAGGTTATGGAAAACATTAAAAAGGCAGGCTTTCAAAAGCCAACACAGATCCAGTCGCAGTCATGGCCGATAGTTTTACAAGATGTAGATCTTATAGGAGTACCCCAAACTGGAACCGGGAAAACACTGTCCTACTTAATTGCCCGGATTTATACACTTGGATTCACAGCTTGTAATTAGTGGAAAAAGGAATGAACCCGGCATGTTAGTCCTTACACCTGCGTGCCAGTTAGCACTTCAAGTGGAAGCTGAATGTTCCGAGTATTCATATAAAGGCCTCAAAAATGTGTGTATATATGGCGGTGGAGATAAAAATGGACAAATACAAGATCTGAAAAAAGGAGTAGATATTATTATAGCAACTCCTGGAAGACTGAATGATCTACAAATGAATAACTTTGTTAACCTCAGAAATGTAGACTACTTGCTTTTAGATGAAGCCGACAAGATGCTAGATATGGGATTTGAACCCCAGATAATGAAGATTTTATTAGATGTGCGCCCAGACAGGCAGACTATTATGACAAGTGCAACGTGGCCATATGCTGTCCGTCGACTTGCACAGACTTATTTGAAAGAGCCAATGATTGTATAAATTGGTACTTTGGATCTAGTGGTGGTAAGTACCGTGAAACAAAACATAATTGTCACCACCGAAGAAGAGAAACGCTCTCATATCCAAACTTTTCTAGGAAGCCTGTCTCCCAAAGACAAAGTCGTAGTGTTTGTCAGCAGAAAAGCTGTTGCTGACCACCTATCAAGCGACCTGATTCTGCGACATGTATCAGTGGAATCCCTTCACGGTAATAGGGAGCAGAGTGACCGAGAGAGGGCATTAGAAAACTTTAAAACAGGTAAAGTAAGAATATTGATTGCCACCGACTTGGCATCTCAGGGTCTTGATGTCCTTGATATCACACACGTCTATAATTATGATTTCCCCCAGAACATTGAAGAATACGTGCACAGAGTAGGGCGCACTGGAAGAGCAGGGAGAACTGGGATATCTATTACTGTCCTCACTAAAAATGACTGGAGGGTTGCTGGAGAGTTAATTAATATTCTGGAAAGAGCACAACAGAGTATCCCAGAGGATCTTGTGGCAATGGCCAAGAGGTGCGAGGTGAATAAACTGAAAAAAGAAATGGAGAAAAAATTGAGGAGACCCCAAGGAAAACCCCAGAAGTTTTATCATTAATGCCCTTGTTGAAAAGTGGTACCAGCCCCCTGAGAGGAGATCTCAAGATATATGGAAGTATGGGAAACATGCTGGCACTATGAAGAAATAAGTGATTCTTCAAATAATAGTGTTTAAAAATGTAGAATTCAGTATTTTATACTTTAATAAAATACAAAGTATTTAAACGAGTTAAAATTTTTTTCATGGATATTAAGGAATGTAGCATTACATTTTTCACTTTTTGCTATCCTTATTTAAAAATATAAATTTTATCTCCTGTAATGTTGTTATATTAAGGTCAGTCTTTAAAGAGTTGAAAGCCTGTTCAGATATCATGGCAGTGAAAGATACTGTTAACAAATAAATGTTTTTTTATGATAAAAAGAAAAAACCTAATCCATCTATTATGCTGTCTACAAGGGACTAACTTTATTTTTTTAAGTTTATTTATTAGTTAGTTAACTAGTTATTTATGTAATCTCTACACCCATTGTGGGGCTCAAACTCATGACACCAAGATCAAGAGTCACATGCTCTTCCAACTGAGCTGGCCAGGTGCCCTAAGATTCGCTTTAGAAGTAGGGTCACACACAGACTGAAAGAGGAGGGATGGAAAAAGATATTCTATGTAAAAGGAAACAGAAAGCTGGTGTAGCTATACTCATATCATAGAAAATAGACTAAAATAAAGATTGTATAACAGACAAAGAGGGGCATTACATGATGATAAAGAGGACAATCCAACAAGAGGATATAACAATTTTATTTATTTTTTTTTAATTTTTATTTATTTATTTGACAGAGAGACACAGTGAGAGAGGGAACACAAGCAGGGGGAGTGGGAGAGGGAGAAGCAGCTTTCCCACGGAGCAGGGAGCCCTATGCGGGGCTTGATCCCAGGACTCTGGGATCATGACCCGAGCTGAAGGCAGACGCTTAAGGACTGAGCCACCCAGGTCCCCGAGGATATAACAATTTTAAATATCTATGCAGTTAACATAAGAACACCTAAATATACAAAGCAAATATTAATGTACCTAAAGGGAGGAATTGACAGCAATACAATTAATAGTAGATGTTAACATCAGAATTACATCATTTCATATATTATTCAGACAAAAACTCAATAAGGAAACATCAGACCTAAATGATACATTAAACCAGATAGACTTTATACAGACCATCCCATCCAAAAGTAGCAGAATATATATTGTTCTTAAGTGCACATGAAATATTCTCCAGGGTAGATCACATATTGGAACACAAAATAATTCTCAATAAATTCAAGAAGGTTGAAATGATATCAAGTATCTTTTCCAACTACAGTGGAGTAAAACCTGAAATCAATTACAAATTGAAAACAGGAAAAAAACATAAAAATGTGGAGATTAAAAAATGTGCTATTGAACAACCAAAGGGTCATTGAATAAATTGAAGGAGAAATTAAAAAAAAAAAAAAAAGACCTAGAGACAAATGAAAACAAAATCGGGCATACCAAAATCTATGGGATGCAACAAATGCAGTTCTGAGAGGGAAGTTCATAGCAATAAAGGCTTACTTCAAGAAAAAAGAAAAAAATGTCAAATAAAAAATCTAACTTTACACCTAAAGGAACTAGAAGAAGAGGAACAAATGAATTCCAAAGTTAATAGAAGGAAGGAATTAATAGGGATCAAAGTAGAAATAAGTAAAATAGAGAGTAAACAGACAATAGTAAAAATCAGTAAACTAAGAACTGGTTCTTTGAACAAAATTGACAAAGAATTAGCTAGACCAACCAAGAAAAAAAAAAAAACACAGAGGGTTCAAATAAATCAAATCAGAAATAAAAGAGTAAGTTACAGTTGATACCATAGAAATACAAATGATCATAAAAAATACTACAAGTCTATATTAACAAATTGGACAACCTAGATGAAATAGATAAATTCTAGAAACACACGATCCTCCAGGACTGACTTATGAAGAAATAGAAAATCTGAATAAACTAATTTCTAGTGATAGTGAATTAGTAATAAAAATCTCCCAAGAAATGAAAGTCCAAGACCAATGGTTTCACTACTGAATTCTGTCAAATATTCAAATATTTAATACATTTTCTTCTCAAACTCTTCCAAACAATTAAAGAGGAAGAATACTTCCAAACTCATTTTATTTTATTTCTTTTTAAAGATTTTATTTGTTTGTTTGAGAGAAAGAATGAGATAGAGAGAGAGAACGAGAGGGGGGAGTCAGAGGGAGAAGCAGATTCCCTGCTGAGAAGGGACCCTGATGCGGGACTCAATCCCGGGACTCCAGGATCATGACCTGAGCCAAAGGCCGTTGCTTAACCAACTGAACCACCCAGGCTCCCTCCCAAACTCATTTTATGAGGCTAGCCTTATCCTAATTCCAAAATCAGAGAAGGACAGTACACACACACACACACACACACACACACACACACACACACACACAAACACACACACGAAGGCCAGTATCTTTCATGAACATAGATGCAAAAATCCTCAACAAAATATTAGCAAACCAAATTCAACAATACTTTAAAAGGATTATTCCCCACAATCAAGTGGGATTTATTCCTGGGTTGCAAGAATGGTTCAACATCCACAAATCAATCAGCATAATACCCACATTAACAAAAAGAAGGATAAAAATCATATGATCATCTCAGTTGATGCAGAAAAATTCATTTATTATAGAAACTCTCAACAAAATGTATATATAGAGGAAATGAACTTAATAAAGCCTGTATATGACAAACCCACAACTTACATCATTCTCAGTGGTGAAAAACTGAAAGTCTTTCCTTAAGATCAGTAATAAGACAAGGATTCTCATTCCTTCAACTACTTTCATTCAACATAGTATTGGAAGTCCTAGCCATAGCAATAAGGTAAGAAAAAGAAGTAAAAGCCATCCAAATTAGAAGGAAATAAAACTGTCACTATTTGCAAATGACATATGATACTATATGCATAAAACTCTGAAGTTCTTACCAGGAAAAGCTAGATAGCTAAAAAACAAATTCAGTAAAGTTGTAGGATACAAAATTGATATATAGAAATTTATTGCATTTCTATACATTATAACAAACTATCAGAAAGAGAACTTAAGAAAACAATCCCATTTAAAATTGCATTGAAAAGAATAAAATACCTAGGTATGAATTAAATCAAGGAGGTGAAAGACCTATACTCTGAAAACTATAATACACTGATGAAAAAAAGTGACAAAGATGAGAAAAGATGGAAAGATATCCTGTGCTCATTGACTGGAAGAATTACATTGTTAAATAGCTCATATTACCTAAAGCAATCTACAGGTTCAATGAAATGCTTATGAAAATCTCACAGAAATATAACAAATAATTCTAAAATTTATATATATATGACACCACCAAAACAATCTTGAGAAAGAACAAAACTGGAGGTATTATGCTCCCTAATTTCAAATATACTGCAAAGCCATAGTAATCAAAACAGTATGGTGTGGATTCACAGATGAATGGAACAGGACTGGGAGCCCAGAAAATAAACCCACACATGTATGAACAATTAATTTACAACAAAGGAGTTGAGAACATAAAACAGAGAAAGGATGGTGTCTTTGATAAACGGTGCTGAGAAAACTGGATAGCCACATGCAAAAGAATGCAAGTAGACGACTGTATTATACCACACACAAAAATTAACTCAAAGTAGATTAACAACTTGAATGTAAGACATGAAATCATAAAATTCCCAGAAGAAAACATGGTGAGAAGGTCCTTGACATTCATCTTAGCAGTTGGTGGATCTGACTCCAAGGGCAGGGGAAACAAAAGCAAAAATAAAGAAATGGGACTACATCAAACTGAAAAGCTTCTACACAGCAAAGGAAATCATCACCAAAATGAAAAGACAATCTACTGAATGGAAGAAGACATTTGCAAGTCATTTATCCTATAAAGGATTAATGCGCACAATATATAAAAAAACTCATACAACTAAACAATAAAAAAAAACTTAAAAATGGGCAGAGGACTTGAATAGACATTTTTCCAAAGAAGACATACAGGTGGCCAACAGACACATGACAAAATTTTCATAAGCACTAATTATTAGGGAAATGTAAATCAAAATCACAATGAGATATCACCTCACACCTGTTAGAAGGGCTATTTTCAAAAACACAAAAAATAACAGGTGTTGGAGAGAATGTGGAGGAAAGGGAACCCTTATACATTGTTGGTGGGAATGTAAATTGTTGCAATCCCTATGGAAAACAGTATGGAAATTCTTCAAATTATTAAGAATATATGGAAATTCTCCCAAGTAATTAAGAATGGATCTACTATATAATCCATCTATCCCACTTCTGGGTATTTATCTGAATAGCATGAAAACACTAATTTGAAAAGATGGTTGGATGTCCATGTTCACTGCACATTATTTACAATAGCCAAGTTATGGAAAAACCTAAGTATCCACTGATGGATAAATGAATAAAGATGGTATGCTACACACACACACACACACACACACACACACACACGGGAATACTATTCAGCCCTAAAAATAAATGGAATCTTGTCATTTGTCATGCGTGGAACCTAAGGGTATTATGCTAAGTGAAATAAATCAGGTGGTGAAAGACAAATACTGTATGATTCACTCATATGCAGAATCTAAAAGAAATGTAACAAATGAATAAACAGAATAACACAAAAACAAACTCATAGATACAGAGACAGACTAATGATTACCTAATGGGTGAAGGGGGTATATTTTGTGGCGATGGGTGGTAACTAGACTTTTGGGGGTATTCACTTTGTAGTGTATAGAGATATCAAAGTATAATTTTGTATACCTGAAAATTATATAATGTTATATACCAATTTGACCTCAAAAAATAGATGTATTGATTGAATGAATAAACAAATAATTGCCAACAAAAAAATTGAGAGGAGTATATAAAAATATGAGGAAGAGTACAGCCCCTAACAATTGGTTTTAGGAAACTAGTAGACCCTTGCCTTAGATTTGTAAATAATTGAAACAATTGCTAATGCTTTAATTAACACTACTTGTCTTTGGAATCAGAGAAATAGACTGATTGGGAGGCACATGATGTGTTTTACACTAGCTTTGAACACTATTGCCAAAGTGGAGAGGGCTGTAAACTCTCCAAATAAGCCATGTTGAAAAATCACATGTTTGGCTATTTGTCTCCTAAAGACTTTTTGTGAAGAATTGGCCTCAAACAAGTGTGATACCTGTGTGCTTGTGCTGATTTTCTGTTAGCATTATTATCACCAATTAAGACAAAATGGTTTTATGAACAATCAGAAAAACTTAAACTGCATCATGTTTTCTAAAATTTAGATGTTTGATATAAAATATATGATGGGATTGCTAGGCTTTGAAAATTACCCACTTTATATTGTAATCATGGGGAAGAGCTCTGGAGATGCTTACAGCTGAGGGTTTTTGTTTCATTGTTTTTGTACATTGTGAGCAAGAAGCCTAGTGTTTTATGCTCGCTTTGCTGCCTCTGCAGCTGCAGATAATTAACACTATTTCTAGATCCGTGTTTCAGGCCCCAGTCAATGGATGCTGCTGATATTAAAAAAAAAAAAAAGTTTTGGCATAACATGACAGAGTAAGGTTGAAGAAGTTATTGCAGGACAAAACTAGCTATGTTAATTTCTGCTCCATTTACACCAAAGGTTGAAAAAGAATCAATAAGGAAATGCTTTGGGCCTTGTAATAAGGCATTATATAAAAGAATGATGAAACTAATTTAAAATGCTATTTATTTATTTATTTTTTGACTAAAATGCTATTTATTAAAAACAGATGTCAAAAGAATGTGAGTCCTAAAACTCCTCTATTTAAACTATGCACTTTTAGCATTCATAACTTTAATGGCCATTTTTGAAAGATCTGAATTTCTTTATATAATTATTAAATGTATTTTTATGGTATTTATATTTCCATTGCTGTAATGTTTTAATATTTATGATGGAAAGATTTAATCACAGGGCTTAATTTATAGTAAAGTCTCAAAATTATTTGTTGAATGAAATTGAACTCATAACTATTTTAAAATAACATTCCTTGTACTTATATAAGATTTAGCTTATGTTGTATATGAATGCACTGGTACTTCCCTTAGGAAGAATGAAATGCTGCATTTACTGCACACTTAATACATTCAAAGTTTTTTACTAATGCCTTAAATTTATATATTTTTACAACACTCTGAAAGTTTTAGACTGAAGATTATTATGCCCAATTGATAGAAACAAAAACTGAAGCTCAAAGATTCTCGGTATTCTGCTTGAGATTAATTATACAGAAAGATTCTAGCTAGCTAGCTAGATTAAAGGGGAAGATTTAGGTTTTGGAATCAAGTTTATGTTTTATATATATACATTTCTTTCTATAATTATAAGTTAGAACAGATAATTGTGTGTATCTTTATGGATTGATGTTTATATAACTTCTTAGTACTTACTGTCCATAGATCTTTCAGTTAGTATATAGTATAGAGAGGTTTTACAACACTTTTTTAAAAATAGACTTCATTTTTTAGAGCATTTTTGGGTTTGAAGCAAAACTGAGCAAAAGTTACAGAAAATTTCCATATACCCTCTGTCCCCACATATGCATAACCTCCTCCATTACCAACAACTCCCACCAGGATGGTACATTTGTTATATTTGATAAACCTTCACTGACATATCACTATCATCCAAAATCCATGGTTTACATTATTTTTTAATATTAATTACATTTAAATGCAGGTCATAGTATTTTGGATAATGAATTAGTTTAACTCTTTAAAACACAGACAATACCTAAAATTAATCGTGTTTCATTATTTCTTGAACTTTTCTAATGTGTATATATATGTGCAGATGAATACATATAGGTATAGACCACACACACACACACACACACACACACATGCTTGCATATGTATGCATAACTAATTTAATCTCACAACACTGTGAGGGGAAGTGGGTTAAAGTTATTACCCCCACTTTACCAATGATAAAAGCCAAGGCACAGAATTTACATAATTTGCTCAAGTGAAAGACTTGGACATTTATCCTGGTTATTGAGGTTCCAGAATTTGTTCTTTTAATTATTATATTATATATTTTGGTACCTAATATTTATACTTATAGAAATGTCATATAAATGAGACACTCTTCTATATATTTTATAGATGTTAAATCATTTTATCTTACAACAACCCTATACATCTTAACAAAAATCACTAACTCTTGCCTAATGTACAAGTTCTCAGCATATTTTTTTTGATGAACATGCAATTCTTAGATTCTCTGTATTCTGATATCACCTTCAAGAGGGCATAATCCCTAGATACTTGAGTACTGTTCATAAGAAGAAAATTTAATTCATTAGACTGAACATTTAGATCAATCATTATAATGTGGTCAGCTTTTACTTCAGGTGCTGTACATTGGCAAAAACAAAAAACCTGTTTCTCAAATATAAAAATAAGACAACACTGACTATATTTTTAATACACAGCACATCTTACCATTCCTATCATATTATCTCCACTCTTGTTGAAAATCAGGGGCTTGTTGATTAAAGTCCCAAATCCCCAGCATAGTCCCTTATATTCAGACCTAGGTAGCCTTACGGCATCCTCCACAGCCTTCTCCTGGTGGCACATTGCAGTCTTATCACAGTAGGAAATTCACTTGTGTGGAGTGAGGTAACAGAGCACAGAGGCCAGAGCAGGACTACCAGACTTCATAGTTTAGCCCCACTCTGCAAGCTGTGTGGTCTTAAGCAGGTTAATTGAATTCTCTGTGCTTCAGTTCTCTGTAAAATAGGGATGAGAATAATGGTACTTTCTGAAGATGTTGATTTAATGATTAATGAGTTAATATACAAAAACAATTTTAACAGTACCTAATCCATAGTAGGCATTGTGTAGGGATTAGTTACTACTACTTTTTCCTAAATGTGTTATACATTTTATAATCATAGACTTTTGCTATGTCTGAGATTTTTTCCTAGGAAATGTTCTGTCCATTTATTCCCTTGTTCTGGCAGACACTCCATTTCTGAAGAGGTTTTTAGTATGATGGTTTCTAGTATGTAATTTGAAATGACTGGCTGGCTTTGAAGTTTGTCTCCATCTCTTGGTAGCAAAATGATTTTGAGCATATTAAACTCCCCAAGACTCAGTTTTCTTGTTTATAAAGTAGAGATGATAATTGTACTATCTCCCTTTGTTTTTGTGAAAATTAAAGACATAATTTGTGTAAAGCCCTTTGCACAATGTAAGCACTCAATAAACTTTAATTATTGAGAAATCTCTTTCCAGCTTTCTCCCACACGTTTCCTAGCACAAGGTAGAATTAAATTCTCCTTTATCATTGTGCCCATAGCACATGAAAAACAATTTTATCTACCTTTATTATAGTAATTTGTTTATACACTTAATGGCTTAAGGTTGAGCTGCAGTTGACACGGTATTTGCAAAAAAAAAAAAAAGAATGACATCTGACATGACTATTAGAGATGAAATTTCAGGTTACTTTGTTTTTCAGGTAAAAGGAGTTACATGATTTTGCCGATTGAGAATGGAGAGAATGGGAACAATGTGTTATATTTGTGTTCGGGGGGGAAAAATGTGAGGGACAGATACCTCAGGGAAATAGCAAGGAAGCAAACATACTTTTGCTTTCCTGAGGTTATTAAGGTGCTATGTTTTGAACAAATTCACTACCTTTCATGATTTTTTAGTTAATAACATTTACCACTGTTCATATCCTTATGCCTAGAAAAGAGGGACTTCAGACCAAATAGCTCAAAATATATGAGAAGTATTCATGTGCACTAAATTCCTCTTCTAATACTGTCATTTATGACTGGCTATAGGTAAGTCCTTTCCTGTCTTTTCAGATAGCTCTTATTTCCCTAGTGGGCCCAAAGACTTGTACATTTCTGCTTAGCTTAGCTCCTCCTTGTATTTGGAGGAAGGAAATGCTGAATCTGAGTGGAGATTTTTTCCTAGCATACTGGCTTTGAAGTTTGTAAAGATTTTAATTAATGTACTTCTGTGTATACTTCTCAGTCTCCTGATACCTAGATTTCAGCTGTGAGAACATGGTTTGAATTATGCTGGTTAATAGAGAAGGGCAATATGAGCAGCCAACTGAAAGAAGCCTACACTGTAATGACACAGGGGATAGATAAAACTCAGTTGATTGCATACTATAAACAACGATCATAAGGCATCCATTCACATGTAAGCAATTTTCTCTGCGATCCAGTTCTTGCTTCATGAATGTCTGTTATGCAGGGAAGACAGTGAGAGAAAAAACAAAGAGGATTCAAATATTGCTTAATGAAGCATGGCTTCCAAAATAAACAAGAGGATAGTGACCTTGGAAGAAAGGAAAACCTGGATAATTTAAGAAGAAGGTAACTTTTAAGAGGTAGTTTAGATGGAACTTAATGTTTCCTATGCCAAATCTTTAAATGATGAAGACTAAAATACTCAGGTTCAAAGTCCAATTCCATTACTTAGATTTCTGATTTATAGAAAGAGAGCTAATTACATAGGTTATTTTTTAATTGTTTTATTTATTTATTTATTTATTTATTTTATTGTGTTATGTTAATCACCATACATTATATCATTAGTTTGTGATGTAGTGTTCCATGATTCATTGTTTGCATATAACAGCCAGTGCTCCCTGCAGTACGTGCCCTCTTTAATACCCATCACCAGGCTAACTTATCCCCCCACCCCCCTCCCCTCTAGAACCCTCAGTTTGTTTCTCAGAGTCCATAGTCTCTCATGGTTCGTCCCCCCCTCCGATTTCCCCCCCTTCATTTTTCCCTTCCTGCTATCTTCTTCTTTTTTTCTTTTAACATATAATGTATTATTTGTTTCAGAGGTACAGGTCTGTGATTCAACAGTCTTACACAATTCACAGCCCTCACCATAACACACACGCTCCCCAATGTCTATCACCCAGCCACCCCATCCTTCCCACCCCCCACCACTCTAGCAACCCTCAGTTTGTTTCCTGAGATTAAGAATTCCTTATATCAGTGAGGTCATATGATACATGTCTTTCTCTGATTGACTTATTTCACTCAGCATAATACCCTCCAGTTTCATCCACGTCATTGCAAAGGGCAAGATTTCATTCTTTTTGATGGCTGCATAATATTCCATTGTATATATACCACATCTTCTTTATCCATTCATCTGTCAATGGACATCTTGGCCTTTCCATAGTTTGGCTATTGTGGACATTGCTGCTATAAACATTGGGGTGCACGTACCCCTTCGGATCCCTACATTTGTATCTTTGGGGTAAATACCCAGTAGTGCAATTGCTGGGTCATATGGTAGCTCTATTTTCATAGGTTAAATAGATGCTTTTTATGTTAAATAATATCCCATCCATTGTCTCTAAGGAGGTTAAAATTAATTGCCTATTAAGAGCAATGATGATTCTTGATTTTCTAAATATAAATCTGTTTCTATAGTTATAATTTAGTATTTTGAATGAACAGAGAAAAACCATGATCATTTACTAACTAAATGTGAAAAAGTAGGAAAATACTATATAAAGATTCTATAAATTATACCAATTTTTAAAATTTTCTTTATTTTTAAAATTTAAAATCTTACAAAAATAACATGTGGATAAGAAAAGAACTTCATATGATAGAAATGGGAGTGTGTATTGTATTCCTTCCTTCACCAGCCACACAGTTTCACTCCCACTCTTGCACAAATTTTCTACATGCACACATTCATACAAACATAATGATCTCTTAATGGGAGTATTTTATGCATGTTATTGTGCTTTGTTTTATTACTTATTTTTCTTCACGTTTGCGATTCAGCATATGGATTTTATCATACACCTTTATATGGCCATAAACATACCCATTACATATATGTACCATAATTTTTTTAAACAATGTCTTATCAATGGACATTAAGGTTATTTCTAGTTTTTTTGTCTTATATGCTACTTACAACACTCTTGAGCATGCATCTTTGCATATGTTTGTGTGTATATTTTTGCCATGAATTCCTAGCAGTTGAGTTCCTAAGTAAAACAGCAAATATATTTAAATTTTGATAGATATGGTCAAATTCCCTATAAGTAGAGTGTACCAATTTCTCTGCTTCAAACAATGTATCTTGACACTTGTATGATCTCGTCTTTGCCTGTAAAAAAATACTGTTTAGATATTAGTAATTTTGAATTACCAAGTGTTACAGCTTGTTCTTGACTTAAAATTGGTATATATATAAAATCACATGATCATATCAATAGATGCAGAAAAAGCATTTGGCAAAATCCAACACCCATTCATGATAAAAACTCAGTAAACTGGGAATGGGAGGGACTTCCTCTACTTGATAAAAATATCTACAAAAAACCTACAGCTAATATCATACTTATTGGTGAGAAACTCAAAGCTTGCCCTCTAAGATCAAGTACAAGGCAAGGGCTAATGCAGGAAAACAAGAAAAGGAAATAAAAGTACACAGATCAGGTAAAAAGAAAACTAAACTAAACCAAAGCAGAAATCAACAAGTGGGACTACCTCAAACTAAAAATCCTCTGCATGGCAAATGAAACAATGAACAAAATGAAAAGGCAACCTCAGAAATGGGAGAAAATATTTACAAACCATACCAGAAAGGGGTTAATATCCAAATATATAAAGAACTCAGACAATTCAATAACAATAACAAAAAATCTGATTTAAAAATGGTCAGAAGAACTGAATAGACATTTTTCCTTCAAATAAAGCATCCAAATGGCCAATGTATACAGAAAACAATGTACAGAAAACATCACTTAAATCATTCAGGAAGTGCAAATTAAAACCACAATGAGATATTGCCTCACACCTGTTAGAATGGCTATCATCAAGAAGATAAGAGATAGTAAGTGAGGGTATGGAGAAAAGGGAACCCTCATGCACTGTAAATGGAAGTGTTAAAGAAGATGTAATGTATACATACACAGAATATTTTTCATCCATGATAAAGAAGGAAATCCTGCCATTCCTGACAACATGGATGTACCTTGAAGACATCATGCTTATTGAGATGAACCAGACAGTGAAAAACAAATATTCTATGATATCACTGATATTTGGACTCTAAAACAGCCAAACTTGTAGAAACAGATAGTAGAACAGTGGTTACCAGGAGCTGGAGTTTGGGGAACTGGAGAGATGTTGTTAAAGGGCATAAACTTGTAATTAGAAGATGAATACGATTTGAAGATTTAATGTATAGCAAAGTGATTATAGTGAACAATACTGTATTATATACTTCAAAGTTGCTAAGAAACTAGATCCTAAATGTTCTCACCACAAAAAAAGGATAATAATTATGTGACATGATAGAGGTGTTAGTTAAATCTAAGGTTATAATCATATCATAATATATAAATGTATTAAATCAACCTACGGTACACCTTAAACTTACACAATGTTATATGTAAATTATAAGTCAAAATGAAAGCAGAACAAAACACAGTGCCATTAACCTTAGCACCCCCAAAATGAAATACTAGGGATAAATTTAACAAAATATGTACCATATTTGTATAAGGATAACTACAAAACTGATGAAAAATATCAAAGAATAACTAAATAAATAGAGAAATATTCCATGTTCATGGATGAAAAATCCAATGGTGTCAAGATGTCAGTTCTTATCAAATCCATCTATAGATTCAATGCAATCCAAATCAAAATCCCAAGAAGTTACTCAGTGGACATCGACAAACTAAATCTAAAGTTTATATGAAAAAAGCAAAAGACCCAAAATAACCAACACAATTTGAAGAAGAACAAAGTTGGAGAACAGATACTACCTGACATCAAGATTTAGAATAAAGCTACAGTAGTCCAGATAACATGGTATTGGCAAAAGAATATACAAATAGATAAATGAAATAGAATAGGGGCACCGGGTGGCTCCGTCGTTAAGTGTCTGCCTTTGGCTCAGGGCATGGTCCCTGGGTCCTGGGATTCGAGCCCTGCGTCGGGCTCCCTGCTCCGCGGGAAGCCTGCTTTTCCCTCTCCCACTCCTCCTGCTTGTGTTCCCTTTCTCGCTGTCTCTCTCTCTCTGTTAAAATAAATAAATAAAATCTTAAAAAAAAGGAAATAGTATAGATTGCTCAGAAAGAGACTCAGATAAATGTGGTCAACTAATCTTTGACAAAGAAGCAAAGGCAATGAAGCTAAGGTAGTCTTTTCAACAGATGGTGCTGGAACAACTGGATATCCAAAAGCAAAAAAAAAAAGAATCTAAACACAGATCTTGCATCTGTTACAATAATTCACTCAAAATGGATCCCAAACCTAAATATAAAACACAAAACTATAAAATTCCTAGAAGACAACATAAGTAGAAGACAAACCACAGACCAAGAGAAAATATTTGCAGAAAACACATATGATAAAGGAATGTTATCCAAAATATACAAATAACTCTTAAAACTCAATAGCAAATCACACAACATGATTTAAAAATGTACCAGAGACCTTAACAGATACACCTAAGAAGATATATAGGTGGCAAGTAAGCATATGAAAAGATACTCCACATTGTATCATCAAGGGAATAAAAATTAAAATGACATGATACCACTACATATGTATTAGAATGACCAAAATTCAGAACACTGAAAACATCAAGTACAGGTGAGGTTGCGAAGCAATAGGAACTCTTGTTCATTGCTAATGAGGATTTAAGATGGTTTGGTGGTTTCTTACATAAATAAACATAATTTAACCACGTTTCAGCAATCGCACTCCTTGGTGTTTACCCAACTGAGTTGAAATCATATCCACAAAACAACTAAAAGTTGGGAACAACCAAGATGCCCTACAGTATGTAAATGGTAAGATAAACTGTAGTATAACCAGAAAATGCAATAGTATACAGCACCAAAATCAATGAGATATCAGCCATGAAGAGACATGGAGGAATATTAAATGCATGTTATTAAGCAAAAAAGCCAGTCAAAAAAGGCCGCATACTATATGATTCCAACTATATGACATTCTGAAAAAGGCAAAACTATGGAGACCATAGATCAGTTACTACCAAGGATTGGGGTGAGGGCACAGGGTCAGATAAATAGGTGGGACACAAAGGATTTTTAGGGCAGTGAAACTACTTTGTATATTGACATAATGATGGATACGTGTCATTATACATTAGTTTAAACCCAGTGAATGCACAGCACCAAAAGTGAACCATAATGTAAACTATGGAGATTGGGAAATTCTGATGTATCAATGTAGATTCATCAACTGTAACAAATGTACCCCTTTGTTGAGGGATGTCAATAATGGGGGAATCTATGCATATGTAAGGGCAGTGGGTATATGGGAAATCTCTGTACCTTCCTCTCAATTTTTCTGTGAACCTTAAACTGCTTTAAGGAAATAAAGTTTTAATTAAAAAAATGGTATAGATATAGTCTTATCTTTTCTCAGTTTTAAGAACAAATATATGTGTCTTTAATAATGGATGGGTTGTGAAGATAGTGGTGTTTAATACCAATCATTCTTTCTAAGTTGTTACATGGTGAAGCATGATTTAAAAATACTGGCAAATTAAAGAAATTCAACTGTACCAATAACATTTTTGGAACTGTTTTTTTATTTTTTCAGACAGTAGGATAGTTTTATTATAAGATAAGGAAGTTTAAAGAGTCCTCATACTGGGAAAGATGTGCTAGATATTTAAACTATAACAAAATGTGCCTAATTTACTTATTCTCACTTATTATTTAGACCTTTTTAAAGTAGTTGATGTTTGATGGACAGGTGATGTGATGAATCTAATTACTGTTTTACATGTTTTGTTTTTGGTAGTCTCATCAAATGCATTTTTCTTGTTCTAAATACTTCCCTCTCTAAGTAATCAATTTTATTTCTTAGCATTTTAGAAAATGTAATTATTATTATTCTTAAACTTATTTCTAATGATCAATTCTGCTATGAATTCACTTAACTTTAAACATGACATTTAAAATATTAAACCCAAACTTTCTATCACCAAGTTTTTATTAAGGAATCCAACGTTTTGGATATTACAGCTGAACCTCATGCTAGCAAAATGTTGGTAGAGAGAAAATAGTCCTTTGGATAATGGATATTAAAGACCAGAGCATGTAAATTTTTGGAGTTAGTAAAAAGCCTTTTTTCATACAGCTGACTAATGTAGATAAATAATTAGATAATTTAGAGTCATGTGCTGCTATATTTCAGCAAATTATTTGTCTTTTCCTAGAATCCTGCTTTATTTCCTTTAAATTTTTTTAAAAATATTTTTAAAACATTTTTAATGTTGGGCTTATCTAGAGTCAAAATATGGAACTCAATACTTCCTATTTTATCTCTATTCATTTTATTTTGCATATGTAATTTATATTCATTGACATCCACTTATTGGCAGGGCCAGCTAGCCTACAACAAAGGATCATGCTCCCCTTTTATATGGTAGATTTATTGCTGCGAAGTGGCTTCCAGGCCACATACTGCAGTCCTCAGCAGCTCTTTCCACTAGGCCTTACGTGGGAGGTCATGTGACTAGTTCTTGCATGTTGAACCAGAGTAGATGGAATGCTTGTCACTTCAGAGTCCAGATCATTAAGAAATGGGTGTGGTTTAAAGAACTTGTCTCCTGCGGACCTCATCTGGACGTGATATAACCTTTTTGCCACATAGGTACCATTGACATCCCAGAACATGATATACCCTAGCAATTGCACATAGTTTATTCCCAAATATAGGCACTTTGTTTACTCTTATTGATAAAATTATAGCATATAAGGAATGAGGACCACTGATGGGAGCTTTCAGATGATTAGAAAAAATTTCTTCAGACTATGGGGTCTCATTAAAGTTAGAGGCATTTTACCTACATTATAAAGAAGATTTTTGCCCATTTTATATTCAAATAGCATATAAGTTGTATTAATTTGAGTCTTAAGTCCCAGTTGTAGGTTCAAAGCATAATTATTTAAAATGGTTATGATTCAATGACAAATATAAATAACCAACTTCTGTAGGTGCTGGACATTGTTGATCACTTTCCTAGATCCCCTTCTTGTTTTAGCCTTGGGATCCACTGATATCTATATAAGGTTTGTAACTAGAATGAAGTAATTTTGCATAGAAAGCTCTTTAGAGATAATTTAATTCCATCCTGCGTCCTAAGTATAAGGCAATGATTGTTATGATTAAGAAAATGATGATAATGAGAATGAGGTTGAGAGTCACAGAAATAACAATGCCTAAATATTTATTGCTAAAAAAGATTATTGGGAAATTTGTAGGCACTTCACATGTTACTTCTAATTTGTTAGGTACTACTGTTATCCTCATTTTATAGATAAAGGCATTAAAACTCAGATTGTTTATAGAAATTGAAAAAGGCTACACAACTATTCAGTAATAAAGTTAAGAATTGAATTCAGGTCTATTGGATGTCAAACCCTCCATTATTTGCTGCCATAGTTCGTTGCATATTAACTGACTTGCCCAGAGTCACACAGCTCTCTTTTCATTAATATATTTAAGGCGAAAATCTATGTCTTCCACCTACAGATATTATTATTGAGACGTGTGGTTATAAGAAGTGATGTCACTCTAGATGTTGTCCACTCTTAGTTAGACCATTCACAATTTCTGGTAATCATTCTCTGTTTCCTGAGTCTGATTTCGTCTCTATTTCTATAAACTGCTATTGTAAAAGTAACTACTCTTGTTAAGCTTCATATTTTACTTTTTTTTTTTTATGTTCTCATTGGGTTAACTGATTGTCTTGTTCACAGAGATAATAGCAGCCATCAGATTTTGTCCCCTGGGGCCTCCTCTTTGACATTCAGTTTACTAACTTATAGAGTTATTAATTTAATTAATAGTTGTGAAACACACTCAGAACAGTGTTGTTTATTATTACTGCTTTTATTACTATTATTATTATTGACAGCCTTCATCAGTCTTTCCTATACAACCCAAATCCCTCAACTTGTGTTCTAGACTTTAGACCTATTATTTCCTATCTCTATAATCCTTGTTCCAGTAATTATCCTTCCACATAATATCTTAAATATTTCTATATCTAACTTAGTTATTTGAGCATATAAACAGATTCAAGTTCGGGACGCCTGGGTGGCTCAGTCGGTTAATCATCTGCCTTCAGGTCAGGTCATGATCCCAGGATTCTGGGATCAAGTCCTGTGTCAGGCTCCTTGCTCAGAAGGGATCCTGCTTCTCCCTTTGCCTGATGCTCCCCCAGCTTGTGCTCTCTCTTTCTCTCTCTCTCTGACAAATGAATAAATAAAGTCTTTAAACAGATTCAAGTTCCTATGATCTAAAAAAAAAATAACTATGCAAAACTCCATGTCCTCTCTTTACCTTCAGTTCCCTTCTAATTCATACTGTGCACTTTTACTGCCTTTTGCAGGCAAATCTCTTAAAAGTATTTCATTTTTTATTTCATTGTCTCTTGCTTGTTTCTTCATCTTTGCACATTATAAAAATTCCTGCAAATTATATAATTTTTCTATAGAGGCTTTTTTTTATTTGCAATTATTTCACTTACTTAACTTACAATTTTTATGCGGCTAAAGCAATGAAACTACTTTTTAATAAGGTATTGTAATTTGTGTGTTGCCAAATTCATTTTGTTCTTATCTTATTAGAGCTTTCTACTATATTCATTTATTCATAATTCATTCATCATTGAATACACATATCAAGCATGTATCATGATCCCATCATTTATAAAGACACTTGGATTACAATATTAAAAGGACAGAAAAAAGCCCTAGTTTTGTCACTTTCACATTTTGGAGTGAAAGACAGGAAATAAAGAAATAAAATAACACTCAATATACTTTAAAATGGTGATGAATGAGAAGGTGAAATAGAGCTGACAAGTGGGAGAGAAAGGGTGGTGGAAGGAAGCTTCTCAAAACAGACAAAGGAAAACTTATCCAAGTGGAATCTGTGATTTTCAGATATAAGGGAAGAGGGATCCAGGCATAGGGAACAAACTTGGCATGTGCCTGTAAAAAAGGCCAGTGTGCCTTGACGAGAGGTAAGATACCAGTTTTGAGAAGTAGACAGCTCTCAGATCTCATAGGACTTTGTAAGCCATGTAAAGGTTTGGATTTTATCCTAAGGATAATAGGTGAACCATGGGAGGACTTTGGTCAAAAGAGGGAGAAGAAATGATTTTCCTTTCTAAAGGATCACTACAGATGTCCTAAGAAGCAAGAGTGTAAATCTAGGTGCAGCTAGTTAGAAAGTGAGTCCAATAACTCTTGGGGATAGATGCTGGTAATGCAGAGAAGTGAGAGACGGTAGTTTACAGAACATATTTGGAAAGCAAAACTAAATGGACTTGTGGATGGCCTGGATATCTTTTTATGAAACGTGTGGTATGGGGGTGGGTTTGGGGGTGTTGTGTATTGTGAAAGAAAATTGTGAATTTGTGGTACATAATTACAAATAGCCCTAGATTTGTTGCCATTACTATGTAAAATCATAGAACAAAACCATATAGCGTATTACATCACCCCGGATATATTCTATTATTTCTCTTCTTGGGGATTAGGGTCCCTTTTGCTGCCCAGTTACCCCAGCTCAGTTGCTAGTGGTGATCACAAATTGTGAGCCTGCTTTTGTGAGGATACACAACATATAATTCATGTGCTATAAAATTATGAATGAAAGCATTAGAACCTAATCCTGATAAGGCACAGATTTATCCGCCATTTACCACAGCTAGGCTTGGTGGGACTCTGTGACTAGGTAGTCTGTGCAATATTTGCTCCTTTGTGGCTGGGATGTGATATAACTGGGATTCCCATTGGAATCACATGGAACGTGGGGAGGACAATTACAAGAAGTGTGTGTGTATTTGTGTGTGTGTGTGTGTGTGTGTGTGCACGCATGGACAGGTGTGTGGGGAGAGCAGAAACATATTCTCTGTGAGCAAAATCACTGTGGGAAATTTGAGAAAAAAATTTTCCCCCCAATTTTAAATTGTTTCCCAGAATTTTACTTTGGCTCTGAACCAGTGAGGATTTATAGGAATGATAGGTTTAAAAGTTTGGGAAATTTGGAAAAAATTAACTTTGAAGTAAAAGTATTTCATTTGTAGATTCTCTCTGTGATTCGAAATCCCATACATTTTGATGTACTCTATAGAAAAAGGAGGAAAGGCATGTTAAACTTTTAGAGCCTAGGGAAAGAAAATATAGTATCAGCTTAACCTTTATCCATTCCTTTTGAATGATAAACCAGCACAGAAATCTTGATATTCTAGTGTTTGTGAGATTAAAATTTTCCATTGAGTGGTAAGAGGTATCTCTTTTTCCCATTTAGCTTCATTGAATAAATAACTCTCATTACAAGTCTTTATATATTTTAATATGAAAATAAAGTTGTCTCTTTTTCACCTATTATTCTCATGTTAATCTGAGTGCCAGAAAATGTGGTGCATTCTGATTATTTTATTCTCACACACCATATTGGAACTTCAGAGCTTTATAGAATGATTTCCAAGTATTATTATTATTGTAGGTGTTTTTCCATTTATAAAATTATAATATTGAGCATAACGTTAAGTCTTGAATGCTTTCTAAAAACAGAAAAATGAGTACAAATTGACATGTATTCTGTGTGCAGTTTTCATTAAAGGAGTGCAACACAATGGAAAGTGCCATCCCATTTTAATAAAATGGTTTAATGCAAATACAAGTTTCTACTGGAACCTCCATGTGTTCAAACTAATGATTCCTGAAGAAGATATAACTTGTTACCACTTTGTCGGGTCAGACAAGTCTAAATTATAGCAAGCTAATGATCTTTGCAAGCATTTTTTTTTTTATTATTATAGTTGACAGACAATGTTACATTAGTTTCAGGTATAAAACATAGTGATTCCACAGGTTTATACATTATGCTTTGCTCACAGCAAGTTTAGCTACTGTCACCATACAAAGCTATTTTAGTATCACTGACTCCACTTTTATGCTCTTTTATACTCATAATTTATTCATTCTATAGATGGAAGCCTACATCTCTTGCTCTCTTTCATTCATTTGCCCATCCCTCTACTCCCCTCCCTGCTGGCAACCATCAGTTTGCTTTCTGTATTTATAGGTCTGATTCTGAGCTTGCTTGCTTGCTTGCTTGCTTGCTTGCTTTCTATTCTTTCTTCCTTTCTTTCTTCCTTCCTTTCTTTCTTTCTTTTTCTTTCTTTCTCTCTTTCCTTCTTTCTTTCTTTCTTTCTCTCTTTCTCTCTTTCCTTCTTTCTTTCTCTCTTTCTCTCTTTCCTTCTTTCTTTCCTTCTTTCTCTCTTTCTTTCTTTTTCTTTCTTTCTTTCTCTCTTTCTTTCTCTCTTTCTTTCTTTCTCTCTTTCTCTCTCTTTCTTTCTTTCTTTTTCTTTCTTTCTTTCTCTTTCTTTCTTTCTTTCTTTCTTTCTTTCTTTCTCTCTCTCTCTTTCTTTCTTCTTTCTTTCTCTCTCTCTCTTTCTTTCTTTCTTCTTTCTTTCTTTCTTTCTCTCTTTCTTTCTTTTTCTTTCTTTCTTTCTCTCTCTCTTTCTCTCTCTCTCTTTCTTTCTTTCTTTCTCTCTCTCTTTCTTTCTTTCTCTCTCTCTCTTTCTTTCTCTCTTTCTTTCTCTCTCTCTCTCTTTCTCTCTCTCTCTCTCTTTCTCTCTTTCTCTCTTTCTCTCTTTCTTCCTTCCTTCCTTCCTTCCTTCCTTCCTTCCTTCCTTCCTTCCTTCCTTCCTTCCTTCCTTCCTTCCTTCCTTCCTTCCTTCCTTCCTTCCTTCCTTCCTTCCTTTCTTTCTTTCTTTCTTTCTTTCTTTTCTTTCTTTCTTTCTTTCTTTCTTTCTTTCTTTCTTTCTTTCTTCTTTCTTTCTTTCTTCCTTTCCTCTTTCTTCCTGATTCCATATGTGAGTGAAAGCATATAGTATTTGTCTTTCTCAGTCTGACTTATTTCATTTAGCATAATACCCTCTAGGTCTCTCTATGTTTTCACAAATGGCACAATCTCATCCATTTTTACGACTGAGTAATATTCCTGTGTGTGTGCGTGTGTCTGTGTCTGTGTGTGTGTACCACATCTTCCTTTTCCATTCATCTGTCAATGAACATTTGGGTTGCTTCCATATCTTGGCTATTGAAAATAATGCTGTAAAGACACATGTGGTGATGAGCACTGAGTGTTATAAGCAACTAATGAATCATTGACCACTATATAAAAAAAAAAGAAAATAATGCTGCAATAAATATAAGGGTGCATATACCTTTCTTGATGTTGGTTTCAATGTTGAATTCTCCTTGTGAAGGATTTATTAGGTATTTGGTTTCAAACAGTCCAGAGCTATCCTGTGAGACAATAGGCTGGAACATGTTTATTTCTTTCCCAGTCTCAGCAGTAATTCAAAAAACTAATAAATATAAATAACAATGAAACTGTCAATTATAAAGAATATTATGCCTGAGGCTTCTCTCCTGGAAGTTAAAGTATCTATATTTTTTTAATGTAGACAATCTTCAGTCCATATTCTGAAAGGCTCCTAGATAACAATTACCGGGAATTTGCTTGAGATTATCTCTGTCCATCTCCTTCTGCCCCTCCCTCTCATTCTCTCTCTCTCTCTCTCTCTCTCTCTAAAATAAATACATCTTAAAAACCATGGCTGCTAAGAAACAAAAAGAAAGAAACCAGGAATTGTTTATGGTCTTAGAGTAGATAAGGATCTTACATGTCTACTCCATCTTTGCACTTTGGAAACGAACTCTTTTATATTATGCCTGTTCATCAAGTTTATGCTATTTTGATGATTAGAAATCTCTCCCTCATATTGAGCTAAATCTAGCTATATACCATCTATCCTGTTGATCCTTATACCGAGACTTTTTTAAAAGGGGACATAGCTACACTTGTGGTGAGCATAGAATAATGTATAAACTTCTTGAATCACTATGTTGTACACCTGAAACTAATGTAACATTGTATGTCAACTATATTCAGATAAAAACATTAAAAAAATAAAAAGTAAAGAAGAGGATGTGAACCAAATAAAAATAACTCAGTATTTTATAATGAATTTAATACAAAGTGTTTTGCACTTACAAATTCAATAGTGACATTTGACCAATTTAGGAATTTATTAAAAAAAAAAATGCACAGCCCCAGGAGGGCCAGAGGGCTACTTATGTTGGAATTGAATTATGTAGTTTATCAAATTATGTACTTGACTTTTTCTCATTTATAATTATTTTCTATAACTTGTAGTACAGTTTATCAAAAGATGGTGAAAAGAAGTTAATTTTATTAAAAAGTATTTTCGCAACCCAGTTCTATTTAGCAACCCAGTTCTGTAGCACAGAGTGGAAATGCTACTTTGGGGCAAACTTCTTTATTTGCATCTACTGAAAAGTTCTGTCTTCTTTGTTTTGCTTTCAGTGTTTTAGATGCCAGTGGCCAATTCTTCTCAGATTTTAATGGATTCTGAAAAGCCATTTAACCTTACTGTTCAATCTAGTAAATTATCAAAAGAAAGATGAATAAATTGAGAAAAAAATATGAGCATGATAATTTAAAATGAATTTAAATGTATTTGTAGTTTTAGATTTATAAGAAGTATCATTTTCTAGGTAGAAGTACAGCTGCTTCAGTTAACTTGAATTATTCTTTTTCAACATAATTGTCTGAAGACTGATTAACATATTGTTGAAAGGAGATACTATTTCTTAGGTTTTCTGCAATTTTCCTAAGAGAAATTATCACTGCATTACAAATATCTCTGTGATGCTTGGCCTTTTCTTCCTGTTGCTTTATTATATCCAAGTAAATGGGGAAATATATTTCCAACTCAGTGCATATTTATTAAGCACCTATAAATGTGTAAGACCTGATGCTAGCCACTGCTGGAAATCCAAATTAATAATAAAATATACAACAGTCATGGCTTCAAATAGCATTAATTTAATAGAGATATAACTGCATAATTCCACAAAGAGACAATATATGTTTAAATATAAGTGTAAAGCATTTGTGAAAGAATAATTGATATATATTTTAGTTTCATACAATCCTGTGCTATGCTATGTATGTAGAACTAATGATAATGACAAAAGCAGAAACTGGCAGAGATGGAATATAATGGTCATTAAAATAATCTCTCTTCTACTATACCATTGTTATATTTTACTTTGTTGAGTATAGACTCATTCCATATGGAAAAAAAATCCTAAAAGCTAATGATTATATTTTTAAAATAGAAATCCATTTTATGTATTTGTACAACTCTACCTTATTATTTATACTTACTGAACAATTACCCCAGGAAAGGACTTGGGAAAGAGGGGGTCAATAAATCATAAATAATGCCAGTTATCTTTATCAATAATTGACTACTATCCTGGTTCCTAGGAATGCATTATTTGAGTACAGATATGGGATCCCTAACTATAGGGATACCACATTCTTAATAAAATGTCTAAAAGTAAATATGACTTAAGTTTTACTCTTATATCTCTACTTGTTTTAACTTTTTAATTCTAGTGACTCAAATTTATAGTTCTTCTAGATTGTGAATGGAAATGCAATCGTAATAATTCCAAACTCCATTTTCTCCAATTAGTATAATTCAGAGTTTATGTAAAGTCATTTGTTTGGATAAACCTAAAAGTTGATATTTTCATTGACAAGGGTGATTATTTAATGTGTTTACTATTACGTGGGGTTACAAAAAAAAAGTGTTTTGATTTTTCCACATAAATGGGAGAAAAAAATCAAATCATGGAAAGACAGTTTTATATTATCAGTAAAATGTGTATTAAGGACATGGAACATCCTCCACTGCAGCGAGGTCTCAGTTGACCTGATGAAGCAAATTCAAGGTGATGATAATGGAGGAAGGCTAAAGAAGATATTACTGCATTTGTTTGTTTGTTTGTTTATTCCTCCATTCACTCATTTGTTCATTTATTCATCCAGCCGTTATTTATTATCTGAACTATGCCAGTACTTCTTGGCATGACATATGCACTAAAAGCAGTACATATTTTGCCCTTGCGAAAGCTAAAATTTAATATGGTATTTCTAGAATAAAGAATGAGTATGTAAATACAGATGAGATCACTGCTATGATCAAGATGGAATTGGTATGATACCCTAATTGACAGAGATGTCAGACTTCTTGAAGGTATAACATCAAGGCATGGACATGGAGGATTAAATGGAGGCCATCAGGCAAAGTGCAGGAAAAAGAGTGAGGCAGAAGAAACAGTGTATGCAAAGGCCCTGAGGAAGGACAGAATGTGACATGTTTGAAAAATTAAAGGGAGGAGAGTGGAACTCTCCTGGACTAGGATAGTAACAAGACATAGCTGGAGAGAAGTAGATACATCAGTGATACATGGCGAAGACAGAAACAGCAGGGCTCACTGGTTAATTGCACATGAAGAGTGAAGTCAAGGTAATAATCAACAATGATTTCCAGTTTATTGGTTAATTATCTGGGTGGATTGTGACATCACTGTAAGCATCAGGTAAGCCTAGAAAGGGAGAAGGAACAATAATCTGTAGCTTCATTTTGAACATGTTAAATTTAAAAGGTCAATGAGCTATCCAGTAGAGATGTGCAATAAAGCAGTGAGTTTCACAAAGTCAGAGAAGTTTGGTGTAGAGTTAGACTTCCACATATGAATTATATTATAACTCACAGAAATGGGTAAGAGACAGCCTGAAGACAAAGGAGAAAAGAGAATAGAGCCCTGGGAAATTTCAGTCTTTAGAGGCAGGCATTGAGCCCTTCTGTAGAGAGGATGAATGAGATATTTATAGGAATGTAACTACTGAATTTGACAGTTTGGTTTGGAATTCATAGCAAAATAGGTATGAGCATGCAGAAAAATAAGGAAATTGAAAATATATTCTGGGGAGAAAATAATTGGAAAGTCTCATTAAAGACCAAGGGATGGGGGGGGCGCCTGGGTGGCTCAGTTGGTTAAGCAACTGCCTTCAGCTCAGGTCATGATCCTGGAGTCCCGGGATCGAGTCCCGCATCGGGCTTCCTGCTCGGCGGGGAGCCTGCTTCTCCCTCTGACCCTCTTCCCTCTCATGCTTGCTATCTCTCATTCTCTCTCTCTCTCTCTCCAATAAATAAATAAAATCTTAAAAAAAAAAAGACCAAGGGGTTTTTGTACTGTTTTGTTTTGGTTCATTTTTAGGGTAGGAGCTTACCATCAGAAGACTGTTTGGTATCAGTGGGGAGTTCAGTAGACCAGGAGAGATTTTTGGTTTAGGAGAAAGAGAATCAGAGTCTTTGAGAGCATGAGAAGTGAGAGATCCTGTCTACATGTGGGTGGGTGGAGGTTATTCTGTGTTAGAAAAAGGGATATTTCCTTAGTCTTATCAGAAACTAAAAAGAGAATGTGTGAATTGTGAAAGTATTTTCCCCAACAACTTCCCTGTTCTAAAAGGAAATAAGTAGGTCATTACAATTCTTAGCATACAGTAAGTATTATTAGGTTTCTTGTTGCTATTTGAACAAGGATACATTACTATGTTTCAAGATAAAATATACTAAAGTATATACAGGGGACAGTCTCCCTCCCAACCTATTATATACCACTTAGTTCCCTTTCCTAGACTCAAATGATGTTTTCAAAATTTTCTGAATATTTCCAGAAAGATTTTATTTGCCCATAGATGAATGCATTTTTTTAATTTTCTTTTTCCCTTTAATTTCCCATTATCTTCCCATTATCTGTATGTGTGTATGTGAATGTGTGAGTCTACTTAATAAAGTATTTCAGGATCATTTTGAGTAAATGGAGGTTCTTTCTTTTTTTTTTTACACCTACATTGCATACATTACTACTGTTTTTAAACTGCTTATAAATGTGATAATTTGTATACAGGCACATGTTGGGTATACAGTAAATGTCAGTCTCCTTCCTTTTCCCTGTATTTTGGAGACATTATGAGACTGCAACCTAAAAACCAGAGGCATGTCATAAATTAATTTATCTTGTTTATTCAGCTCTGCCCTTAATTCTTTGTTCTAATAACTGAGCTCATGTGCTAGTCTCAACACCAAGTCTTGCCCCATTTCTTCTAACCCTGTCCTTATATGACTCATGAGGACTTGTTCTGCATTTTATCATCCTTTTCCCCCACTGGAACTGAACCTCTCTTTGTCCTTGCCCAGTCCTGTCTTTGGCAGGACTTTTTGGTTGAGATAGGTTCCAGAGATTCATATATATATATATATATATACTGTGTCCCTTCTGCAGAGAGGATGAGTGAGATATTTAGATATTTATAGAAACATAACTATTGAATTTGACAATTTGGGGTTGGAATTCATAACAGAATAGATATGGGCATGCAAGTAAATAAGGAGATTAAAAATATGTTCTGGGGAGGAAATAATGGGAAAGTTTCATTAAAGACCAAGGGGTTTTTGTATGCTTTGTTTTGGTTCATTTTTAGGGTAGGAACTTACCATCAGAAGACTGGTATCAATGGGGAGTTCAGTATACTGGGAGAGATTTAATAATAATATATATTATTAATTATATATATTTAATAATATATATATTTAATTTTTAAAAAGGTGGTGGAAAAAAGAAGTAAGACTTTTGGAGAATAAGATTCTATCGTCTTAACTTGAGAAACTGCCCCTCCTAATATTATAATGTGGTTCTTGGTCCAGGATTAGTGAAAACATTCTTATGATATACTTGATGATAGACTAAATCAGAAACCCCGGATCAATATCTGCTTCCTCTATAATGGAAGATTTGTCCTTTGTTTCAAAAAAATCAATGGAGACTTTTAAGCAGATTTGTAGCAATAACTTTGAATCATGACTAGATGTGAGTCAAAAGCTTGTGTTACTAATAGGAATCTAAAATCTTTGAGTACATGCATTTGCAGTTTTGCCAAGAGAGAGAAAATTGATGTAATGCTGTACTGATTCAAATCTATTTTACATCCTTCTTCTTAAAAGAGAAGAGCTTTGGCAGCCTTCCCAACTAATGGAAGATTTCCAGAACAAAAGTTAGTAGCTATCAGGTTCTGGCTTCACTATCAATGGAACAATCACTTGAGAAGCATTAAGTTTAAATGACTTACTCCAGAATTTTCATTCAGACTTATCTGATACCCAAACTCTCCAAATATCCTTGAAAGTATATATTATGAAATTGAAAACAGGAGCATTCAGAATCAATCCATTGCACATAACTATGAAAGTAATAGGAAAAAAAAACAACACTGGAATTTCTGTGATTTAAAATGATAGTTATTTTAAAGATTGGCTAAGAAAAATTATAGTACTGTTGGGGAATGCTATGCTTATAAACTTTGACAAGTCATCATTGCTTCCCTATTTAATAATATCATAATGAATGTTTTCAAGTATTCATGAGATTTACAAACTTTTATACATTTGTGGTCCTTATCATTCTATCTAAATTTTCATAACTGAGATTACATATGAATAACTGTGAGTTAGTTTAACTGACTCCACAAAAATAAGACGTTTTAAAACAAATGAATTGACCCCTAACTTGTATCCTTCTACTAAATATGTGATTATAAAGAGGTTAAAAACCTATAACGGAAAAAATCCCTAGAAGGTATGTTTTGAGTAAAGTGTCTGAAAATAAGGACAGTAACAATCCATATTTGAGTGCATTTAAAAAATAGAGAAGCATCATCAGATACTTTGTATTATTGTGAAAATAAATTAAGTTGTCAAAATGACTCATAAGACTTTGGTCTGAATTTCTGCTTTGCTTCTTTTTTTCATATACATTTTAAGTTTTATTGTGGCATCATGCAAGCTCACTTTTCCAATAAAATTCTGCATGTATTTTATAGAGAACTTATTACTGCATCTTGGCTTACTTTCTATCCTGATTGGAAAGTTCTTGAGGCAAAGAACACCTGTTTCTGTTACTCTTCACTATCACCTTATTCCTAAGAACATCAAAGTCTGTTAAATAACCACAAACAATCCAACTCTCCATACATATCTCACCAACACCAATCCCTTTTTGGTCCACTTCAGAGCCGTTCTGCTTTGCTTCTTATTAACTCTCTGAACTTAGGTATACTGCTCAATCTTTCTGAATCTCAGTTTCCTGACAGAAAAATTGGCTAATTTTTAAGAATAGTTTAAAATTAACTTTATGAGACAAATGATATAAGAATGAAATAACATATTTACAATATCTGGGACATCTTCTGTGAATATTAGCTTTCTAAAAATGACAAGTGTAGAGATAGTAAAATGAGTGGTTAAAACATTTAGTGTTTAATGGCTAGAGTGAGTTCTCAAACCTAGAAATAATAGCACCAGTCTGGTCCTTCAATAAATATTTATTAAGTGGCTCTTTGTTTTTTGTTCCTTACTAGACAGTAAAGGGATACAAACTAGTTTTTTTTTTTTAAGATTTTATTTATTTATTTGAGAGAGAGAGAGAGAATGAGAGATAGAAAGCACGAGAGGGAAGAGGGTCAGAGGGAGAAGCAGACTCCCTGCTGAGCAGGAAGCCCGATGTGGGACTCGATCCCTGGACTCCAGGATCATGACCTGAGCCGAAGGCAGTCGCTTAACCAACTGAGGCACCCAGGCGCCCACAAACTAGTTTTATAGATAAAAAGGAAGTAAAGAAGGAGGACAGGGTGTGTTTGTGAGGTGGAGGGAGAAGCTGTGAGATTTAAATAAGGTGACAAGGAGTGACTGCATTAAGAAGATAATAACCTACAGGCAGTGAGAGGTTGAGTCACGTTCTGTAGCTAAATCATAATCTGAATATCAAATTCTAAGGTAGGAGTGAGTGTTCCAGCAGCCACAAAATTCACGGTCATAATTAGATTAAACTTTGCTTAAGCTTTTCAATTATGCTGAGACCAGAGTGAAATGGCAAAGGCAGGAGCATGGAGACAAAGTGCTGTGATTCAGGTGGCAGGTGATGATGTTTTAGGCTGAGATTATAGCAGTATAAGGTATAAAAAGGGATTAAGCTCTGGAAATATTTCTATTATAAAGCCAGGGGGGTTTACATGGGGTATAAGAGAAAGGTTAAACGTGGGGTATGATAGAAAGAGAGGAGGCAGTGATTGCCTACAAAAATTTGGCTTGGGCTACTGGAAGAATGAAATTGCTGTTAATGAGAGAGGAAGAAAATAGTAGGAACAGTTTTTTGTTTATTGGTTAGCTTATTTTTGGTCAGATAGCAGGATGTTGTATGTGGGCGATGAACACCTCACTTTAGGACATATTAAGACCAAGATATCTAAGCAATTGGACACATAAATCTGGCATTTAGGGTAAAGGTTTATAAGCAAATTGTGTATAAGCACACGTAATTGAATAATAACAATATAGGGTATATAGATAAAAGTTCCAAGTTTAGAGCAATGAGGGGATCCAGTATTGATAGGTGGGCACAAAGTTGAAGACCCTGGGATACTGGGAAGGAGTAGCCATTAAGGTCACATGAAAAACAAGGAGCAAGGTGTGATCGAATCTAAGTGCTTCAGGGAGTAGTTTACTACTATCAAATGTATCAAATGTTACTGAACCATCAGGTCAAGGACTGAGAATTTACCCTTTGTGGTTTAGCAATGTGAAAATCATTTGTAAACTTGAAAACAGTATTTTGGTGTGGTGAAGGTTCAAGAAAGTTTGGTGAGAAAGACATTAGAATGTAACTAGTTTGAGGAATTTTGTTGTAAAGAAAAGGAGAAATGGTACACATATTATGATTTATTATTAGCTTTTAAAACAGTAGTTATAAAGATTAGCTTGTAAATATGTTTTAATTAATCTAAGTAAATAATATTCAAATACATATGGGTGATTTGATTGTAAATGAATTTTGCATGTTTTTGCAAATTATTTGAAGGATTTTGATGTTGTTTTAACATTAATAATTTAAAAGCTAGAATTACAGCCCCACCACCTACACTGAACTCCAAGTTCCATAATCTTAGTATACTTGAAAGCATTTCATAACTAAAAAGTAGAACTTGGTGGATATTTTATTATTGCTTTTAGTGGAGTTGTCATGACCCATGTAAAAATTAATATTTATTCACAATAATCTTACCAATTTTAAGATTTTATTAAAGAATTGCTTAGGCTTTGTTGGGTTTCTTCAAAATGACTTTTCAAATCTGTCTCCTGAAGAAAACAAGCTGATAGGCTCTGACTTTGATAATACTTTTCAGTTTGCTATTTACCCCATGAGTACTTCTTAGGCAGTAGCTTCATATTTTAAAGAACTGTTAAATGTATATATAAAAATAAGCAATCAGGTATATTCATCAGGTATGTTTCTCAGCTATAGCTGAAGTATTTTTATAATTAGAGTATTTAAATATATATTTATATGTTATATATATTCCAGAGGCTTGTGTTATAATTTTCCTTGGTAAAAGTTGTTTTGTTTACTCTCAAAATTTAAAAATAAGTTACATTTCCATTGAAGTTATCCCTTTTCACTCTTAAGTCCATCTTTTTCAGTGTGATTAAATAAACTGGTGATCAAACGACTTTTATTCTATCTTATTGTCCCATGATGATATATTTAAGACAAATACATATTTTGCATGAAATTTAATCCAGGAATAATGGACAAGTATTTTCCCTTACATTGCATTTTACTCATATTTTTATTAAGCTATTTGATAATGTTTAGGAATTTAATTTAAATAACTCAACTTCTTCCTGTGACAACAACCTGTAATGAAGTAAATTACTAGTTTCTACATGGCAAAGAAGTGTCCCCCCACCCCCCCTAGCATAACAAGTTCTTTACACTGTGGAAATCTTAAGTGTAATTTGGAGACACTTCTTAAATCACAGTTATTATGTCATGGAAATAATAACATGTATATCTAGACATGCCTACGCATGTTTGTTTAAAATAGGGAAAAGAGGGGCACCTGGCTTGTTCAGTCAGAAGAGCATGTGACTCTTGGTCTTTGGGTCATGAGTTTGAGCCCCATGTTGGGTGTAGAGATTACTTAAATGAATAAATAAATCAAAACTTAAAAAAAATAAAATAAAACAGGGAAAACATACTCTTTTCAGGCAGAGTTTACTCAAGCAAATGAATTATGTTTAGTGTGATTGAAATCAAGTGTAATGTGATTAATTTATGAATATATCACATATTTAGCATTTAGTTATTTTATATATTATTAACATTATTCTACATATTTTTATATATTTTGAAGTATTTCATATAATTTAATATATTGCTAAGACTTTCATGTAATTGTTCCATTGTTGATCAACAATTAAAAAAGTAATAAAAGTCCATGTGTGCTTACTTCAAAATAAACAGCTTCAAAATAATGTTGAGGCTTAACTGGGCAGCATTTAGTATGTATCAAATAGTTTACATTTTTGAAATAGGATTAAAGAGCTTTTTTTATTAAGTATAATTGATATACAATACCCTATTAGTTTCAGGTGTATACCATAGTAATGCAATATTTTTATTCATTATGAAATGATCCCCACAATAAGTGTAGTTACCATCTGTCATCATACAAAATTATTACACTATTATTGACTGCGTTCCTTATGCTGTGTTCCCCATGACTTATTTGTATTATAGCTGGAAGTTTGAAACTCTTAATCCTTTTTATTTTAATACTGTTTTAGAATTTTAAGAGCTATCAATATGAAAAAATCATCGTTCATGCGTTTGTTTTTCCCTCTCAAAGTGTTAAAAAATGGTTGATGTTCTTTTGATTTGTCAGTTTTTCTTTATGACATGCTTGTCAAAACAGGGAGCTAACTTGAGATGGAGTAATCTGAAGCTGCCAACACTGCTATTTAGAATGTCATCATTTTACATTGTAATGTCGCTGTGTGATGAAGACCAGCTGGTGCATTTAAGTTGCATATTGGAAAATTTCATCTGATTTGTTATTGTGATTTGTGGTTTTGTACAGAAACACTTAATCATTCTTATATAGCAAGCACTTCTGAAGCTGCTGAAGGCTTTCTCTTTAGCTGAGTAATGTGTGTTATCAATCTGCCAGTTTGGAAGAGTTTCCAAACTTATATTATCAATGTTTGTTTGCACAGGAAGTGATGTACCGCAGAGACTGAATTTATAGTAATGGTTTGCAATGGACTAATGAGCATAACTGAGTACTTTGTGATGATATTATTATATAACTTAGCTTAAAGTAATTATTGTGTACCTATCCAGTCATAATTCTCTCTTACACCATCTCAAGATCCAACAGGGAATCACTTTTTTCTTGCAAAGTTGTATCCCTTTATTCTAAAGATACTGAACCATCATAATTTGGCATGTTTCTTTAGAGGTAATAACTTACCATTAGTAATTAGTAATCACATAGATTAATTCTGCTTTTGTTATATTCAAAAATTGCTTTAACATTTGTGTTCAGTTGTAAGCCGAAGCTACTGATGTTTAGTATGTTTCAGGAAAATACATGTAAAATATAGTGCTTTTACTGTATTGATGAAGTGTTAGATTATCTAAAGGGGTTATATTTTTAACCATTTCATGTTTTGGGTTATATCTTTTTTCAGACTCACTTCTAGCAGTTTTGGGCAAATGAAAGGGATTCACAGAAATTCAAGAATGAATAAAAAATTCATTGAATGCTTTAAAATATCTTTCATTATTGGGGCGCTGGGGTGGCTCCATCAGTTGAGTGTCTGACTTTTGGTTTTAGCTCAGGTCATGCTCTTGCGGTCATGTGGTCCTTCTGCCCCTCCCTCTGCTCTCTCTCTCTCAAATAAATAAATAAATCTTTTAAAAATATATCTTTTGTTATTAGTTAAGAGAAACTGTTCTTGTGAAAAGAGAAAATGTATAGCTACATCCTTTTTTTACTAATTGGGAGAAATAGGGACACGTTAAACACATGAATGAAAATACAAAATGTCAGGTAATCTCCAAATACCTGTTAAAGACATTTTTTTCTCTCTTTTCCTCACATCTGCCTCCTAAAATTATCAAGTACTTTAAAAAACAAAATCTTTTTTATTAATCTGCTAAACATTACCAAAATGTTACTAAAGCAGAAGGACACAGAAGACAAAATAAAAATCCACATTAGTGAAATTCTTGACCCGTTTATGAAAACTCTAGGGAAACCATCTGTAGGAATATTTATGTATCAAAAAACCTTTGGATCTTTTACCCTTCTCTGTGTCACATCTTATAGACACCTCTAGATCTTTTTTCTGAATTGTGTGCATTGCACACTGAAATCCAAATCTAGAAAATCTCTATACCCATGATCTATTTCAACTTTTCTTTCTTAGTTTAAGAAATTATATGACTGAAGCTGGGACTGTAGCAAATTACTTTGATATATTTTATAGGATTAGGACTATGTAACTTTTTTGACATACTACAAATTCTCAAGTTTTATATTGCTCTATTTTCTGATATCTTATCCCTGGAATCTATAGTTATCTGTAGACTTTTGTGAGCATGGCAAAAATTTAAGAGACTGTGATAGTACATTGATACTGCAGTTTCACAGGGATTCAAAAGAAGTGTAGACAGTCTATAAATAAGTCCAAACCCTAAATGTTAAAGGGAAGGGCCTAATGAATGCCAGGCTAAAGGTCTGTGTAACTGCCAACTGACCAGAAAAGGAAAATTCTCATATATACATGAAAAAAAAGTCAATGAACTCAAACCAGAATCTAGCAAGATGATGAAGATATACTAGACAACTGTTTTCACGTATTAGAACAAGGCTGTATGGGACTCTAGTCCCTGAGAGAAGTGGGATCACATCTGCTGGACATGAGACAACTATACAGATGAAACCCAGAGCAGATTGGTCTGGCCAAGCTGGGGAGGCAGAGCTCAAGAGTTTGGGGCTGAAGACTGGGTGAGGAGAGAGAAGGGAACTTCATAGGGGTATATTTTCATCTTTGGCCAAATACACAAGATTAACAAGTTTAGAGCAGGATGTGTTTCATCAGAAGCTGTGAGCTGAGTGGAGATTCTGAAGGTTGTACCACGCTGATACGTATCCATAAGTCAGAATACAAAGATCTTTCTGTGGAATCTGTGGTAGTTCAGTTGACACTCTAGGTGAGTCAGGCTTTGGAACTAGGGCTAATTTAACTTTGGCTATATTATTCATGAGCTCCTGGGGATCTCTCAAACCCTTCTAGGGTTCAGTGAGGTCAAACTATTCAATAGTAATAATAATAACAATGCTGCTGCTGATGTCAATAAGTTATTTGTACCCCTACCTTTTTTCCCCACTTTGTTAACATCTGCATTTATATTGTTAAAGCATGGTGAATAAAACTTCAGGTATTTTATCATGAATAAAGACAGTAGTGACAAACTATGGTAGTAGTTATTTTATTCTTCACGGCCTTGAAATTGCAGTAGAAAATGACAGTTTCACTTAAGAGTATCCTTGATGAAGTAGTAAAATATGTTATTTTTATTAGCCTCAAACTGGAGATTTTTTTTAAGTGATCCGTGTGATGAAATTGGAAGTATGCATTAAAAACTTTCTGTTGCAAAATGAAGCAAAAAGACTGTCTCAAAGCAACGCACTTACATGATAAGTGGCAAAAAGAACTAACTACTTTTTTTCACAGAATAACAATTTTATATGAAATAATGTCTATCAGAAAGCTATGGTTAGTCTGACTTGGGTATTTGAAAGATGTATTCTTAATAATGAATAAAATGTATTTGTTACATTAAAGGAGGCACCTGACAGAAATAGCTGACAGAAAAAAAAATAAATAATGGCAAACATTTTCCAAAATTGGTGAAATGCAAAACTTACAGATTCAAAAAGTCCAGAAAATGTCCAGCAAGAGAATTATACATTCCATAAGGGGGAACGATATCAAAAATGACTAACTTGTCATCAGAAACGATGGAGGCATGAAGACAATGGAATGACATGTTTCAAGTGCTCAAAAAGAAAAAAAAAATGTCAAACCAGAAATAGCCTACAAAATTATCCTTTAAAATTAAAGATGAAATAAAGACATTTTCAGAAAAACAAGAACAGAAAATTCTTTGCCAATAGAACTTTCCCTATAAAAAATCCCTAAAGGACCTTCTTCAAGTTGAAAGAAATTCAACTACATTGTCAGATCTGCAGGAGGGAATAGAGCACACTTGTATATTACCTACACAGGTAGATTCGTGTATGTAAATGTATATGTTTTCTTAATGTGTTTAAAAAGACATATGAGTTGGGGCGTCTGGGTGGCTCAGTCAGTTAAGCATCTGCATTAGGCTCAGGTCATGATCCTGGGGTGTTGGGGTGAAGTCCCACCTTGAGTCCCAGGTAGGGCTCCCTGCTCACCGGGATGTCTGCTTCTCCCTCTCCCTCTGCCCCTCCTCTGCTTATGCTCACCCTCTCTCTCACAAATAAATAAGTAAAGTCTTACAAAATTAAAGACATATGAGTTTAAGATACAAATTACAATATTCATATGTAATTATGCGTGTGTGTGTAAGTGTGTAAAATTTTGGTACATATTATTCCCTATACCTATTTACATATATATTCATTTAGTTATAGGTATTTTGGGATTTAAAGTCTGCCTACTGAATACTATGTGATGGCATAGAATAAAAATATATGATGAGGACATTAGCTGAAATAATGTGTGCCCAAATTATTTTAAATTATTATGATTTTGTGTTCATTCTGAGTTGTCATTTTTCTAAGGGTTCACCTGATGTATAGAAGCAACTATATAGTTGAGACTTCAGAGATCCGATGTCTAAACACCTTTAAATGCCATAGTATTGTTACAGGTTAATCTGTTGTACTTTAACTTTGCATTCCTATTTTTAGTTAGCTTTTCTTATTCCTCTGAAAATATTGAATAATGAATACTAATAGGATGAAAGGAAATGTTTATGCACAGGCGAGTTCTTAGGATAAATTTAAATTATTTAGGAAATAATATGTTTAAGAAGGCAAGCTTATGTTTATTTTTAGTTCATTTATTCATTCAAAATTTATTGACAACCTAGTACATATTAACTATAATACAACATGCTCTGCTCTCAAAGAGTATAGAATCTAATTTAGGCATAGAAAATAAGGATAAAGTGCGTTCATTATTATGTAAAGGTGAGGGCAGATGTTGTGGAAACCGAGAGGAACATAACACATGGACATAATTTTCTATCCTGAGAGTCTTATGACAAGAACGCTCATTCATAATTTAAATTATATTATTAATCAAGATGTTTTATCCAATGACTCATGGTATCTAATATTTAATATAAAAATGATCTATCTCTCATTTATGTTTTTGAAAGTCAGGAGAAACAATCTGATATTGGGATAAAAAACAGGTTTCAAAGTGTGCCACCATTGTATTCATATTCATGTCCTTTCACAGAAAAATGGAGAATGTTTTCCAAAGGCTTTGTATCAAAAGGAAATCAATATTTTGTGTCCAGAATATTTAATAGCACATTTTAATTTGTTTTTTAAAAAACTGAATTTAAAAAGTGTCAGTTTTACATAATTCTTAGCTATTCAGTATTATCTCTTACGGTTTAAGTTAATGAATTTGAATCCCAGAATTTTTTGGCTGTTTAAAAATCTTAGTGTTTTGGTGCTAACACTAAATCTGTTTAGTATATTTTACCACCAACAATGATGATTCATGTTTAAAATTCTGATAAGATATAATGTTAACTTCTTATAAGGAGTAAAAAAGACATATTTGTATCATCCTGGTGATGTTGACATTTCAATTTCCAAATAACAAGAAAGCAAAATAAATATCCTTGTTTACTCGTTTCTATTTATCTCTACAAATCATCTGCATTTTTACACCTTTCAAAAATATCAACAAGATGGTCCTGCCTAACTATTTTTAGTAATGATAGTAAAGGGACAGGATGAAAAATTATAATCAGGGAGAGGTCCGGGAGGTCTTATTTCAAAGGAAGTAGTAGAGCTAAGATTTGGAAGAGTCAGTAATTAAGATTTGATAGTGCACGTTGCTGGGACAAGAGGCAGGGACATATTGGAGAGATTTAACCTGCAGGACAAGAGGCAGGGACATATTGGAGAGATTTAACCTGCAGCAAAGTGGAGGCAAATTGTACCTGTCATGAAATAGGCTTAAATGACTGAATGACCAAAGGAATGATACCTATTCAATTATGGGCCTAAATAGACTATACTAAATAACATATAGCAAATTTTGAAGCTAGCCACACTGAGATGCTTCCATGTTGGAATTCTTATGCTGGAATGAACTGGTGTTTTCTATTTTAAAATGAGGCTATAGTCATTGGAGTCCTGTGGAGTTTCATCTGGTGATTCAACATGACATTTCCCCCAGTTAGAATTTGACAATGATTTGTTTTTTGATTGGGAATAGAGTATGTCATTTTCAACAGCTACCTAGGGCTGGCCCTCTGTTTCTGTGAGATTCCAGGATCTGTGGAAGTCCTAAAAATATTTTCTTATGTAATTATCTGATCTTGGAGCATTTTAATGCAGTCCAAGATAATATCTTTTCATTTATATACAAATTCAAAGAAAATAGATTTCCATCATAACATTTTTCTTCTTACCTACCGTTTCCTACATCAGTCCTCCTTAATGCATTTCTAGTTGGAAGTGACATTGTGTTACCTGTAGCAGATTCTCTAATGCTGCCGACCATCATGATACAAACACTGACCTGAAAAAGTCGTGGTCTAGCAAGTGGTAGATGATGACAAGAACGATGATATGCCTAACAATTAACACTAATTGCAAGCTGACAAGTTAGCCTTCCACATTTTGATAGATGCTAGAAGAAGACACAAGACTACCGGGTCAGAGACAACAGATGGTTTATTACTCACAATGATAGCAGTAGCTAGAGTAGTACCATTGGTGCAGGTTCCCTGAGCCTTAATTTCCACAGAGTGACATAAAAAGGGCCATGTGACACCTTTATACACAGTAGTTTCTATTACAGGAGAGGAAACCTCAGTATCTTAGAATGAGTGAGGTAGACAGAACAATGGCTTTCTAAAGATATCTATAGTCTTAATCCAAGAACATGTGGCTATTTCACATTCCATATGAAAGAGGAATTAAGGTAGGAGATGGAATTAAATTTGCCAAACAGCTGACCTTATGATAGGATGAATTTCCTAGATTATTCATGTGGGCCCAATGTAGTTATAAGGGTCCTTAAGTGGGGGAGAGGGAGGCAGAAAAGTCAAATTCAGAAGTTATATGATGTCAGAAGGACTGCTGGCCATGGCTGGCTTTGAAGAAGGAGGGGCCACAAACCAATGAATGTGGACAGCCTCTAGAAGCTGGAAGGACAAGGAAACAAATTTTCTCCTAGAGCCTCCAGAAGGAAAGTTCTGTCGACTGTTGATTTCAGCTCAGTGAGACCCATCTTAGATTTCCGACATCCGGAAATGTAGCATAGTAAATTTGTGTTGTTCTAAGCCACTTATGTTTCTGGTAATTTGTTATAGGAGTAACAGAAAACTAGTACGTGAAGACTGTTATGAAATCTGCACATTTTCCCCAGAGTGGAAGAATTTTAGGAGGTATTTAATTTCTTTATTTCTTTCAAGGTCCCTTTCAATCTCTTCTTAAAATACCTTATTTTCTTAGCATCTCTGATAAATCCATATAGGGATTCTATTCTGTTAATATGTTCTGGGACACATGCAATGAGGGACATATAACTGAGTTAGGAGCCAGTTACTTTTGCTTAGATCAGTGGTAGTTCTGACCTTTGAGCCCAATAATAAACAAAATAAATAGATAAGATTTTATTTGATAGTCGAAATGGTGAAACAGTCCCTATTGGTAATATTAGCAAGACACACATACAATTCTTTCTATAGAACAGAAAATCTACTGAGAAATTTATTGAAAACATTTTATTACAGAATAGAGATCAACATAAAACTACAGAAAATGTCAAATGTCTGAAGAAAGAATGATATTCCTAAACAAACTAAAGATCTCAAAATAACCTGCTACTTATCACCATCACATGCTGAGGAATAATGGTCTACCTTAACATATTCAAATGCGTGCTGCCAGATTAAGAGCTGTTTTGGTATTATCTACCAGATTGTATGTTGATAGAGTGCAATACAATGTAAGTTTCATTGTAGTTTGTGTTGTTTATTATTTAGAAGGCTCCATCTAAGTCCAACCAGGAGCGATCTCATGTTCATCAAACCAGGTAATGATATTAATTCATGAGCTAGAGCTGCCTGGGTCCCAGTCAGAAACACACTCCTAACTTTCATAATAAATGGCTTATTATTCAGCTGTAGAATTGCTACGGATATAGATTAAATCAAATAAAGTTCTCTGGTCAAGAACCTTTGTGAGGTTAGACAAACGCATTTCCTTGGACGTGGGGCAGCAAACGGTTCTCAAATAGTAATGTAGTGCTCAAGAGCAATCACACAATTGAGATAAAAACTGTAAGTGAGACATTTTATAATGAAAGACCTATATTGTTTACTGGCAATTATTTTGTAATAATGAGAATAACCACAACATGCAATGTTACATATACGGACGAACTTCCTTCATGCACAAAGAAATTGTATGATATAAGAACCATCACAACTTCCATTTTCTTGGTGAAGATGCTCAGGGTCAGAGGAGCTGGCAAGGGAGGAAGATGATTCTGACTGCCATCACTCTTACCCAAGGGTTTATTTTCTTAACAATGATTTTATACCTTGAAATGATGGTCGTAATTTTTTCTTCTTTGATATTTTTGTCATTGTTTTTGTTAATTGCAAGTATAGGAACTCTCTGAAATTATCTTTTGAAAGTTTGGGGGAAATTATCTTTTATAAGGACTAAGGAATAACTCCCAAACCTCCAAAAAAAAAAAAATTGATCCAGGCTTCAAGGATAAACAAGCCAAGTATTTGAATGATATCAGGATTGCCATTGTTCTTGCACATCTGTTTCAATTTGCTTTCTCAAAAGAGAATGGCATTTCTCTTTCTCTTCCTGTGACTACAAGGTTTACATAGGATGTCAGGAGACCAGCTGAATAGATCAAATGGAGTACATGTACTTTATTTATTTATTTATTTATTTATTGTTCAGTTTTTATTTCATAATGGTAAACCTAACTTTGCAATCCAGTTAGACTTGAAAGGGGTAAGGAAAATATGAAACTCACAGAACTGAAGAAAGAGCACAGACATTACTTGGTATTTCAAGATGAGGGTGAAGGGGTGCTCTCCTGAGCTACAGAAGGAATGATCTGGTGGTTAAGATAAAACACAAGTCAAATTTATTAGATTTGTCAACAATGGTGATCTTCCCACTGGTCTTGCCATTCCTGGATCCAAAGCATTCTATGGCGTCAACAATATTCATGCCCTCTTTCACCTTGCCAAAGACCTCATGCTTGCCATCCAACCACTCAGTCTTGATAGTGCAGACAACAAAGTGGGAACCATTTGTTATGGGTCCAGCATTTGCCATGGATAAGATGCCAGGACTCTTGTGCTTCAGGATGAAATTCTCATCACCAAATTTCTCCCCATAGATGGACTTAGAATGTGAAATCACCACTCTGGCACATAAACCTTGGAATAATCTTGTAAAGCTGGAAACTTTACAACCAAATTATTTCTTCCCACTGCTCTGTGTGTGAAAGTCTGCTGCTGTCTTTGAAACTTTGTCTGCAAACAGCTGGAAGGAGACCTAGCCCAAGGGCTCCTCCTCTACACAATGTCCAAGAGTACATGGTTGACCATGGCTAGGTAGTGCCGTTGGCTCTGGGGTAGCAGCGTCAGAAAAGCCTCATGTATTTGTGTTTTATTTTCAAATACTCCTGCTAAGTTATTCTCCAAAAGTTTTCTTCAATTAATACCTCAGTCATAAAATTGTGAGAAGACCCAATTCTGTATATGTTAATTTATTTTTTAAATTTTATTTATTTAGTTTTTTTTAGAGAGAGGGTGGGGAGGAGGGGCAGGGGGAGAGGGAGAGAGAGAATCTTAAGCAGGTTTCATGCCCAGTGTGAAGCACAATGTGGGCTGGATCTCACAACACTGAGATCATGACCTGAGCCAAAATTAAGAGTCAGACGCTTAACTGACTGAGTCAACTAGGCGCCCCTGTACATCTTCATTTAGATTGCATGTTTACATTTAAAATTTGTGTACATTTCTATGGGTGAAATATTTATGCACCTATGTTTAAATATTTTGTGTTTATCTATTTTTATTTCATGGTTGCAATTCACATATGTAAATTTTTAAATTTTAAAATATTTATATTTAAAATGTGAATTTCATAGGTGCAAATGTTATCAGTTTAATTTGTGCTTCACTGAGGTTGAATTTATTTTCTTTTATCTTTTTTTATGCTATTTCTATTTTTCCTTATTGCTTGACTATATCACTTGCCAACTTTGTATTTTTGTTAATTTTTAAAATTTATACTGGATACTCTATTCATTATTTCAATACGTGCAAAACTCTAAATCTACAACTGCCAGATTAATCATTCTTTGGAACAAGATTGAACATTTCTATCCCAGTTTTACAACCTTTGTTGAATCCAATTTCCTTATATGCAAAGAATTCATCTCTCAGCCCTTTAGTCACTCTACCATATCAACTCCAGCCTCATTCCAACTAGTCTGTCCTTAGATCACTACAAAACTGACTGGACTAGCCTTCTTAAAACCGAATCATTCCCGTGCCTGCCCATTGCTATTGTTTTCCTCATCCTGTTACTTGCACATAAATATTCACACATGACTCTCCAGTTACCAGTGTTTATCCTATTCTGGATGCAAGCACAATTTGTTACCCTCTGATCCAAGCATTGATTTAGCTGACCTAGCTAACTAGAGAGGACCTCTTTTCTCTTTACAATTCCCAAATGCAATTGTCATACTCAGTGAAGAGGTTGACCTGAAAGAGAACTTCTTTTATTTCTATGGCATTGTTTGAGTACCTGTCCTCCCCTATCAAAGTCTCTGCCAAAGCTCTTAGGATTGATTATTTTATACTCTGGGGTAATGAATATTCTGAGATAACAGGCTCATATACCCATCCTTCTGAGTAAATTCCAAGTGCTTTATATTCAGTGAATTTTTATGATGTTTCCCACTTCATTATTTCTCCCTATACTATGTCTCATAGAAATTTATATGCCTCTTTGTGGCTTTTCACTATTATATGTGCTGTACCTGCCATCTGCTAGGGTTTGCAACTCTCCTTGTCCTTTTTAAATTTTTTATTCTTCATATCCAACTTACACAAAGCCTTGCTTTGATGTTAACATGTAAAAAAAAAAGAATTTTTAAAGTGTTAAAAGAGTAATCCTTGAGTTATCAAGGGATTTCACTTTTCAAATCAAACATTTTATATTGCTTGATAATCTTAAAATGAGTATATACTACTTTCGTAATCAGAAAAATAAATGAATTTCATGTGAATTTTTAGATTTGTATCCTAGGAGTAGCTTTATGAGAGTGTTCCAAAATCAATAAATCTAATTAGACTAAAATGTTTCAATTATTATTCTAGTATTTTTTTGTGCTTTATTTTGAAGACAATCACAAAGGGGAAATAGAATTTTTAAAGTCTTTTTGTGCCTGTTCCCTTAATTAAAGTCTGTGCTTACTTCTTATCATGACCATTTCTTCCATTTTATGATACATTGTATATAGCATACTTATAAAATAGACAATGTAATCGTGATAGTTCTACTCATAATTAATAAATAATATATCTAGGTCTATAAGGTCTAAAAACTATATTATATTATTAAATAAAGATGGTGTTTAATATTTTTATCTAATTATGTTTCTCTCTTATTTTTCCTCATTCTCTGATAATTCAGTCTGCTTACTTCCCCAGTTAACCTATTTTTCTCGTTTCTCTCATAAGCATTAATTAATTGGAAAAAGTCATCGGCTCTATATTTCTAACTTACTCATATCTTCCTTGATCACTGCTTATTTCCTTTTCTATTTTTTGCTTCATTAATTTAACAAGACCCAGGTAAACAGTGTCCAAATGAGCAAACTATATTTGCAATGAACACATTTCACACATTCTAAAATCATTAAAAAGTAATTAATGCTGTGCTTAAAGCATCAGTTGGATGCTTGTCAAATTTTCTAAATGAAAATTAATCTTTTTGTAACTAGTTATGATTGAATATAAGATATTATCAAAGATTTAAGTAACATTACTTAAGCGTGTCTTTCTCCTCCCTTTCCCCAACTTATTTAATGACTTTAAGTTCAAAATAGGAGAGGGAACGCTTTTCTCTTGTCATCCCTTTCATGTGCCTTTGTGAGTGTCCATCATAAGCATATGTTGAAGGAATGAGATTCTCAGTTCTAGTGATAGAACAGTAAACAAAGTAGTGATGTATCCCAGCCTTCATGGACTTTACCTTCTAACAGGAGAAAGAAAATAAGCAAAATAAGTAAATCTTCACCTAAATATTACCTTCTCAATTTGGACTTCCATAATTACTTTATTTCAATTGCAACCTTCTTCCATGTCCCACTGTGCCCCTTCTCTCCATTCCTGATTATTCTCCATAACACTCTACCTTCTCTATATTGTGTTATTGTAATTAAGGTAATAGAGGAAAATAATGACAGCAGTTGCCTGTTTGAAAAAGCATCATGGAGTCAGGGACAAGAATTGAGGCAGAGACACTTGTTAGGAAAGCTAGTGCAATAATCCAGATGAGAGATAATGATAGCTTGGTCCATTTTAGTGGCAGGGGAGGTTATGATAAGTGGTTGAGTTTGGAAGATATTTTGAAGAAAGAGCCAAACATGTTTGCTTCAGGTGGTGAGAAGTAAAATCAAGTCAATGATGACTCCAAAGTTTTTGCTTAAAGGATTAGAATGATAGAGTTGCAATTAATTGGGGTGGGGAAGACTGAATGAGAGACACATTTAAGGGTGAAGAAATCAGGAGTTCAGGTTAGACCATCTATTTCTGTATGATTTTTATCCTTTAGAGAGAAAAAAGGGTAATAGTCTAGGAAAATACTGTATGATTTCAGGACCCACTTGCTTTATTTATTTATTTGTTTATTTTAAAAAGATTTATTTATTTATTTGAGAGAGAGAGAGCATGGGAGGCAGGGGCAGAGGGAGAGAGAAATTCAAGCAAACTCCATGCTGAGTGTGGAGCCCAGCATGGGGCCCCATCTCAGGACCCAGAGAGCACAACCTGAGGCAAAACCAAACCAGCCACTTAACCAGTTGCACCGCTCAAGTGTCCCCACTCTTGCATTTAATAGTCTGTTAGTTTATTCTTTTATTTATTTTTTTTAAAGATTTTATTTATTTATTTGACAGAGAGAGACAGCGAGAGCAGGAACACAAGCAGGGGGAGTGGGAGAGGGAGAAGCAGGCTTCCCGTGGAGCAGGGAGCCCAATGTGGGACTTGACCCCAGGACCCTGGGATCATGACCTGAGCCAAAGGCAGACGCTTAACCACTGAGCCACCCAGGCGCCCAATAGTCTGTTAGTTTAAATTGAGATTGAATATTCAGACTGTTTTTCTTTCAAACCTATACCTTTGCATGAGTACAAGGGCAGAGCTGGGGTTTTGCTAACTCTGATGAAGTGAAAGAGTAGAGAGTGATTGTAGTAATCCTCACGGACTCTAAACTGGGTGGGTAAGGAAGGGAAGACTTAAGCAGGGTGAGGAAGACAGAAGAGGGTGGTGGGGTCAAAATTGCTGGAGTTGGGATACAAGAGAGGGAGCTTGGATTTGAAATTATTGGTAATGGATAGTAACAGTTGTAGTAACACAAACTCTCATATAACTAAAGAAGTGAATGGCTGAGGTTGCATAGAGAAAGGATCATTGTCATCAAGGGTATTGAAAATGCCATCTATATGGGTATTACAATCATCAAAAATACTGTTGGCTTGAGTGACAATGTACCAGAAGCAAAGGCCATTGAGAAATAATTAGGATACAAGGTCCACAGATGACTGTACAAAGCAAGGATGGTAAAATCTGACAATGTGAGATTCAGAACTTGGTGTTTTTAGGGGGGAAGTGACAAAGAATGAGAAGCAAGGAAGACATCTATATTGCTTATGGTAGGAGTCACATAAAAGAATAAAAAAGTTTGAGAGGGCTGAATAAGCAGTGTCTTTAGGGGACATGCAAGTTTGCTTAGCTCAAGAATGTGAAGGAAATTATATATATATTTTTAAAAAACGTGTCTATTACTAATTTATATCTGCATGTTTTTGGAAATATTTGGGAACTATGCTATGGGCTACTCAAATGTACTGAAAAGCATAGAGGTTCATCTATGATGTGGCAGTGAAGCCTTTTGAGTCCTTGCTGAAATGGCTTATCAGTGGTATAGCAGGCAAGCCAAGGAAGTGAATGAGAATACTTGAATAGAGGAAATACAAGAATTATGACAGTTCATTATTCTTTCAAAAATTCATATTCTTTTCCAGACAGGGAAGATCATATATATTTTTTTCTGTTCAAAATCACAAATATTGGGGTGCCTGGGTGGCTCAGTCAGTTAAGAGTCTGCCTTCTGCTCAGGTCATGGTCCTAAGGTCTGGGATCAGGCACCATGTCAGGCTTTCTGCTCAATGGGGAGCCTGCTTCTCCCTCTCCCTATGCCTGCCACTCCCCCTGCTTTTCCTCTCTCTTTCTCTCTCTCTGTGTCAAATAAATAAATAAAATATTTTTTTTAAAAAATCACATATATTAACAAAGGCTTTTGCATGTCAATATTTAAAAATATTTTTCATAATAAATTATGGGAATCATATATGTGAGTGATTTTACTTAATAGTTGTGCAGACCAAAATCCTGGTTCAAGAGTTCACACTAAGGAAATATTACTGTGAACATACACATGGTAAATGTAAATTGTAACTATCAAGAAGTTCAGTAAAGACACCTAGGATGAACCTTAAAAATTATGCTGAGAGAAGCCAGATTCGAAAGATCACATATTGAACCATTCCACTTATGTCAAATGTCTAGAAAAGGAAAATCTACAGAGATGGGAAGTACATGATTGGTTGCCTGGAGCTGGGATAGCGAATGACTGCAAATGGCCACTAGGAATTATTTGGAATGATAGAAATGTTCTGAAATTGGACTACAGTGATGGTTGCCTAATTCTGCAAATTTACTAAAAAGCATTGAATTGTGCAATTAAAGGGCCCCTGGGTGGCTCAGTTGGTTAAGTATCTGCCTTTGGCTCAGGTCGTGATCCTGGGTCCTGAGATCAAGCCCTGCGTTGGGCTTCCTGCTCAGAAGGGAGCCTGTTTCTCCCTCTGTCCCCACCCCTCTCGACCCCCCACCCCACACCCCGCTCATGCTTTCTCTCTGAAGTAAATAAAATCTTTTAAAAAATTGTGCAGTTAGGGGCGCCTGGGTGGCTCAGTCGTTAAGTATCTGCCTCCGCTCAGGTCATGATCCCAGGGTTCTGGGATCAAGCCCCGCATCAGGCTCCCTGCTCAGCAGGAAGCCTGCTTCTCCCTCTCCCACTCCCCCTGCTTGTGTTCCCTCTCTCACTGCGTCTCTCTCTGTCAAATAAATACAATTTTTAAAAAGTTGTGCAGTTAAATTAATGAATTTTTAAGTATGTATATAATACCTCAATAAAACCTTTTCTTAAAAGAAGCCATACAGAGAGTATTTTAAAATAACATATAAGTAACAAAACCAGACCAAAAAATAAATATAATGCTGGTGAGTTTTAGTAAGAAAGGTTACTATGGTTATTTTCTCTTTGTCAGTGATTTTGTAATTGAAATAGTAATACATTATATCCTTTGATTCAATAATCTCCTTTCTTAGAATATTTTCTAAGAAAATTATTCAAAAGAGGGAAAGCTATGTGTACAACTTTGCCTGCAAAAGCATTTTCCTCTCTAACGGTAGTATTATAAATGAATAAGGATAGAAGTACAGTATCATAATGGATGAACATTCAGTAGATTATGCAATATTTGTAGTGTGGAGTGTTTGCAACACGACACACTAACAATTTAGAAAACATATATGCAGTAGTGGAAAATGTGGCATGCCCAGTATGTTTAACTGTGAAAATATACTCGTAAGCACAACGAGTCAAAGTTAAAAGCTTTAAAAATTATTGGGGAATTAAGGGGCTATTGGTTGATTCATTTATATAACTGAAATATCACAATTTCAATTTAAAATGATGCAAAGTAAAAGAAGATGAAAATATTCGGGGCGCCTGGGTGGCTCAGTTGGTTAAGCGACTGCCTTCGGCTCAGGTCACGATCCTGGAGTCCCAGGATCGAGTCCCGCATCGGGCTCCCTGCTCAGCGGGGAGTCTGCTTCTCCCTCTGACCTTCTTCCCTCTCATGCTCTCTCTCTAGCATTCTCTCTCTCTCTCAATAAATAAATAAAAATCTTTAAAAAAAAAAGAAGATGAAAATATTCATGTTAAATAAATAACAGCTAATTTCAAAAGTGCAAATAAGTTAATATTAGGAGGTAAAAGAGGGAGTACTTCTGATTTCTTTAAAAATTTGTTCTTCATGGTAGAGTATCAGGTATGGTATTCAATGGTATTTTATTTATTTATTTATTTATTTATTTAACAGTTTTCTTCTTTTTTTAAAAAAGATTGTATTTATTTATTTGACAGAGAGAGAGAGACAGTGAGAGAGGGAACACAAGCAGGGGGAGTAAGAGAGAGAGAAGCAGGTTCCCTGCTGAGCAGGGAGCCCAATGCTGGGCTGGATCCCAGGACCCTGGGATCATGACCTGAGGCAAAGGCAGATGCTTAACAACTGAGCCATCCAGGCGTCCCTTCAGTGGTATTTTAAAATAAATTTTAAGTACACTTGGTATATTTATATAACCTTATTGATCACAGATTAAGAAAATTATTGTGCACTTTAGAGCAGAATATTTGGGGATTTTTTCAAAGGTGGTATTGACTGATTGGTATTAAACTTTCACTTGTTTCTTCAACAGCTATTTATTGTCCCTCTACTATGTGCCAGGTACTGTTGCAGGTGCTTAGGAGAAGTCTATGAACACAACAGACACAAAGATTCCTGTCCATGTGGCACTTACATTACCAGGTAGAGGGAAAAACTAATCATTTAAGATAATAAATAGAGGGAATATTTTTTAAAGGGCTAAGTGCTGTAAAAAATGAGGATAAGGTAACAGGGATCTGGCATGGCAAGGAGAAGGGGAAGTATCAGATTGCAGCAGTAAGAGGGATGTCTAAAAAGCTTCATTGTGAAGGTGATAATTGAGCAAAGATTTGAAGTAGTGAGAAGCTATCAGCTGGCTATGGGTTGAACAGTATTTCAGGCAGAGAGAAAAGCTAGAGCAAAGGACTTATGGCAGCACGTGTTGACAGGAACATGCCAGCTTGCTCTGGAACATCAAGGAAGCCAATGTGACTAGAACAGAGTGAACCTGGGGCATCAAAGTGGATCAGCGCAGAGAAGTAAGAGAGGGTCTGATTATGTAAGACCTCGTATGCTCTGTAACAATGTTGGCTTTCATTCCGAATGAAATGGGGAGCCATCACAGGGTTCTGAGCAGAGTATATAGCCTGGGCTAGTTTTGAGATTACTCTGGCAGTTGTGTCAAGAATATACTCAGAGGTTTGGGAAGGGGAGGAATGGGAGTAGGAGAATGGTGGACGTGGAAGCAGGGTCCTGTTAAGAAATTCTGCAGTAATACAAACTTGGCTCAGGTGAAGGTGATGCCATGAAAATGGGAGGAACCGGTTAAGTTTTAGATGTGTGCTAAAGCACATGCAACAGGATTTACAAACTGGTGGAATGCATGGTGTGAGAAGATGATACTGAGGTTTTTTCTTAGGCATCTTTAGTTGTCATCACCTGGGAGGAGAAAGCTGAAAGAGGACCAAGACCAGAAGAAAGGACAGAATTCAGTTTTTAACATGCTGAGTTTGAGATTCCTATTTGTTATCTAGGTGATGACAATGACAAGATTAATGGCCTGCTAGGCATTTAGGTGTATGAATCTGAAGTTCAGGGTAGAGATCTAGGCTAAAAGACATACATTGGACAGGTCTCAGCAGATAAATGGCTCTTTAAGGCCACTGAACTGAATGAGATCACCTAGGAGTGAGGGAAATAGAGAAGAAAAGAGTTCTGAGGAGAGGACCCTGGGGCAAACTCAGCATTTGAATATATGAGGGAGAAGAGGAGAAACAATTAAATGGGACAGGGGTGGAGAACCAGCAAGGAAAGGCAGTCTAGCTTTCTGGAAGCCAAGAGAAGTGGTTGTACCAGGGAGAAGCACTGATCATCTTTGTTAACACTGCTGAAAAATCAGGTTAAAATGAGTGAGAATTGACCGATGGACTTAGCAATCTGGAGATCAGTATCGGTAAGGCACCTATAATTTACTGTCCAAACTGGAACACATTTACAAGTGAAACCAAATCAAGTAGGTGTGTCCTGGATAAATGGGGCAAATGGTTATCATGGTTATTGGTGGGCCTGACCACCAAAATAAAAGAAGTTTTGGTGGAGTGGTAAGGGCTAAAACACTTCAGAAATGCATTTTGGAGAGAATAGGAGGCTCTTCCTTCTGGAATACTTCAGAACAATTCAGCCCTACAGCCTTTGGGAAACTCAGTATATGATAGGTGTTCACATCAGGTAGGCAAGCTGTGAAGGCCCAGAAAGAGGTATCAGTTCCATGCAGGATGAAGAGGGCATTCACATGGGATCATGACTTTGTGGGGAGTTCTAAAGCCTGAGCAGGAGGAATAAGGTATATTTACCCAGGAACATGCCCTGTGGGTGTCCGCTATTCCTATGGAGTGATGACCTGCAGGATATCAAAGCCCAAAAGGGTGAAGATGGCTTTAAAACAAATTAGTGGTCAGTTGGAGTGAGAAGGGGATCCACAAGGGACACAGGCTGTTTAGAGCAGGGTAGGGAAGTGTGGCTAGCCATGCATTTATGGGGGGGCTGGAGCAAGGAGAATATCTGTGTGCGGTTGGAGGCAGAGTCTGTGATGAAAAAAATGATTACATTCAGGGACATTTGTCTTATAGATAATATGGGGTGAAGTTTTTTTCTGTTAGAAAGTTATACTCTGTTAGAGAGTTATAAATATAGAAAGGGAAAAAATCAGAATAAATCCTCAAGTGTTGGATTAGAATCGAATATCATTGTAATTCATAGTTTTCAATACCTATAGATAGTAATAAAAATAAATATGGATTTAAATGTGGAGATGAGAGATATAGATATATATGTTATACGGTGTCATATATATTTATATATATGACATATATAAATAAATAAATAAATAAATAAATATATATATTTTTTTTTCTAGCTCTGTTCACTGAGAGGGCCTGGGAGCAGTGCCACCTTAATTGTAGTAAGCAAATCTTGCACCTAGGCATTGATTTCTGAATATCATCCTCTGCTAAATATCAAGCCTCCTTGCAGTAATGGTTGATTCCAAGCAGGAACAAAGAACAAGATGAACCTGAAACATTTTATTGTGCCAGAAAGCAAGGAAGTAGGATTAAAGAATGGTGGAGTTGTGTGAAAAGGAGACAGAAGCCAGATTGAAGGGCCTGTAACAGGCCCAGTCTGTGACAATTTGAGCATGTTCATTGTACTGAATTATAACCTGAAGAATAAAATCAGAAATCATGAGAACACAATAATATAAATGAATTGAATAAATGCAGTTTTGATGAGGAGTGGTTGTTTACATAATCTCAAAGCATTTCCACCACAAATGTTCAAGTGAACAAGTTAAAATCACTATTAATGGAACAAATTGAAATCATGGGCTGTATAATATGATTTTGCAATACTCCTGCCAAAGTTGCATAAGTTAAATCTAATCATGAGGAAACATCAGGTAAACCCAAATTGAAAACATTCTACAACATTCTTGGCCTATAAAGTTCAAAGATGTAAAAATTATGAAAGCCCAGAAAAGATTGAAGAACTGTTCCAGATTGAAGGAGACATTTAATGTCAACCAAATGCAAGAAAATATAATTCTGGATTGTATTCATTTGCTGAAAAGGATATTATTGGGACAATTACCAAAACATGAATAGGTTTTGGGAGTAGGTTGAAGTAATATGTCAATATTAATTCTCTTATTCAAATGATTGCATTGTTGTTAGGTAGAGGACATATCTTTGTAGCAAACACACACAGATGTATTAGCAGAGTTATGGGGTATCATGTCAGCAACTGATATTTTCACCTTTGTACAATCTCCCCTATTTGATATAGGAAAAAGGCTCTTCGACTTTAGAATACTTTCTAGAAAAGAATAGTGAATTGAATTGTCTTTGTGACAACTCTAATATCAGTTACTTATACCAATATACAGTAATTCCATACATTTTTGGTGTTAAATAAAAAAAACCTTCCATGCTTTTATTTTATACCATTTTTATTTTAACTATACATAAGTTAGATTTAAGTGGTAAAATACTTGTGAAGTATAAGGAAAAGTGCACTACCATTATTTAGTGCTAAGACTACACTTCTTTGTTAATCTGAAGATTAATGACATTTTTTAATTGATAATTTAAAAATAAGAAACTGCAATTTATATGCACAATATATGACCACATTAATAATTGTCAAAGCAAGACACAGGAAATAAGAATGTACCATTGATTAACACTGAAATAGTTCAAAATATCTAACATAAGCAAAAAAGAAGCTCCTGTTATACATTTCAAATTAACTTTGATAAGCACTTTTTCCCCAATTTTGTCTCTTTTCACCTAATTGTCAAAAATTGAGAAATTGAGGTTGATTTTAGCATAATGTTTCTGTGATTTCATGATGTGTCTTCTTTTTGTAAAATTTTAACATTGCTTTTCACTAAATAATATTATTGAGATTCAATACACTCTGACCTTTAATTATTATAAATTTCTTTCTAACTGGTTCTATGCTTGGAGATCAGCCCCCACTGGTCAAAAATATAGGTCTCTATTACTAGTAGGTGTGACCAGCTGGCATTTAATTCATTTCAGACATTGATGCCATGCCCTTGAATGGCAAACTTGAAAGAAAATCAAGTAGCACTTTTTTAGTATTTTTTTTCCTTTTTTAAAAAAAGTAATCTCTACACCCAATGTGGGCCTTCATCTTTTTTTAAAGTTTTGTTAAAATCACACCCATATGGGATTCCTGGGACGCTCAGTCAGTTAGGCATCTGCCTTCAGCTCAGGTCATGATCCCCAGGGTCCTGGGATGGAGCCCAGGTCAGGCTTTCTGGGGGGTGGTCTGCTTCTCCCTCTGCCCCTCCCCCACTGTGTGTGTGTGTGTGTGTGTGTGTGTGTGTGTGTGTGTGTGTGTTTTCTCTCAAATAAAATCTTATAAAAAGACAGACACACACACACACTCATAAACTATTTAAATGGAATGCAATCAATGTTTTCTTCTTCTATATGGGAAAAAAAAAGGAAAATGTGCACATATTTTTCTCCCAAACTAACTGATATAAACAGCTTCCACATGTCAAAGTTTTACATAATGATGATTCTAAAATGGCTTAAAATTGCAACAAGTCACTTTCATTAAGCCATGAATATTGAATAGCAATTATTGCTTAATAGGCTTTTTATAAGACACTATTTACAGTACAGCTGCTAAGTTGCTATAAATTCTGCTTGAATGTATCATGCAAATATCAACACCTGTGAAACCTTCAAAGTATTAAGTCAGATTCCATAGGGTATTCTTAGTCTAATCTTTTCTGCTTTTGAGTTTTTGCTTATTTACATTCTTTTTTTTTTTTTACATTTTGCCTCAGTAGAATAGCACCCATTTATTGCATAAAAATTACATAGTTTTGGGGCACCTGGGTGGCTCAGTCGTTAAGCGTCTGCCTTCGGCTCAGGTCATGATCCCAGGGTCCTGGGATCGAGCCCCACATTGGGCTCCCTGCTCAGCGGGAAGCCTGCTTCTCTCTCTCCCACTCCCCCTGCTTCTGTTACTTCTCTTGCTGTGTCTCTCTCTGTCAAATAAATAAATAAAATCTTTTAAAAAATTACATAGTCTTCTATGAATCCTGGGGGTTGTTTTGAGGGAAAAGATTTCTCAATATTTCAGAGGTCATTATCCCCTTTACCTTAGCAGGACAATTCATTAATAAAAAAATTATTTCAAGAAATAACAAAATGAATCTAAATTCAAATTATGGATTTGTTAGCTACATTTTAATGTGTGGTAGTTTTGTTAGAAATGCTAAAGAAGGTAAGATTTAAATATTTTATAAAATATCTTAAACATGCCAAATGGTTGTATTAGTTATCTGTTTCTGTACAGCAAATTATTTGAAAATTGAGTGGCAGAAAACCACAAACATTCTCTGATTTAAGATCTCATTAGGTTGCATTCAAGCTGCTGCCCTGAGTTGGAATCATTTCAAGACTTGCCTGGAGCTGAAAGATCTACTTCCAAGCTCATCCATGTGTTTCTTGGCAGGCTTCAGCAACTCATTGGCTATTCAACCAAAGGCCTCAGTTCTTATGATGCCATGTGAGCCTCACCATAGGACTGACTACTTACAACATGGCGGCTTGCTCCCCTAGCACGAGTGATCCAAGAGAGAGCAAGAGAAAGGGAGCACCTAAGACGGAGGGCAACCACGCTCTTCTTGTAACTTAATATCTTCATTTCTATTATGATCTCTGTATTAGACACAAGTCAATGAGTTTAGCCCACACTGAAGGGGAGGCATTACAGGAGGGTATGAACCAGGAAACCAGGAGGCAGAGATCATTGAGGAATATCTTAGAGGCTGCCTACCCACAGACAGTGAAATGTTAAAAGGATAATAGGTATTAGAGTTCTTCCGCCTCTTGGTGGTGGTTCATCTTTCAGGCTATGGAAAGAGTAATGCTATGACTGGCAAAGAGTAAAAAAGTTGTAGCATATATGGAATCAACCCCCTTCAAATGTTTCTGTGTTTTGTGCTGGACTTAGTAAATGACTTCTTTCTTAACTTCACTTTTGCTAATTCCAGGACAAAATCACAACAAAAAAGAAGATATTTTTCTGTTTCTCTCATTCACAGATTATGATATATCTCCCCATGGAGATTGATCAGGTGTCTACATTCTCTGGAGACATAAACTTGTTGCCCAGCTTCTCTCTGTTGTCCATCCTGAATCCATTTTAACTGTGACCAAGCATGACTGCAAGGCCTACATCTACTTGTGTAGGACCGCCAGGTGGCTGTTTTGAGGGTGGGTAAGGGAGGCTATAATGGCTGAATCTAGCCCAGATCATCTGTTTGGAAAAAAAAAATAAATAAATGTAATCTGGACACACACTCAAAAGATTATTCCTATAGATTATTGTATTATAACGGTCAGCAGGATAACTGAGTCACCAGAAGGAAAATTATGCTTTCTTGAAAATCATTCCTAGGTTGTTTGAGCAATAGTAGAAAAGATGTTATTGACCATTCTGACCACTCTCCATGTATGACACACAATTGGCTGTTGCATTGTTCTCCATTTTTCTATTTTTTTTATTAATCTTGTTTTAAATGTCTTTCCTTTAGAACTACAGAAAATGTAAAATTTTTGCATCAATATATTATATTGAATCAATATATTATATTACCAAATAAAATCTGGAAGAAAAGCAAATCAACTAAGGGATTTTACCTTATGTGTTCGTAGTTCATTATAATTTCAATAATTGTTAGCCTTCTAGCAGCAATGGCTTTTACAAGAGAAAATAAATTTTATTTACCAATTTTATTGGTAATATATTTGTTGGAACATCCCTTTTCCCTATTAAACATAAAAATAAAATGTCTTATTATTTACAATATTGTGAACAAGATTCAGGTGTGGGATATTTTTAAAAATTGAGGGAATCATATAAGAGTAATTTAGAAATCAATTGTCATTTATTGAGCTCCTAATATAGTACTAGAGCCCCCTCCCCCCAGCCACAAACAAAAGCACATTTTGTCCAGTAAATAACTCCTCTTCCTTCAGATCCTAGCTTAGATACCATTTTCTGCCATAGAAATATGTATTCCCTTCTTGCACTAACACAGTCACAATTTTGCCTTTATTTGGCCTTAATTATTTGTTTACTTATTAGAGAGAGAGAGAGGAGGAGCAGAGGGAGAGGGAGAGAGAGAATCTTAAGCAGGCTTTATGCCCAGGGCAGAAAGGTCGTGGGGCTCCGTCTCATGACCCTGAGATCATGACCTGAGCTGAAATCAAAAGTCAGATGCTCAACCAACTGAGCTACCCAAGCCTTTTGTTTTTTTAAATTCACAATTGCTTCCCACTTTACTGTTATCTTCCTAAGGGGAAAGTTCTCATGATTTTTTTATTGCTTCATTACTCTTATTGTGCTTATGTTGACCTTTTTCATTCCTTATCATCTTCCATAGTTCACTTTTCATAATATTTATTGAAAAAAATGAATGAAGAAAAGAAAGAATCTGCATCATGAGTGTGCAGTCAACTTTCCACCACATTCTCCAAGCAAGTTTTCACAATCTATTTTCTTTGCTCCTTAAGTGTAGCAAACTATAATTTTCAATGATCTTAAATTACTAAAATCTGTCCTGTCTGAGGGTAGGTTTGGAATCAGAAAAGATCCAGGTTCTATATTCTACTAAGATTTGATAGGACATTCCCTTTAACTATAGAGAGCCTTTACCCCTACTTTATCATACAGATTATAATACACGTATCATATGGGTCTTAGAATTTAACAAGAATTTCTCTCTCTTTCTATGTGTTTGTGCATATGTGTGTGTGACTTTCTTTACATAATCATACATATAATAGATACTCAAAATGCTGGTGCCCTTTCTTTTGATCAGAGATATTTGTTATTGTACATTAACACATCCTTTCTTGGAACTCTTTCCTTCCTTGACATTGGCAGTATTATATGATATGATTACTATTTTTAAACAGTGTGTGGCTATATTCTATTTGTTGACTAACTAGTGATTGTATCTTCTCTATTCTCTTCATTTTCTTCTATTTTTCTCCTGCCTCCTATGTATATATTCACAGCCTTGATCAAATCCCTTGATGAAATTTCTATGATTCTGTATGGTAACCCTGGGGAAAGTGACTTCAGCAGTTTCTAAATTTCTAAGTTTTAGAAATGTCTTATCTTTTATTTGTTACTCACCACTTGATGCTTATTGCAGTTATTTACCATGCACATATGCTGTGGGATAATCCCTATGGCTTTGACTTTGTTAAGCACTTTTGCTTATCAAGTTCTTATAGTTTATATAGCTTGTACTAAAAAAATTAACCTTTTGTGGTGAGCAGGTCAAAGTGGTATCCACTAATTATTCATGCTATGCTCTTTAACAATAGTGAAATTCAGATAAAAATAATTAATATAAAAAAGTAATTACAAAAGTCCAAAAGGTTTAAATATCAAACAATATTCTTATAAATAATCTATTATCAAAGAAAAACATCACAATTAAGGTTAGAAAATATTTCAAACTCTAGTAAAATACCAAATGTCAAAATATAAAAACTTCTGGGATCTAGCTAAATCTGTGCTAGTGGGGAATATATAGCCTTAAAAATGGATTCATTAGAAAATAAGAAAGGTTGAAAGTCAAAAGTCTATGTGAGCGCTGTGAATTGTGTAAGACTGTTGAATCACAGACCCTACCTCTGAAACAAATAATACATTATATGTTAAAAAAAAGAAAAAGAAGAAGATAGCAGGAAGGGAAAAATGAAGGGGGGGAATCAGAGGGGGAGATGAACTATGAGAGACTATGGACTCTGAGAAACAAACTGAGGGTTCTAGAGGGGAGTGAGTGGGGGGGGATGGGTTAGCCTGGTGATGGGTATTAAAGAGGGAATGTACTGCATGGAGCACTGGGTGTTATACAAAAACAATGAATCATGAAACGCTACATCAAAAACTAATGATGTAATATATGGTGATTAACATAACAATAAAAAATTTAAAAAAATAAATGAATGGAAAAAAACTAATGATTTAATGTATGGTCATTAACATAACATAATAAAAAAGTCTATGTATTCAACTCAAGTATTTAGAACAAGAGTTGAAAATTAAAATCAAGAAAGTAGAAGTAAGTAGATAACAAACATAAGCAAGGTTATTATTGAAATATAATTCAAGTATACAATAGAGAAAATCAACTCAACTAAAGCTAGTTTTTATTAAAAAATATTTTAATAAAAGATATTCACCCCTAGAAAGAATGATCAAGAAAAAAGAGAGAAGATACATCTGCAATCTATCAAACATGAAGAAAAAGTACAGCACCAGAGATCTCATAGACATTAAAAAGACCATAACAACATATTAGTAACTATTGTTTGGCATTTTTGGTCAAATGTACAAATTTTTAGAAAAAGACAATTTATCTAAACCAATTTAGAACAAAATGGAAAATCTGAAATATTTTTTATTATGTTATGTTAATCACCATACATTACATCATTAGTTTTTGATGTAGTGTTCCATGATTCATTGTTTGCATTGAAATATTTGGTTTTTAAAGAAATCAAAACCTCATAAAAATATCTCTAGGCTGAGGGTTTTTTTTTTTTTAAAGATTTTATTTTATTTATTTATTTGAGAGAGGGAGAATGAGAGAGAGAGAGAGAGCACAAGAGGGACTAGGGTCAGAGGGAGAAGCAGACTCCCTGCCAAGCAGGGAGTCCGATGCAGGACTCGATCCCAGGACTCCGGGATCATGACCGGAGCCGAAGGCAGTTGCTTAAGCAACTGAGCCACCCTGGCGCCCTAGGCTGAGGTGTTTTTATCATGAATTATTTCAGATATTTAAAGAAGAAAACCACAAATATTGTACAAACACTTCTGGATACTAGAATTTGAATTTATTCAGACTAATTATGATTACACAATATCAGAAGCTGACAAGAATTAAAAAAGAAAAAACAACTAAGACTTCACTAATATTGCTCACGAATATACATGCAAAAATTTTAACTGAATATTAGCATATTCAATCCTATACAAAAAGGTAATACATCACAGGCCAGTGTTGTTTATTCTAAGAAAGCAAGCAAGATCCAAATGCCAATGTTATTACTAGAAAAGAAATAAACATCAGGATCTTCTCATTAGATAAAGCATTTGTTGAAATTCAATACCCATCAATACTTATTCATGATTAAAAACTCTAACCAAACTAAGAATGGAGGGAAACTCCTTTAACCTGAACTTTCCAATCCTAATTTTCTGGTATAAATTCAGTTAATTCCTGTTCCATCCTTTTAATAAGTTATCATGATCTCTTTTATTATACACCATATGTAACCTATCAGAAAATCCTGTTAATTCTATCTTCAAAATATATTGGAATGCAACTACTTCTCACCATCTCTGCTGCTAGAACCTGTGTCCAGGCCACCATCAGGTCATGCCTGCATTAATGGGATTGTTTTCTAACTATGTGTCTTCCTATTTCACCCTCGGCTTGTTTCAGTGCATTCTTTGCACAGCTGAAAGAGTGACCCTTTTCAACTCCTCATATTGATTCTTGTGTTCAAAGTCTTTAATGAAACTCCTTATCACTCAGGGTAAAAGCCAGAATTGTTGGTATGACCTGGTCAAGAGCTATGCAGAGCTTGGGGTTTTACCCTACTTGGACGCTATAGTTAGCCGGTCACTGTGTTGTGGATGCCGACAGAAGACATGCGACTCATCGTTTGGTGACGTAAGACTTTATTACTGCAAAAACAGTAGCAAATGAGATTTGCTGAGACAGAGAGGGAGGGAAGGAGAGAGAGAGAGAAAGACACAATTTTCTGAAAGGAATCTAACTTCAGTCAGGGAGTGATTCTTGGTGGAAGTGACACTAGAGCTGAGGTCTGGAGGATTTGGAGGAGACATAAAAATAGATTAATACAATTTTATGGCTGAGTAATGTAATACCCCCATATGTGTGTGTGTGTGTGTGTATAACATTGTTTATAAGTCAGACAGAAAATAATGAAGAATGGCCTGGCTGGGGCACCAAAAGCCAGGGGAGAGCAGGGTGAAGAGGAGCTGCAGAAATGTGAGGGGCAGACATGCCATATCTTCCAGGTGGGGCGAAGGCCTTTGTTGTTTATTCAAATAGAAAACATCTAAAGTTGTGCTTTTTGTTTTTGTTGTTTGGTTGTTTTGTTTTGTTTTTTTAAATAGGCTCCTCAACCAATGTGGGGCTTGAACTCATGACCCTGAGATCAAGAGTCACATGCTCTACCGACTGAGCCAGCCAGGCAGCCTGTTTTGCTATTTTTTAGCTAGAAAGTGACAAGATTCGATTTCATTTTGAAAATCTCTTCTAAATTCCATGTAGAAAGAGGAGTTAGAAGAGATTGAGAACTTGTTAATGTTGTTTGTAATGTCATAATTGTAATATTATATTAGTGAAGTTTATTTATATCTGAAGTTTGAGTAAAATTTGGCAGTCACATTTTGTTTTGTTTTGCAGAGAGCATCTTTTTAGCAAATTTATCAATAAATGGAGTTGTCAGTGCTTTTGTACTTTTTGTACTTGTCAGTGCTTTTTCTAACAAGTATAAATGGCTTCTTATCTTTATTAAGATATCAACACCAACTCCCTTGCATGAAGGGTGGAGGGGCACTAGGCACACGGAAAGTCTTCCCCACGTTTGCAGTGAGACAGTTCTTAATACATTGCTTTAAAAGCCCTGTACTTTTTAATATACACAGAGAAAAAAGCAGAGTAAATAAATTCAAAATGATAAAAAAGCATCTCTCTACTGCAATCTATCTATCATCTACCATCATCATTTATCCATCCATCCATCCAACCATCCATCCTTCTATAAGTCAGATAGACTATTTTATGAGGAAGTTTAATTTTAAAAATTTAACCTACTTATTTCAGTGAGAAACCAATCAGTTAATGTCCACTGGAGTTGACATTTTAGTAACAAGTCTTCCAACATTACCTTTTACTTATAAAGCAACTTCAGAGGAGATCATCTATGGCTGGATTTTCTGAAAGAAACTATATTTAAAAATGACACTCTAGTGATGTACTGAACATAATAAAAAAAGAGATAAAATAAATATTTCAATATGAATTGAAATTGTTGCTTATAGTTTTGCTGTTAACAGAATTAGTCTGAACTTGACTGAAATTATGTAAGGAATACCTGAACCCTTTGTAAGAAAAGTGCTCTTCAGAATATGACTAAAGAGTAATATTCCCAAAAGTTTGCACTTTAGGAATTTTCTTGATAAAAGAAAAGGTTTGTTGTGTCTTATTGCATAAACTGTGGACTTATTAAGCATTGATAAGTTAAACAATGAGATGGGTTAATATATTTTCAAGTTTATTTTTGTGGTTCAGGGATATGTGTGAACCCTAAAAAATGCATGTCATATGCAATTTTCCAAAGTAGTAATGGCAATGAATGTGAAATGTGAGTTTCTGCCACTACTTAGGAAATATTACAATTCATCATCCTGCTCTATACTTCTATATCCACACACTTTAAATGTGTAAAATGTGTATGAGAAATGCCAAAAAAGGAAGAGAATAAAAGACCTAAGAGACAAACAGAAATCCAGAAGACCCAGTAATAATGGAGTTAGATCAAATTCCCCAAGGTTTTCTGAGTAAGCTCTATTGAGAACTTAGAACATTTAACTGTATCACCTGCAGCAAATTCAGCATCAGAAAATATACCACAAGTGGTTAATATAAGGAGATAAACTTTACAGTGACAATAAACACAAGGCATAAATTTAATGTTCTAAATGAAACTAGCAGTATGTAGAGAAGAGATACTAATTACTGCCATTTATTCATTTTTTAAATAAATATTTTTTGTGTGTTACTTATACATCAGAGAGTATTCTAGTCACAGGGAATATAGAACTGAATAAAATATGCAGAAATCTCTTCTCTGAGGGAGCTTATATCCTAGTGGGGATAGACTGAGGATAAACAAAATTAAAATTTGTGGATGGATAGTAAATATCAGGTAAGCTAATGCAATATAAATTGTTTTTTACATACAGCAATGGATTGTTTTAAGATGATATTACAATTGCAGGACAAGGGAATACAAAAGTACCCAATTTATGTGACTATAGAAAGTCCTGTGTGTGTGTGTGTGTGCATCATATCTACAAGAAAGGTAGATAGAGTAAGACATTCATGGAATCCCTAAAACAGCCCATTTACTCTCTGTAGCAAGTGACAAGCTGACATATTTATATCTTTAGTGCAAATCTAATTAGGGGCTTTAAAAAGTGATCTTAACAAAATCTTATCAAATATATGATATTTGGGGGCAAAAATAAATCTTATGGAAGCATATCTTTTAGAATAATTCATGTTAACTTTCTTGTCTATACTTCATCTTATGATCTCTTGACAGGAAATGCAAATGTTTTCCATAAGTGCCTTCTATGTTAATCTAAGCGTCTGACCTTTTCATAATGCAGTAATTTTTTTGAGAGTCTTTTCTCTTTGATTTATCTTCTCTCATGAAAGGCTGCTTTTCTTTTTTTTTTTTTTTTTTCATTTTTATGGTGCCAGCAGAATTATTAAAGAGCTGTCAATTGAACTATGGCTGTCATTGTCCCTTTTTACAAGGAGAGAATATTAAATAGGACCATGTCAATTTTGTAAGAAGAGCTCCTTTCTACATAAAATAAATTACTTGTTGCTATAATAATAAATACAATAATTAATGTTGATTTTTAAAAAAACCTGCAGGGGCACCTGGGTGACTCGGTTAGGTGTCTGACTCTTGATTTCAGCTCAGTTCATGATCTCAGGATTGTGAGATCGAGCACCGGCGTCAAGCTCTGTGCTGGGCGTGGAGCCTGCTTGAGATTCTCTCTCCCTCTCCTTCTGTCCTTCCCCCCCAAACAAATAAAAATTTAAAAACTTAAAAACCTACACCAATATAACATAAATAGTAAATGATGTATGTTGATAGTTTTTAAATATGTAAGCATTTATTACTTTGTGTTTATGGCTCAATCTTTACCGCCCTTCTCCCTCCCCTCTACTGTGTTCTGAGAAAAATAAATCACATATTTCCTCCATAATTACATCACAAACTACTTTACTTTTGAAAGGGCAGTCATGTTCTAGCAAAAAAAAAAAAATGCTAATGAAAGTCACTCCAATTTATCTAGCAGTAAAAATATTGTTTTTAAAAAGTGTATAGAATTAAGGAATAAGAGAGCTAGCAATTTGTTAGGAAATGTCCCAAAACAGTGTAATTATAACTGAGCATCATGGTCCATATTCCTTGCTGAAATTTTTTAGTTTGCCGTTTTTTAAATGAAAAGTTCTTTTTTTTTTAAGATTTTATTTATTTATTTGAGAGAGTGAGAATGAGAGACAGAGAGCATGAGAGGGAAGAGGGTCAGAGGGAGAAGCAGGCTCCCCGCCGAGCAGGGAGCCTGATGTGGGACTTGATCCCGGGACTCCAGGATCATGACCTGAGCCGAAGGCAGTCGCTTAACCAACTGAGCCACCCAGGTGCCCTTAAATGAAAAGTTCTTAACATACTGTTGATGTTGGTCAGCAGTGCCTGTGCATCTGCAATGTGGACACAGTTAGGAAAGATTATTTTTCTCCCTCTACTGATTGATGTGCATCTTATACATTAAGCAATTTCAAATATTATATTGAAATCTTTTGAGAGTTATGTTCTTACATAGACTTAGACTAATAAGTCAAGCTGAGTGTGGTTTGGGGTATCAGCCTGAAAGAAAAAAACATATTCCTATGAAGTTCCTTATTTTCCAGTTGAGCAAGGGAAGTACTATGAATCTTGCTATTGTATTTAAATGAAGCAACACATCCTAAGAGCTCTTTGGAATTAAACAGATATTTAAAAAGAAAGAGTTACTGATTTTATGAAGAAACTACATAGAAATGGCAGATTTCTAAAGGAAAATTGACCAGGATTCACAACCTGACTTAAGGATTTTCAAACTATTGAAATACTTTTGTTCCTTCAGTTTATCTTATTAAAATCTTCTAGGGAAGAGCCTACCTCAGAAAGAAGACAAAAAACAAGTTAAGAGTGATTTAATTATATTTTAGGTGGCAATCACCGTGCATCTACAACACGGACACAATTAGGAAAGGAAAGATTCAACTCCACACTTTGACATTTCTGGGAATAAAACTAAGATTTAGAAAATGCACAAAAATCTATCAATTGCTATTGAATCTATCCTTCCTGAATTGGAAAGGGTTAGAAAATCACTTCTAAGCCCGTGGTCTCAGAGCCCCATCCCATCCATTCAAACCAGAACAACCATGGATGTAATTTTTAAACATAAAACTAACATTTTTAAAAATTTAACAACAGATTGGTCAGGGTAAAGAAAAATCAAACATTATCGAGATAAGTGAATTTTTAACAGAAGTTTGTTTATTCTACTCTTCCATAGTATATAAATCTTAAATAGAAGGTAATTGTTCCTTAGCATTTGTTCCTTTATATCTAATTCCTTGCTTATCCCTCTCAAAATTTTGATTTTGGAATTACTTTTTTAAAGTTGTATTCAGCACAAATAGAAAAATGGTAAGGGAAAAATAGAAATTAACAATAGAAGGAAATAAAACCAAAATTATAAAGAAAATTGCATTTACTTTCATTGGTCATCGCAGCAATTTATAACACAATATTGCTATACCATTTTCACCAAGAATCTTTAAACCAATTATATAAGGTCATTTATCATTCAAATGATGCAGGCAAAAATTTTCATTGGAACTTAATTTGCAATTGTGAAATATTTATTGGATGTACATGTGATCCTGTCTGCGCAAAGAATTTCAGCTCACCAACATCAGTTTATTTCATAATATAAGAATCTCTTCCTTCAGAATTTTTTAACTTGATGGTGATGAATGCCTTGGAGGCTGTGGAGTTACTGCAAGGCTTATACATATTACATATATAACACAAAATATTTGCATCATTTTTCAAAAAAATATGACTAACAAAATTAAAAATTGCTTTATGTCATTATATAATTTCTTAATGAACCCAAGTATGACCTCTATCAAATGGCAGTCCAAGGGGGTCTTTGTTTGTTTGTTTGTTTGTTTTTGTTTTAATTTTATGGGCTACTTTCACTGGTCAAGTTTGCAAAGTACTCTTATAAAAGAATATCTTTGGTACCTTCCTATACTATTTCTGCACATAATGAATCCCATAGTGTCTATCTGAACTTCTTATTGGGCATTCTTTTCATGACTTGCAGCTATGAAAAACATATTGGATCTTTCTTTAGGGAACTTACCACCCACTGCCACAGGCCACCTTACACCTATTTTGAGGGATTTAAGCACGATAAAGCTTGAAATGAAATCATTCTAAATCTTTCTCCTTTCACATCTGATCAAAATGTTCAATCTAGAGACAGATTAGAAACTTCAAAGCAATATGAATGATGTGGACAAAAAGAAGATTTTTGACAAGTATAATGAAATCATCAACTAGACAACGGAGAAGGAAGAATTTGAACATCAGAAGAAAGAATTGGAGGAAGTCTGCAACACCATCATTACCAAGCTATACCAGAGTTCAGGAGGAGGCATGCCAGGAGGAATGCCTAGGGGCTTCCAGTGCTGTAGCTCCCCCAGCTGGTGGTGCCTCCTCTGGGCTCACCATTGAAGAGGTTGGTTAAACTAACCTTGAGCATCGATTTAGCATTGTTCCACACAAAACATTGAAGGACCCATATTTTTAGCAAATTGCGTGGCATTATCAACACTGAGCTACTATAGTAGCTTATTGATACTTGAATATAGATATATATAAACAGGGAAAGGAAAGAACATTGCACTTTATAAGCAAGATAGTGTAAGTAAAAAATGTAATGTCTTAATTGAACTGTATTTCAAATTGGATAAAAAATTGTACATGTATGTTCAATAGGGCTATTGCCCCTTTAAATATAATCCAAGAGGGTATTTTTGCAGAATTTGAGGGAGCAGTTCATTAGTTACTAAATTATTATTATTATTATTTGAAAGATTTATTTATTTATTTGAGAGAGAGCATGGGTTGTGGGGGTCAGAGGGAAGGGAGAGAGAAACTTAAGCAGATTCTGGTCTGAGCACGGAGCCCGACTTGAGGCTTGATCTTACGACACTGACATCACAAACTGAGCTGAAACCAAGTGCCCAACGCTTAACTGACTGTGCCACCCAGGTGTCCCTATTAGTTACTAAATTATTAAAATAGAAGTTGAGAATTTTTTTGGGGGGGTCTGAAAATAATTGTGACATAAATGCCTGTCCTTAGTTTCTTCTGATGCCACTTAGGGGAAGAGGTCAGAGGTCACAGGGAAATGGCAGAAGTTAAAATATCTCTTACCAGCAATTGTACTGCATGGAAGTGAAGGCAGCATTTTAAAATTCTGTCAAGGACAGAAGTCTGAAAACTACGTTCAAATAGTTCATTAGAGAAAACAGATCTCAAAACCTTTCCACAAAGTTATTTCAAATGATATCTGCAGAATGTAGCCTGAAGCAAATGCCAAAGGTGACAATTTTCTGTTAAAAGATATATAATTTTCCTTATATCCTCGAGAAAACTGAAGTTCTGCAGATGTGACCATGCATGCTATGTGGCTCTCGGTATGCCGACAGGATCCTAAGAACCCACAAGGTTCTCGTGGTTATTGAATGCAAAACTCAATGAATAATTCATAAACCACATTTTAATTTCTTCTCATGTTCTATATTTAGTAAAGCTTCACCAATTATTCGACATCTGCATTTCATTCTAATCTAAGGGTTTGTAAAATTTAACTTCACCAAAGGGATTATTATATCATAATTCATTTTCTCTTGATGACAATGATAGAGATGCTGTTTGAACAATAATCTTCCCATAAAGAAAAATCCTAAACTTTGAAAGGAAATCTGTCTCCTAATCGTTCACTGAAGTGGTTGTGTAAATTGATGTGTGGAACTTTAAGAAGAAAAATGTTTTATGATTTCTCAGTAGGATTGAGACATACTTGCACACTTGCTTAAAGTGAATTGTAAAACATAACTTTAATGATTTAATGTGATTTATATTAATTATCCTAAAATAGAATGGATTTTTAAACTCTCATCTTGCATACTAGGAAATTCACAAGCATAATATTGACTTCAACATATATTTTGCTGAGAATGATATTTCTGCTTTCTTTATTTCTTCACACTTTTTTTAAAGATTTTATTTATTTATTTGAGAGAGAGAGAATGAGAGATAGAGAGCACGAGAGGGAAGAGGGTCAGAGGGAGAAGCAGACTCCCTGCGGAGCAGGGAGCCCGATGCGGGACTCGATCCGGGGACTCCAGGATCATGACCTGAGCTGAAGGCAGTCGCTTAACCAACTGAACCACCCAGGCACCCTGTTTCTTTACACTTTTAAGTCCAAGATTGCAGTTCAATACTTGGGGAATGTAAAGAACTTAATAATTATTTTTTAAAAAATAAATTGCACTTAAAGGGATGCCTGAGTGGCTCAGTCGATTAAGCGTCTGCCTTCAGCTCATGTCATGATCCCAGGGTCCTGGGATCGAGTCCCGAGTCGGGCTCCTTGTTCAGTGGGAAGCCTGCTTCTCCCCCTGCTTGTGCACTCTCTCTCTGAAAAATAAATGAATGAAATCTTTAATAAAATAAATAAATAAACAAATAAATAAAAATAAATTGTACTTAGAATGGTGGAATTGATGTCTGACTTGAAATTGAGAAGACTAGGAATTACTTTCTATCCTTTTCTTTTTTACTATGTTAAAATGAGATGTGTTTTAGATATTAATATGTCTATATTCTTTTAAATATCTATTATTTATGGCTATATTATGTTTAGCAGCTTTACCCTCAAATTCAGTGGTATGACACAATAAAAATTAATATATTATATATTATATACATATGAAACCAAGAGGAGTATTCCTTGGTGAGGGGAGGCTGTCTTCCTTCTGTTGATGTAGGGACAAGACTCTTAACTGTAAGCAAGTTTATAGAGTTCTTTTTTCTACAAAAGCCATAGTAGTACATAAACATAGATCTATATTTATATCCATGAAGTTTGTGGGACAGGATTACTATAAGGGTATATTTGGTCTGTCATTAGGAAGTGATTAAAGGAATTCAGGAATACTGAAAATTTTCACCAAAGGACATATATGCAAAGACCAAAATATAAATATTATTAATACTTATCCCATGCTGGAGCTTCAGCATAAAACCCCAGGGCTTGCCAATCTGCCATGCAACAATCCATGGCACAGTTCTTTACCTAAACTTGGATGTTTGGATAATATACCAAAAGGATTAAAGTAAGTCAAAGTCTTCTTTGACTATTTACACCCAAATCCTAAGTAATTCAAGTTTGATTTTTATCAAACCACTATAAACAAAATAAGCAAACACAAACCCAAGAAAATAAACTTCCACAAGAAACACAGAGTACACCAATATTATTTGATCTAGTCTACGGCTATGGGGCACCTGGAGATTCAGTCAGTTGAGCATCCAACTCTTGGTTTTGGCTCAGGTCATGATCTCTGGGTGTTGAGATGGAGCTCCATGCAGTGGCAGGCTCGGCACTCAGCAGGGAGTCTCCTTGGGATTCTCTCTTTCCCTCTCCCTTTGCCCCTCCCCTTGCTCTCTCTCTCTCTCTCTCACTCTCTCTCAAATAAATAAAAAAAGATTTTATTTATTTATTTGAGAGAGAGAGAATGAGAGACAGAGAGCACGAGAGGGAAGAGGGTCAGAAGGAGAAGCAGACCCCCCGCTGAGCAGGGAGCTTGATGCGGGACTCGATCAGGGGACTCCAGGACCATGACCTGAGCCAAAGGCAGTCGCTCAATCAACTGAGCCACCCAGGCACCCAAATAAATAAAATCTTAACAAAATAAAAAAATAAAGTCTACAGCTGCATTGCAGTAGATTAGATTACCCATTTAAACATCTCGTCGATATAGAAAGACACTGGCCAACTTTCAGGAGAGCTTCTTAATTTAGTTTTGTGATCCCACAGCTAAGGATTCACTAACATTTTATTCAGCCCAGCAATTCCACTCCCCAGCCTTTGGTCAGTATTGTTAACAGTAAACATGATATCATTAGCCAGCATTCTACTCCTTGCAGGCACTGCTAATGGGGGACTTGGGAAATGTAGAGTGCTCTTTGTCTACTATATGTTTTATTGCCTTTAAATGGTCAAAGAGAAAAAAAAACCTGTCAAAAGGGCAAGAGAGACTGTGGCAAAGTATTTTTCAAAGAAAATTAGCATGAGATTATAGATTAAATAGATTCTATTCTAAAAAGTTAAGAGAGAAGCAAAAAAAAAAATGCAATAAATTCACCATGTTTTTAAGTGTTAAAGAATTGTTGAAAAGAAGATGCCTATATAAATCACTTCCCCACACAGCTGTGAAGAGCCAAGTTGTTCATTTCCTGATGCTTATTTCCTACATGAGTAATGGAGAGCATGTTAAAAAAAAGAGTCCTTGATAGACTGAAGTTGCTGAAGGAAATAATATAAAATGCCCTTGTCATGTTTCTTTATGCTATAGCATAGAATAATTGTTAGGAAAAATAAGACTCTTGTTTGAATTCAGAGCCAATTCTCTTATTTTATTCTATTCAAATTCACTGGCTTTTAATATGGCAAGACATAATGACTTTTAACAAGGATTTACTTTACAAATTATATATAACAAGTTTAACTAGTAAGACAATAAAGCTATAGAATTTCTGTTTCTTAAGTAGACATTGAGTTAAGATAAGAAAATAGGAACCATCCTTTGTGGTCAACCAGGGAGCCCTGTCCTCCCTCTTCTCCTCTCTCCCATTCTCCCTCCCTCCTCCTGCTTTTTTGCTTTCTTTTTGTTTGCTTTCCTTTACTTACCCTTTCAATGATACTTACTGAGTGCTTTGTGCCAATCTCAGGGAAGCATACTGGAGGAAGAATGAGGAGTTGGTTTAAAAGGTGAAAAGATTAGTCGAAAGGGAAGAGAGCTTGTGTAAAGTTTTGGAAAAGATTAGCAGAACACAAAAATGGAAAATCATCTGGAACATAGAACAAAGTCTATGGAGCACACTTTCTGAACTAGATTCGTGGTATAATGCAATGGCTTCTCTCCTGTAAACGCTGGATGCCATGGAGACTATATTTTTCCCTATCACATGACACTTAGTCCATCTACCTACTATTATCTTTCAACTTGCCCCCAGTGACCACTACTCTTAAATGCCAAAGAACTAAAAGAAGTCCCCATTGCCTTTATCACTTGTTCTACCAATCAAATTGAGGGTCAGATGAGGTACATTGATATGACTGTTGTTTTTATTGTTTGTCCATAAAAATGGCAACTTTATCATTTTTCCACTCTTCACAACTCTAACACTCAATTTCCCCCAAAATAGTCAAGTAAGATGGTATAATGCACTGAGACATAAGAGGAGTTTAAAGTACATGGATTGGGAAGCCCAGAACTGTTCTCTCCTGACAGAAGAAAAAGTGAGATCTGGCTGTGTTTCTGTGGTTGAGACTAAGCACATATTTGCAGAGTAGCACAGCCTTGTAATAGCTGAAGGACAATACATGAGTCCCAAGTATTTCCATGGACCATATGTTCCTCTTTTAGATGTACAGGGGCTCATTAGAGTAACTGTAGGACAAAATACACTCTCACTGTAAATTTCTACATGGGATTGAGTAAGACCTCTTTCCAAACCAGAGACTTCATTACTACAACTCCTTTCTTGTAAGAAAGATAAAATCTCTCTTCTTCTAAGTATCCTTTCAGTAATATGCTGAATGGTTGTTCCAAAGATATGTCCACATCCTAATTTCCAGAATCTGTATTATCTTATATGACAAAAGAATGAATATTATCTTATATGGCAAAAGGTGTGATTAAATTAAAGATCTCGAGAGGAGGAGGTCATTTTGGGTTGTTGGGGTGGACCTTAAATGCAATCACAATGTGTCCTTTTAAAAGAGAGACAGAGGGAGTTGTGACACAGACACAAAGGGGGTGGGGGGAGAAAGACAGTGTGAAGATGGAGCAGAGAGAGAGACGGGTCACAAGGCAAGGAATGACAGCCATCGCCTAGAGCTTCCCAAGAGAGTTAGTTCTGCCAGTGTCTTGATTTTAGTCCAGGGAAACCGATTTTGGACTTTTGACCTCCATAACTATGAGAGATTAAACTTCTGGGGTTTTTTTTGTTGTTGTTTTGTTTGTTTGCTTTTAAAGATTTTATTTATTTATTTATTTGGCAGAGAGACCCCGAGAGAGGGAACACAAGCAGGGGGAGTGGGAGAGGGAGAAGCAGGCTTCCCGTGGAGCGGGGAGCCCGATGGGGGACTTGATCCCAGGACCCCGGGATCATGACCTGAGCCAAAGGCAGGTGCTTAATGACTGAGCCACCCAGGGGACCCTAAACCTTTGTTGTTTTAAACCAGAATGTTTTTGGTAATGTGTTCCAGCAAACTTAGGAAGCAAATACATTCTCAAAATTTGGCAACTCTATTTCTGGAAGCATGATCTAACCAAAAGAAAATCAGGAACGTGAGGAAGCGAATAGCACATAGGTCAAAATGCTTGGTGTGGTGAGTCTAGAGGATGCTGTGCTTAAATTTGATTTCTATACTATCCCATGCTGTGATTGGGATGATCTCTGTTGCTGCTCAACTGCTCATTTGTGAATGGGGGGACTCAACAGAAGTTAAAAGTAGTTTTAGGCCACAAAAGGTAGGCCTTTGCTAAAAGTGGCTCCTTGTCTCCCAAACTCAGAGATAGAAGAAATAGCAGAAGTAGGGTAGGAATAGGTATCAGGCATAAGTATGTCTCCTGATGGTTTAGCAGATGTCATGGGGGCCAAATAGAGGTTCAGAACTAGAGGAGAATGAGTAATTCTGGGTTAAATGAGAAAGATAAGAATATGGATGGCTGTTAGAATATAATGGATAAGTAAATAAAAGGTATAAGTCACAAAGGGAGTACATAGGATACCGAAGAGATGGTAAAAGTGTGCTTAGAGAGTCATAAAATATTTTGTGACCTCAAACATGAGTAGGAAGTTGACCATATAAGCTCTAAATTGTCCTTATTACTTGTTGGACAATAGGACAATCCTCACTGCAAGCTATGCTCATCTCTTTGTCTCCAAACACATTGTGAGCTCTATGCATTCAATGACCCACCCACCTGGTACCATCAGATTGTAAAATACTTTCGGGACCTGTTATCGGGTATATTCATGAGAAAATCAATAAACAATATTTAGAAGGGTATGTAGCTACTATTTATAGGTTAGAAGATGACAGGTTATCAGTTGAGCTAGTGATAGGGTTGTAATAATGCCTAATTCAGTTCCTAGGACATGGTCAGTAGCTGTAACTATAAGTAATAACATATTTTAAATAAGAATAATAAAACTAGAAGGCCTTTCTGATAACATTTTAGATATTGTACACATTGTTGAGATGTTGCTTGAAGAAAATGTCCTTGTCTGGCATATCTGATTCTATTCCTTATTACATCAGAAGGACTCAACACTTGCTTAGAGGTATATGTTTTCAAAAAAAAAAAAAAAAGTATATGCTTTCAGGACAGGAATTGAATAAAATCTGGTAGAGAGAAAAATATTATGGAGTCAAAAACTCCCAACTTTCTTTTTTTTAATTTAATTTTATTGTGTTATGTCAATCACCATACATTACATCATTAGTTTTTGATGTAGTGTTCCATGATTCATTGTTTGTGCATAACACCCAGTGCTCCATGCAGGAGTGCCCTCTTTAATACCCATCACCAGGGTAACCCATCCCCCCACCCCCCTCCCCTCTAGAACCCACAGTTTGTTTCTCAGAGTCCATAGCCCCAACTTTCTTTTTAATTTTATTAATTAGCTTACTTGAAAAATAAGAACTAATGTAAGAGCTGATGCACAGTGAAGGTTTTGTACTCTTAACCTTTCTCTCAGCCTATAAATCAGACTCAAGCACAACATGGTAGCTTCTTTCTCCTTTCTTACTTCTCTAACTTTCCTTTTCCAATGAAGCAGTAAGCAAAGCAGAGGTCAATAACAATGACTTTCATAAAGACAACACATGAAGTAAAAACTATTTTCCTTTGCTGAACTTTGAATGGACTTTAGGGACTGGTTTTTAAATAAAATGTGGTATTTAATTGTTGAAAGCTTCTGCAAAAGCTGTCAGGTCTATTTGTTGAAGAGTAGCTAAAAATGTTTCCTTCTGTTTAGAAAAACAAACAAAATCAAAAGAATTTTTCATAATCGAGACATATTTTAGTGTTGCATTGTGTAAGTTCTTTATGTATTTTGGATTTTAACCCTTTAGTGGATATGTCATTTGCAAATACCTTCTCCCATTCAGCAGGCTGCCTTTTTGTTTTGTTGATGGTTTCCTTTGCTATGAAGAAGCTTACTGTTTTGATGTAGTCTCAATAGTTTATATGTGCTTTTGTTCCCCTTGCCTCAGAAGATATATCTAGAAAAATGTGGTTATGACCGATGTCCGAGAAATTACTGCCTATGTTCTCTTGTAGGATTGTTATGGCTTCAAGTCTTATATTTATATCTATCATCCATTTTGAGTTTATTTTTGTGTATGGTGTCAGAAAGTAGTCCAGTTTCATTCTTTTGCATGTAGTTGTCCACTATTTATTGAAAAAAACGTCTTTTCTTGATTATATATTCTTGCTTCCTTTGACATGGTTTCATTGACCATATAAGTGTGGGTTTATGTCTGGGCCCTCTATTCTGTTCCATTGACCCACATATCTATTTCTGTGCCAGTACCGTACTGTATTGATTACTACAGTTCTGTAGTATTTCTTGAAATCTGGAATTGTGATAGCTCCAGCCTTGTTATTCTTTCTCAAGATTGCCTTGGCTATTTCAGGTCTCGAGTGGTTCCATCCAAATTTTAGTATTATTTGTTCTAGTCCTGTGAAAAATGCTGTTGGTATTTTGATAGGGATTGCTTTGAACCTGTAGATGCTTTGGGTAGTAAGGGCACATTAACAATATTAATTCTTCCAATTCATGGGCATGGAATCAAAAAGACATAACAAGTCTTGGTGAGAAGGTAGAGAAGAAAGAAGTACTGGTAAGAATGTGGAGAAAAAGGAACCTTTGTGCATAGTTGGTAGAAATGTAAATTGGTGCAACTATTATGGAAAACAGTATGGAGGTTCCCCCAAAAATTAAAAATAGAAATACCACATGATCCAGTAATTCCACTCTGAATTATTTACCCAAAGAAAATAAAAACACTGATTTAAAAAGATGTATGCATCCCTATGTTTATTGCAGCATTATTTACAATAGACAAGATATGCAAGCAATGTTTCCATAGAAGAATGGATAAGGAAAATATAGCTTATATGTACAGGAATACTGATCGGCCACAAAAAAGAATGCAATCTTGCCATATGTAATGAAATATTACGCAACCATAAAATGGATGAAATCTTGCCTTTTGCAACAACATGGACAGATCTAGAGAGTATTATACCAAGTGAATTAAGGTAGACTGAGAAAGACAAATACTATATGATTTCACTCATACATGGAATCTAAAACCCAAAATAAATGGATATGCAAACAAAGAAAAAACAGAGTCTGACCTTTTTTAAATATGAAGAACAAACTGATGGTTGCCAGAAGGAAGGAAGGTGGGGAGATGGGCAACATGGGTGAAGAGAAGTGGAAGACACAGGCTTCCCATTATGGATTGAATAAGTGACAGGAATAAAGGGCACAACATAGGGAATTCAGTCAATGATACTGTAGTAGTTTTATATATTGACACATGGTAGCTACACTTGCAGGGTGTATAGCATAATGTATAAACATTGAATCACTATGTTGTACAACTGAAACTAATGTAACATTGTGTTTCAACTATACTCAAAAACAAATTTGAAAGAACAAAAAAAGATATTTGATCCCACAGAATATTTTCTCATGTCTCTTGGTAACTGCTGTATTATTAGTCATTTTCTTTTAGTAGATATTTTTCTCTTTTTAAGTTGCATATCTGTCATTGTTATTTTAAAAATGTGAATACGTTCTTTCCAAATATAGAATCTCCTTGATCTTTAAGAGTCATCTCTTCTTGTGAACTAAATCTTAGTTCAAACTTTGCTCAGTGTAGGCATTGTAGAACTACTTCATATTAAAGTAATAATTAATGTTTGAAAGCTTGCTTTATTTATGAACATTAATAATTGAAAAAAACAAAGAATTTCTGAATTATTATTTTAAATATAGGAAGCTAGACGTCATAAACATTCTCGTGTCTGGAATGAAATTACACCTGTCTATGCAAATTAAATAGAACCAATTCATGTATTAGTAAATTAATATTTGTATTGATTCCCTAAATCAGAATCACATGTATGGTGATATATTATTTATTGCACTCCATATAAATTTCAGTTTTAATCAGCCAGATATGTACTCTAGACAACACTTACTGGTGTAGGTGCTTTTTTAAGTAAAATTTGAAAAGTAATTGTCATTTTTCACCTGTTAAGTAAAACAGATATAGAAATTTATGAAATATGGGATGTGGTTTTCCATGACATTTAAAACTTTATATATACATTATAGCAAGGAAAACATTAGTGATCAAGTAAAAAATTGAACACTTGAAGTCCATATCTATAATTATAAGCACTAGAAATTTGAGCAAGATAATTAGGCTCCCTCCACCTCTCTATTTCTAGCTTCAGAATTTAAAAAATAACACATATTGTATATGATTGCTAAAATAATATATATTACTGCAACATATGAGTCTAGCATGTAATAGACTATCAAAACACATGAAAATCTAAACTTTAATTTGTGTAAATACCTGACTCAGTTCCTAAAATATTGTTTGATGAAATTTTATTGGCTTGAAAACAAAAAGCAACTTTCCAGTTCTTCTTCCAATGAATACATTTATACATACTTGTTAATTAGATAATTGCTTTATCATATGTAAGATCATGAATTCTCAATCTGTTGGTCTGTTTTGCTGGAAGTAGATTTATGGACATTTCTAATCCATAATAACTCCACCAATGACTAAATCTTAAATAGTCAACATCCTTTGCAGTTGAATATACTTTTTCCAAAGCTAAATAAAGAGGACTTTAGTAACTAAAATAATGTTTGAAATTAATTATGTGGAAACAGTAAGGACTATGATCTGAATTTGGCATCATCTACATTTTATACATTTTAAACCTTTATTACTCATTCAGTCCACTGGGGATCAGATTGATAAAGAGATTATAAGTGTCATTTATAGTATTGTTTATATTGAAATTTGAAGTTATTCATTGATGTCTTTAATAATTATAAATATGCTCACTGCTTAATGAAAAAATTATTTACTTGATGGATTATATCATTCAATCATCATAACTTGTCCATGATTCAAATCTCACAATGATAACATAGCTTTAAAATAAGGTCAGGGAAATGTTCTTTGACAGAAAATTAGCCTCACTAATTGGCTTATTGTGTTAGCAAGATCTACGTTCAAATATACTGGTTATTGAAATAGACCTCACTTAAGTTGTATTCTACTTACGTAGCAATATAACTCTACCATATTATTTTAACATTTGTTCAAAGAAAGTGTGGAACATTATAAATTATCCACATCTCTTTAAAGTCTAAATTCTGTTGTTCAATTTTATTACTCTGTAAAAAAATATGCTTCCTAAATCACTAATTACTTTTATTTCCTGGCAACAGTACTGTATGATATAAGTTGACTTGGTAAATACAGTTCATGACAAGAGTTTATTACTACAATCAGTTTTTAGAATGAGTTCAATTTATGCTATGAATAGTTTTTAAAGATACATTTTATTAATTACACCTATTAGTGAATTTTGAAATACATCTACAAGTGAGCTTTTTCTATGAATCTTAGTTCTTTGTAACATATAAGGAACAAGTAGAGCTTCTGTTCATATTGCAGAATAAATTACGCCAATTTATTTTTAATATTTGTAGTTTAGTAGCTATAGTTAATAATGTTTTCCAATATAAATAAATGTTTGCTTTGTATTTGTAGAATATGTCTTTTTACTTAAAATTAAAATTGATTGTTTATACCTTGATTCATTGCTTAAACTCCTGTCATACACAGTACAAAAATCATGGGAAGCAAATAGTGGCCACTACAGTTTTAATAAGTTCTGTATAGGGCTTTTCAACTTTTGCCCCAAAAGATAATTTCCTGCACCTTGCTAATACCATCTGTCCTTTTCTAAGACCCATGGCAAAAAAAAAAAAAAAAAAAAGTAATAAGGGCAGACTTGTTTCTTGAAGTGTTATGGCCAATAGGAAATGAATCGTAAGTTGTTAGTTGTGTCTTAAGAAAGAATTCTTCCACAAGTCTGGCAGAACTTCAAAAACTGACTGCCCAAAAGAATTGAAATGTTAGGTGTATTAACCAGACAAGAAGTACATCACTTCAGGCTGTCCTCAGCTGAGATACTCACAGAATATCTGTGTTCACTTGAATGTTGTTTTATCAGATTACAATAAATTTCTTTTGTTGAAGCAAAGTTAATATCAGTGCATATAGAAAGAAGCAAATACACTTAAGGAATTAAGTCTTATATACTGATGATTCCCCTCCTAAGGTAAAGATATAATAAATAAATTGACATTTTTTTCTGTTTGCATATTTATGGCCTAAAGAAATGAGAATTTATTATGTGTGATGTCAGTTTAAGAACTTGACTTTTAGGAAAATATGTAATTATTTATAGTATAAATATGATATATTTTTTATTTTTATGATTTATTGATGATGCTGTTTGATATTATAATACAAATATTATTTAATTCTTAGGTATACTTCCATAGAAATTATATCTCTTTAAGCACAGCCATATTTTATCTTTCCTCTTTCATTAGTTATCACAAGACTGGGCTTCCTCCTTTCGTTTGCTACCTTGAGATAGCTGAAGTTTGCACCTTCAGCATTCCAACCTGTCTCTTGTCCCACTCAACATCATCATCCTTCACACCAACATCATCCTTCACACCATAATGATATATTTGTTTCACTTAGTAACACTGTCAAGTTCTAAAATCATAATATATGGCGTGTATGCATTGTCTATGATTCTAATTTTTGAGTGTCTTTGTATAAGTAATTTTATTAAAGATTTATAGACTCATGGAATGCTCAGGATCAAGCTTAGTATTGTATAAGGGAAGAAATTAAGACCCAGGGACGTTACTGACTTGTCAAGACTGATTAATGACATGGTCATATATAAAAATTAAATCAAACTGGAATGAGATTTTTTTTTCCTGCTAACCATTTCGGTAACATCTTTGTGCTCTTTCCAAAATCAATGTAAATCCTAAAACATGGACATGGTGCTCAAATTATATTGTTAAAATGCACAACATGATTAACTAAACAGAAAACCAAATAGACCATAATTGAATAAATAGATGTAGCAGTAATTAACATTGTAGTTATTAGAAAAATAAGGGACTGTTGAGGTTTCATGTGTGACTGCTGCTTCAGTCTTAACCCAGAAGACCAGAGTGAAAGATATATCAGGAGCACAGGAGACAGCTCAGGTAATAAGAAGATGATAGAACGCAACTGCCTCAAAATAAGTCATGTAAAGGAGCCCTAGCAATAGTATAAATTCTTTTGAGTAGTTTAATTTTCCACCTCCTAGAAACATAATAACAGGCATATTGGTATGAAGCTAACTTAGTGCCTGAATGGTGGAATATTTAAATAAGAAAATTTTGAGAAAAATCCTTGACTTTATTTGTCATAGATTATCATTTAATTGCTTCATTCTTTAGCTTCAAAAATACAAATCTTTTTTGCTTTTTAAAGGAAAAGCTTATGACCATATATAGTTTACCACTGTAAAGTCAGTAAATAAATTTTTAACTCAAGTCTTCAAAATTGAAGTATGTATTTTTGAAAAATAGTTGAAGCTAGTTGAAAAATAGTTGAAACTTCTTAAAGGTAGACCTTTAAGAAGTTTATTCTAGCAAAGTTGCTATTGGAAGAGTAGTTTCTAAATAATTTCAGAATTTTGCAGCCAGCTTGAATTTTGTACTTCATTAAGGGGGGAAATTTTATTGCCCCCTTTGATAATAATTCAAAATAATTAACTGCTAATGGCTTTTGGTATATCAAAAAATTAGACTTACTTTCAAAGGTTAACAATCTTTTACATTTGGAATAGTCAGAATAATATGCCTACTGATGCTTTTGCTTATGCTAGTTTCTCACCTGTCATTCCTCCTGCCACATGTGCCAGACACTCATTCTGATAGCCTGAGCCAGCTCTGCCTTTTCCTAAGCCCTTCACTTTGCCCATCTTGGGCTGCCCATCTTGGACTTCCTTGACTTTCTCTCACTTAGAGGCACAATTGTTCTTCCTTAAATAGGACCTTCAAAATGTAATTAAAAATCAAACAAAAAAAATCTTCACTACATGTAATTATATATGTTTATGTATTACATAAACTACATAGATATTAAATTAAACCTTAGACATTTTCAGCTATAACCTCATCTACTTCACTAATTTTCCTAAGAGCAAGACAAGTATTTTAATAGACAAGATTGTGAGTAATGTTAATTCTGAGGAGCATTCTTGATATCAAATCAAACAAATTCTGAATCACATGATAACTTTGATGAAATAGACTCTGGGATGTAAAAATGTCTTCCATGGTGAATGGAATGAGTAGAGATACACATAGAGCTAGCGGACAGGTGGAGAATTGTGAAGTGTTAAGGGGCAGCAAGATGTTTGCAAAGACTTGCCCAATTCCTGCCTTTAGAAATGATTAACATTACTCAGAATCCTAAAGCCTTTGTTAATGATAGTTTATTTTTCCTCCAGTGTCTACCATGTGATACTGTTTATTTTGTTTTCACATGTAACTCTCTTATTTTTTCAATTGTAGATGTTTTGATTTTTGAAATAAAGAAAGCACATGTCTTATTTGTGTATACCTGGTGATTCCAGATAGTACATTGTTAATCAATCTATGAATTTGTAGAAGTATTTTTTTTTGTCAAATAAGATTCCTAAAAATTCATTTGTACTTATACCTTAATTCTAACATGAATACAAAAAGTTAGAAAACTTAGTTAGAAAGTAAGTTAGAAAAAGTATACTCTATATTGCCCTTTATGTGCTTCAATGTAATTTGTCTTTCTACAGAAAATGAAATAATTATTTTTCTTCATGTGTAAATTACATCAGTCTGAGATGATTTAAGAACACATAAAAACTGTAATATTTAGAATTTCAGATTTCAAATTTAGGCTCAAATTTTCTAGACTATTTTGTTAAGTGTAAAGTCTATTCTATAAAGACTATCTTATGATGACAAAATGCTAAGTGCTTTCTTTTGGATTTACAGAATGTAATAAAATGTTCATTCTCCAGGTGTTATGGTAGGAATAATATATATTAAAATATGAATATTGGTTAGCTTACCCTCATCTAATGCATTTATTTAAAAATAAACATAAGTAAATACTGGTTTGGGGCATGGTATGGTTTGGCATCAACTCTTATTCAAAATGCTGGTACAAATATATGCAATATTATAATGTTTATAATGTTGATGATACTTCAGCAAATTCTAACCAGGATGAAGTCTAAATAAAAAATACCATTTTTATTTATGTACTTTAGGAATTGGAAAGCAATGTTGGCTTTGAAGAGAATAAGGATGACTAAAGTGGTTGTTTTACATAAATACGGTATATATATATATGTATCCCAAAGCATACAGCATCTTCTAATGAAATACTTTCTAATAAAATACTTTCTATTGATGAGGAAACTGAACTTGGTAATAATTTCTCCTAAGGTATCTGATTGCATAATTTTATGCCTTATTTTGATTACACAATGTGAAAGAACAATGCAAATAGAATATATATATATATATATATATATATTTATTTATTTCCCTCTGCTCTCCATTTCTGCAACTTATAAGTCTGTAGTGTTATAATGTTCCAAGTTTTCCAATTATTGTTTTAATTCCCATTAGAATTTTGTACCAGTTATTTAATTAGTAATAGCAGCATGGTTATTTTTCCCATTTTATTCTTATCACATGAACTCTGTGGCCAGACAAAATTTTAAAGCAGTCTTTTGGCAAAATTTACAAAATTGACATTAAGAGAAGTGTTAAGAGCTATGATAGTTTCATGAAAAATCTTTGAGAGAAGCAGGGTTGGGGGGGAGAGGAAGAGAGGATAAAAAACCTTTTTCTCAATGTCTATCCAAATTTTATTAAAATTTCAAACACATAGTTTGAACTTCTTCCCCTATAATAAAAATATTACTATATTTCTTAATAATATTTCAGGATTACTTTTTTGTAGTTTTGCTTATTCATGAAAAAAATGAAAAGCAAACAGAAGCAAATGTTTCAAGTAAAACGTCTTTTCTCATCACAGTAGACACATCAAATTACTCTCTCTACAAACAATTTTAATGAATGAGTACTGATTTATTAAAGAATTTCTAAATATTAAATGTTTTTGAATAGATTCCCTGTTATTTTGCTTCTTATTTTTTAGCACTTTACCCTCTGTATGTAAACCGTTCACACAAATAGGCAAGGCAATAAGCAGTTTGATTACAAAGTGGAAAAACAAATAATTCTAAGTGTCGGTAACGGAAAAGAATGGGTTTTCCCAAGTTATTCTAAATCAAAGCCTCAAAATGGATCTATTTGAGGTATTTCTACATAATAAAAAGAGGGTTGGCTATCACTAACCTACTAATTTGGCTTTCTAAATTTTAGTCACTGCTGGAAAAGTTCTTTATTGTTGTTTTCTCTCAAAATAAGCTTCTCTTATTTTCAGGTACATTGGGTATACCTGGGAAATTAGGTGTTCTTTTCAGTTACTCTTCTTAATGGAATAGTTCTTCATTGCCAAGCAATTGTTGCTTCTGTTTCAGGGATTATCAAAAATACATCACAGCTGCAAATTAAAACAAAAAATCTGTATCATGAAACATAACTATGTGACCAGCAGAATATTTCAAAAGAATATATTCTTATCTTATTATGGGAAAATCTTGATATATGAAATAAAAGATTATAATGAAGAATACCATATTGATTAATGCATTAAAAATGAGCATGGAGTTTACTGTTTATAATTTGCCTTCAAAAACAAACTGAGTGTTGCTGGAGTGGTGGAGGCTGGGAGGGATGGCGTGGCTGGGTGATAGACATTGGGGAGGGTATGTGCTATGGTGAGCGCTGTGAATTGTGCAAGACTGTTGAATCACATATCTGTACTTCTGAAACAAATAATGCAACATATGTTAAGAAAAAAGAAAAAGAAGAAGATAGCAGGAGGGGAAGAATGAAGGGGAGTAAATCGGACGGGGAGATGAACCATGAGAGACGATGGACTCTGAAAAACAACTGAGGGTTCTAGAGGGGAGGAGGGTAGGGGGATGGGTTAGCCTGGTGATGGGTATTAAAGAGGGCACATTCTGCGTGGAGCATTGAGTGTTATGCACAAACAATGAATCATGGAACACTACATCAAAAACTAATGATGTAATATATGGTAATTAACATAACAATAAAAAATTTAAAAAATATATAATTCACCTTCAGGAGTTGGAATGACATAAAGAAAAGGCCTGGCGTTAATATCAATTTATGTATTTTAAAAAATTCACTAAGTATGGTTATTGTTGTTGTTTTAACAGCATGAAAGATGCAGGAGTAGGCCATAAGCAACGGAGGGGTCCCGTATCATCCACCTGCAAGCAGTGCCCAGTGGTCTATACCAACCCTGTGTGTGGTTCAGATGGTCATACCTACTCTTCTCAGGTAAAGACAATTATAGTCATTTCGTATGAAACATGTAATGCGTATTTACCAGAAAATGAATGAAATTATTAGTTCTCTCATGTAGTCATCCAAATAATTTATTTAGCTTTTAAAACAATGCAAATAATCTCACTGGTTTGGAATCTGATTTAATGTGTATTGGTTTCTCCTATATCAGAATTTTTAAAATTTGAAATACTAAAGTTATGAACACTCTGAACAGTTAAAAGCAACATTTTGTTTGTTGTTGCTATGAAAGAGGTCAGAAATGTAACCATGTCATACCATAATGTTAACAATTATTATCATTATAACAACAATAGCAGCTACCATTTGTCATTATCATTACTTCTTTTATCTCATATGTTATTTCCAATAGTATTACTAAAAAGCCTCTAAAAATTCCTTTTAACAAATGAGAAAACCAAAGATCAGAAAGATATAGCAAATTTCACATATTTACTGACATAGAAATCAAGATTTGTTGCCATCTCTGATTTTGTGTCTCTATTCTCTCCTCTACATTATTCTGCCTCTTTTTTGGTGTCCCATATTATTCAGTTATATAGGAGATTTTTAAGACCTTTACCTAATAAGACAGTGATAAATTTTCTTTGATTATGTGACAGGAAGGAATGTAGTATCACAAGCTCTTACATGAAATTTTGGGGCCAGATAAATTTATGAAATTAGATTTTTAAAAATTATATCTTTTTTTAAAAAGATAATATAACATTGTACTCTGTCCCCATTGGGACCTTTCCCTTTTATTAAACATATTAATATCTTACTAAGGAACAAGATGAATATTCACATTAAATAGAATACATGAAAACTACAAAATAATTTTACTTCAGTTCATATCTGAGTTTGCTTACTGCAAGGGGAGTTCCAAAAAATTTTAGTTACCTGAACATTTTGTTTTGTAGATACCTTTTTATGAACCATCCCTTCTCCTAGTAAATATGTCCTCACAAGATACACTTGTATTTATAATCACTAATCTTAACAATAGCACTGCAATGATAAAATAGATTCATCCAGTCAATAAATATATGCATAGTACTTATTTGGTGCTAAGTACTGTGTTATCTTGGTGAAGCTGCAATGTGATAATTTGCTGAGGTTTTAAAGGTGTGTATTGCTAGGAGAGAATGGAGACTGTTACTGGTCATTTCAATATGACCTTGATCTTGATGAATTTACCATGGTCCAGAATCTCAGCTTTGAAAGTTAAGAAAATTCATGCCTTTGGCACAAGGGAGAATGAATCTATCTCATATTATCAAATCCTACATGATAATGTGTAAATCATGATACTGATTTATTCAATGACAACAAAGGTTGCACATTGTAATATTCAAATTGGTGGGTAGAGCTACATGGCAAGCAAATTTTAATCTTAATTGTACTCGATGTACACTGATGGTTGAACAGGTTGAATCAAGGGAGAGACTGTAATTTTTACCGGCATCTAGCTAGGATAAGCCTGTCTTTCTCAACATTAGAAGTGTATGTGCTAGAGGTACTAGTATGTTTGTGTCCAGAGTGTCCCTGGAGCGTGCTAACATTAGTCTACCACCTGTTTGTTTGGGGGTCTCTTAAGGATGTTCCTAGTTGGTGATCAGTTCTGTTAGAATTTAGTTTCACAGAACACAAACATAATCATGAGTGATTTCTTCCTTTTGGAACCAGACAGGAGGCCTTGTTTGATGATTTTGGAGAAATGCAATCATATTCCCACCCAAGATTAAATATACCTATCATAAGTAGATTAATTCACATATATTTCCAATTCCATGGGGTTTCCCCATTCTTCTTTGTACTAAGCATCCTCGAAGCCCCCCAACTTACAAATCATATGGTTTTATTAATACTGTTAATAAAGCCATTCTAAGTAATCCACTGAATTGTAACCATTCTGAGTAATCCATTGAATAATAAACCATTGAATTATTGTTTTAATATTTCTTTGCATATGTATCACTTTCAATGCATGCCTTGACAAAAAAGATGTGGAAAGTATGTGGTTCAAATGAATATGAACTTTTAGTAAATCCCAAATCACCATCCTCATTTCTACTGATTCTAATTTAACTTGGTGAGTTTTCCACTTTGGACCACCAATACTAATCTTAGAGCAGTGAGGCTGAGCTGTATAAAACAATGCAAACTAAATGGAGATCTTAGCCCAGTAAGAACTTATACTAAACAACCCTTAATAATACTTTTTAAAAAGTTTATAGGATTGGAAATTCAAAATAAGACGCTTATCATTTTTTCCCCTTTTCCCTAAAACAAAGTATTGCCCTAGGCTATTTAGATATTGGATCAAAACAAAGACCACAGAAACAAATGCCTTCTTGAAATGGTAATTTTATTATTTCTCCAGCATCTACTTACCAGAGATGAAAACAGAAGATTGGTGCAGGGGTCACAGATATTTATTTTGGCTCTTGGCTTACTCAACTTTGTCAATAGGCTTAGCAAATTCTGACAGGGGGAAATATTTAAACAGCTTTGGGGGACTCATGGGCATTTGAATTCACAGGAATGGTGAACTCCAAATTCTAGGTTTAGTATGGTCCTTGAAGCTCCTTACCTGAGGTTTCCAATCCCTCAGCTAAGTATTCCTGATATGTTAAATACTGGCCAGAAGCCAGATAATATCAGCCCAGAGTGTGGGACCTTACATCCAGGATGGAAGCCCAGTCTTCCTCTCCTGGTCTTCCAATCATTTTTCTGTATTTTGGTTCCCTTGCATATACAGTTGTTTGTTTGTTTTACTACTACAAATAATCTTCCTTCAGGTTCTATTTTAGCTCCACAATGTTTCCTCATTACCTTTGGCTCAATTTATGGAGAGGAAATTAGAAATCATGTTTCCATTGTACAACTTAATTGGAGATGAGGTCATTACAAAGTATAACAGGTGCAGGAGTTGAGGGATGGGGTGAGAAAAAGGTTACCACAAGGTATCCAAAGGAAGACTTCAGTCAAATGCCCTAAGATATAATTTTGGAAAGTACATCTCATTACACAGTGTGACCAATTTGGAATAATTATTTTATTGGAGTTCAAGCTCTGAACTTGTCAGCTTGTCTAGAAATCCTCAGCAGAGTATTTTAAAAATGTATACACAAGAAGACAAAGGAACGGATGAAAAATTGTGAAAAAATTGATTTACTTGAAAAAATATTGGGACTTTTGTGATTTTTTTATGAGAACTATTTTTGTAACATCTGATTTTTCCTGTTAAGAAAAACGATTGCAACTTTTTATAGAATCCTAGTTCATCTTTCTTTTTAAAAGAACAAATGTTTTCTGAATTCTTTTAAATTCAGCAATGCCAGAAAAATAAAAATATAAGTCTGTTCAAGGTTATTTGAGAGGTAATTGTTCCTGAAATTGACACAAAAGATAAAGGTCTTTGTCTCTTTACTTCAGGCAAAGTCTATTTTGATTGTATTGCTTCAGTAAGAACTAGGAATTGTTCTCCAATATAGTATCCATATTAAACCATGGATATATTTTTCACTGACTGGTGTGAACTGGATATTACATTTGCTGGGAAGAAGTCAATAAATAATATTAATGTTTTAGAACTCAGCATGGCATCGGTAATATAAACTCCCTGGGGACAACACACTGGATGATTTTGAACTTTTTTTTTTTCATATTTAGTCATGCTCTGCTTGGCAACTGAGCTTAATAATGGTGAATTCTTTGGGAACTAACACCGTTTATAACAAATTGCGTGTGTGTGTGTGTGTGTGTGTGTGTGTGTGTGTGTGTGTGTGTTTTGAGGGAAGGCAAGTAGAAAGCTTAACCATTTTATACTGGACCTTCCAACTCTGGCTACAGACATGCTATTTAAATTGTTTTGGGATGGGATCCTGTGAATCTGAATTTTAAAAGCTCCTTGGGTGATTTTTATGTGTGGGCATAGTTGAGAACCACTGTTGCATCCCTTCAGATTACTGCATCCCTACAGATTACTTTTGAATTCTTATGTTTTTTAATAAACTAGACCAACAATAACATTAATGGGGAAGCATTTACTTTTTGTTTCAACATATTACTGTTATGTCTTATTTTTTCTTTATTTTGTCAATATTTGAGGTATTCTATTACTTTCTCTTAATAATAGTTGCTAATTCTAGTAGCCCTCTGTACATTTTAAAAGATAACTAATTTCTTGACACCTCACCATTTTGATGTGTTGCATCTATTAATATTTAGTATTTAATTGTCCTGTACCTTCCTCTGAATACTTTGTCTAAGCTGAGGTAATCTTAAGATCAACCTTCAGAAATAGATGTACACTGTTTCTATTTGAACTGCTTTTCAGTGTAGGCTAAGTTGTATTTTTGGCTTAGGTATGCCAGCTTAATCAAGATTATAACTACAGCATGTTAACAGAACCACTGACTGGGAGAAGCTCTTAATAGACCACTGAACATTAGAGGAAATAATATGACTGAACTTTATCATAAAATCTCAGATTTGAAAGGAACTCAATAGGACATCTAGTACAAACTTCTACACAGTATGCAGGTGCCTGATAAGATATCATGTTCTGTAAGATAAATGTCTATATTTGTGGGGAGTTCTAAAGCTTTCCTGTCCTTACATTGATTTGGCTTCCAACACTCCCCATTCCTACCACATCAGCGTATATCAAAGCACAAAATGCAACTTCTGTTGTCTTCAGTTGTTGGGAAATAAGTGAATTCCTAAATTTTCACTTAAAATGGAGCAAGAGTCTAAAAGATAACCTCATGGGTAGAATATTATTTAATTTTTACAAAACTCAATTCCCAGTCTTTTAGAATTTTTTTGTACATATTTATTTGGATATGAACTTTGTAAAGAATATTCACCTTCATTGGATCCGAGACATTCAACATTGTTTTCAGGGAAACCCAACCCTGTATTATGCACAGATACTTAAGATATTAAGTCATATTTAGTTAAATTATATAATTATGATATTAACTTTTATTGGAACAGACTTTAGGAACGAAAAAAGTGAAGTGGTGGTAAACATAAAACTCAGCTTACAGAAATGAGGAAGTTTGGAATCATTTATTAGTGTTCAGTGTTTAGCATGCTATGGACATCAATTATTTCCCTGGAGGTCAACTGAGGGTGAACTTCCAATGTAATTTTCTTGTTAACCAAAAAAATATTCATTCAGGAGAAACTAACTAATATGTTCTTCTTCTGTTAATATTACATGTTTGGGTTAAATATCATTACCAAATAAAGGTGAAATATAATTTCTTAATCAGCTGAATAAGACCAAGTTATTTATAAATAATCACTGAGTTTTCATAAGGAAATTTCATAAGGAAAACTTTGAGTAAAAATAAATTCTAATTATTTTGTTCTTCAATCCTGGATTTATTTTCTTCTCAGAATATTCTATATGTATGGAATATAAAGTGTTGAGCATTTAGCATTTATATATACTCATTCATATTATTAGTGTATTTAAATGCACACAGAAAGGTAAGGGAAATAATTTATAGTGATGAATGATTTTTGTTTTCCAAAAAGAAAAAGGAAAATTAAGGAAATTAGGTTTAAACATGAAAACCATGTGCCATGTCTATAAAAGGATTGTTAGAACAAACTAACTGCTTCTATTGTTAAATATTCAGATAATTCTTCCACCTTCTCAGTTATAAATAATGCAACATGTTATTGCTATGGCAATGGACATTTTTGCCTTGCTTCTAAATTGTTTCACTCACTAAATCATTTTTCTGCAATTTGTATTATATTGAAGAAATTTAACTTCATTTTTATTTTCTACTACAATATACTCTAATACCATAATTATCTTTGGAAGGTGACTTGTTGAAGTTAAGCGAGCACACTGTATTTTTGAATGTTAGTGCTCTAATCTCTCTCCATACTCCAAATATCTGTCCCTTCTTCTCCAGGAGATTGCTCTATTGATTATGTTATACCACTCTTTCTTTAACCTTAACATAAACATAGGCATACTTTCTTGGCTTGTTTAAGACTCTTGAGTTATATATGTTGGTAGCTGCCATTCAATGAGTGTAGGATAAAGTTTTAACTAACTTCTAAATTTATATTTTAATGTGATTTTGAGATTTTAACCTTTTTATGTTTGTGTTAGTGACTGTGCTATAGTGGCCTTGCACAAAACTCAAGTGATATTATAGGTTTTTTTGTAATTTTACTAATTTATTTAATTATTTTTAAGGCCTTAGGAAGATGAAAAGTTGGCAAATCTATATTTGTTTCACACATTTGTCTTTGAAATATTGATAATCAATAAATCTAAATCTAAAAGATTTTGATCCAGTGGTATGTGGCTGCCATATCTTTTTCAGTGACTACATGGGCAAATTTGTATTTTCCCACAATACTCTATGATCACTGTATGTTGTAATGTCCTTTAATTTCCCACCACCCTAAAGGTACTTACCAAGGAAATTAGCTTTATTATGTGAATTAGCAATGGATTAAATATCCTATTGCATCTGAAGCAAGTCAATTAAACAAAAGCAAACTGAAACTGGGAGGCAAGAAATTATAATATAGAAACTAGAAAAAAAAAGACAATCAATAGCTAGAATCAGGAAATTTGAAGATGAGCACCTTGCAAAAGAATGTTACAGTAGGTTTTACATGAAAATATTGTGATGTATACGAATTAGAAGATCACCTAAACAGCTATACCCCCAGTAAAAATGAAGCGGAAAGTATCTGTCATTGAGAGCTAAGAATATGAAAAGTAGCCTATTTCTCTCTGAAGTAGCTTTGGGTAATAAGGCTATTATTATGGTATAATATTTATACCTTTGAACCTGCTCTTTATGCATCTGGGATTTTGGATTACATTACCTCCAAACAGAGGTCAGGAAAGCTCCAGGATAAGAAGTAAAATTTAGGGACTTTCATGTAGGCAGTATTCTTGATATTTGGAACCCCAACATAAATTCTTTCTGTAGAAAAGTATTGGTAATTCAAGATCCTAAGGATTCCCCAGATTTTATTTTGCCAACTCTTTGCTCACACAAAAGTAAATAAATATTATAAATGGAAGTGACATGCTTATATAACAGAAATAAACCAATAAACAAAATGAGAAAAGACAACACGAGCAAGAGTGAACAATGACAAAAACAATAATAGCATAACCATGTTTAAGTTTCAGATATCCAAAATACTAAAATCATCAGACAAACAATTAGGTATATTGAAACATACAAATACTATGTAAAATATTTTTAATGTGTGAAATGTTTAAAGACTTAAAGTGATTTTTTCTTTAAATTTTTTATTGTTATGTTAATCACCATACATTACATCGTTAGTTTTTGATGTAGTGTTCCATGATTCATTGTTTGTGCATAACACCCAGTGCTCCATGCAGAACGTGCCCTCTTTAATACCCATCACCAGGCTAACCCATCCCCCCACCCCCTTCCCCTCTAGAACCCTCAGTTTGTTTTTCAGAGTCCATCGTCTCTCATGGTTCATCTCCTCCTGATTACTCCCCTTCCTTCTTCCCCTCCTGCTATCTTCTTCTTTTTGTTTTTCTTAACATATATTGCATTATTTGTTTCAGAGGTACAGATCTGTGATTCAACAGTCTTGCACAATTCACAGCGCTCACCATAGCACATACCCTCCCCAATGCCTATCACCCAGCCACCCCATCCCTCCCACCCCCCACCACTCCAGCAACCCTCAGTTTGTTTCCTGAGATTAAGAATTCCTCATATCAATGAGGTCATATGATACATGTCTTTCTCTGATTGACTTATTTCACTGAGCATCACACCCTCCAGTTCCATCCATGTTGTTGCAAATGGCAAGATCTCATTCCTTTTGATGGCTGCATAATATTCTGTTGTGTATATATACCACATCTTCTTCATCCATTCATCTGTCAATGGACAACTTGGCTCTTTCCACAGTTGAGTTATTGTGGACATTGCTGCTATAAACATTGGGGTGCACGTACCCCTTCGGATCCCTACATTTATATCTTTGTGGTAAATACCCAGTAGTGCAATTTCTGGATCGTATGGTAGCTCTATTTTCAACTTTTTGAGGAACCTCCATACTGTTTTCCAGAGTGGCTGCACCAGCTTGCATTCCCACCAACAGTGTAGGACGGTTCCCCTTTCTCCGCATCCCCACCAACAACTGTTGTTTCCTGACTTGTTCATTTTAGCCATTCTGACTGGTGTAAGGTGGTATCTCATTGAGGTTTTGATTTGGATTTCCCTGATGTTGAGCGATGTTGACCACTTTTTCATGTGTCTGTTGGCCGTTTGGATGTCTTCTTTGGAAAAATGTCTGTTCATGTCTTCTGCCCATTTCTTGATTGGATCATTTGTTCTTTGGGTGTTGAGCTTAAGAAGTTCTTTATAGATTTTGGATACTAGCCCTTTATCTGATATGTCATTTGCAAATATTTTCTCCCATTCTGTCGGTTGTCTTTTGGTTTTGTGGACTGTTTCTTTTGTTGTGCAAAAGCTTTTTATCTTGATGAAATCCCAATAGTTCATTTTTGCCCTTGCTTCCCTTGCCTTTGGTGATGTTTCTAGGAAGAAGTTGCTGTGGCCGAGGTCAAAGAGGTTGCTGCTTGTGTTCTTCTTTAGGATTTTGATGGACTCCTGTCTCACATTTAGGTCTTTCAACCATTTGGAGTCTATTTTTGTGTGTGGTGTAAGGAAATGGTCCAGTTTCATTCTTCTGCATGTGGCTGTCCAATTTTCCCAACACCATTTGTTGAAGAGACTGTCTTTTTTCCATTGGACATTCTTTCCTGCTTTGTCAAAGATGAGTTGACCATAGAGTTGAGGGTCCATTTCTGGGCTCTCGATTCTGTTTCATTGATCTATGTGTCTGATTTTTGCCACTACCATACTGTCTTGATGATGACAGCTTTGTAATACAGCTGGAAGTCCGGAATTGTGATGCCACCAGCTTTGCTTTTCTTTTTCAACATTCCTCTGGCTATTCGGGGTCTCTTCAGACATGAAGAAATGGAAAAACGTTCCATGCTCATGGATTGGAAGAACAAACATTGTGAAGATGTCAATGCTACCTAAAGCAATCTACACATTCAGTGCAATCCCCATCAAAATACCATCCACTTTTTTCAAAGAAATGGAACAAATAATCCTAAAATTTGTATGGAACCAGAAGACTTAAAGTGATTTTGAAATATACAAACAAAACCAATATAATTTCAAAAAATATTAAATTTGTAAAAGAACCAAATATAATTCATTCACATAAAATAAAAATTTTTAATTAAAATTAAATGGGTAGATTAAATATTAGATTACATGAAGAGAATTAATGACCTACAGTATATGTGTGTATGTGAATATAGACTTACATGTATAAAACAGAAAATATATGTAAGAAGCATAAACTGTTATATATGTAATTATATATGTTTGTGTGTATTTCAGAAAAACAGCTCAGATATTTCAGAAAATACTTCAGAAAAATGATCCAAAAAGGAAAATAAAGAATAGAAAGTAGAATGAAAAGGTATAAAAAAATTGTTCTGAAATATAAAAGGAGAAACCAGAAATAATAAGGTGGAGAAGAAGAATAAAAGAAAAATTGAACATTTTCCAGAAATGTTGAAAGGCATGAATTCACAATACAGGAAATACATTACAATGTGTACAAGATAAATAAGGTAAATAAGAAATTCAAATCTCGACACATTGTAGTAAAATGACAGATTAACAAAATAAAATCTAACCAGACCAAAAAAGTTTAAAATATTATATCATTACACCAACAAAAATTATCTCAAAAGATTAATGGGATTTTAAAAGTACACTTAAAATATTGAAAGAAAATTTTAAAAAATTCAAAACAAGTATTTCAGGAGAAAATATTGTCCAAATTTTCTGCACAAAAATCCTTGAAAAGATTGTACAGAACAAAACAGCCAAGACCTCTGATTGCAAGATATGCAGAAATATGAGTGACCCATGGAGACTTACCTCCAAACAATACCTTATTTCTCATTTCCACATCTTTTTGGCTTCCAGAGAATTTACCTGTAGATACACCGCTCCATCAACCATTCCAACTAACATGATCAACAGATGTTGGGACCAAATCCACTCAATTTGTCTCATGCAGCATTTATTTAAGGCTAACAGCAGGGAAGCTCCAAGCAGAAGAATGAAACCAATCTAATACAATATTTACCTCAACAATGTCTCCCTTCCTGCTCTGGGGTCCTGGCCCAACCACCTGAACAAACCCCATAAATCACCAAGGTTTACCTTAGAAATCTAGGTGGCTTTTGCCTCAATTTTCTCTCTTAGTCTTTGTACTTGGCTTGAGGATTTAATCCAGGTATAGCAGGATGCTTTAGTGATTGCACAGACTCCCACTTGAGTTGAGGGTGACCTGAATGCCTTCTAGGAACAATGTGGTATCATTGATTACTTAAGATTCTTTCTAATAGGGTACTTTGTGTTATAGAGAGAAATTCTTGAAGGTGCTCATAAAAAATGCGTCCAGTATGCCACGTGGAACTGAATAACTACGTATAGATTCATTTAGGAGAGATGTCAGTTTCCTGAGAGCTACCTGATCTACTGGTGTTGCTTCCTAAACAGGTGAAGTTCTCTTAGACCACTGCTGAGGTGCAAATCACCATCTTTTCTGTATGGAGGCATATTCATGCCTAGATTCCATTTGGAATGGAAATCTATTTCCATGGAAAGCCATCGAAATGGCTTTTTGGCCATTTAAGAGAACTGTCCCAGCAGTGCACATGGTGCCCTGAAAACAAAATATTATTAAAACTGCTGTGACCTGCAAGTAAGAACTACATTTTTTCTGGGGACACAGATTGATAGTACATCAAATGTGACCTTCCAGCCCACCAGAAGATGCTTGATTTTCCAATTGAATTAGAATAATTGATTCTACTCCTTGTTTTTGGAGTGATGCTGGAAAGCAGTCTGTCCAACCTGTCCTATTTTTCGAAGCAACCAACTGATGGTATTGAGCCATCTCACTGCATGAGAATGGAGATGAGAAAGACTTCGGGAGGTATTGGCAGGTGCTTTGCGTGGGAGGTTGAGGAGCTGGTGCCATTCCTTTATCTTTCTGATAGACTCAGTTAGGTTAAGCAGAGTAGAGAAGGAAATGTCTAGGGAAAGGAAAATCTAGCAGTTAAGTTTAAGCATTTGTAACACTTTGGGAAAACCATACAAGGGCACATTCCTTGAGGAGGAAATAAGGGTGGCTCTGAAAGACAAAAGATCATTAATTTCTCTCCCTCTGCCATTTCTCTCAGGGTCTAAGGTGTTCCCTCCCTTTGTGCTGAGGTTGTTGCTCTCCCTCCATAAACACAAAATTAGTGTGCCCCATTACAGAAAGTAAAATTCCGCATTTCTTCCTCTTAACCCCTAAACTCTATACATAAATATTTCACCTATAAGAGTCCAGTCCAGCAGGGACAAGGGAAGTAAAAGAGAAACACATCGTGTTCCCAACTTCTAGCTGCATGGACTACCGTCAGGGGACTTAGTGAGCAGTGTGATCCAGGACCATGTTAATACAACAAGACAATCCAGATGGCTGAGTCAGAATTAAGCTTGAATTTCCAAGGTCCCCTTTGGACAGGCTGTCATCTGCAGGGGTACAGCAACAAAGGCCAGCCTGACGTTGCTGTTGGAAGAAGGAAAGAAAAAGCCTGAATATTTGAAAAAAGGTATCTATAACCTCTTTTCATCCTGTTAATTAGTAAGGGACCAGCTGAGAGGGTAAGTTTCCTTTCTGGAGACAGCAAAATTCAGTGACCAAACTGCTTTGCTAAAGTGAGGAAGGCAGAGTTCGAAACCTTTTTGAGATTTTTGAAGAGACCATACCAATGCTTACAGTATCAGATGCCCGTGGACAGTAAAGGGACATAGAAGGTCTGTTAGTTACCTTACTTGTCAGTCTGTTTAGTGACTTTATGATAAAAGCTGCGCTGTTGTCAGGCTACAAATAGTCCAAAAAGTCAAACATATGATGCATGTTGGTTTCACAGAACAAAATGACATAGCCAGAGTCAGCAGATGGAACTGGAATAGGAACAGCATGACCTGAAAAAAGTACCAACAGAGAGTTATAGCTGAAAAGGTTCTTTAAGGTAGTGGCCCTAAAGGTCAAGAGTATGACACAGCTTGTTGGACAGCTTCAAATAAGCCTGTTGATTTGGCTGATATAAATGAAGAAGTAAAATGTCTAAGGGAGGAGTATACTCTTTTCAATACCCAAAAAGCCCAGTTAGGTGCTGGGACTGCTTTTTGGCAGTGATGACCAAAGAGATAACAATCTTCCTTCACTATGAGTGAGACTGAGCATTGTGAATCTACCCAAATAGTCCTAAAAAAACTTTACTTAGCAAATGGGCTTCTGAATTTCATCAGGAGTTCATTCAGCCATTCTTGTTGACAGAAGTATAATATTGCAGTCAGAGTCTTTGGGACTGAAGCTTCTGACTTTCCAAAAACAGGACATCATCTGTATAAGAAACATTAGAGTTTATAAGTACCCACTGGTGGCAAATGGCAAGAAGTTTTTCCCACTGGAAAATTGTTGGCTCTTGGATCCCTCTTGACACTTATCAGACAGCAAAGTATAAACATATAGCACATCAATACCTACTACACATTTAGATGTAGAAGCAACAGCAACATGCACTGAATTGGTCCAATAATCCCTACAAGAAAGGTCATGTTGGCTCACCTTCCATATTGTAAGTATGCCCAAACCCCATCAGTTGAATCTAAGTTCAGCTTTCCCAACAGAACCGGGCATGACGGATGGTGCTTGCATCCAACATAGCCACAAAATTTTGAATATCTCACCTACCCCAAAGTTCTTCAGTACATTTGGATGAGTGTGCATGGGCCCTGTCTCATTTGGAAATAGAGAAACTATGACCCTAATATCAAGATAACACTACATTCCTCTTCCTGCCTGGAGGCTAGTGAGCAATAACCAAAGCACTATTTGAACAGTTTCAGCCAATCCTACTTCTTGCTGCTCAGGCTCAGAACTTTCAATAGCATATAGAACAGTGGGTGATCCTTTTTCCACTTTTGGTTCATGACTCAGGTGAGAGTAGTCAGAACATTCGCTATTGGATCATGGACAATCTTCTCATATCTTCTGATCTGGTCCAAGGGGCTTAGTGTCCTTTCACTTCCAGAAAGCCATAGCTCTGTAAGCATCCCATCCTCATTGTCAAAAGAACTGTGAAAGGTCTGAGATTTTTTACCCTACATGAAGATACATGCCATAGTTTATGAATACTGACAGAAGACCTAAGACTCCCGGGTCAGAGACAAAGCAACTTATTACTTATGAGACAAGGAGAACAATGTTTATATTTGCATCAATTCTCCTTTCCTCATAAGTCCCACAGGGCAATGCAGAGTAACCCAGTTGGATGTTCCACACACATTGGGTTTGTATCACAGCTAAAGAAATCTATATATTTCATAATGGGCTGCAAACAAGCCTGCTCAAACTTTGCTTAATGGGAAACATTATTTTTATTTTACTGGGAAGCAAACAAATCTGCCCTTTCTTCCAGATAGGAGGCAGAATTATCTCTACCTTGCAAGGATATTACCATACAAACAAAATTGAAGATACGATACCAAACAAAAGGCTATCAAATGCCTCTGCTCCTAAGATGTACGGAAACACGTAGGGACTTGTCTTCCAATACTACAAAATAGTAGGATAGCTCTACAGTGTCAGAAAAACTAGATTTCCCAATAAAAGTCACAGAAGATGAAAAGGATTACTACAAAATGATTATCATGTTAATTCATCTGGAAAATCTAATAGAATAAATTCTGTCTTGTATGTATATAATAAAATGGTTTCAAGATCTGTAAAGCAGTTTCTACAGGGAGACATTATCAAATCTCACTCATACATCGTAAGATTCCAGCACTCTTCTCTTAGTAATTAGTGGAGCTACAGGGAAAAAAAAAAAAGTTGGGTTCCTTTCTTCCCCTCCTTGGCCCAAAGGTAGTGGATCCACTGCACGGTGGTGGATAGACAAAGTTTGCACTTTGTAATATAGCATGGAAGTGTGGAGTATTTAGCGGGGAATGTTCCTGGAATTTCTATGCTGAAGAGATGGCTAGGAAGCTGTGAGATTGTTCTCTTGGGCAATTAAGAAAATAGGGTGATCATATAAGTAAATCTATGTTTCTTATTGTTGGAGAAAGTGCTTACAAACATGGAAAATGGGAGGCTGGAAAGAATCCTGAGATGTTGGGGACGCCTAGGTGGCTCAGTCGGTTAAGCGTCTGCCTTCAGCACAGGTCATGGACCCAGGGTCCCTGGATTGAGCCCCGCATCGGGCTCCCTGCTCCGCGGGAGGCCTGCTTCTCCCTCTCCCACTCCCCCTGCTTGTGTTCCCTCTCTCGCTGTTGTCTCTCTCTGTCAAATAAATAAAATCTTTAAAAAAAAAAAAAAGAATCCTGAGATGTTGGATTGGAATTGGAGGTATCAGTATGAACTCATGTTGAGTTGTGGGGTTTTTTTTTTGTTGTTTTTTTAGTCTTAAAAATGTATAGATTTTATTATATATTTTATATATTTTAAGATATATCTTAAAGTATATGTAGAGAGACACACTTGGAATTAATTATTGATATATTTGTATGCATGTGTATCCTAGAAAGATACTTGTTTATTTATAATATTTAAGAAATTATTAACTTCTGAAAAGTTAACTAGTTTGCTTCCACTATCTATGTCTCACCTTATCTTTGTTGTTCTTCCTTTTTATATTTACCTTTCCTATATAAACTCTTCCCTCATAATGTTTTGATCACCCCAGTTAGCAAGTCCATCCTCTTTTCCTTAGTCAACTTTGCCAGGATTCTTCGTTTCCAAAGGTGTATGATGAGCTGTGGTCTTAGATGCACATGTATCCCTGTAGTGAGTCAACAGGGGGCACTCTGGAAGTAATGTCTCCCGGGTTACTCCCTCAGGTTTACTCAAGAGGAATACTTTACACAGTGGAAAAACTAAGTTTTATGTGATTCCATCTTTTTGTCAAAACTAAGTGCACCACTGTTTCCCTATCTTTCCCTTCCAGCATATCCCAATTATCACTGCTACCAGTGCATGAAACTGTTTAGGGGCTATGGACCATTAGTACATAATTTTAAATAGGTTCTTGGTATTTATTAAGCATAATAAACAAGAAATTTCCTCAAGCTTTATGTTCATTGAAATAGTTAATATAAAAATTTAAGTGTGTTAACCCCATAGATGTTGAAATGTATGCCCAAGCTACCACACCTTAGTACTTTTATGTTTGTATAATTGTTAAAGTCATTGCAAACTTTGAGGTCTTCAAGGTCTTTTCTCTTGTTAGCTAAATTCAACTTTCTGTCCTGAATCTTTCATCTCCTTGTGTGTTCTTCTAAAATACATCCCTTGTTACTTATTGCCATTCTTTTAATTTGTTTTTTTATTTTTTATTTTTTTATTTTTATTTTTTTAAGATTTTATTTATTTATTTGAGTGAGAGAGAATGAGAGATAGAGAGCATGAGAGGGAAGAGGGTCAGAGGGAGAAGCAGACTCCCTGCTGAGCAGGGAGCCTGATATGGGACTCGATCCCAGGACCCTGGGATCATGACCTGAGCCGAAGGCAGTCGCTTAACCAACTGAGCCACCCAGGCGCCCTTATTTTTTATTTTTTTAAGATTTATTTGAGAGGGGGTGGGAGAATGGTCTAGTGGGAAGGGCAGAGCGAGAGAATCTTCAAGCAGACTCCCTGCTGAGCACAGAACCCCACACTGGGCTCAATCCCATGACCCATGAGCTGAAACCAAAGAGTCAGATGCTCAACTGACTGAGTCACCCAGGTGCCATTCTTTTAAAAAAATTCACTGCCGTTTCTATCTGTAAAAATAATTTCTTATCATATATAACCCTAATTTTTTGGAGTACTTGGTATTATGACCTTCTATTTTCATCCATTTCTTAATTATTTTTAACTACTCTGCACCCTTCTGGGAAAGTTTGAGTTATCTGTCAATGCCCATATTTTATACTAACATAAATAATGAAAATAAAAATCAAAGTAAGTTAAATGACTTCATTAATGTCATGTATATATTATATCCATCATCAAACAATGTGGGTTTTTTTAAAGATTTTATTTATTTATTTTCACAGAGAGAGAGAGAGAGATAACGAGAGCAAGAACACAAGCAGGGGGAGTCAGTGGGGGGGAAGCAGGCTCCCGGCTGAGCAGAGAGCCTGACATGGGGCTCGATCCCAGGACCCTGGGATCATGACCTGAGCCGAAGGCAGACGCTTAATGGCTGAGACACCCAGGAGCCCCAAACAATGTATTTTTGTAGGCTTTGTTTTAATTGAAACTTTTACTCATAATTGAAAGCGACATTTGTCTGGAATAATTTAAACAACAATTTTGGTTTGATGACAAAATTTAGTACAACCTATGAGAAGGAAATAATTATAAAATAAACACACTGTATTTTTTTATTCTTAAAAGTTTTAAATTTATTACCAGATTTTGCAGTTTAAGATACCTGTTTACAACGACAGCCTAACAAGGAGGAAAATGCATATATGAACACTGCATTGTGCACACAGATCACAAAATCAGAGACACTTAATAGCACATGATCTTATAACTCAACCAAATCAGTTAGTCATATAAACAACAGTAAGGTTTCTTTGTATGCATATATTCACATCTCACTGAGGTGAGGGAATATACAATCCTGACATTCTAGGACTACATTGGATTTAACTGAGTTTAAGGCAGAATTTAATATAGCCATCCCACGTACATACTCAGGTACTCTTCAAAGAGAAACCATCCGAAACACAGCACCGCATCAGTTCTGAGTCCATAATCCATGTGTCAAGTTGCTTTCTCATTGGTATGTTCTCATGTTGCACTGTAAGATATTGTTAGGTCTGTGGCAAATAAGAAATTTCTTTTTGATATTTTGAGATGTGTTTAATTTGGGGAGAAAAGTAAAATATATCTAATAATAATTCCTGTTTGGAAAATCAGAGATACATTGATTCAAAAAAACAATATACATTTGTTGCTTTTTTTTTTTCTGGGCTGTTCTCCTTAGATAGTTTAGTTGCCAACCAGTGCAATATTTTAACTGGATCATGACTACATGACAGGGATTATAAATTTATGAACCTGTGTTAAAGAGTCCTTACTGTCCTCATGTCATCTCATCTCAGCTTAAATTCAACTAGTCTTAATAATACTCAATTTCTAGATGTCTGATAGAAACATTTTGAAGTGTAAGGGGAAATTGACTTGCATATCATTTAACCTTAAAGATTGCTTAAATTAAGGACTTTAACGTTCTCAGGACTCTGTTGGTCCTTTCATCATTTTGATTTTCTTTAATAGTATCTGTGCTCACATCTCTAGTGTTGTCCCTGCAAAGGATCTACTTCTCTCTCCTCAGATCTGAATAAAAATGTAGGAAGCTGAGTTTAACCTGCCTCATGTCACAGGACTTTGACCCTGTGGTAAGAGGTATGCTATAGCATTGGTATGTAAAATTTAGTTTCCCAAAATAAAATTTCTGGTGAGAAAAGGAGACATTTGCCCAATATAAAGGGGGTGTTATTTATTAATGAAAAATAGAGTGACAAACAGAGAAAACAATGGGGTAGTGTCCACTTTAGTGCATAGGGTTGCCAAAGGTTTTTGCTATGCTTAACTCCCTGCTTGTTATTTATGCTACAATAATAACATGTGCATGTAATTGGTAAATCCCAACATGTGAATGGATTCAAGTCTAAATCACGTCTGTTTTTTCCTCCTCTGGTTGTTTTTACATGGGAAACACCAGAGTGGGGATCAGAAAAACTCAAATGAAGGACATGTACTTGCAGAAGTGTTAGCTATAGCGGACTACGAGAAATTTTTTTTTAATTTTATTTTTTTAAAGATTTTATTTATTTATTTGAGAGAGAGAGAATGAAAGATAGAGAGCATGAGAGGGAAGAGTGTCAGAGGGAGAAGCAGAAGCCCCACTGAGCAGGGAGCCCGATGCAGGACTCGATCCCGGGACGCCAGGATCATGACCTGAGCTGAAGGCAGTCGCTTAACCAACTGAGCCACCCAGGTGCCCCTAAATAAATAAAATCTTTAAAATATATATATATAATGCATCAAACACAGTGTTTGACACATAGGGATACCTCAGTGAAAGTCATCATTTATAAACTGTGTATTTTGTTATTTTAGCTGATTTGTCTTTTCTGTTTTTTTTTTTTTTCTGGATAATTTAAGTACTTGTAGCTGGTAGTTTATTTATGCCATCGTTTTTTTTGTTTTGTTTTGTTTTGTTTTGTTTTTATCTTATTGCATTACTTTAATGAATGACCAAGAAAAAATTCCTAAGGAAATATGGAAGGGATCCTGAGTTTAGTTAATTATTCATTGTTCAGAGTTAAATCAGGACACTATTGACATTTGAGGTCAGGTTATGCTTTATTTTGGGGGGCCTACCTGTGTCTTGAAAGATGTTTAGCAGCATTTCTGGCTTCTAGTAAATGTCAGCAGCAATCCTTCCTTCACAATTGTAACAACCAAAAATGTTTCCAAATGTCCCCTGGGGGCAAAATCACCCCAACTGAGAACCTCTGATTTAAGCCATCCAACAAGGCCATGGTGATTGCATTATCTTAAAAATCTGTAATAATAGCCTGTCCCAGCATTCATTACCCTGATACTTGGGGTCTTTTCTATGAGCAAACCAGACCTCTCCTGTAGTAAGATCATATTTTCTACTTTGATCCTGTGATTAAACAAATGACTTTAACTTACTTTCCCTGACAAGTGTCAACTTTGCCCATTGAAAAATCATTTTGCGGTCTTGCTTTTCATAGTAACTCCTAACTGAAGTATTCTCAATGCTCAGGATCTTAGATAATCAGGAATGCATTAATCATGTCTTTCTCTACAGAATTTCCATTTTTTGGTAATTATAAACTAATGAGCATGCCCTTTATGTGATATTTTAGTTCACTTATACTTTTATAAATATTTCAGCTTTGTGATAATTAAGTAAATTGAATATCATCAATTAGAAATTCAATCAGTGGGTGTAGCTAAAAAATATTTTAAAATAGTACTTTTAATGTCCTAATATTCTTTGAATAAAATTATTCATGACGATGTTTTTGAAAAGCAATCCATAAGTAAATAAAACTAAATGGTTTTCTGATTACAAGGAGTAGATTCTTATAGCTATCAACATGGGGTGGATTTGCTATCCTTCTGATTCTGTTGGTCTTTACAGAAATGTACACAGAAAAAAGAGAGTTTGGTAGAACCATTCTGAAAAAGAAATTGTTTTATTTATAAAGTAATTCTTTTTCAAAGCTATAATTTCATCACATGCAAATTTTAGACAGCTTAGAAAATTTTTGTTATGTCAAAGGAAGTTTTCTAAGAGGTGAAAGTTTTTAAATTCACAAGTCATGTATTTTTGTTTTTCATTCAATTATTTTCAGGCTTTCATTTTCTTTGAATAAAAAAAATCACTTTTAACATAAACCACATTTAGAATGTAAATGAGTATGGCGTAAAACATCTTTGAAGGGAGATAACATATTTTAAAATTTTTAAATTTAATATTAGCTGTAGTTAATATTGACTTTTGGCTTTGTCTGTTCACATACCATTTACAGTTGTTCTTGAACTTTTCTTAAATTATGTCATGAGTCAGAATTTTCATATGACCAGATCCAGGGTTCTGAAATATTAAGTTAGAAGAAGTTAGAGTAAAAAATATTACATTTGAGGTTTCAAAGTTTTATATAACTTATCTGGCTTTCATTAAAGTGCTCATAATTTCTTATCTATTTCTACTTTTCATCAGCCATTAGGCATTTTAATTACATTTAAAATTCATTGTGATTTTACAAGTCAAAATAATTTCCTTCAATTACTGAAACATTGAATAATAATAAAAAATGATTTTTTGAAAGAGTTTATTCCTCTAAAAAAGCCCATCAAGCCACTACATATATATTCCAAGCGTAATAATTTTAACTCATTTGTTGAAAGGCTAGTTATGAATTTTGCCTGTCCATTAGAGTTATTTGACAAAGAAAAAATGTTGTACAGATATGAGTAATCTGATTAGTCATTGGGTATATTCAGTGTTTCTTGGTATCAGCCGAAGCTGAATTAAATTAGTCACTGGTGCATTTGTCAGTTGGAGCCAGAAAGTCTGCCCTAATATTTAATTTTAAAATAATTTGCACTGAGTAAATTTATGGACATAGCCACTAAAGAAATCACATTACTTCAGAATTAGCAAGATCTATTTCTTTTAGAGTAGGAAGGTAATTATTGCCTCTTAAAAGATGGAGTAGGTTTACAATTTTTAAATCATGTCAAATTGTGCAGTTTTGAAATATTAACAATGAGTTAAGAATAATCAGGCTTAAAATGCTACAAAGAATAATGTTTACAAAGAGAATCAAAACAAATTAAGCTAAACTAAAGAAAACAAAACAAAACTTCATGAGCCATAATAATTTTGACTGACTAATTTCATTCAGACTCTGTTAACATCTGAGAGCCCAGTTCATGGTAGCTACTGCTCTAGGAAAACCACCTGTTTAATTCTTAAAACTCTGTAGATTCAGTGTTATTATTCCAATGATCCATATGAGAAAATCAAGGCAGAGAACATTTAAGAAACTAACTCCAAATGCCACATTTCGGAATTAGTACTCATAGAGTTGAAATCATCTGTCTTTTCCGTAGCATGTGTAATAGAATCACCCGTGTGCTATTGTCCCTTTCTTTACTTTTTATTGAGATAACTAAATGTATCTAAATAACCATTTTTTTTTCTTTGTATACAGTGCAAACTAGAGTATCAGGCATGTGTCTTAGGAAAACAGATCTCAGTCAAATGTGAAGGACGTTGCCCATGTCCTTCAGATAAGTCCACAAGTGCAAGCAGAAATGTTAAGAGAGGTAAGTGATGAAAATTTATTTACAGATTTGCATTTGTTTTTGCTATTAAAATGTTTTGCAATAAATGTTGTCATTAAATACAAAATGAAGTTTATTATGTAACAGTAATTACATTCTAAATGAAAATTTTTAAGTCTCAAGTATTATAGCAAGTAATATTTTTCTACAGATTTCTATTTATCTTGATAGTAACAGTTGGATGTTTCTTTTCTACATGTTCACCATATATAGGAAATCTAAAGCAATGCCTTCTATAAATTATTGTGTCTAAAATGTGTTTGACGTTCCTTTTTGTTCTTTTGGAGCAAGTCAGTGGTAAAGTAGTAAGTAATAAAGTAGTTTGATCAGATGTGAAACTAGTCAGTTAGTACAATCCTTTTAAAATAAAAATGTCTACCCCATATATAGTATGTGTGTGTGTATGTGTGTATGTGTGTGTGTGTGTGTGTGTGTGTGTGTGTAAAATTTCATAATAGAATGATTTCATAAATTAAACTTTCTTTTGATTAGGCCTGGAGTCCTTAAATCTTTCTTTTTATTGGTTTGATGTCTAATAATAAAATAACAAAATACATTTAACTCCCTATGTGTTATTGTATATGAGTTGATCTTTTGTAGGTTATTTATTGTAGTTTACACAGTATTACTTACATGTTTGAGATACCGTTTATGCCTTTAAAAATATCTCTATGGCTGTTTCATTTCTTTATGGCTGTAGATAAGGAAGGAAATTTAGGGAATAGATGTTCCTTTAAGTCAAAGACTATTTTACAGAGCATCATCATCATTTATCATATATTTTGCAACCATGTGAATTTTGTAATTTAAAAGTTATTATTGTAGGTTCTCAACACAAGAATTGAGTTTTGTTGTCTTTTCTTATGAAAAATACAAATAACTGATTTGTAGACAGGAAAAATCTTAGTGAATATGAAGTTCATTTGATATAAAGTACGTATTTTGTTAAGCATGGTATACTTGATATTCCATGTTATAGTACTATGATAAATATTTAGTACAGATAAAGATTTTCTTTTAACTTTTTATTTAAATTCCAGTTAGTAAACATACAGTGTAATATTAGTTTCAGGTGTACAGTATAATGATTATAAAAGTTTTGGAACTTCAATTATACCACATAGATTGGTCTTTACTCATTAGGTAATATTTCAGATAATTTAAAAATGAAAACCTATGTTATCATATTACCTTTAATAAGGCAACTAAGTCAACTTTAATACTTAAAAATAAATTGACTTGCAAATTCATGGTGAGCTAGTACTCAAACATTAGGCAATGTACACAAAGACAACATGTGATGGAAGAAAAGGTCTAAGCTGCCTTCCAAGAGCCCTGTTCTTTAAGCCTCACCTTTGTTCCTTACACCAGCTTATGTCCAGCATCAGAGCTTGCTTCCTTCTGGATTCCCCACTCCACCATTTCCCCAATCCACTCTTCTAGCATAGTCCAAATTAGGATATTCGGCATGACCTTGAATATATTAATCAGCCCCCATATAATTAAGAGCTAATTATAGTTTTCCTTCAACTGAAGTACTTTAATATCTCTGCCTTCCTCATACCCACTCCCTATTTATATAATCGAATACATTTTCCTCTGAAAATCACTTCAGGTACAAAGTAAATCCTACCTTGGTATTCAACATTCATGTCTCATTCTTTTCATTGGAGGCTATTAAGAACAGTTGAAAAGGAGTATCATAATTAGCGTATTCCTCTAATACATCACACTCTTCAACAAGGTTTCCCTTCAATAAGATTCCCTGCTTTTGAACTTACTTTTGAATCAGAATATATGTTTGTTGTTGATCAATTTATTCTATCCTCCCACAAACTGCAAATGAACTTAATATGCTTTAAATATGGAAGGTAACACATTTGAGAAGAGGATTCCTTGTGGGTAAACAATGATTATGTTTCATGTTGCTCAGATTCTCTGGATGACATTTATATTAATATGTCCAGAAGGAAACTTTTCTTAAAGTCATATCGTCAGGGGACAAAGATCATTTGTGTTCAATTGTGTGTGGAAAGAGAGGTAAGAAGAATTTAAAATAATCCTGTCCTGATGGATTGTCAGGGCAAAGCGAGTACAGGATTTTGCTAGCTGCTGTGGAAAAGCAGTACAGAAAATTGTGAATGTCATTTCCCAAAGGCCAAGAGACATGGGAAATATAAAACTTAGTTCAGTATCATTTCTAATCTTTCAACTGTCATTTATATTAGAAGCATGCCTTCGATAGACTGACTTTGGCAGTGCAGGAAATTCTGTTTAATAGCATCTCTATTTTAGAAAAGTGAGGAAGAAATTACCCATGATGAAATAGTTTTTAAATCTTTCTGACTTCCTACATTTGAGGTCAAATTGACATCATATTATATTTTTACTATATTAAAGCAGAATAAATTCTTCAAAGCTACTTATAATCTATAAAAACTAATAAAAATGCATTTCCTTTATGGAGTAGAAAAAAAATTAATTTCTCCTCTGTTCTAATGTATTCAATAATAGATATACACAAATTGGTCCAAGTATATACAGTCAAGTAACAAAAATTTAAAAAATAACTTACATTTTTGAAATTCCAGATTCTGAATTTACATAGGTAAATAAGCATACATACCCTCTTCAATTGTTAACTTAACGATACATTTTTCTGTTTTTCAAACTCATAAAATCAAGATTACAAAGGCCATATGCTTCTAGGTTCTTATAGGGTATTACTTTCTTCACCCTAGTCACCATTTTTTTTTAAAGTTTATCATTTGGTTACAAACACAGAATGATTATTTGGAAGGTTAATCAACTTCATTCAAAGACTATTGACATTTCAGATGAATTTTAAAGCTAATATATTTTATATAGCCAGGTTAATATGAAATTCATGGTTGTGATCACGGTCTATGAAGAGATCATTTTCTATAGAATTTGCATATAATATATAATGCAATCCTAAATCTTAGGAGAAATTTGCAGTACCAAAAATCAAGAGCAATGGAAAGGACCTTAGAAAGTGTTTATTTTGTAGTTGGTAAATCCAAATTCAAAGGAATATACCCTAGAAGTATCTTAGATGATCTACACAACGGTGGTATGTAAACACAGTAAACTTTAGACCTATGATATTCCATAAGTGTTCCATTAGGTTATTCACTTGACTGGCTAGATTCAGAAGACCCTTTAAATGACATTTCTTTTTAGTTTCAAATTTGAGTATTCTAATCCCCCAAATACTTTTTTTAATAATTATGTGTCTATATAGCTATTACGGTTTTGTATATCTAATCTCTTAAAAATTTTATTAATTTTAAATAATATCACTTTAATGCTCTTTACCCTCACCCCAACATGCATCTAAACACACACACCTTCATAAATTGAAATACTGAGTTGGAGTGGAGACAGCAAGAGAAATGGAAGAGAACCCATAAAATATTTCAATATTATCAAAAAGATAAAAGAAAGGAAGTGTTGATGAGGATGTGGAGGAAAGGCAACTCTTATACACTGTTGATGGCAATGTAAATTGGCACAGCCATTGTGGAAAATAATATGAGCTTCCTCCAAACACTAAAAAAGAACTACCATATGATCAGCAATACCACTTCTGGGTATATACCCAAGAAAATGAAATCAGTATCTCAAAGAGATGTCTATATTTGCATTCTCACTACAGCATTATTTATGAGATGTGGGAACAACCTAAGTATTCATTGATGGATGAATAGAGAAATTGTGATATGGAATATTCCATCCCATGTATATACTAAAACAGAAGATTCTGCCAAATGCAGCAACATGGATGTACCTGGACAACACTATGCTAAGTGATATAAGCCAGAAGAAGAAAGAGAAAAACTGCATGATCTCTCTTATATGGAGGATCTTAAAAAAAGTTGAATACATAGAACCAAAAAGTAGAAAAGTGGTTACCAAGGGTTGGGAGATGTGGGAAGTGGGGGAGAGGTTGGTCAAAGGGTATAAAATCACAGTTATGAAGGTTGAATAAGTCTAGAGATCCAAGGTTCCACATGACTACTGTGGTTAATAACACCATTTTGAATACTAGAGACTTGCTGAGAGAATAGATGTCAGGAGTTCTCACCATATGTAACACACACACAAAATGGAGTGAGGAGGTGACATGTAAATTAGCTTGACTGGGTGATTTATAGAATGCTAATAAAAAAATACCAGTTTGGTTTTTTTTTTTTGGTCTTATGGTTCATAGTTTCCATTACATCCTCACCTGCATTTTTTTGTACAACTTAAGTTTCCTTTTATCAAAAATTGGGGATCTTGTAACTCAATCTATTTCTCTTTTACCTTCATTCTCTAAGAGTATCAGAATTAAATAGATGCTCATTCACTGTAACTATTAGCCTGCATACTAGACTTGCTTGCTTCAGTTTTGATTGTAAATGTGTGTGTGTGTGTGTGTGTGTGTGTGTGTGTATGTGTGTATGTAACTCTTTTACAGAACTTCTTTCTGTTTTATGTGGTGTTATCCTGTGGGGTAGCATAATTTATTGGCTAAAAGTATAGATTCTAGAATAGTTCTGCACTGGGTGTGTAACCTTTGGCATTATATTTAAATTTATGTGTCTCAGTTTTTTCACCTGTAAAATAGGATATATACATAAATTGTAAAGATTTATGGGTGTATTCCCTCAAATTAAACCATCTTTGAATTTTTATGTCATTTTAATTGATGACACTTGTTCAATGCTGTTGAATTCTAATACAGTATATAATTTCTCATACATTGTCATTTTAAATTTTATTCTTTATGCTTTTTTTATCAGATTGGGTACAAAATGCTTGGAGAGTTTTCATTTCTTTAGTTAATAGTATTTATACACTGGAAATTAACTGTGCATTGAAAGTTTGACATAACTCAGCAGTTGAATTCTGTCACCTAGGAGTTATTATTGGTTATTTTCTTTGATAAATCTTTCACATTCTTTGCATAGCTACTGGTCTTTGCAGAGTGTATGTGTGTGTGTGTGTGTGTGTGTCTGTGTGTGCGCATGTATCTTTGTCATACAATTATGCTAATTTATGCTTTCTCAAATAAATATCTGCTTATTTAGATTTTAAATATATTAACCTAATTGTCCAGGATACTGTTTTTGTTAACTAAAAACACCCTCTCTGGTCATTTAAGATTTTCAGGAAAATTATATTTTTAACTACAATTCCAAACACATTTGTTAATACCTATACCTTCATTCCTTCATTGTTTTTGTGATTATAATTTTGTGGAGTTTATTTAAAGATTCTTGAATTCTTCAGTACTTGCTTTTGCTACTTTGTTTATACCAGAATTTGTGTGCATTAGTGTTAAGTTGGCACCATAGGACTAGAAAGTTAGAAGAAAGCAGTTTTTTTTTTTTTAAGGATTTTATTTATTCATTTGAGACACAGAGATACAGAGAGAGAGAAGAGAAAGCATGAGCAGGGGGAGAGGCAGAGGGAGAGGGAGAAGTAGGCTCCTTGCTGAGCCAGGAGCCCGATGTGGGGCTCGATCCCAGGACCCTGGGATCTGAACTGAGCCGAAGGCAGACGCTTAACCATCTGAGCTACCCCAGGCGCCCCAGAAGAAAGCAGTCTTGATTCATATGTTGTTGCCGAAGGCAGCGTAAAAACGTATTTTTCAAACATTGAGACTTGATAGCAGCCACACATTTTTAAGCACAATGGGTTTAACAACAAAGTACGAGGACATTGTGCTTGCTTTTATTCTTGCTTGGGACCCACATCAGGCACAAGGTAAAGAAGACATTGTTCCGAGTCCCTCTTGTATCAGAGATCATTATGCCCATGAAAGTCATGTGTGGAGTCACAGATCATTCAACAACAGAAACAAAAAGAGCTCTTCTTTTAATGAAAGATACCTCATCCAAGACTGATTAAAATGTTTTTAAATACATGTGGGGAGCTATAGATTTATAAAGTCTTCAGTTGTCTCTTGACATGCTGAACTAGAAAGTTTGATAGGTTTTATCCACAAAAAGACAAAATATGGGGATGAGTTCTGTGTTCTGACACAGTCATTTTTTCTCTATTCACTTCATTGCTCTGGATCATGTGGAGCCCTATTAAGAAACATAATTTACTTAATTATTGTGCTATGATCATAGCTGAATTTAGTTAAAGAAAGAACATTGAGTAAGAACTTATTTATGCTTTCTTCCAATTGGCAAAAAAAAAATATAGTTTTACTATTTATTTCTCATATGGACTTTTAAAAATCCCCTTTATGATGGAATGAATTTTCAATAGGAAACAGTTTAACATCAGTGTATTAATATGCTCTTAGAACATACAAACTTCTCCATGAAAAATGATATTCATAAATGATAAGTTCTTCCATAATTTTGCTTTATTAGATTCATAAAAAAATAAAATTAAATAAAATTATGGGGTAATGTTAAATGATCATTTATAATAAAAATGAAGCTTAATCTTTTGGAGTATTTGAAAGATGTTTCTGGATTAAAATTGATATTTCTTAAAAAACAGAACATAACCCAGAAAGAGACTTTTTAAAATTTATTTTTAGTTGAAATATATGTGATACATAACACTATAAATTTAAGGTGTATACATGTTAATTTGATACACTTATATATTGTAACATCATTGATATTGTAGTGATAATTTGTACCTATCATGTTACATAATTATATCTTTTCAGTGGTTAGAATAATTAAGTTCTAGTCTCTTAGCACATTTGATGATTATAATACAATATTGTTCTCTATTCACTATAAATTCACTGTAAATTAGGTCTCTAAGACTTATTTACTATTCATTGCAAGTTTGTCTCCCTGAACAACACATATCCTATAACCCCACCTGGTAACCACCATTTCACTCTTTGCTTTTCGATTTCACAAATGACTGATAACATACAGCATTTGTCTTCCTCTGTCTGCCTTATATCACTTAGCATAAAATGCACTCAAGCTCCATTCATGTTGTCACATATGGCAGGATGCCCTTCTTTCTTATGGCTGGAAAATATTCTATTGTGTGTATATATATATATATACATATATGTATATATATATATATGTATATATATATATATATACACACACCACTTTTTTTAAAGTATAGCTGACAATGTGACATTAGTTTCAGGTGTACAACATCTCTATAGCTTAGGTTCTACTCAACAGAAGAATGTAGCTACCTTCTGTCATCATGTAACACCATTACAATATCATTGACTAGTTTGGGAAAGGGATGGTTTTAAGCGTGGAGATAGCTGTAGCTCTTCCCTGAAGAAGTATTTTTTGTGTTGCTATTTAGGTGATTGATTTCAAACTGTACACAAATACTTTTATTTTCTGCATAAAATTATTGTAGGATTAATCTTTATCTTCCCTATAAAGTTAAAAATTTTGTATCTTAAGTTTGTGAAGCTGTATGTTACCAGGTATAAAAGCAGGGAGAGGGGCATCTGGGTGGCTCAGATGGTTAAGCGTCTGCCTTCGGCTCAGGTCATGATCCCAGGGTCCTGGGATCGAGTTCCGCTTTGGGCTCCCTGCTCCTTGGGAGCCTGCTTCTCCCTCTGCCTCTCTCTCTCTCTCTCTCTCTGTCTTTCATGAATAAATAAAATAAAATCTTAAAAAAAAAAAAAGCAGGGAGAGCCCTGTATTAGTTCTTACACCACCGAAGGACTATTTATACATAGTCTTTGTTTCACTCCTTTCAAGGGTATATCTAATTCATTATTTGAAAGCAATTCTTTGCAACATATAATATAAGAACGCTTTTTAAAAGCAGGAGTGATAGTCACAATATTTAACAAGTATGGAATGGGCCCCAACAAATCAGAATTGATACAAGTCCAATCAGAATCAATGTCCACTGTGATATGGTTTGCCTTCACTTATAGTTGAACATTAGAGACAACCAAAAGATGAAACCAGACACTGCACATTTCTGGATTCAAAAAGGATATGTTGACATTGTTAAGAGTTTGATATCAGCCAACACTTTTGTTGACATTCGCATGGTAAAATGTGTACATTTCTGTGTGTGTGTGTGTGTGTGTGTGTGTGTGTGTGTGTGTGTGTACATTTCTTGAAAGAACAAATAAAAATGCACCAAATAGAGGGATACTGTTATCCAAACTGTCTCCGCACTTGGACATTTATTATACTGGTCTCATCTTCTTTGTATTTTAGAGACTTAAATCCTAACCCAGAAACCACATTCTATTCAAGCTTAGTTCAAGGAAGAAAATAAATAATAATTGCATAACCACAAATAAAGATATAAAATAATACTATTTCCAGTAATACACATGCCCACTGTCCCCCGTCTACATAATACGTATCTAAAAAAGTATAATCAGCCCCATACTAAACAGTGTTGTTCTCCACCAATATTGAAGATAATGTAAGATTATGAGATGTTGCTATTCCGCTTCTAATATAGAATTATAATTTTTCCAAATGTGGAAGTGAGGTCAATTTTTTTGTATTTAGAACTCCTGAAAAGTTCTTTTGTAAGTAAAGACACCACAAAATATATTTAAAGTTAACATCACATGTTCTGAATATTTCTTTGGAATAACATTTCAGAGTTTAAATTATAGTTTCTTTATGTAGCTTGCTAGCTTTTTCCAAAACTTTCAATGAGTCCCCAGGATCCTGATGATAATTTTAAGCCTCAAAATAAAAAAAGAAAGCAAAGTCAATGAAGTATTTATATAGTCCAAAAAAATTGATGTAGCATTTTAGAAGATAAGAAAAAAATAGACCATCAACTTTAGATATATATATTTTTTATAGAAGAAAGCATGAAGCCATATCGAATTAAACCCCCCACAAAAATGAGAATATATTCTTTTTCTGTAGATTATATTTAGAATAAGTAATTTAGTTGAACTAAAGATACTGTGTGTATTACT